>NW_022681455.1:12325000-12925000 GCF_009764315.1 Trachypithecus francoisi
GAGAGTTCTTATTATGATGTGATGTTGAATTTTTTTTTTTTTTTTTTTTTTTTTTTTTGAGACGGAGTCTCGCTCTGTCTCCCAGGCTGGAGCGCAGTGGCCGGATCTCAGCTCACTGCAAGCTCCGCCTCCTGGGTTCCCACCATTCTCATGCCTCAGCCTCCGGAGTAGCTGGGACTACAACAGGCACCCGCCACATTGCCCCGCTAGTTTTTTGTATTCTTTTAGTAGAGACAGGGTTTCACCGTATTAGCCAGGATGGTCTCGATCTCCTGACCTCGTGATCCGCCCGTCTCGGCCTCCCAAAGTGCTGGGATTACAGGCTTGAGCCACCGCGCCCGGCTTGATGTTGAATTTTATCAAAAGCTTTTTCTACATCTATTTAAATGATTATATGGTTTTTGTACTGGATTCTACAATGTTTATTGATTTAGGTATGCTGAACCATCCTTGAGTCCATGGAATAAATCCCACATAATCATGATAAGTGATCTTTTTAATGACCTGTTGAATTCAGCTTGCTAGTATTTTGTTAACTTTTTTTTTTTTGCATCTATGTTCATCAGGGAGATTGGCCCATGGTTTCCTTTTTTGGTTATGTTCTTGTCTAGTGTTAGTATCTGGGTAATGCTGGCTTTATACAATTAATTTGGAAGAATTACCTCCTTTTCAGTTTTTTGGAATAATTTGAAAGCATTGATGTTCATTTTTAAAAAATGTTTGGTAGAATTCAGCAGTGAAGTCATTTGATCCTGGGCTTTTTTTTGATGGGAGATGCTTTATTATTGATTTAATCTTGTTATTTATTATTGTTCTGCTCTGTTTTCTGGTTCTTCATAATTCAATTTGGTAGTATATGTACCTAGAAACTTATCCATTTCTTCTAGATTTAGCTTTTTATGAAAGTCACTTATGATTCTTTGTATTTCTAGGATCACTTCTAATGTCTCTTTTTTCTTTTTTTTTTTTTTTTTTTTTTTTTTTTTTTTTTTGTTTAAAAATCGATTTACTCAGGTTTAAGCAAAATAATCTTTTCACTATTGAATTCCTTTTTACCTTTGTAATGTTCCCATCCTCATTTCTTAATCTGGTTTCTCTCATGCCTACCCTCTTTACCTCTCTCTTTTTAAAAGGTAGATAATAGTTTATATTTTCCATAAATAATTAGCTCTGGATATTTTAAATTTAGGTTCTATAATTTTCTGTTGTCTATTCAATTAATTTTTGCTTTTACTAATTTATTCTTTATGTTTTCATTAAATTTAGTTCATTCTTTTTTTTTTTTTTCTTTTTTTTTTTTTTTTTTTATTATACTTTAAGTTCTAGGGTACATGTGCATGACGTTTATATCATGTATAACTCCCCAATGCAATCCCTCCCTCCTCCCCCCTCCCCATGATAGGCCCCAGTGTGTGATGTTCCCTTCCCGAGTCCAAGTGATCTCATTGTTCAGTTCCCACCTATGAGTGAGAACATGCGGTGTTTGGTTTTCTCTTCTTGTGATAGTTTGCTAAGAATGATGGATTCCAGCTGCATCCATGTCCCTACAAAGGACGCAAACTCATCCTTTTTGATGGCTGCATAGTATTCCATGGTGTATATGTGCCACATTTTCTTAATCCAGTCTGTCACAGATGGACATTTGGGTGATTCCAAGTCTTTGCTATTGTGAATAGTGCCGCAATAAACATACGTGTGCATGTGTCTTGTAGTAGAGTAATTATAATCCTTTGGGTATATACCCAGTAGTGGGATGGATTCCTATTTAATAATGTGCTGGGAAAATTGGCTAGCCATAAGTAGAAAGCTGAAACTGGATCCTTTCCTTACCCCTTATACGAAAATTAATTCAAGATGGATCAGAGACTTAAATGTTAGACCTAATACCATAAAAACCCTAGAAGAAAATCTAGGTAGTACCATTCAGGACATAGGCATGGGCAAGGACTTCATGTCTAAAACACCAAAAGCAACGGCAGCAAAAGCAAAATTGACACATGGGATCTAATTAAATTAAAGAGCTTTTGCACAGCTAAAGAAACTACCATCAGAGTGAACAGGCAACCTACAGAATGGGAGAAAATTTTTGCAACCTACTCATCTGACAAAGGGCTAATATCCAGAATCTACAAAGAACTCAAACAAATATACAAGAAATGTCTCTTTTTTCACCGCTGACTTTATGTATTTGGCTTTTATCTTTATTTCATAGTTAATCTGGCTAAAGATTGGTTGATTTTGTTTATCTTTTCAAAGGAACAATTATTGGTTATATTGATCTTTTAAATTTTTTTCTCTATTTTGTTTATTGCTGCTCTGATCCTTATTATTTCTTTCCTTCTACTAATTTTGGCTTTGGTTTGTTCTTGTGTTTCTGATTTCTTGAGGTACAATGTTAGGTTATTTATTTGACATTTTTCTACTTTGTTCATATAGATGTTAATTGCTATATACTTCCCTCTTAGAATTGTTTTTGCTGTATCCCATAGGTTTTGGTATATTGTATTTCCATTTTCATTTGTATTAAATTATTTATTAATTTCCTTTTTAATTTCTTTATTGACCCATTGGTCTTTCTGGAGCTGGTTTAGTTTCTATATATTTGTATGGTTTCCAAAATTTCTCCTGTTACTGATTTCTAATTTTATTCCATTGTGGTCTGAAAAGTTACTTGACATAATTTTGATTTAAAAAAAATTTTCTTGTGGCCTAACATATGATCTATCCTGGAGAAGATTTCATGTGCTGTTGAGAAGAATGTTTACTCTGTAGCGGCTGGGTGGAATGTTCCATAATGACTGTTAGGTACATTTGGTTTACAGTGCAGTTTAAATATGATGTTTCTTTGTTGATTTTCTGTCTGAATGATCTGTCCATTGCTGAAAGCGGGGTGTTGTAGTTCTCTACTATCATTGTATTGAGGTCTCTCCCTTCCTTTAGGTCTAATAATATTTGCTTTACACATTTGGGTGCTCAACTGCTAGTTGCACATATATTTACAATTGTCATATGTACTACTGCTGCTCTCTTTTGGTTTCTCTTTGCAGTCAAGATTATTATTGATAGGTAAAGACTTACTCCTGCTATTTTGTTAATTGTTTTCTGGTTGTTTTATTTATCTTTTGTCCCTTGCTTCCTCTTTTATGGCTACATTTACATTTGGGTGATTTTCTGTAGTAATTAACTTTTATTTCTTTCTCTGTCATTTGTGTATCTGCAGTAATATTTTTCTTTGCAGTTATTATGGGGCTTACATAAAAAATTGTATAGTTATAATAGACTATTTTAAACTGATAATAAGATAACTTTGGTTACATACAAATATTCTAGACTTTTACTATCCCTTCTACAATTTTTAATTTTGCTGCTTAATTTACACCTCTTTATATTGTGTGTTCCCTAACAACTTATTGTAGCTAGACTTATCATTGACCATGTTGATTTTTTAAGTCCACAGTAGAGATATGAAAGATTATGTACCAACATTATGGTAATGAAGTATTTTGAATGTGATAATAAATTTACCTTTACCAGTGAGATTATACTTTCGTATGTTTTATGATAATAATTATCGTCCTTTTGCTTCCAATTGGAATACTTCCTTAAGCATTTTTTGTAACGCTGGTCTAGTGGTGATGAATTCCCTCAGCTTTTGCTTGTCTGAGAAAAAATGTATTTCTCCTTCATTTCTGAAGATAGCTTTGCTGAGTACAGTATTATACATGACATTTTAACGACACTTTGAATATATTATCTCATTTTGTTCTGGCTTGTAAGGTTTCTTTTGAGAAATCTGCTCATAGTCTAATAGAAATTCTTATGTATGTGACTTGATATTTTTCTCAAAAAGCCCCCAAATTTTGTTTTAAGAATGTCATAAATGACTAAGCTAGAAAGAGAGAGGAAAGTAAAGTTGGAGAAATGCAGGACAATCAGTAGATGGAGAACAGAAACAAAAGTCTACATAAAAAATACAGTTGAGATGGTATAAGGCTACCATAATGTAAGGTTAAGGAATCCTTTCTTTTCCAGTTACTCAGAGACTCGTCACTGCTTGATAAAATTTTTTTTCTAGAGAATTCACTAGTATTAGAAGAGAACACAGAAACCAGGGCTACCTTTTAAACTAATTGTTTCAGATATAAGGTGAGAAGTGGTGTGTTGAGGCAGAGAAGCTGGAATTTGAGCTTTGGTTAAGAAAATAAAGAGACCATAGGAGAGCTGGAGTGAGGAAAAATTAATTATGTGACTTCTTCTCACACTTACATACATGCAAAATAAGTTTACGTAATAATTATTGAGTAATACTCTTTTTTTTTTTTTTTTTTTGAGACAGAGTTTCACTCTTGTCACCCAAGCTGGAGTGCAAAGGCGTGATCTCGGTTCACTGCAACCTCCACCTCCTTCATTCAAGCAATGCTTCTACCTCAGCTTCCAGAGTAGCTGGGATTATAGACATGTGCCACCATGCCCTTTTTTTTGTATTTTTAGTTGAGATGGGGTTTCACCATGTTGGCCAAGCTGGCCTTGAACTCCTGACCTCAGGTGATCCACCCGCTTCGGCCTCCCAAAATGCTGGGATTACAGGCGTGGGCTGACTGCACCCAGCTGAATCATACTCTTTAAGGAATATGTATGTCAAAGACAGCCTTGAAAGAGAAAAGAAGTGAAGAAGATGTCTCAGAAGCTCTAAATGGAACATCAGGTGTGGACAAAAAGAGTTTGGGGTAACAGGGAAAGGGTTTAGAGCAGAGCAGGAGGGAAGAACACAATGGGACTGGTGCTATTCCAGGTGCTAATCAATGCCCTGGAACTGCTGTCACTGATCTAATGGGGACACAGGCAGGAAAGACACAGTCCCTCTTCTCCAAAGTCTCCCAACCTAGTGATGAGCACTGACAAGTAAATAGTGACAACTCTACAGACTTGTAAGTGCTAAGGTGGGAACCCATGGTGTGCACTGGGAGCACAGAGGAGGAACCCCTTGCCTAGTGCTAAGGGAAGGGGGTCAGAAGAGGCCTCCCCAGGAAAGGTGACATCCAAACCAAGTCCTGACATAGAGTGGGGGCTAGGCCAGCAAAGAGATGTGTGGAAATGCATTTCAGGCCTGTGGAAAGTTTGTGAGATGAGAGACCATGACTCATTCATGGAACCACAGGTAGATATTATGGCTGGGATAGAATAATTTTTCTGAAATGTGGTCTTTTCTCAGTGGTAGGGAGGAAGGGGAAAGGGAGAGATGCACAGTGTCTCTCTCAGAACTTAAACATTTTAATAAGGCAATTAATGTACATGTATATATACTACAAATCATTTGGATGATTTACATATATTCAAGAGCTATAACAGTAAAGAAAATTTAAGGCAATACCAAATTCAGCATTTGTTTTTCCTTTTAAAAGGACGTATTTAAACACTGATGAGAGATGCACTAGAATTGTAAGCAGGCCTTTTTTTTTTTTTTTTTCAGTTATTGCTTACCTGCAAAGTTCCTAGTCCTAACAGTAGTTCGGGAATCCACAAATTTCTGAAGTGTGAGCTAGCACCCCAATTCATCTGACCATAGGAAAGGCTTTACTGGACTCATACAATTCAAGTGAGATTCTTGCACTGTCCTTGAGTTTCTGTAAGTGCCTTTCCTTTCAGAGATACTGGAGAATTAGAACTGTGAAGAAAGTCTTCCAATACAGAAGCACAAAAAGAGCCATTGACCTTAATGGGACATTTGAGGAGGTCATACAATTTAAAAGAGGGTTGGGGTGCTAATGGGGCTTGGGGTGCTAAATAGAGGGTGAATTATTTTCTTACCCATAAATTGTACTTGGCTTCCATGTCATCCAGAAGAAATTTCATCTGTTACCTTCACTTGGTCTTCACTCTTATTTTAAAAAACCCTTCTCTTCAGAGCAGAACAGAGCAGGTATCTGGTGAATTATCACTGTGACTAAACAAATTGTCTTTTGCCCACTGAATTTTAAATATGTACACTACCCACCATGGAATTTATTAGGCCAGCTAAAACTTGTGTAGGAGATGTAACTAATTTTAAGGGATTTTATTTTGATGTAGATAAGCACTAAAGTTTAGAAAAGCATGAGGCAATTAGCAACTTAAGACCTTGCTAATAAAATGCTATTTTACTTTCTGATAGAGAGTGCAATAGACAGAGATCAATTCTAAGAGTAAATTGGTTGAATATTAGTGCAGAGCCCTGTGATGCCATCAAAACATATTAGGCATATTTACTATATCATGGGAAAGTCCTCAGTAATAGCACATACCTCCCTGATGGAAAAAGTGGCCATTTATTTTTAAAACTTTTATTTATCTCAGCTGAAATTTTTAGGTATGTTTTTCCCCCAGTTAGAATATTAGAATAGGGACTGTATTGTTTATAACTAACTGTATCGCCAGCATCTAGAACACTACCTGGTCTCTAATAGGCTCTCCATAAATATTTTCAGAATACATTAGAATCATCTACATACCTACTTTGACATACACTGTCTGGTGCTTTCAGACCTGCCGCACTCGATTTTTATCAGAGCTAGTCAGATGTCCCACTGATCCATGTGGAAGCTGAGGCTCAGAGAGGCTAACTGTCCAAGGACAAATAGCTAGCAAGTGTCAGATGTGGGATTCAGCCCAAGCCTTCTAACTTCACTCTCAAGAATGTTTTCTTGTTTACCTTGGATTTAAGGAACAATTCTGGTTCTTTGCTGGGAGGACTGGGCACTGGCTGCTAGAAAGCTTTTTGAATTCTTTCTTCCTTCTGCTAGTATCTTTTCCCCCAAAGACCCCTGATATGAACTATGTAAGTTACTAGTGGATTTCCTTCCAGGTTTCAATGTTTAGTGACATACCAAGACATCATGCCAGCTCAAAACACTTCTAACCCAAGAGCACCTTTAGTGGTACCCGTGAGGGTCCCTCAGGACTCTGGCTCATAAATGGGCTCTCAGGCTTCAGGGCCCTCATTTGGCCACTCGGGGCTCTTCCCTCATAAACATGCTTCCTCGTGTCGCATGGACAGACAGAAAGTACTGTCCTGATGAGTCATTTTTGGCTCTGAAGCCACTTCTCACTCAGGAGGCAAGAGAGGGATGTGATAGAGTCTTTGCCTGAATTCTTGAAGGGAGAGGCTTGGCCTGGTTACACATATTTCTTTTGTTACAAAATCCTGATTAAAATAGACATCTTTTACTTGACCCAGCAGATCTGTAGTTGTTTATTTTCTCTCTATTATAACCAAAATTTACTTTTTCCCCAACTTTTGAACTTGACCATGAAGATGATAACCATTTTTAGATATTTATACATTTATAATATATTTTATGTAATGTTTATATTATATACATTTTATAAATGTAAAATTTCTCACTTTCTTCATAACAAGATCTGGGGCAAACAATTTCAGGTAGGTTAAACAAATGGTATTTTTAAAAGTTGTAGGGGACACTTTACGGGTAGAGGCCTTGCACCTGTGTCTCCCTCCTTAATTAGCTGGTTAGACTGCAGACTCACTCTTTGAGTGAGAGGGTCTTGGTTTGTATATTTGGGGGCACCGTGTGTGTGTGTGTGTGTGTGCACGCGCATGTCCGTGTGTATTTGTACACAAGTTAAAAAATAAGAATGCTAACATACAAGGAGTTTTATTGTTTACACAAAGATGTTGGTAGTTTCAGGGAAATTTCTAGGAAGGGGACTTTCCATCCGGATGGCATTTTCCAGTAGCAGAAAGAGAAGAGAACGATGTGACTGTTAGTGCAAGCACTGTGCTGGGAACTCCATGTACGCTATGAGTTCAATTTGTACTTAAAAATAAGTTTTACTGAGTACCTTCTAAAAGTAAGTTACTGTGCAAAAGCTGCGAAAACAAAGATGAATAAAGTACATTCCTTTACGCCAAAGAATTTACAATCTGGAAGGTGAGGCAGGTGAACAACTGGTGATTATAATTGGGTGTAATAAGGGTTATGCAAGAAGTCTGTACCGACTTAATATGCAGGAGGACTTAGGAGAGGCACCCGTATTTTGTCTTAGCCAGACAAGGCTTGATAAATATGTATGTGGAGGGGTTTTAGGGAAGACTTCCCCAAGGAGGTGACATTCACCTTGAGTCTTCAAACGCCAGTCCAGAAGCATAAGCACAGCTTCACTGCAGGCAGAGGGAAAAACATGCAAAACTCCCAGAGGCAGAGCTGGACAAGTTCAAGGCCCCTGTTCAAATACCTATGGCTGGGAGGCAGGGCCGTTTTGAAATGTTCAGATTCATTTTGATGGCTGTGGTTAATGGGTCAAGGATTTAAAGTAGGGGAGAAATAGAATTAGTTTTGCATTGATAAATATAAATCTGTCAGCATTTTCAATGTAGACATATGATTATTTTTGTTTGCTTTTTTTTGGACGTTTTGCTTCTTCAGAATGATAAGAAATAAGGAACAGGGACTTTGCTATAAACAGACATTCACAGGATCACCTGATTATTATGCTGGTCTAATTCTCTTCCCATGAAACATTTTATTGAAAAAAGCTAGTGTATTATGAAATTAACTGACTTAAGTTCATTGTCTTACAATGTGATTAATGGATTATGGAGAAAATGACACTGGAGGCTGGAAACCTAGCATGAGGTTGTTTGAGCAATCCAATGAGTGGAAATGCTACTAGGAGATAGAATTGAAAAGATTGGGAAGGAGGGGTTGAAGAGACACAGGCCTCAAGGATATCTTGTGAATTTCTGGCTTGGGCAACTAGGAGGACAATCATAAAACAATAGTGAACATTTATTGAGCACCAACTATGCACCAGGTACTGTTCTATATTGCTTCACATATCTGAGCTCATTTCATACTTCCAATAATGCATGATGTAAGTTCTACTCTTTTCACATTTCGCACATGAGGAAATGGAAACAGAAAGGATAAGGAGCTTGCCCAAGGTTACACGATTAGTAAGAAATAGATTTGGGAGTCGTCAGTTCATAAAGGTCTTGCAGCTGAAAACAATGGATAGAATTACTCAGGAGGTATCTGTTGGGTGAGGAAAGGGCCAAGGGCGAAACTCTGGGAAATTCCAGTATTTCAGGAATCGGCAGAGGAAGAGTCGTATATTTCAATATGTCAGGAGTCAGCCTGTGAAAGAGGATTGAATTGGACCACTGCAAGAGGTTGGAGGCCCCGGAAGACAATGGCGTGATAGACACCAAGTGCCTCCAGGGCGGGACGGCTGCCTGCTTATTCTGGATGAGGAAATGGAACCTGGGGAATGGCAGAGCTGAGATTTGCTGGAAGTCCTGAGATTTGCTGGAAGGCTTGTGTTCTTCTCATGGCTCCATAACCCCTTTGGGATTAAGGCATCATTTGTAGGACAAGCTTGTAGTTTTTATTTTTAGTTTTTGACTCAATAATCTGGATTGATGAAGAATGAGGGAGTGGGACTTGGTTATGAATTAAAAATCATATTGTCTCCTTCTTAGAATGCTGGTTTGTAAATTTAATTTCTCTAAGAAATCGTTTATTGGAGCATTTAATGAGTAAGAAAATTACTTGCTTTAAATTATAGCTCTTCTTTTCTCTTTAGTAAGAATTAGCTAAAAAGTAGGAGGAGAAGCAGAAAACCCCAATTATCCTCCGAAAATTCGTTCTTATAGTGAACCTTCAGAAAGTTTGTTGGAAACCCTTATTATTTACAATAATTGTTAAGATAAGCTTATTGAATATTCTTCCCAGATTAAAATTCACCAAACCTCATCAGTTCTCAGAGATCTCTGTCTTCCTCAAGCCACTAGGTAGCCAATAATTTCCTTTCCTTTTGTTGAATTGTATCAGCTTCAGAAGATGCTATATAATCCTATTGGTTTTTGTCCTTACAATAACACTGCTGGGATCCATCCTGGGGGTCCTTGAGGGTCTTTAGTCCCTAATGTCTGGCCACTCTTTCTTCTTAGTCTGAGCTATACATATCATTTTCACATATGCCACAAATACCATACATGTCCCATTTGTTCAAATCCTACATTAAAAAATCTCTTGCAAAAGCCAGCTTGGGCCAGGCATGGTGGCTCATACCTGTAATCCCAGCACTTTGGGAGGCTGAAGCGGGCAGATCACTTGAGGTCAGGAGTTCGAGACCTGACCAGCCTGGTCGACATGGTGAAACCCTGTCTCTACTAAAAATACAAAAATTAGTTGGGCGTGGTGGTGTGCACCTGTAATTCCAGCTACTTGGGAGGCTGAGTCCTGAGAATTGCTTGAACCTTGGAGGTGGAGGCTACAGTGAGCCAAGATCATGCCACTGCACTCTAACCTGGGTGACAGAGCGAGATTCTGTCAAAAAACAAAAACAAAAACAAAAACTATCTCAAATACTTGAGTCCTTTATGAAGTTTAACACTTGGCTTATTTTTCGAAGGAATACTCCCTTCCTTCCTGAATGTATCTTTTCATCCCCCCTCCTCCAACTTTCTCTGGCAGTGCTTTTTGCAGCTGGACTCCCAATTTAGTCATCATAAAATCATTGTTGTCATAAAACCTGTTTGAATAGCCCTGAGCATAACTAGTCAATTTTTATTTATTTCTTTGTTTACTTATTTGACTGTCTCTTCCACTACCTTAAATATCTAAGGAGATAGGAATTGTGTATTTTTTTATTTGCCATTGTAAATCCTATTTGATTTTAAGTCCAGCATTCTTTTTCCCACAATATACAGGTAGCAGAGGCAGAGAAGGGAGGTATGTCCCTGACACAAGGACCCTGGAAAAGAGATGGTAAAGTTAGGAAATTTAGCCACTCCTAAAGCTAACCAGAAAACTCCATGCTAGGTAGCTGGTGTAAGGGCTGGATCTGTAGGGGAGATGAGCTGGGAGCCAGAAGATGAAGTGTTGAGATGGAGGATAAAGGAAAGTCTAAGCCAAGACAGGAGCTGGAGCTAGCTCTGACACACATGGGAAGCTGGCAGGATGGGGTCAGGGGTCAGAGAGCGATCAGGGTAGAGTTGGCTTAGGATAAATTTTGCTAAGTCAGGGTGTCTGAGGACAGATCTCTTTTTATTAACCATTTTGCATGCTCTTGTCCCCCAAAGGCCTGTGCCTCCTTGCACATTGATTTCACGGAAAGATGCCACTAGAAAAATTTGAACTGAACAGGAAAAAAACTATCTGGTGAAATGAAAATTATCAGAGCCTTAAATGAAACTGTGGCTTATCATTCCTTTCAACAGTCCAAAAGGGAAAATCCAGCATGAAGGCAAACGGATACTAGAGATTACCAAAAGTAGATTACAAAATGTGCAGTCAAAATTAAGTGGAAACCTTCAGAGATTGTTGAAAGGGAAAGTGTCCAAGAAGAATGGCAACTTAAAACTGAAAACAAAAGTATAACTATAAGCAATCCAATCAAAAGCAATTTTGATGAAAAAGAAAAATGATAACTAGAGATCGGTATAACTACAGGGAGAAGTTTTATTAGAGTTTCTTTGTTAAAAAAAAACCTACATAAATAATGTAAGGAGGGGAATATCATCAAGTTCAGATGTAAACATGGCTTTAATTTATCTGTGAAAAACTAGCTCTGTGACAAAATAAGAGAAAGGAAAAGCTAGTTTCTAGAATGAGTTGAAGATTGCAAAAATACTTAAGCTGTGGGAAATGGGTAAACAATAAAAGCTTCTTCCAAAGCTATGTTCTCAATGAAGATGAGCAGCAGGAGCCTGCCTTTTTCAGTTTTGATGTAACTTTTTAATAATATAAAAACATAAGGCTTGGAAAGAAAATTTCTTCCTGTATATTCTATAATAACTCAGATTTATTAGTAGCATATTCTTTTATTAATAACTTTATACCCCACAATAAGCTTTTATATGCACTATTTTATTTAATAATATTTGACTATTTTCTCCTAACACATTTTCATAAATTAGAAAATTAACATTCTTCATTCTCTACCTTCTTACTTAAGACATTTTAGTGTGTTGCTTTATCTCTACACAATCTTTAGTGCTTTGCTTTACATCTACAACTCAAAAGAAAATTGCTGTAACAAATGTAGTCCCTGGCTGGGTGCAGTGATTCAAGCCTGTAATCCCAGCATTTTTGGGAGCCTGAGGCGGGTGGATCACCTGAGGTCAGGAGTTGGAGACCAGCCTGGCCAACATGACAAAACCCTGTCTCCACTAAAAATACAAAAATTAGCCAGACATGGTTGCCTGCACTTGTAATCCCAGCTACTCGGGAGGCTAAGGCAGGATAATCACTTGAATCTGGGAGGCAGAGGTTGCAGTGAACCAAGAACGCAACCACTGCACTCCAGCTTGGGCAACAGAGCAAGACTCCATCTCAAAAAACAAACAAACAAACAAACAAAACCAAATGTAGTCCCTAATAAAGAAACAATGATAGGAAATTAAAGAGAAAATGACTTTTTTTCTCAGATCATTTCTTTTTCTTTTTAAGATATTTACAAATTATTTTCTCCACTGCCCACTTCATAGCTCAAGTCTGGCACTTTCAGCTGGAATTAGGAAGAGCTCATGTGCTCAGCTCCAAAACCATATCTTCATTCCGACTGCCTGATTCTTCCTCTTTCAGACTTCTCTGTACAATGTCTGTTGTGTTTCAGCTTTTTGATTCTTCAAATTAGCATCTCTGCCATAAACTAGATTTTGATATTGTTTCACCCCAGTCAACATTCAGTAATAGAACTTACATGAAAGAGTTCTTCCTCTGTCCTTTGCACATTTTCTTTTACGTTCTGCATTTGATGATACTTTGCTCTTTCCTTTTCTTCTGAATCCTTGATTTGAAAAAAAACTTTGCATAGCTCTCTGTATATCTTACTAACTAAACTTTTCCAATTGATATGACCGTCTCCATCATGTGACCTACAGCCTCAACGAAACACTTTCTTTCAGGCATCTTGAGATAAGTGGCACATGATATTTTCTCATTTTGTAGTGGGGAAAGGCAGAGAGAGGCTAAGTACCTTGACTATCTGAGTGAGGAGTTGATCTCCAAGGAGCTGTTTAATGAGTAGACATTAGTTTCTATTGAGTTGGATGATCTATATTTGGACCATGTCATTCTTAATAGTTTTACTTTCCTGAAAATTAGGTGTTCTCATAATTTGGAGTTCTGGCTAAATTAAAGATTGTCATTTTCCCCAGTTATGTTCTATTTTTCTGATATGTTATTTTTGCTCCCACCTCTGTGTTAGTCGATGGTGGCTTTTCCAAAGGTGGTTGCTGTTTTCAGATTCTATGTTCCCTAGAAGGTAACAAAGCCCTTGAAAAATCACTGAGAATTTATTACTTATTGATTATTTCTTTCATTTTGTATCTAGGGTTTTGAACTGGTATCATATCACTTTCAATTTAAAGAAATAAAGTGATTATAGATTAGATTAAAAATGAAAAAGCATAACTAGAATTAGGATGTCCTAGATGTTTTCTGGTCATCCACGGAGAGCAGAAAAAAATAAATATGTAGATCTACACATATAGGAAAAGATGCTAACCAGTCAAAGAAAATAGGTGGGCATTTGGTTGAGTTTCTTTGCATGTTGAAAACAGGTGCTCTTTGCCCCATTTTGTTGGATCCAAGTCATAACAAAGTGGTAGAATGCTCCTTGAAAGGGGAGGTGTATGGGAGAGAATTGGGAAAAATGAAGCCACTGGTACAGAGACCTGGTCATTAGTCCAAAAAGATAGTTTCTTCTAGATAATGTACAAAAATAGAATGGATGTGGGAGGAGAAAGAACAGCCAGAAAGAAACAAGGCTGTGCAAATGCTTTATCTAGAAAATGTTAGCCCTCCCAGGCTAATCTTGAAACTGTTTGGAAAAAATCCTTTAAACAAGCTACTTTGCAGTTCATGAGATCCTTTCCACTTTGTTGCAAGATTATGTGCTTTACATGCACATTAGCAGTTTTAAGATGGTCTAAATCATGCTTCATTGCTTCTCTCACACTCCAGGAAGGAGGGAGGTTGAGAATGGGGCCAGGGCTCCAGGCCTGATCCTTTCTCTTCTTCCTCCTCCTTCTTCTTCCTCTCCTCCTCTTCCTTCTTTAAAAGTAAGTCTTCAGTACTGCTTCCCTTAAAGTCTTGCAATAGCCTTATCTTGAGCTATAAGCACACACACTGCATATTCCTTCATTTGATCCCATTTTTCTTTTTCCCATGTTTCTCTAAAATAAATCAACATAATAAAGTAATAATTTGGAGTTCTGGCTGAATTAAAGATTGACACACAACGTCATTACTCTTCATTCTTTGCTTTTGCAAGTCACGTGTAAGAAAGAAACATATTTCAATGCCCTTTTGACTGCCCTTGATAAAATCTGTACTTAGGGAAACAGCAGTAATCAACAAATGCTAAACAATACTAACACGACATATGCAGAAGTTTTTAAGCTTCACAGAAAAAAAATTTAAGACATGAATTTCCAGGAAAATTATTCTTGTAACTATCCCAAACAGGTTTTTTTTTTTTCCATCAAAGAACAAATGGAAAAAAGTGCAAAAGCCAAATCAAACAAAATTCTTAGTGTGAAATATATTTTGGAGCATGTGGAATTAAATTTGCATTTTCAAATAAATCCAAACGCCCATTTAAAAAGTCATCTAACTTTTGTCCTATGAAGACAACGAGTAAAATATACTCTTTCCCTTTTCCTAGCATACTCATGTTTGGGAAAACGTGATTATCTGAAGAGAAATTTACTTTTAGTAAATTAGAGTTTGAGGGGGGAGTATGGAAGGAATAATTACAATTATCCTTTTATTCAATCTCTTCTCTTGGAAAGAAGAGAAGAGAAGAAATGTTGAAAGCCACAGAACTTTTCTAAAATGCTGTAGGGATTTTTTTTTTTTTTCTGTAAATATCCAAGTCCAAAAGGAGATTTGCAAAATGTGGAGGAGGAGATTTGAACTCATGCAATCATTTCCTAATACAAATAAAAATCTGAACCTTTTAATGGCGACATAGTCCACACCATGAATGGTCAAAATCACTGGAGCTTACGTACAGGAAGGGGTTCCTCAGGGAACTGTGGCAAATTTATCATCTTCCCTTCCTTTTAGGGACTGGACACTCATCCTTAGGACTTGAGAATCATATGTGAAAATTATATAGACTTCCCACAGTCTACTGGCACATTACAGAGATATTGGAAATATTAACCACACATGTTGTCTACATCCTCTCTTTCTCCTCATCATAAGCCACCTGTGTTCTCACTGACACTGAAAATCCAGTAACCAAAACATCCTGTTAAAATTCTCTGGCCCTTCTTATCCATGTTCTGTCCTTTGCCACAGCTCCTAAATCCTCTTACCTTTGAAAATCTTTCCTGCTACCCTTTAAAACCTCCATTCAGCCTCTTTCTCAAGTTGCTTTGTACCTAATTTTTTCATAGCTGCCTCGTAGGAACCTCAGCTTCCTCACCCCAATCATTGTTCTCTTTTCTCCACTGGTATTACTTTTCCTCCAAGGGTATCTATTGATCCTCCATCAGTCTATTGACTTGTGAATATAAAATTCATGCTACCTTCACATTGGAACACATAATGTACCTAGAATTCCTTTTGACACCTAGCGGTGGCTCGATAAACGTGGATGCACATCACACTAGAGAAATGGAGTAAAGGGAGTTTTCTGAATCCAGATTTCTTACATGAAAATGAATTTCAAATGAACCAATTTCTCACTGTTATTTTAGGATAGCTCTCTGAATTTTAGTAGGACACCAAAGACCATTTATTATACAAAAGTTGAGAATGATTGAAGTTACTTTGCTTAATGTTTTTGCTGCTAAATTTGATGTGCCAAAGAAACTTCTAAAAAACAAAAAAGAAATGCATAATATTCCCAGCTACTCAAGAGGCTGAGGTGGAAGGACTGCTTGAGCCCAGGAGGTCCAGGTTGCAGTGAGCCGTGATTGCACTCCAGCCTGGGTGACAGAGTGAGAAACTGTCTAAAAAGGAAGGAATGATGGAAGGAAGGAACAAGGAAGGAAAGAAGGAAGGAAGGAAAGAAGGAAGGAAGGAAGGAAGGAAGAAAGAAAGGAAGGAAGGAAAAAGAGAAAAGAAAGAAAGAAGGAAGGAAGGAAGGAAGGAAGGAAGAAAGAAGGAAGGAAGGAAGAAAGAAAGAAGAAAGAAAGAAAAGAAAGAAAAGAAAAGAAAAAGAGAAAGGGAGGGAGGAAGGAAGGAAGGAAGGAGGAAGATAGAAAGAAAGAAAGAAAGAAAGAAAGAAAGAAAGAAGCCATGAAGGTAGCTGCCATATTTCTGGAGGTACCTGCCCTCCAGAATTAGTTCCCTTTACCATCTCATCCAGACACATGGAAAGCTTGTTTAAAATGACTCCACAAATTAGACTTAATGAAGTGACTTGACTCAACTCCCCTCACCCTCCAGTGGTCTTTCCCTGCATCAGAGTCCCTTTAGTTTCAGATGTCACTCATGACATAGAACGAACACTTAAAAGATGAGGAGGCAGCCGCTGGCTGTCACATTTTTCTGAGATGTATGAAATATGATTCTAATATTAGTAATAATTATTAACAAACAATAATATCCTAATATAATTATTAATCATGAATTATTCATATGTAATCATATCATTATTTTCTCTTAGTCAAATTTGTAGGTTCAGACATGTGCATGCATGTGTGTCAGTGACACTCAGAGAGGAGATTTAAATAGAGAGTGGGAAGGGAGATAAAAGATAATTACTGCAACACTGGAGCAAGAAGCCAAGGGGAGGTATCCATTAAAAACTTTTTGGGATATGAACTCTTTATTTTTCTAGATTCTGGATGCCAGAACATCTGTTTTTTTGAGATGCATCTGTAGGAATGTTTCAGTGTGGAATATTTGAAAGTTATCTTGAAAGTAAAGGTCAGAGACAGGAATTGAAACAGGGCTTAATTCTTAAAGAAGAAGGTATAAGATATTGCAGTCGATGGAACTGTGGTGAGCGTGTTCCCCAAGAGTGGTGAGCGTGCCTGTGTGGCATATAAGATACACGTATGAACGTTTTTATTTTATTTTATTTTATTTTATTTTATTTAGATGCAGTTTCACTCTTGTTGCCCAGGCTGGAGTGCAGTGGCACAGTCTCAGCTCACCACAACCTCCGCCTCCCGGGTTCAATGATTCTCCTGCCTCGACCTCCTGAGTAGCTGGGATTACAGGCAAGTGCCACCACGCTTGGCTGATTTTGTATTTTTAGTAGCGATGGGGTTTCTCCATGTTGGTCAGGGTGGTCTCGAACTCCTGACTTCAGGTGATCCACCTGCCTCAGCCTTGAGATTACAGGTGTGAGCCACCGTGCCCAGCCAAACATTTTTATTTTTAATAGCTTAATGAATGTATAATGATTAAATGTTTATTTAGCATGTATTAAACTATGATTTCATGTAGATTTTTTAACCATACCAACCATGATTTCATGTGGATTATTTAACCATACCAACCATAATATCATGTACATTATTG
Source organism: Trachypithecus francoisi (assembly GCF_009764315.1). Classification (NCBI taxonomy): domain Eukaryota; kingdom Metazoa; phylum Chordata; class Mammalia; order Primates; family Cercopithecidae; genus Trachypithecus; species Trachypithecus francoisi. The sequence continues at coordinate 12,342,493 of NW_022681455.1, forward strand.
CTTAAGATAGTAATGATATAAAATTTTCTTAAAATTATTCATGTAATAGAAACTAGTTAGTTAAAAGGAAAATATTAAGTAAAAATGTACAGGTGGCACCCAAATATGGTAAAAATTGTGAAGCAGTTTAATGAATGACTGAGCTTTGGGAAATGCCAGGTTAGAGAATTGGAAATACTCTTTTAAATAAGCACTTGCTATCTATTATTATCCTATGGATGAGTGTCCAGGAAATAGAGACGCATATGTTGTATGTTTTTAAAATGTACGGGATGAATTTACATTGACCATCATATTTCCTGTGCTAAATAAACCATTATTTTTTGGACTATAGGGAGAAAGTATGTTTGTTCATAGCTCCTGGAGATGTGTTATGTGTCACAGGCCTAGTAACTATAGTACACGATTTTTCACCAAAGTGCTACATAAAGTAGAAATGTACAATAGTCAGCAACCCAAGACTGAACCAGGCCTAGTGGTGTGGATAGCTTCACTTTGCCTACGATAAAATACTTCCTCATTCTTTGTGTGATTTTCAAGTAACTTAACGACTGTTAGCTTTGCTGAGCTAAATGCAACATCTTGTACCAAATGTATTGGTTTGGCAAAGCTACAAATTTTATGACGCAAAAGTTGAGAAAGGAAAGCTGGAGAGTGCTAAAAACAGTACACTTTGCTACTGTGTAGTATCTGTATTGGGGGCTCAGCATGTTTTATTTATAGATATCTATTAATACAGAGATACAGAAAGAAACACATAAAAAATAGTTTTATCAAATAATTTCCAGCATTCAAGTGTAGCCTCAAAAGCGAGACTAGGCCAGGAGTGGTGGCTCACACCTGTAATCCCAGCACTGTGGGAAGCCAAGGTAAGAGGACTGCTTGAGGTCAGGATTTCAAGACCAGCCTAGGCAACATAGTGAGATCCCTATCTCTACAAAAAAAAAAAATTAAAACTTAGCTGGGCATGGTGGCTTGAGCCTATTGTCCCAGCTACTCGGGAGGCTGAAGTAGGAGTGTCACTTGAGCCCAGGAGGTTGAGGCTGCAGTAAGCTGTAACTGCACCACTGCACTCCAGCCTCGGAGACAGAGTGAGACCCTGTCTGTAAAATAAAAAGATAATAATAATAATAATAATAAAGGCAAGAACAACCACAGCAAACTTTCTGTTGGGGAAAAAAAATCCCCCTCTTTACATCTCTCCCTTCCTTCCCTTCCCTCTCTGAGAATGACTGTGGTTGAAAGGAACGTTTTCCCTCTGCAGTCCTCTGAGGGGTGGGGTGGGGCTATGAAGGTATCCTCCATATTCACTCCTTTGTCCAGCTGGTTTTTTTTTTTTTTTTTTTTTTTTTTGTCTCGCTCTGTCGCCCAGGCTGGAGTAGAGTGGCGGATCTCGGCTCACTGCAAGCTCCGCCTCCCGGGTTCACGCCATTCTCCTGCCTCAGCCTCCCGAGTAGCTGGTACTACAGGCGCCTGCCACCGCACCTGGCTAATTTTTTGTATTTTTAGTAGAGACAGGGTTTCACCGTGTTAGCCAGGATAGTCTCGATCTCCTGACCTTGTGATCCGCCCGCCTTGGCCTCCCAAAGTGCTGGGATTACAGGCGTGAGCCACCATGCCCGGCCCGTCCAGCTTTTTTAACCTCTCCTTCTTCTCCCCACATCTCTATCTAGCAGTGCCTTAAGTGGAGGAGGAGTGGAGGCATTGAGCTTGTAAAACTGGTTTGTTGGGGTTCTCCTTCCCCACTTACTTCTTGATTCTTGGGAAAATGTCTTGCTGGGAGGCTGCCTGGCAATGCCCTAGCTGCCTTCTGTAGGCTCAAATGGGGCTTCCCTCTGCCCCTACAGGAGGAAAAGGGAGCTGCTGCCGGAAGGAGAAATGGAGAGAGGGACAGAGAAGGCAGGTGCCATCCCCTCACCCCTGACACACAAAGACATGGAAATACTCTCTCTCTCTCTCTGACACACACACACACACACACACACACACGCAGGCACACATCTTGGAAATTCAGGATTCAAAGAGACAGGGGCAACATTATATTTGGCATGGTGGGGCCCTTCCAGGTCTGAAATCCTGCATTCTTCCTTACTATTTACTTTACTTTCTCCAAGCTCGAGAAGGGCCAAGTGTGGGCGATGGCTGGCCACGTTTTGTGTTTCCAATTCATATTCACGGGATGACACAGATGGGGCGGGAGTGCTGTTGGAGGCGCGTGGGCAGTTTCATTTTGCTCCACTTCTCCACCTGAAGGCTGGGCGTTGCTGGAACCTGCAGGGGCAGCCTCAGCAAGGTGGGGTGGCCTGGAGTGGGGCGGGAGACCAGACCCCAGCTGAAGGAGAACCCAGGCTGGACCTGGAGGGTGTGGACGGTGGTTTGCAGGTAGGGGCCTTGAGGACAGGTTGGTCCTGACTGTTGTCAGTGTTTGGTCAAAGTTGCCAAAAGGTTACAAAAAAAAAAAGGTTGGGGAGAATCCCTGGCAAGACATATTTCCCAGGCCACCTTTCTTCCGCGGGTGTGTGTGTGTGGGGGGGGGGGTTGTGGGGGGAGGTGCCGCTTGGATCCTGTGAATGTGACATCAGCTCTCCTCTCCTCTCCCAAGGTCGTCTTCAGAGAGAGAGGTCAGGGCACCCCTGCCTGGCACAGGCGGCAGCGCTGGCTTCCGGCTCGGTGCCGCCTGTCCTCGGGGAGCTGTGGCCTCCCTGGGCCCCGGGGCTAGGCTGAGGTAAGCGCACCACGGAGGCCAGGGGCCAGGTAGAGGCCCTGGGGATAGGGTGCAGGCATCTTTGGGTGTGGGTGTGGGTGTGGGTGTGGGTGTGGGTGTGGGAGGGAGAGTTCTTGCCTCTCTCTCTCATCTCCAACTCTTGCTTCTGTGGCTCTTTTAGGGGATGCACGTCATTATGGACCTGTCGCTGCCACTGTCCCTGTTCCCCCAGCTGTGACTTCGAGGGAGGTTTGGGGGTCTGAGTGTGTCCAAACCCACGACTTTGCTGTTGGGATAAAAACTGTCCTTTTGATTTTAGAAGGAGGAGGGAGAAACGGTTTCCCAGCATGTGTGTTGGGCCAGTCTTGGAAATTCATCCATGCTTGAATTCCACCCTCCATCCCCAGAAAAGCTGCAGTAAAAAAGAGGAGATGGACAAAGTGTGTATTTGATGGCATCCCCTGGGAAGAGACTCTAAATTTATCCCGTAGGTCTTACTGGGTCACTGTGAGCACTTTGGTGAAGAACAAACAAAAATTCTGGGTGCTCAGTTGTCTCACCTGAAAAATGGGACTACTGGAAAAAGCCGATGTGTTCCATGCATGTTTTGCTTGCTTTATTAAGGCATGATGTCACCTGTACAGTAACTGCCCTCTGCATACTTTGGGGGGCGGGGGGAGGGGGCGGCGGTTTCAAGGTTAGATAGACAGGAAATTGTTTTGAAAGTGTAAACACATTATTAAATGTGAAGTATTATCTGATTCCTTATTCGAATGGCATTTCCTTCTCAACACCACCCTCCTTACATATTCACTTAATCTTGTCCAAGAACACCTTTTTTGCCCTAAATGAAGACCTTCCTCCTCCCACCAAAAAAAAAAAAAAAAGTCCCAGAAAAGATGTCCCTGCTTGTGCGGGGAGTACATGGAATATTCTGAGGTTCACTCCTCCTTCCTATGTTAGGCACCATTCCTTGACCCTCCTCGGCCCCCAAGCCAGGTTGCGTTTTCTTCTGCCGTTTAGAAGGCTTTTCCTTTTTGTCCTAGTAGAACATCAGCCCTGCAGCTCTTCATCTCCCCCTGGTGTTCTTCTCCCGCCATGTCTTAAGATTGGTGGCACCGACCAATCTTAAGATTTAAGTTCTGTAGGAAAAACACCTTTGCTTTTCAATCAGTTTATCAGCCTCCTTCGCAGGGGAAGTGTGGACACACAAAAGAACTTATGGGGGCTTCTGATCAGTGATAGGGAAAAGGTTGGGTATGTGCCTAAACGAGCTCTGATTTTTTTTTTAAGCTCCCTTTCTTGCGAATCCCTCACGGATCTTTCTCCGATAGACGCAAAGAACTTGAGCAAAGAAGACCCGCAGGAAGGGGCTTGAAGAGAAAAGCACGTTGATCTGCCAAAATAGTCTGACCTCCAGTAGTGGGGGAGTGATGAGGGACAGCATTCCCTTGTTCGACTGAGACTAGAATCAGAGAGACATAAAAGGAAAATGAAGCGAACAACAATTAAAAAAAAAAAATTCCCCGCACACAACAATACAATCTATTTAAACTGTGGCTCATACTTTTCATACCAATGGTATGACTTTTTTTCTGGAGTCCCCTCTTCTGATTCTTGAACTCCGGGGCTGGCAGCTTGCAAAGGGGAAGCAGACTCCAGCACTGCACGGGCAGGTTTAGCAAAGGTCTCTAATGGGTATTTTCTTTTTCTTAGCCCTGCCCCCGAATTGTCAGACGGCGGGCGTCTGCCTCTGAAGTTAGCAGTGATTTCCTTTCGGGCCTGGCCTTATCTCCGGCTGCACGTTGCCTGTTGGTGACTAATAACACAATAACATTGTCTGGGGCTGGAATAAAGTCGGAGCTGTTTACCCCCACTCTAATAGGGGTTCAATATAAAAAGGCGGCGGAGAGCTGTCCAAGTCAGACGCGCCTCTGCATCTACGCCAGGCGAACGGGTCCTGCGCCTCCTGCAGTCCCTGCTCGCCACCGCCGCCGCGTGCCCCTGCAGACGCTCCGCTGCCTTCTCTCCTGGCAGGCACTGCCTTTTCTCCCCATTAAAGGGCACTTGGGCTGAAGGATCGCTTAGAGATCTGAGGAACCCGCAGCACTTTGAGGGAACTGAAGCTGTTTTTCTTCGTTTTCCTTTGGGTTCAGTTTGAACGGGAGGTTTTTTATCCTTTTTTTTCAGAATGGATTATTTGCCCATGATTTTCTCTCTGCTGTTTGTGGCTTTCCAAGGAGCTCCAGAAACAGGTAGGCACGCTCGTTGACTTGTGAGTCTCGGAATTACAAGTTAATGTGTTCTTATCCACCTTCATGCCTTTCTTGCTTCTATTTTTCCCCATTCTTTTTATGACTGCAGCTTAGAGAGCAAGTGTCTCAGAATTATTGCTGAAAGCTACTTAAGTCTTCTAGTGAAAAACGTAAAATCCTCTACTGAATACAATTAGATACAATTGACTATAACATGGCATTAAAATAACTTATTATTTTACTATTATTATTCCATTATGTGTTTCCTTGGCTTTTAAAAAATAAGGAGTATGGACATACACAATTTAATCAAATGTATGTTTGTAATATATGTGTTTATACAGGTATACAGGACATATAAGAACTTAAATCTTATTTAAGCACTATTTTAATAGTGTGTTAATTTGTAAAATATTTAAGAATTCCAGTTTGAAGCCAAGGAATTTTATCCAAGTCGTTCAAGCAATATGTGTGCAGTAAAATCACCTGCAGAACAAAAGTCTGTTGACTAACTACCGCCCCCCCCCCCCCCCCCCACCCCCGCAGGCGGTTTCTGGGTGAAGATGTTTTCTTTAAAATTTGTCATCATTGACTTTAGGTTTCTTTTGGCAGGTTTTTGGCACCCAGAACAGTGTGAGCTCTCTTTCAGTTTTATTCACCTGTCCTGGAAGGCGAGCTAGGATAATTCTTGGCTGCTTAAGGATTTAGGCAGTGCATGTGCATCTGCCCCGGTCCCCCCGTTTTTAGGGTCAGTGCACTTTTTTTGTCTTTTCATGACCCTGACTAAAGAGAAAGGATGTCAAGGGAATGAAAATCCTGGAATGTGTCTGATCATTTGAAATGTACAAAATTGGGCAGATAAGCTGCATGGCTAAATTGTCAGGAGGAAGAGGCAAGGCAGTAGTGGAGAAGGGGGAGGCAGTGGATCCCACACAAGCCTGATGCCCAGGGATTCAGAATTCAAAACCCACGAAACTTTCCTTTGGTACCCTGACCTGCTTCTCAGCTCCATCTTAGGTCACTGGTTTCCATGGAGCTACCCTCCTGAATTGAATATTGTATAGTTAATTTCTCTCTCCAATCATTTTCCCCACCTAATTTTGAAAGATATATATCATCTGGGGTACCCTGTGCCCTACACAGGATGTGAAGTGGGTGGGTACCCATTAAAAAGAGGGTCACCCTGAATGAGGAAATAGCCCCAAATCTAGGAATAACAGTGTGATTTCTTGTCTTTAGTCATGTGCCAATGTTAAGCTTCAGCAGACCGTGCTGTCCTACCAAGTTCCTTGTAGAAGTCAACCAGATTTTCAACAGACAGCATTCCAAAGCATTTCGCTGAGGCTGCTCAAGAGGGGTGGGGGAAATCCCTTTTCAGGTGTTTGTGTCCTCTGCATTTGTATAATCTCCCTGAAGGTGGATAAGCCAAGGGCATGAGGGGGAGGCAAAAGGTGAAGTCATGTTAAGGAGGGAAAAAATAAAGAGCCCTTTTTTCTGTGTTTCTTGCTGATGGCAGGCTATGTGCTTCATCTGCTTTTATCTGCTCTGCTAGCTCTGACTCTACTGTGATCCAGCATGCCTCTCAGCCTTTGAGGAGACATCCCCCACTGACCTGCTCTTTCTCTCCCCAGCGGTCTTAGGCGCTGAGCTCAGCACAGTGGGTGAGAACGGCCGGGAGAAACCCACTCCCAGCCCACCCTGGCGGCTCCGCCGGTCCAAGCGCTGCTCCTGCTCGTCCCTGATGGATAAAGAATGTGTCTACTTCTGCCACCTGGACATCATTTGGGTCAACACTCCCGAGTAAGTCTCTAGAGGGCATCGTAACCCTGGTCATTCATTAGTGCTGGGTTCACCAGGAGCCCAGTTTTAGAGTCTCTTTTCTAGGGACTCTGAAGGTAGCCCTTCTAACAACATCCAAGCGCCTCAGTGGGGACAATTTCCCTCTATTCCTGAAAATAATGACAGCTTGGTTCTTAGCAACCAAGGGGAGGGTCTTCTGAGGCCCTGTAGCTCAGGCTACTTGTGATGGGATAGATAGAAGGAGCTGACGACAAACAGGAGGCTGCTGCACATTTCAAATGAGGAACTTCAGTGAGAGGGCCTCAGGGGGACACTCACAGTGGCATCTGATGGGGTTTCGGTAAGAATTGCTGAGTTCAGATGTGGGTTAGTGCAACCTGTGCTTCTCGTGGAAGAGTGGAGACTGAGAGGCAGAAGGGATTATACAGAGGGTTAGAATCTCTTAATTTTACTTACAGAAATACCTCGGTTCAAAGCGTTGAAGTCATGAGTGCAGGAATGAGTTTGTAGCAGAGCTGAACTGGAGCCTGGATTTCCTTTGCTGCTATATTTTCCCTTTAGAAATGCCCATTTCAGAACCTTAATAGAAATACTATCCATAGGCTTCTCTTTCACCTACAGAGAAGAAAAACAGTTTTTCCCCTTCTGCCCTGGACACTAGTTCATCATCTATCAGAAGCAGTCATAAACAAGCACGCATTTACTGTGCATACAATGTCCCGTTATGGCAAAGGGGGATAAAAATCCAAACAATATCAAACCAAGCCAAACACCACAAGGAGCCTAATAATTACTAAGGTGATACTTCCAAAGGGAGGACTTTATTTCTTAGATGAGAATGAAAATAGACACATTGGAAATTATTGGAGAACCCTCTGGCAATGAGTCCTTCCACAACCATATGATATCACTGACTGGCAGGAGAAATGTGTATACATGTGCCTCCTCCTCCCCCAACCACCGGGGACGGTGGGGGGGTGGTGGCACTTTTAGCAGTATCCTACATGGTTGGAATTGAAAATGGGTTTTAAAAATCCTGTGACTCATGGTTTTGCATTGAAACTTCTTCCCACTGCATACCCACAAATAGTTGTTAACTAAATAGACCATTAGAAAAGGAAGAAAATATAAAGCAGATGCCAAGCAGACATGTCCTAATTGTTGACAAAAAAGCAATGTTGCTTGTGTCAAAAAGAAACTGAACTTTGTGAAGAGTTGAAATGGAATTCCACTGAATTAGAAAAACTTGTTTTCTCCTGCCTGGATACGTAACAGTCAGGGCCATTGATGCACAGGTGTTCCTGGCTGTTGTTACACTTTACCCTCTGAAATGACGCTCCCCAGTGCTATGGGATGAGCTCCTTGCATGCCCAGTGGAATGAGTGTGCCCATATGTCATTTTAAAGACTATTAATTATGCTAATATAGTTTCTTTCTCTCTTTGGATAATAGGCACGTTGTTCCATATGGACTGGGAAGCCCTAGGTCCAAACGAGCCTTGGATAATTTACTTCCCACAAAGGCAACAGACCGTGAGAATAGATGCCAATGTGCTAGCCAAAAAGACAAGAAGTGCTGGAAGTTTTGCCAAGCAGGAAAAGAACTCAGGTGAGCAGAAACACCTTTGCTTTTTCAATCAGTTTAACAGCCTCCTGACCTCCTTCCTGTCATGGTGCTGCCTTCCTGTTTTAGAGAGAGTAACAGAGACATTGAAAGTCAGGGTAAAGCCGAAGATAAGATTGCTGAAATGTTTTTCCTTGTGTATTTTAACAGGGCCGAAGACACTATGGAGAAAAGCTGGAATAACCATAAGAAAGGAAAAGACTGTTCCAAGCTTGGGAAAAAGTGTATTTATCAGCAGTTAGTGAGAGGGAGAAAAATCAGAAGTTCAGAAGAACACCTAAGACAAACCAGGTAAGAGGGAAGGAAGAAAAATTAGGTAAGAGGTTCACAAGAGCAACTAGCCCTGGTCAGTGATGCCAGTGGCCTGTTCTGTTCCTCCAGCCCTTCTTACCTGGGCAGGGGAAAGACTTAGAAAAAAGTGACAGAGGAGATCTATGCATCCTATAGATTAAAAAGAGCAAAAGCATCCCTCTGAAATATTTCCATGAAGCTCTGGAATGCAAACTGATGTCCTCTGTACTTTTAGCACATACCATTTCATCTACAGGTAGATTTCCCCACCAAAATATATCCAGAGATACTTTTGTCATTTGGTTATATATAGCCTTTGTCTCTCTGAGTCAATGCATTTGCCACTTTCCCTGAGAAATCAAAAATCATTTTGGGGAGAGGACATTTAGAAAAAGAATCAAAATGTCATGGATAATCAAATTCTTCAACAAGTAGCAGTTATTCAGATGGTCAAAGGAAAAATAAAGTCATTAGGTAGGGTTGGTAGAATTTAGAACATGCTGTTTTTCAGGTTTATGATCTTTTTTTTTTTTAATAGGGAAATGTATTTGGTGCAGAGCCAATGTCATTCCAAAAAGCTCTCTCTTTTCCTGGTCAGTCATGCGCTGGGACAGAGAAGGGATCTGGATTTGGCAACATCATAGAGTTGCTCTGAGCTGCTCTTTGGTGATAATGCTTCCAAATCCTAAACTTTTTGGAATTCACAAGCTTGAAGGAGGAAACCTACTCTCTGATCTATCACATGTTCTGCTTTTCTCTATCGTGGTCTATGGAAACTTTTCTAGAAATCCAGTGGCAAGAAGTCCTATGATTAAAGTGTTCGGAGCTCAGGGCAGGCAGTCATGAACTACTTCTGAGTTGTGTATTACTGATTCGTGGGGCAGCCTCAGCTATTGGTTTCTTCACACCTGCCATGAGAGTTTCCATGCTTATGGTTGGAGGCCAGTAATGCAGTAATGCTCCCCACGAGATCAGTTTCTGAACGAACCTGGAATTTTGTATGAGTTTTTTTTTTATGCCAACTATTAAATCAACATTACAGTTCTTCCCTCTGTATTTCTCCTGTAAAAAGAAAACATTAAGCCTGCAAAAAAAAAAAAAAAAAAAAAAATATATATATATATATATATATATTAAAAATAATTGCCATGAAGTATTTGCTCTGGGCCTACTGTATACCACTTTTCTTTTTCTCTCTTTTCAACTAAATCACTGTCCATTTATTAAGATGGCCATAACTATTCAAAACCTAGCTGAGTTCCTCAAGGCAGGGTTGCATTGTGGTGAAAGTTGGGTTGGGGCTACAGAAGAAACCAGAACACCTCTAGTTTATTTAAAACTTGTATTTACAGCCCAATTCCCCTTAGACTTGACCATATGACCCCTCTCTCCCATTCTAAGCATGGGGCCAGCTTTATTTTTACAATGGTAATAGATATCACTTGAAGTTTTATCAAAGAGTTGCGGTGGGTGGTGAAAGTTCACAGCCAGATTCAGATTTTGTTTGTGCCAGATTCTGATTTTAGATGTTTCTCTTGCCAAAGGGTGATTTTTTAAGATAACATTTGTTTTCTCTTATCTTGCTTTATTAGGACGGAGACCATGAGAAACAGTGTCAAATCATCTTTTCATGATCCCAGGCTGAAAGCCAAGCCCTCCAGAGAGCATTATGTGACCCACAACCGAGCACATTGGTGACAGACCTTTGGGACCTGTCTGAAGCCATAGCCTCCACGGAGAGCCCTGTGGCTGACTCTGCACTCTCCACCCTGGCTGGGATCAGAGCAGGAGCATCCTCTCTGCTTGTTCCTGACTGGCAAAGAACCAGCGTCCTCGTTCAAAACATTCCAAGAAAGGTTAAGGAGTTCCCCCAAACTGTCTTCATTGGCTTACATCGGTGGTAACTACTTTGGTCTCTTCTTTCATCTGGGGATGACAATGGACCTCTCAGAAAGCAGAAACAGCACAGTGACATTCGAATTCGGGTGGCATCCTCCAGAGAGAGGAAGGAGATTCCATACCAGGGTGGAGTTTCTGACGAAGGTCCTAAGGGAGTGTTTGTGTCTGACTCAGGCGCCTGGCACATTTCAGGGAGAAACTCCAAAGTCCACGCAAAGATTTTCTAAGGAATGCACAAATTGAAAACATACTCAAAAGACAAACATGCAAGTAAAAAGAAAAAAAAAAAAAAGACTTTTGTTTAAATTTGTAAAATGCAAAACTGAATGAAACTGTTACTGCCTTAAATCAGGATATGTTTCATGAATATGAGTCTACCTCACCTATATTGCACTCTGGCAAAAGTATTTCCCACATTTAATTATTGCCTCCTCAAACTCTTCCCACCCCTGCTGCCCCTTCCTCCATTCCCCATACTAAATCCTAGCCTCGTAGAAGTCTGGTCTAATGTGTCAGCAGTAGATATAATATTTTCATGGTAATCTACTAGCTCTGATCCATAAGAAAAAAAAAAGATCATTAAATCAGGAGATTCCCTGTCCTTGATTTTTGGAGACACAATGGTATAGGGTGGTTTATGAAATATATTGAAAAGTAAGTGTTTGTTATGCTTTAAAGCAGTAAAATTATTTTCCTTTATATAACCGGCTAATGAAAGAGGTTGGATTGAATTTTGACGTACTTATTTTTTTATAGATATTTATATTCAAACAATTTATTCCTTATATTTACCATGTTAAATATCTGTTTGGGCAGGCCATATTGGTCTATGTATTTTTAAAATATGTATTTCTAAATGAAATTGAGAACATGCTTTGTTTTGCCTGTCAAGGTAATGACTTTAGAAAATAAATATTTTTTTTTCCTTACTGTACTGATTTTGAATCATTACTGAAATTTCTAAGGATTGGGCCAAAGTGGTTAAGAATTATAAAGGCAAATGGTTAAAGATGGTTTTGTAGAAAAGTGACAATTAAAAGGATATTACAGTCTAAGCTAATTATATAAAGAATTTTACCTATCTCTTCAATGTTGGTTTCACATTGCATTGAGGTAAAAACACAAAACAAAAAAGCAGCTTTAATACCTCTGTCTTCTCTTGGGTAGCAGCCTCCTGCTTCCCCTTCACCTGAAAATTCTCCAGGGACTTCATCCATTAACTCGGCTCAGGCTGTTAGGCAGGATTCAACAGTTTAAGCCGATGGTGTGGTGAGAGATGCTTTCTCCATATTAATGGACTGAAGGAAGTAATGGCAAGACAACCCCCCAAAACATACCTAATTATACAAAGTTACACACCAGAGTTGCGTTTAGAAAATGGCCTGCTCAGAGCAAGTAGAGGTTTCCAATGGCTTTTTATTTTCTCACATTAAGGATTTTGTTTCTTAAGGAACATTGAGTACCATTGCTTCTTCGTGATAGCCTAGGACTGGTCATATGCCCATGGAGTTAGAGACACCAGGTACTGATTCTAGGTCATCTGCCACAAAGCACCACTTCCTCTCCACTTTGCCTTGGCTGGCCTTATCAAATCACTGGAGAGCACAGGATTGCAACTGCAGTATTGCAACTGGTCACTACTAACTGAATTCTCTAAGAGCTTGATCAGCCCTCGGGAATCTTCATTGCCCTTTTCTAATAGTGTCTGAAGGAATTCCTGGCATTTAACAAATATTAGCTTGTAGTGATCACTGTTGTCCTAACAGTGACACATCAGAAGGATTTCAAATAACAATCTTCAGGCGTGCATGATCAATGTCCTGGGCAAAGTCTCCGTCCTCATTGATCCTCATTTTTCTCTTTAAGGCACAGTCCAATGTCTTTGGGGAATGGTTTATAAAGCTTACTTTATCGAGTAAACCGTTTCTCAGTGTGTGACTTTCAAGAAAATTGTGAAGGTTTGCTGATGTTGACAAGGTGCTTGGTCTGAACTTGGCCAGTATTTAATCTTGAGCAAACGATTCAATTTCCTTGTATCGTGAGTTTTCTCATCTGTTAAACTAAGGGAGTAGGCGGAGTTTATTTCATACCTCTGAAAAAGAGTTTGAGATTATATAAAGAAGTTGAAGTGGCATGAAAAAAAAAATTGAAGATCTGAGCATAGAAGGCATGGATCTAATACATTTTAAGAGGACGTCAGAATGAGACAAGCCACTAAACAAAACAGTCCAAAGGACAACATAGTAAGTCAGAGTGATAAGAGTTTTGGTTGGGTTGTTCATCAGTCAAACCCTTAAGCCCTCTTTTCCCATGCTTCCTACTTCAGTATCCAGTAGGAAAAATGAAAGGGATGATGTAGACACTCTACGGCATGAGGATTTGCAGTAAAATAAGTTGGGAGACTCACAGAAAATTAATATTTTTCAAACATGAAGCAGAAAAATTCAATTATATTACAGGCCACGTCAGCCTGAAGGGTAAACTGATAGGATGGTCTGTCACATTTCTGGCTGTCTCTCCAGTAAAAGCATGGTTTCTGGAAAGCCACTTAGGACAGCTTTCTCTCTTTACACTGATAGCCCAGGCAAGCTTTGATCTCAGAACTCCAGAAACCAGAGAACTCTAGGTGGAATGTGGTGACTTTTGCCAGGGCAGAGGGAACACCTATTAATGGGTACTTCATTTGTACCACCAGAGATTGGCGTCTTTTTTGATGAGCCCACTGGCTTCGATACTCCCTGTATTCCTGCAAAACACAGCTTGGATGTTGGACTAACCTAGAGCTCTTTCAGGGGAACTCTTGCTGACATTAAGAAAGAGCAACATTTTGTCTTTCCAGGTGAAAATCCAAGGCCCTAAAAGGGAGGTGACTGACCTAAAATCACAGAAGGAACTGTAGCATCGCTGGAGCCTGAACACTTAACTTAAGCATGACTGTTTCAGCCAGAGGGCCCCTGGAGGTCTGCAGAAACAGATGCCCAGGCAAACCTTGCTAGAAGGCTCTGGATACTAAAGGCAAAAATCAGTCTTTATGAAAGCTTTGCCTCCCAGCCTTGTAGACAATGCTTAGCAGACCCAACCCCTCAAGAGGAAAGAGAAAAAGAGAAGAAATGTAGGGGAAGAATAAAGGACTATAAAGGAGGCTGACCATCTCATAGCATCAGTAAGTAAATGTCTATAGGATAAAATAGAATATAACTAAGAACTTTTAATTATTATTTTTAGACTTTACTCACCAAAGAGTCTATCTGAGTGAAGGGGGAATTCTCTTGGTCAGTTCTTTTTCTTTCTTTTTTTTTTTTGAGATGGAGTTTCGCTCTTGTTGCCCAGGCTGGAGTGCAATGGTGCAACCTCCGCCTCCCGGGTTCAAGCGATTCTCCTGCCTCAGCCTCCTGAGTAGCTGGAATTACAGGCATGCACCACCATGCCCTGTTAATTTTGTATTTTTAGTAGAGATTGGGCTTCTCCATGTTGGTCAGGCTGGTCTCGAACTCCTGACCTCAGGTGATCTGCCCACCTTGGCCTCCCAAAGTCTTGGGATTACAGGAGTGAGCCATCATGCCCGGCCCGGTCAGTTCTCTTTTGCTCTACAATGCAAGGCAGTGGTCTGTTTTTGTTTGTTTGTTTGTTTGTTTGTTTGTTTTGTTTTTTTCCTCTGTGTCTAAGGTGTTGAAAATACCTGCTTTCAAATTTAAGTTCTCAATGTGTAAAACACTGCTTTCAGGCCCATGTTCTTAATGGAGTCCCTTCTGCCTTGGCTTTCTCTCACCTTTATTATACTCATAGTTCCTGGGGACCTTGGGTCTGGAGCTCAGAATTTATCTATTGCAAGTGAATATTACACATTTCACAGTAACCTCTCATCTTTGTAGAGAATTTAGTTTCTTGTAGCTTTTCACATCCCTTCTTTCCTTCGACCCCTATCCTCACACAACAATCCTTTCGGGAAATTGGGATCACATCATGTATCCATCTGACAGCCAAGGAAAGAGACATATCGAAAGGGTGAGTGACTCATCCAGAGTCCAACATCAGGCAAATAGCAATACCAGAACCCAGGACCCCTGATCCTTTCTTCTTAAACTCCTCCAGAGCCAAGGGGATACACTGGACCTGTAAGTTTTTGACTAAGATAGATTATTTCCAGCTTGGGAGTGGAATGAACTTGTTCTTATTCTCTTAGGAAGATCAAAGCTCCGTATGTACCCTGAGTCCTAGTTTTGAACGTCTCTGTTGTATGATTTTTTGTTTACTGAGTCATTCTTTTTATGACAATGCACCATTGGCAGAAAACTTGCTAGATTTACAAAGCTTGCCTCAAATCTGGTGCCATGAAGCCAGGACAACTTCACTGACAACTACTGGCCAGAGAGCCAACACATTGGAGGAAACAGTGATGAATGTGATGGCAGCGGCCATCAAATTTCCTCAAATCTTGGGCAGTAATCAGAGAGATCTAGGGCTAGTGCCACTGGCTAGTAAAAAGAGAAGGGCTTAGGCCTTGGAGACAATGGATGATGGAAACGATGGGTCCTAGGGATGACAAGCTGCCCACAACTCAGAAACGCATCACATCGGGAGTCCGGCATGAAGTTTTGCCCATTTAGAGTCTTCTGGGTTTCTGCACCCTATTCTTATTTTTCACATTCCGAGTCATTCCAGTTCCCTTCTGTGTAAGTTGCTGTGGAAGTATCCAGGGATAATAATCACAATATTAAGCTACCATTGACATGGCATGGGCGCTGACCAATTAGAAAAGGCGGGGACAGAGCTGTGGGGCAGGCTCCTGGTGGACTCTGCCTGGGATAGGTGTTCAACCTCCTGATGTTGGCTTGTAGGGGATCTTGTGATCTGGGGCAGGGGTGAGCAGTCAGGGTGGAATTTCCAAGCTTCTTGTTGCTAGGGCTATTTACTAACCAGTGTGAAATAATTTCAGTGTTTTACAAACTGGAGTAGTCTCACTGGTATGTGCTTCTGTGTGTCAGATTTAAAAGTATTGAAACCATTCTCTGCTTGATAAATGATTCTCTCTACAGCTTCGCTGAGTGAGATGACATTATCTTCATGCCCAATGAGATTTGACACCCAATCTTTCTGCCCATGCACCTTTGGTGTCCCGCTGCACTGTCATCTCTGGTCAATGCCCCTCTCTCTATATGTTCCCCTCCCTCATGCTCTGGTGCCCTTTGGGAGAAAGAAAAAGACCTTAAGTGTCTTTTATTGAAATAGAAAACGTGTAAAATAAAAATTATTTTACTTTAATTTTTTTTTTCATTTTACACATTTTCTATTTCAATACCTTTAGTGGTACAAGTGGATATTAGTTACACGGATGAATTGTATAGTGGTAAAGTGTAGGATTTGAGCGCATCGCTTACTCAAGTAGTGTACATTGTACCCAGTAGGTGGTTTTTCAGCTCTTACCCCCCTTATCCTCCCCAACTTCTGGGTCTCCAGTGTTCATTACACTACTCTGTATGCCTTTGTGTACCCATAGCTTAGCTCCTACTTACAAGTGAGAACATGTTGTATTTGATTTTCAAGTCCTGAGTTACTTCACTAAGAATAATGACCTCCAGTTCCATCCAAGTGGCTGCAAAAGACATCATTTAGCTCTTTTTTAATGGCTGAAGAGTATTCCATGGTGTATATACATAATACATTTTCTTGGCCTACTCATCAGTTGATGAGCACTTACACTGATTCCATATCTTCACAATTGTGAATTGTGCTGTGATAAACACACTCATGCAGATGTCTTTTTGATGCATTGACTTCTTTTCCTTTGTGTAAATTCCCAGTAGTGGAATTGCTGGATAGAACAGTAGATCTACTTTTTAGTTCTTTGAGAACTCTCCATACTATTTTCCACAGAGGGTGCATGAATTTACTTTCTTCTTGGAGATTTTTAGCAGGGCAATTTTATGGTTGCCAAAGTCAAGATCTGCCTTAGACCAGGGGTTCCTAGAGCCCTAGATCTGGAATAGGAAGGAACAAGAGGGATGAGTTGCCTGTAAGATTAGATCTTGCCCTCTTAGATTAATTTGGAACTAGGAAAGGGTGGCCCTATAATTTATTATTTAAACTGGGACATATTTGACAGTACTTGGTGATACTCTTAACAGTTCTCATGGAGCTACACACTGGACTGTTGTGGACAAACTTGGACATATGGTCACCTTAGACCAAAATAAGCCTTGAATCAGTTCAGAACTTCAGAACCACCCTGGCTTCTTGGAAATGCTGGAGCTTGGCACTGTGTAAGCACACTCAATATCTCTCTACCTTTACCTGTAGACCAGGCTGCAGCACAGCACCTCCCCCTTTTCTGGTGCCTACAGCCTCGAGCTCAGAGCTTAGGGCATAATATATCATTCAATAAATGCTTATTCAATGGATGAATAAACACAGAGGTGAGTTCCAGTGTTCAGTAAGAGTGGGGTGAAGGTGATACTCTTCTAACCAGAATGCGACTAGACAACAGAAGATTTATAAGACCCATTTCCAGGGCTCCCTTTGCAGAGCTGACATAGCTGAAATCTTATTTTATTGAGGCCCCACACTAGTGGTAAATTATTTGACACAATGGGGTATCCTTTCTACTTCTTTCTACTCCAACCCATCCTGCATTTCACCATGATAATAATAACAATAATCTTCTCCAAATGCTTTAGTTATAATTTCAATAAATACAGAGCTACAAGGAAATTAAAAATAATTTTTGCTATTACCCCCATCTCAAAAATCTTCCTTCCATTGCTACTCTGCCTATACAATAAAAATATGCTATCTACTGAGATAGGCACCAGACTAGGAAGAAATGTTGGGAAATGTTACAATTTCAGTATTGAGCGTATTAAGTTTTAAATTTGTCACCATGGTGTGAAAGTTGTCAGAATCAAAATGAAATCACCTGTGTTAAAAACCCTGACAAAGGCCGGGTGCGGTGGCTCAAGCCTGTAATCCCAGCACTTTGGGAGGCCGAGACAGGCGGATCACGAGGTCAGGAGATCGAGACCATCCTGGCTAAAACGGTGAAACCCTGTCTCTACTAAAAAATACATAAAACTAGCCGGCAAGGTGGCGGGCGCCTGTAGTCCCAGCTACTCGGGAGGCTGAGGCAGGAGAATGGCGTAAACCCGGGAGGTGGAGCTTGCAGTGAGCTGAGATCTGGCCACTGCACTCCAGCCGGGGAGATAGAGCGAGACTCCATCTCAAAAAACAAAACAAAACAAAACAAAAAAAACCCTGATAAATGGAGCCAGGAAAGGTCACAAAGGGACAAAGGGAGAATTCTCATGCACAAATGCCTGATAACCAAAGCTATCACAGAATACTTTGCAAAAACCACAATCTCGCACAAAGGCCATCACAACCTTACACAAAAAATACTTCAGCGAAGACATCTCCCCAGCAACTGCCTGTATAGCCTGGGACTGGTGTCACCCTTGTTATTGATAATTGTAGCCAAGAATAATGATCTCAAAACAATGATGTATAACATCTTTTTTCATCCTCATTTTTCCTTTAACGATCTTTGTTTAGCTTTACCTCCTTGAATATGCACATAGTTTACTATGGCATGTGTATTTTCATTGCAGTGTCCATCCCTGAATCAATAAAGTTTTATTTTCATTTATTAATGTATTTGTTTTTTGAAACTGGGTCTCCCTCTGTCACCCAGGCTGGAGTGCAACAGCATAATCACAGCTCACTGTAGCCTTGACTTCCCAGGCTCAAGTGACCTTCCCACCTCAGCCTCCTAAGTAGCTGCAACCACAAGTGTGCAGCACCATGTCCTGCTAATTGAAAAACATTTTTGTAGAGATAGGGTTTTCCTATGTTGCCCAGGCTGGTTTTGAACTCCTGGGCTCAAGCAATCTTCTTGCCTTGGCCTCCCAAAATGCTGGGATTACTGGAGCTATTGTGCCCAGCTCAATTTCTTTTAGGGAGTCTCTCTGTCTGTTATCTAGGTTGACAGTGGTTATCTTCAAATACATCCAACGTTTGAGAGAATGGTGTAATAAAGCCAATATACCTAGCATATAGTTTATATAGTTGTTGAGATACGATGGCTGCTGTTTTATCTCTACCTGCATCCTGCCCTCCTTCCTTGAATTACTTTGAAGCCAATCCCAGCTATCATTATCATCTTACCTGTAAATATTTCAGTGTAGACATAATGAACTTGATATGCTTTGTTTGATCAGGTAAAATGTGAAATAGTCAACTAGATATGTGGGCCTAGAGCTTAGAGTGGAAGAAGAATTCACAATAACAAACATCTCATGGAACTCACAATAACAGAAGAGACGGTGCATGTTGATAGCTTGTGTTCATGTGGTGCTTACTAATATCCCAGACAGTCTTTTGAGAACTTCCCATGCATCAGCTCCTTTCATTCTTACTAAAACCCAATGAGGTATTTATCCTATGTTGTAGATGAGGAAACTTGAAGACAGAAATTCAGTAGTAACTTATGCAAGGTCAGGCAGCTAGTGAAGAGGTAGGAACCAGGTAACCTCATTCATTATGCTTTTTTGATTAAGAAGAATCCAAAGTGATAAAGGTTACACTATGGGATAATCAAGTCCTATGATGGTATCAAAGTGACAGTGATTAACTCTGCCTGGGGGCAGGGAGGGGAAATGGTGGTTTCAGGGAAGATTTCATGTAAAGAAACAGTGAGAAATCAGCCTTGAATTCCTAAGCAGGATACCATTTGAGAAATTTAAAGCTGAATCAAAGGAGTGAAGAAGTCTCAGTAAAATGCTTTGTCTATAGATGACTTGATAAAAAGAACATAACCTAACATGCTCATGTGACTGACTCATAAGAAAAGTGAACAGGTATCTAGACCATTAAAAGATGATTTATCTTGCCATAATTCAATGATGTCGAAAATCTTAAAGCAACACACCAACAATAGGACAGAAATCTCTAATTTTCAAGTGGCAGTGATTGAATTGAAATTTTGGGGTATGACTTTAAAAATAGAAAGAAAGCAACTCTAACAGATTTTGACTGAATTTTCAGAAGTTAACTATATTTGTTAACATTATAATACATTGAAATAATTACACTAAAAATCACAGTACTTACTGAATGTAAACTTATTTTATAGTTCAAATGTCCTGTTGACCTCCTACTCCTTAATGCATGGTCACAAAATTCCTCTCACCACGTCAAGAATTCCCTCTTGGTACATGGTTAGGAATAACCCACCTGTCAACTTAGGTGTCTTCCTTGTGTTTGAATAACTTGCTAAGGTACCATTACCAATTGACCCTGCTCTGACACTGGTCACTGGTGTGGTTCTTTCCATATAACCTCATCATTTTGCCCTGATCAGTGGCCACAGGCAGGCAGTACCCCTTGGTTTGGTGAAAGACAAAATGCCCTAGACAATTAAGGAGATGATCTTATTCAGGCTATTACAATAAGGAAAATTAATGAAGAGTGTCTCAAGGAAAGGAAGGAAACCTGGGTTTTATAGAGACAGTAAACGAGGGAGCCACTCTGAATCTCCTGGTGGTCATGAGAGGGATGGAGATGGTCTTTTCTTAACCATGAAGAAAGGGTGGAAAGGAAGAGGTGAGAGCAGGGTGTTTCCTTGCAGTTACCCATGTCTCAGGACATAAAGAATGAGGAGATTTGTTGAGGGACACAGGACTCAGATGAAGTTCAACATGGTCAGTCCCTGGTTTTCTTCAGGATGAATATCATTCATCAAGGAAACACTCAATGACCATCATAAATCTCCTGAGTGGGGTGAAGTAAGGTCTCAGAAATAATTTCTCCAAGAGTCTTGGTGTTATTCCTACAAACACAGCTGAAGCATCTGTAGAGAGATAATGTCAAGGTCAGTTGTGTTGGGATTCTGGGGATTAGGCACCTTAAACGAGGGTTGCTTAAAAGAAAAAAGGAAATATAAGTATAAAAGGTGTATTAAAGAGCCAGAAATTGAATACCGAGGGTAACCAGTTCAGTGGATTCCAAGAGGTCAGTGGAGGAAAATCTTTCAGTTTTGTAACACTACTCTTTGAGCCTCTTAGAGCTACTGAATAGGACATTAGTGCTTTCAGTGGTGCTGTTCACAGGGCATGACTGACTCTAGCATTCCACAGGCTTCTTAGTGGCCCAGGCAGTGCTTTTCCAGGGACAAACTGGGCCCATGAGTGGTCTGCTACAGTGGTGAGTCCTTTGAAGTATATATAGTAAATTTTAGTTTATAATGCTTCTTCAGATCCTAGGGAAAAGGACCCAGATACAAGACAACCTAGAGTCCTCATATGGATCCGGGTAGTCAGATTTTAGTTCTCAGTGACACTGAGTCAGGTAGCAGCAAGAAAAATTGAAAAAAATGTTGGAAACCGGAAAGATTGCAGGATCTGATAAGGATTGATAATTTGGGAAGGTTACAGGATCCAGTCCAACTTACAGATAGGTAGAAAAACTGACAGCTAGGGAGAAAGTCAATTAAAATTCCACCAGACAAGACAGTTTGCATATTAATCATTATTGACATGAAAAAAACCACAAACCCAAACAGCTCAAAACCAGCGAACAAGGTTAGAATGAGATAACCCAGGCCGGGCGCGGTGGCTCAAGCCTGTAATCCCAGCACTTTGGGAGGCCGAGATGGGCGGATCACGAGGTCAGGAGATCGAGACCATCCTGGCTAATACGGTGAAACCCTGTCTCTACTTAAAAAATACAAAAAACTAGCCGGACGACGAGGCGGGCGCCTGTAGTCCCAGCTACTCGGGAGGCTGAGGCAGGAGTATGGCGGGAACCCGGGAGGCGGAGCTTGCAGTGAGCTGAGATCCGGCCACTGCACTCCAGCCTGGGTGGCAGAGCAAGACTCCGTCTCAAAAAAAAAAAAAAAAAAAGAATGAGATAAACCAGAAGACTGTGCTATCTGATGTATAGTTTTTCATTAAAATGCAAAATTTATTTGTGTAGTCACTGACTTCAGATCAAGAATAATCTCAAAGAAAGATTATTCTTGCCATTACAAGCCATCTCATTAGCTCTAGCATGGTTATTCAGATCGGTACAGCAAGAATGGTAATCTACCATATTGGCCTTTTAAGTTTGCTTTTTGGAAATTTTCACAAGGAGGCTAGGATTGGACTTTAAAAAGAAAAATCTCTCTAGACAAGAAGCCAAGCCAAGAGCCTGCTACCAGATTTCACCTATCAAGTACCTATAAATCTGGGCAAATTTATTTTTTCTCCAAGTCCCCCAAATATCCTAGGATTCCTAGGCCTGCCAGGAAATGACCTTCTTTACCTCCTTAGTCCCTATAAGGAAGAGGACCTGTAAACCAGGTATTAGGCCCGTTTTCCCGTGAAGGCTTTGTAAGCATCATTTCCATAAAACCAACCTTAGTTTCTTAAAAACATCTGGTCATATCTGATTAAATGAGCATCATTCTCAACTATGACATTCCAAGCACTGCCTTAGTTGCATAACCTGTATTTTCAGTTTTGTCATGGTAACAAGAAGGACAGATTCTTATTGAACCTAGGCGAATGATTATGTTGCCATGAAAATAAAAATATTCAATAAGAGTTTCCAAATTCTAGAGGAGTCAGGCAGAGAGAATAAAATGCCACTATCGAATGTTTCATTTCATAAGTGGTATCTTATTCTCTGCGTATATAAACTGAGTTTCAGTTTATGAAAGCAAAATCTAAATTGCAATGTATTATAGATAGCTTAAGAGGAAAAAGAAAGGGCTTCCCTATATATCCAGAAAACAGAATATCAGAATGATCACATTCCAAACAAAAAACACAATCAGTCCTCGTCAGCTTGTTCAGTGCTGTGTAGTTAATTCTTATTTCACTCAGTCTTGAGTGAAGAGTCTCATGAACCCCTTCATTTCGTGGCTAGAGTTCTAGGAATCCTAACTCAGTCCACTGGTGTGTTCTCAAAGTTGTTTAAGTGACACCATCAGAAGAAGCCTGTACCCAAAAGTATCTGGCAAAAGTGAAGGACAATCTGGTATCATCCTTTTTTACAGGGCTTTGAGAAGATACCATGCTGAGGACAAGCACTATGGCCTGTAGCTGATTTGCAAAGACTGAGATGCATCAGAATAAAACAAAGACTATCTGTAGATGACAAAAGACATAAAATATCACTGTGGTTCACTTCTTACTGATAATTTTCAAAAGTGAAAGATCTGGTGACAGGTCATTAGAACAATAATGCAACTGACAAGGAAATCCGGCTGTTCGTGTGGCACGCAAAACAAGATTAGGAAGTAGATCCAAAAGATTTTAGACAACGTGGTAATTTCCCCTATTTTCAAAGAAGAGTGGCGATTACATTTGATTTATAAAATTGGGTTGTATTAGTCCATTCTCAGGTAGTGCTATAACGAAGTACCTGTGAATGGGTAATTCATAAAAAGAGGTTTAATTGATTCCCCACAGGCTTAACAGAAAGCATGGCTAGGAGGCCTCAGGAAACTTACAATCATGGTGGAAGGTGAAGGGGAAGCACGTACTTTCTTCACAATGGTGGCAGGAGAGAGGGAGAGCCGAGGGGGAGGTGCCACACACTTTTAAAGCATCAGATTTTGTGAGAACTCACTTGCTATTATAAGAACAGCAAGGGGAAGTCCCTCTCCATGATCCAATCACCTCCCACCAGGCCCCTCCTTCAACACATGGGGATTACAATTTGACATGAGATTTGGGTGAGGACACTGACCCAAACTATATCATGGGTAAACATTATTTTTACAGGGAAAAAAAATCTTGATAAATAACTGTAGTAATCCTGACACAATATACCATGAATACATCAAGCATATAGTTAGAATATACCAAGAATATATCAAGAATATATTCTGAATGAGTCTGGAGTACATCCTAAATATCTACATGTTAATAAAACTCCATAGGGAGGTGATATGTATCCCCAGCTGAAAATCACTGACCTAGAAGATTCTAGGTCCAAATCAAAGAATCAAAGTTGTGACCAAATTAATATTTTTAAAAATAACTGAATGACTGATAGCACTGTACCATTGTATAATACTAGGTACAGCAGAACTAGGACCGTGACAAATAGAAAAATATGAAGAGTGATGGTATGGACAATTCTTTAGGGATTTCTACAGCACACACTTTCTGAAATATTAATAAGACACATTTTACCTAGAGAAAGCTAAGCAAATCTGATTTGCTAACTCATCAGTTGTAACATATCAAATACACCGAATTATTTCCAGCATCTCTCTTTTTCATCTTTGCAGATAAAAGGACAAATCTTCTTACTTTTCCAGGCCCTCTACCCTTGAAATTTTTCAGAAATAGTTTTAGGTGCAAAAGAAATCATTAAGATTGTGTTTGGGGAAGATAAACATCAAAGGTTGTTAGGTGATTTGAACACTTGGTTAAGTAAGACTATGTGATACTGAGAAACAATACTTGGATACATATTTGACTAAAACAAGAGTAAAAAATTTAAACAGTAAATATAAGAGGTAACATGATTGTAAAGAAGCTTAGCTCTTTCCTAAGAAACTGTTTTCTTAAATAATCAAGGACATTGTTGTGGTTTGAATGTTTGTATCCCCCAAAAATTCATATGTTGAAATCTAATCACCAAAGTAATGGTATCTGCAGGTGGAGCCTTTGGGAAGTGATTAGGTGATGACGGCAGAGCCCTCATGAATGGGATTAGTGCCCTTGGAAAAGAGGTCCAAGACAGCTTTCCTGCCCCTTCTACCATGTGAGGACATAGTGAGAAGACATCATGTACGAACCAGGAAGGGGACCTCATCAGACACTGAATCTCCCAGTGCCTTGATCTTGGATTTCCCATTCTCCAGAACTGTGGGAAATAAATTTCTATTGTTTGTTAGCCCCCTGGTTGACAGTATTTTGTTACAGTATCCCAAACAGACTAAGACATAAAGTCAGCATAAACCAGGTTATTCTAGTAAGACACAGATACTTTGTTTTCTAGGCAGATTGCGCAAAAGATAAAGAATAACCATTTATAATCTTTTGTCAAAAGCAAACCAACAATACAAGAAAAAATTCATTTAGGCCGGGCACGGTGGCTCAAGCCTGTAATCCCAGCACTTTGGGAGGCCGAGACGGGCGGATCACGAGGTCAGGAGATCGAGACCATCCTGGCTAATATGGTGAAACCCCGTCTCTACTAAAAATACAAAAAACTAGCCGGGCGAGGTGGCGGGAGCCTGTAGTCCCAGCTACTCGGGAGGCTGAGGCAGGAGAATGGCGTAAACCGGGAGGTGGAGCTTGCAGTGAGCTGAGATCCGGCCACTGCACTCCAGTCTGGGCGACAGAGCGAGACTCCGTCTCAATAAAAAAAAAAAAAAAAAAAAAAAAAAAAAAAAAATTCATTTAACAGAAAGAAAACAAAATTTTAGTTTTCTAAAGCTTTTTTTTTTTTTTTTTTAGACAGAGTCTCACTCTGTTGCCCAGGTTGGAGTGCAGTGGTATGATCTCAGCTCACTGCAACCTCCACCTTCCAGGTTCAAGCGATTCTCATGCCTCAGCCTCCCAAGTAGCTGGGACTACAGGCACCCCCCACCACACCTGGCTAATTTTTACAGTTTTAGTAGAGACTGAGTTTCACCATGTTGGCCAGGCTGGTCTCAAACTCCTGACCTCAGGTGATCCACCCACCTCAGCCTCTGAAAATGCTGGGATTACAGGGTTGAGCCACTGTGTCTGGCCTCTAAAGCTGTTTTTGAAAATTTTTGTCTGTATATCCATTACACTTTACCTAACTTTGGCCATGACAAATAAAATTCCTTTTCTGAGACACTTCTACAGTTTTCTGTGTTCACATGCACCTCTACTAGTGTAACTTCTCAAAGTGCCAGAAATTCATTAATAGATATATACAGATTTTTACCACATAAAATAAGAGACAAATTATATAAACTTCAAGTGATGTTTAGCAATTAATGTTCAATATTCTACTTTTCTCAGAAATGATCTAGGCAGCTACTGGATATCCATTCATTAACTCAATTTATTATTGGCCCAAGGTTTTATGTTTCCTAAAGACTTTGCAAATTATCTTCAAGCTGACACATTGTATAACTTAATTACTGCTGAAATAAAATTTGTCGAAATAAGTCTTCAAAATTACTTAAACACAAATTTACATTTTTTTCATTTAAACATTTAATAGAAGTGATGCTAGCTTACTCAATTAGTAAATCTGTATAAGTATAACAAAATCTATGCTTATGCGGTATTTAACACTGATAAATTAGAGAAAACTTGGCTGTACTGATTAAATCAAAATATTAAACTAGACTAATTTGCCAAAAACATACCGAAATTACATAAAATTAAATTTCTAAATTCTGAGTTAATTTCTATAACAATACCTTTCATAGTCTCCACACTGAAAGCATTGGAGGTTCCGTTTTCTTAATTTGTCTTAATAAAGGAATATTTAATCTATGTAAATGCTGATTTATCTCTAAGTAAGTCAGACTAGAGATTCTTTAAGAGATTTCATAATCTAGCTTATTAATATTATCAGGAGGTGGAAAAATAATACACACACAATGAGAAGTAAAGGCCTTTCTAAATATAGACATACTCACAGAGAAAGCTTATAGTTTCATTTCTAAAATTTCAGTCAGATGTCAGACATAAGCCCACAAATACAAAACTTACCAGTCCAGATATTAAATTCCTGGTTGGTATAATATTCTTAATAGATTTGAACTAAAAATAGACAGAAGCAATTCTAGCTAAATTCTGTCACCTTTCACCCAAGAGAGACAGTATCATTACAAACCATTAGCTGCTTACAGAGATCATCAAACGTTTGGACCATGAAACTAAAAGTTGTCACTAGAAATTGAGTAAATGCTCAGGAAAAGTAACAATCAAATCTACTGTGCTACTGATGAATGCAAGTCATATAAGCTGGACCCACCCCTGGGTCCCCGAATCTGTAGTCCGGAACACAAAGGGCTCCAGCTGTCTAGATACCCCTGTGGGGTAACAGAGGTCTGAAGTGAGGCCCAATCTATCCAAGTTATTGCACCCAACAGAGGGAGTCCTTGCAAGGAGAATGGGGTAAGAAAGGCAGCCTGGTCAGCACAAATGTATCAGGAAAGTGGCTCAAGTGCAGTAAAATGACTAAGTATGGTCATTGTATTCAGATACACCTGGTTTCAAATCATGGGTCCACTGCTTACAAGCCCCTTGGGAAGCTATTTTACCTTCCCAAGTTTTCATCTATTCATCTATAATATGGAGATAGTAATACCTACCACACAGTGTGACTGCAGATTACCATTCCATATGAAACTCTGGAGACCAGCCCTTTATTCATCACACAAACCCTTCGCCATATGACTCTAACTTACTTTTCCTGTTTTTTGTTTGTTTGTTTGAGACAGGGTCCCTCTCTGTTGCCCAGGCTGGACTGCCGTGGCATGAACACAGCTCACTACAGCCTCGACCTCTTGGGCTCAAGCAATCCTCTCACCTCAGCCTTCTGAGTAACTGGGACTACAGGTGCCCACCACCATGCCCAGCTAATTTTTTTATTTTTTGTAGAGATGGGCCTCACTTTGTTACCCAGGCTGGTCTCAAACTCCTGGCCTCAAATAATCCTTCCGCTTCAGCCTCCCAAAGTGCTGGGATTATAGGTGCCAGTCACCACGCCCAGTCCTCCTGTTTTATCTTCACCCTACCTCTGCACTGTCGTAGGGGAACATTTCTCAAATTTTGTGTGCAACAGAGTTAACCTGGAAAGATTGGCAAAATGAAGATTCCCAGGTCACGAACCCCAGAAATTACGATCCAGTAAATGATAGAACCTAGAAATCTTTGTTTTAGCAAGAACTCAGGTGGTTCAGGTATAGGTGTCTTTAAATTATGTTTCATTTAAAAAATATACCATGTTAGTAGCTGGGCGCAGTGGCTCACGCCTGTAATCCCAGTACTTTGGGAGGAGAGGTCAGGAGATAGAGATCATTCCAGCCAAATGTAAAACAATTTTTTTTTTTCCAGTAATGAAAGGAGTTGCATGTGGAAACCTGAGTTACCAGGCACCATTTTTCTGATTTATTGTAATGATGTGTTGGCACCATTTCTTAGAAACTGATATTCCAGAGAGGTGCCCAGTCTTTTAGCATGTTTTCATGATGAAACTCCATCGCTACTAAATATACAAAAATTAGCTGGCCGTGGTGGCGTGCACCTGTAGTCTCAGCTACTCAGGAGGCTGAGGCAGGAGAATCTCTTGAACCAGGGAGGTGGAAGTTGCAGAGCCGAGATCACACTGCTGTACTCCAGCCTGGTGCCAGAGTGAGACTCCATCTCAAATATAGATATATATATACACACACACATATGTATACACATCTATCTATAGATACATATGTATATATAATGTTAGCTATTCCTCACCCTGGCTGTGAACTTTCGCTGCACCTGGGCTTTTGAAATGCTACTTTCTCAAAGAAGAATGGCTTTTCTTCAAGGTTCTGCTGGTGAATGTTTTTTAAAAATGTGTTCTCTTCTGGTGAATGCTTTCTTGGACTTCTCAAGGCAAAAAGGCTTTGTGGTCTCTACTCTGGTGTTTGTTCACAAGTCTGATTCCCCACCTGACAGAGAGCTCTTGTAGGGAAGGAACTGCATCTTTTTTTTTTTTTATCTCTGTGTTCTCAGCATCCAGAGAAGGCACGCTTTGAACGTCTGTTCATTGAAATGACAATCCCAACCCTATATTGCAGGGAGAATGATTGGAATCTCTCCCATACTTGGCTTTACAGTCATCTACAAGCCTGAACTGAGAGTCTTAGAGAGTTTCAGGCCAGAAGGTACTAAGAGGTTTGTCAAGTCACAGACTGAAGAAAATATTTGCAATACATATATCTGATAAAAGACTGGGCACCTCTCTGGAATATCAGTTTCTGAGAAATGGTGCTAACACATCATGAATAAATCAGAAAAATGGTGCCTGGTAACTCAGACACCTGCTAACCCAGGTTTCCACATGCAACTCCTTTCATTATGAGAAAAAAAAATTGTTTTACTTTGACCAAAGTAGATGATGGCTTCCAGTATTAAAAAGATGCTCCTTCCCAGCATCAACCTCTCCCTGTTATTTTTGTACATGAATATGTTACTAGCAGCAATGATAGGCAGCTACCATCTGAGTCCAGCCACTTGACAATCATTTGAAGTCAGCAGGAACAGACGTGCTGAAATCAAAAAAGACAAGACGAAGTGCTCTACCTGGGCAACAACACCCAATATATATGTGTCACTGACCTCTACTTAGGAATGTGAGTAAAAATTGTCCTTTGGCTATGGGCAATAACATAAGCCATGAAATCAAAGAGCTCCAAATAAATTAAAGTGATAAATTTAGTGAATTAGTGTGAACATAAAGAGCTTTACAACTTCATGAACTAAAACACAGTTTCAACGTTAGAAGTCAAGAGAGCAGCTCCCTTTAGGGGGTGGGGTGGTAGTGGGTAGAGGAGAGCCTGGGGGACTTCTGATCTTCTGTTTCTTGGTCTGGGTGCTAAGGACATCAGTGTGTTCACTTTGGAGGAATGCTCCAAGCTGCACATCATGATATATGCTCTTTCCCATATGTGCTAGGCTTCAAAAAAGCTTACCTCCTCCTCTCAAAAAGCATTTTTTTCCTTTGTTGTTTTATGTCTTCTTCTTCTTTTTTTTTTAAACTAAATACACACTGAACAAACAAAATATGCAAAGAATAATAGCTTGAAGGGGTGCCAGCATGCTAGCGTGCCTCCGGGAGCATACATGCCTTGGTCTGGACTGGGCATCAGATGTGCATTTTCACTGGATGCTATTCATTTCCTTGTTCCATGACCCAGCTTTCCTCTTTGGGGTAAAGGCCTCTCCAGCATTTTTCTTGGACAAAGTCGCCACCTTTGCTGCATCCAGGGAAACTCCTTCAGTGCCACGGTCCTGCCTCAGGTTAGTTTCCTTGTACGTGTTGCCTCTCTTTGTCAGGTCTTAATGCCATCCTGAAGCTGGTAAAATGAGCCAAGTGACTTCATCTTTCATGGCACACCTTAAGGACATTACTTGGGCATGAGCCAATTTACTGCTTACAGCCCGAGAGACATTTTTTTTTCCCACGAGCTAGCTCCTCTCCTCCTCTCTCACAAATAACTTCCTCTATGGGAAAGGACACATCGGAGAACAAGGAGCATTGTAAGGAGTGAGAAATATGCTTGACATGGAGAAGGAGATGTCGTCTTCACTCCCTCCTTCACCTTCCCACACTGATGTGTCAACTCTAATTTCTCACTCACACTTGGGTTTCACTCTAAGCTCCCTTTGCTTGCTCATGCCCATCAACAGAAACATCCAGGAAAAGAAAGAGCATCAGGAATGACTGGCCTGCGTGCAAGCAATCCCTCGTTGCCGCTGACTGCCTTCTGCAGCTTGGCGAATTTGACTCTTGGAATGCACAGACAAAAGTAGTGTTTTTCTCTCCACCAGAAGTCTGACACTGACTGTGTGAATGAGCGTCAATTGGCTGTACCTGTGTGTTGGTTGACCCTTGACATCAAGACGAAGTTAAGCATTTGCTTTCCTTTGATCATTTCCACTGTTCCTTCCATTTGGTCAATCCCATCACTCTCTGACCCAGGGCCAGAGGAACATAGTATTTCTCCTAACCTGGACAACATTGCAACACCAAAAAAGGCTTGTACTGAAGTATGGAGGAGGTAGGTGTGAAGAGCTATCCTTCTGTCAGATTGCAAAGATGTTGCAGCCCATTAGTTTCAGGATGTTTTTATTTTGTTCCCTTCCAGTAAATGTTTTCAGAGATTTTGCCTCGGGTTTTTCAAGATGTTTTATAAGTTATGGGTCTCTTTAAAATTGAGAATCATCTTAATGAGGTATAATGTATATACAATAAAATGCCTAGACAATGATCCCATTTGATGGATTTTACAATTATATGTACTTATCCAAACCAAGATATAAAACATCTCCTTCACCCAGAAAATCCCTCATTTCCTTTTCTAGTCAATTCCCCTCACACACACTCACTCCTGCCCTGCCCCCAGCCCCACTAGAGCCTAGAGGAAGTCACTGTTCTGATTTCTTTCATCATAAATTAGCTTTGCTTCTATAAAATGTAGTACCTCAGTATATATTCTTTTAGGTCTTGCTGATTTTGCTCAACATAATGTTTTTGAGATTTGTTCATGTGATTGCCTTTGTCAGCAATTTGTTCTACTTTATTGCTGAGTAATATTCCATTGTACGAATATATCATATTATATTTATCATTTCTCCTGTATGAGTACAATGCAATTGTTTCTATTTGGAGTTGTTACTGAGACTGCTATGAGCACTCCTGTAAAAGTCTTTTTCATGTTCCTTTTTTTCCATTTCTTTTGCATAAATACCCGAGAGTAGAATTGCAGGACCATAAGTAGGTTTATGGTTAACTTTATATGAAAGTTCCAGAATTTTTCCAAAGTGGTTATACCAGTCTTTTTTTTTTTTTTTTTTTTTGAGGCGGAGTCTCGCTCTGTCGCCCAGACTGGAGTGCAGTGGCGCAATCTCGGCTCACTGCAAGCTCCGCCTCCCGGGTTCACGCCGTTCTCCTGTCTCAGCCTCCCAAGCAGCTGGGACTACAGGCGCCCGCCACCTCGCCCGGCTAGTTTTTTGTATTTTTAGTAGAGACGGGGCTTCACCATGTTAGCCAGGATGGTCTCGATCTCTTGACCTCGTGATCCGCCCGTCTCGGCCTCCCAAAGTGCTGGGATTACAGGCTTGAGCCACCGCGCCTGGCCGGTTATACCAGTCTTATAATCTCACCAGCAGTGCCTGGGATATCCAATTGCTTCATGCTTGGTATTGTCAATATTTTTAATTTACTTAGTCCAACATTTGGTATTATCACATTTTATTTACTTCAGCCATGATGATTTGTGTGAAATGCCATTTCACTGTGACATTAGTTGACATTTCCCTGATGAACTATGGTGTTGAGCTTACTGGCCATTCATTCTTCCTATGTGATAGGCACGTTCATGTATTTTGCCTGGTTTTACAAATTGACTTGTTTGTGTTTTTATTGTTGGTTTTTAAGAGTTCCCTATACATCCTGGATATGAGTCCTTTATTAGACATATGCATTGCATGTGTATTTTCCAGTTGGTGACTTGAGAATTCATTTATTAATGATGAACAGAAATTATTAATATTTATGAAGTCTGACATCAATTTTTTAGGAAATTACTCCTTTTTATGTCCTGTTTAAGACATCTTGTCTTCCCAAAGGTTGTGTTATATTCTCAAGGTTCCTCTTAGGGACTTTAGGTTTTTAGTCTTTATGTTTTGGTCTATGAGCCATATCAAATTAATTTTTGTGCATGGTATAGGTGGGAGGTGATAAAGACTCATTTTTTCCCCCAAATATCCAGGTGTTCTAGCACTATTTGTCTAAGTCTTTCATTTCCCCATTGGAATGAGTTGGTACTTTTGTTAAGAAGCCATTAGTATATATGTGTGTATATCTATTTCTGGGTTCTCTATTTTGTTCCATTGATCTATTTCTGGACCCCTTTCATTTCAATAGATCACTATCACAATATCTATAGCTGTAGAGTCTGTTTTCAAATTGATTAGTGTAAGATCTCTAACTTTGTTCTTTTTTTACCAAGATTGTTTGGCTGTTTTAGGCCCTCTGGGTTTCTATATTTATTTTAGAAACAACTTGGCACTTCCTTTAAAAACTTATGCTTGAATTTTGATCGAATTTGGTTGAATTTATCCTCAACTTAGGGAGGATGGATATCTTAATAACATTGAGTCTTATAAAAACAGTATGTCTTTTTGCCAGGCACAGCAGCTCATGCCTGCAATCCCAATACTTTGGGAAGTTGAGGTGGACAGAACACAAGAGGCCAGGAGTTCGAGACCAGCCTGGTCAACACGGTGAAATCCCATCTCTACTAAAAATACAAAATTTAACCAGATGTGATGGTGCATGCCTGTAATCCCAGCTACTTGGGAGGCTGAGGCATGAGAATCGCTAGAACCAGGGGGGTAGAGGTTGCAGTGAGCCAAGATCATGCCACTGCACTCCAGCCTGGGCAACAGAGCAAGACCCTGTTTCAAAATAAATAAATACGTAAATAGATAAAATTAGACTAAATAAAAGAAACCAGTATGGCTTTTTATTTAGTTAGGTCTTCAGTGTCTTTTAACAATGTTTTGTAGTTTCAATGTAGAGATCTTGCATATTTCATTATATGTATTCCTAGCCTTTTAATTGTGTGGCCATATTTTAAAAATTTTATTTGCCAGTTTTTATTGTTAGTATAATGTATACTGACTTTTGCTCTGAAGCTTCACTGCACTCTTTTATTACTTTTAATAATATTTGTGCACATTCCATGGAGTTTTCTATGTCACATATTCTTTGAATAACAATGGTTTGATTTTTTCCTTTAGAATCTTGATGCTTTTTATTGCATTGACTTACTCTATAAAATTACTGTATTTTCTAGAATATTGCGAATAAAAGTGTTGATTGGATGTTCTTGCCTTGCTTCTAATCCTAGTGGAAAAGGATTTAATGTTACTCGTTTAAAGAATAATCTCTTATTTGATTGAGAAAGTTTCTTCTATTTCTAGTTTGCTGAGAGTTTTTATCATGAATCAGTGTTGAATTTCATCAAGTTCATTTTCTGCATCGATTGAGATGATTTTTTTCTCCTTTATTCTCTTAATGTGGCAGTTTGTACTGATTTATTTTCACACGTTGAACCAATCTTACATTTCTGAATATATCCCACTTGGCCATGACTTATTTTTTTATTATGGCTTTTTGTGTGTTGCCAGATTTGATTTACCAATATTTCCTTACGGCATGTATATGTGTGTGTGTGTGTGTGTGTGTATATATATATATATATATAATTTTAAAGATTATTTCTGAAAATATAGGCTGAGTATTCCTTACCCAAAATGTTTGAGACCCACGGTGTTTTGGAATTTGGACTTTTTTTGGATTTTGAATAGTTAGATAAATATAATAAGACACCTTGGGGATGGGACCCAAGTCTAAACACAAAATGCACTTACATTTTATACACACCTTACATACATAGCCTGAAGGTATTTTTACATAATATTTTAAATAATTTTGTGCATGAAACAAAGTTTTGACTGTGTTTTGACTATGACCTGTCACGTGAGGTCAGGTGAGGAATTTTCTACTTGCGGTATCATGTTGGCACTCAAAATGTTTCAGGTTTTGGATCATTCTGGATAAGATATTCAACCTATACCAACGCTTTTGCCATCTTAGGGCCTGGTTTTATTGACTTTTTTTTTCTTTTTTGCTTGTTTGTCTTCTTGCTTTTTTTGTGTTTGTTTTTAAATTTCAGATGGAATGCCAAACATTAAGTATTTTTTGAAAAACAGTAGAGACTGAGACAACACTTATTTACCCTCAGAAAAGGCCATGCCTCATCTTCCGCCCAGTTACTCATACAGGGGTTTGATGGATGAAGTCTGTCATTAAGGTGGGCCTGAACTTTGTTGTGGCTTTATTATGGTAATACAACCCAAGTTTGAAATGAAACTACATTCTGATGCCTTTTATTTAGTATAAGCACTGGGTGTCAGAGAGCATCCCTCAAGTCTCCCGTTACGACTACAGACTTCAGGAGGCTCTGTGCGCTGGATCTCTCCCAGCATTCCTGCCCCTTGGCCAGTGGCCAACTGCTCTTTCCTGGCACTTGGTGTAAAGCAGGGGTGTGGGAGGGTTTCTCTGAGTTCGCCTGATCCACCGTTAGACTAAGGCAGCCCCTTCTGCTCCTGTGGCTCCTCAGCTCCTCTGCCCTCCCCCAGATGTTGACAAGGGTGCCTCATGTTTAGCACACAGTTCTGAATGCTGGACCCATTTCCTTGGCTTTCCTGCTCCACCCTCAACCTGAGACAGGCCCGGTGCCACTACGCTCAGGGAGGTCTCTCTCAGGCCTCCTGACCCTTCCTGGTGTCAGGCTGTTCTGCCTAATAGGCTGTGTAAGGTCTTGGAGCATAACAAGATTACTTTTGGTTTTCCTGCTTTGCCTTCACTCTTAGGTTGATCACGTTTGCCTGAATTTCCCTGGATTTCTGACCCTTTCCCATTTGTGAACTGTCACTGTCTGCTACTTAGTATAAGGCCTGGAGGGTGAGAAAGTTTTCTCTCTTCTTCTGCCACTCCTGATGCTGCCCATATTCTCATTTGGTGTGGACCTGGCACTTCTTTTGTGAAGCAGTAGCTAAGGAGACTTTAGAATTCACCATGGCCAAGGAAAAGCCCAAGGGTTTGTCAATGAGACAGGTCCGATTCCGACTGATAGGCAACCAATCAATGAAACAGACACACCCGCACAGTTGGAAATGGAGGATGCAGATACAATTGATGTGCTCCAGCAGCACGCAGGAGGTGTCTACTGAAAGGTGAACCTGTTGCTTTCCTCCAGAATGCTGTTCTTACAGACCAGTGTTAAATTCTCAGTCAGAAAACTGCAATTTGGTTCCACTACATCTTGACTAATACAGTACAGTTTTCTCTATTCTTTCATTTTCCTTTTCCTCATTCCTTTACAAAGTTACATGGAGTAACCAGTGTATTACATTTTTAAACTTTCTTTCTTTTTTTTTTGAGACGGAGTCTTGCTCTGTCGCCCAGGCTGGAGTGCAGTGGCCGGATCTCAGCTCACTGCAAGCTCCGCCTCCCGGGTTCATGCCATTCTCCCGCCTCAGCCTCCTGAGTAGCTGGGACCACAGGCACCCGCCACCTCGCCCGGCCAATTTTTTTTTTTTTGTATTTTTAGTAGAGACGCGGTTTCACTGTGTTAGCCAGGATGGTCTTGATCTCCTGACCTCGTGATCCGCCGTCTCGGCCTCCCAAAGTGCTGGGATTACAGGTTTGAGCCACCGCGCCCGGCCTAAACTTTCTTATATTAAGTGGCCAGTGGTATGTTTTAATTGACATCAAGTGGAGACAGGACGGGGAAAAACACTGATTTTGTGAAAATACCCCATTTCTCAACTACCAGCATGCTCATTCAGCTCTTATCTTTATATTCCAGTAAGTTATTTTGCTCTCACTGCTTTAACAATAACCACCACAACAGAAAAAACATAAAAATCTTTGCATACCTTGTTCAACTGAATAATTTTAATGATTTCTTATTTATTATTGTAAAACCAAGGACAATTTTATAACTTTTTTGTACGTAGCTGTTACATGTAAGGCAATCTGTCTTTAAGTAGGATTGAATACTCTTAAGAAGAATCCTAGATAGTTTTCTCTTCAAGCATGTTGTTGTTTAAGCTTCTTATTTAAAAATAAATCAAAATTTTCTTGATTCCTCTGCTCTCTTTCTAGTGTAGGCAGCTGGCATACTGTGTTACAGTCTGTTCACCACTGGTTTCAAATCTTTTTTTTTTTTTTTTTTTGAGATGGAGTTTCACTCTTGGCACCCTAGCTGGAGGGCAATGGTGTGATCTTCCTCACTGAAACCTCTGCCTCCTGGGTTCCAATGATTCTCCTGCCTCAGCCTCCCAAGTAGTTGGGATTACAGGCACCTGCCACCATGCCAGGCTAATATTTGCATTTTTAGTAGAGACATGGTTTCACCATGTTGGCCAGGCTGGTCTTGAACTCCTGACCTCAGGTGATCTGCCTGCAGTCAGGATCAGGACTTTCCTTCAGCTGGGCTTGAGATCTAAATATCAATGAGATCCCAGAGATCTCTTTATGGTTTAAAACTTGACTTTCTGAACCTTGGTCTATGTCTCTCCCTCTGTGTTTGACCATCTGGCAGCTGGATTTTTATATTAGATTTTTCTCTTCAGTCACTCCTCTAGTTTTCTGGCTCTTGTGTGGTCTTTCTCCTTCCTTTTGTCCTGTCCCTAGACATTAGCACTTACTGCTTGCCTTTGGTGAAAGCCTAGTATTCCTTGAAAAGACTTCTCTCTTGGTTCTTCTGCCCTTGTTCCAGCCTTCAGCAGGCCACTGCTGGTGAGAACTTGGAATATCTCAGGGCACATTTCCTAGCTCTCCTGGCCTGCTTCAGTGAAGATCCTGAGTGCTTTATTGGGGTTCAATGAGCTCTCCTGCCCTGTCTCCAGCCTTTGCCTTGAACTTGTTGGAGCTGCCATGTATCTCATGGCAGATATCTCTCAGATCTTCTGCTCTGCTCTCAGCCTTCTGTGTACTATCTCTGTGTACTCAATAAAGGCCCATAAAAAACAAGGAGAGTGGGTGTAAACTCAGTTTGTGACTAGAGCTTCTTGAGACTCCAGTCCATCATCTCAACCAACCAACGGGCATCAAAAGTTCATCAAGGACAGGCACGGTGGCTGACGCTCATAATCCCAGCACTTTGGGAGGCTGAGGTGGATGTATCACTTGAGCTCAGGGGTTTGAGACCAGCTTGGGCAACATGGCAAAAACCTTGTCTCTACAAAACAAACAAACAAAGAAACGTTGGTCTAATGTGGTGGCACATGCCAGTAGGCCTAGCTACTCAGGAGACTGAGATGGGAGGATCACTTGAGCCCGGAAGGTTGAGGTTGCAGTGAGCCCTGATCATGCCACTGTATTCCAGCCTGGGTGACAGAGTGAGACCCTGTCTCAAAAAACAAAAATGTTCATTAACAGTTCAGCTGAATTCCCACTCCATTCACAGCAGATTCCTCCTTTCTCCACCCTGATTTGAGGTTCAAAGCAGCTATGGTTTTCTCTCTGCTGAAGTTCATTTCATTTAGATTGTGTTGCATCCTCAGTTCTTTGGTAGGTTTGTTTGTTTATTTATTTATTTATTTATTTATTTTTGAGACAGGGTCTTGCTCTGTCACCCAGGCTGGAGTACAGTGGCACAATCACAGCTCTCTGCAGCCTCAACCTCCTGGGCTCAAGCAATCTTCCCACCTTGGCCCCTGGAGTAGCTTCATAGCTGGGACCACAGATATGTGACACCATGCCCAGCTGATATTTATTTATTTATTTATTTATTTATTTACTGAGAGATAGTGGTCTTACTATGTTGCTCTGGCTAGTCTTGAACTCTTGGGCTCAAGCAATCCTCCCACCTTGGCCTCCCAAACTGCTGGGATTATAGACATGAGCCACCATGCCTTGGGCTCTGGTGAGTTTCTTTAAACTATCATTGTACAGCTTGTCTAGATGTATCTTGCTGTAAAGGTGGAAGTAATGGTCTCTTGCTACTTTTCACAACTTTTTGTATCCTAATAAGAAGCCAGTGTCTAAAAGTGGTCTTAAAAATTATTAGGCAGCTGAAATCACACACCATTAAGTACACATACACACACACACACACACACACACCCCTTCACACATACACACACACAAACTCTCACATACACATACACTACGTTTCCTAATTTCTCTTTTTTTCCTACTCAGTCATCCACAGCACTTTCTTTTGTCCACTTGTGGTTCTCAATTGCAAATGATTTTTCTTTCCAGGGGACAGTTGGCAATGTCTGGAGACATTTTTGATTGTTACAACTGGGGGAAATGGTGCTATTGGAGTCCAGTGGTGTAGAGATCAGGGTTGCTACTAAACATCCTATGGTAACTAGGACCGCTCTCAACAACAAAAAAATTATCTAGTCCAAAATATCAATGGTTCTGAAGTTAAGAAATTCTGTTCTAAGGGAATATGAACAACTACCTGTAGCAGATACAGTCATTGTTTTTCTACCAACAAATTCTGGTGGCTACCAAGCAAATCAAAAAGCAATAGAAGAGAAAGGAATAATGTGTGTATTATCTTTCTGATTTCAGGAAGGCAGTGAGTGGATCTTATACATTGTCACATCTCCTGTCACAGTGACTTGTCATGGTAAGGTCATTAATAAATGTTTGCTGATTGAATACATGCATGAAAGAGTGAGTGAATGATTCAGTGAGTCAATTGAAGACGCCACCTGCTCTCTGGCAGGCCTCATCTACGAAGCCTTTCCCTGAGCACTCCACTACTTGTGAAAAAACTAGAGCATTTGAAATATGTGTCACATGAGTTAATATACTCATACTTTGCTTTTTGAAATTAACTAGTTGAAGTATCTCCTCACTTAGTTTGAGTGTGCTTTCAAAACCAGCCATTCATTTCTACATTTGTTACTGGCCAGCTACTATGAGATATATTGTTGAGCCCAGAGATAATATATTGACTACAGCATGGACTTTGCCTTTGAAAAACTTATTTCCTGGGGCACGCTAAAAAATGTGTATACCTCGAATTACTAAATTCGGATCAATGTTTGTGATTATGGTTATTCTGAAAGCAAAGGCTCAAACACTGTTTGAAATTTGGAAAAGGAAAAAGATACACAAGCAAGTCTGCTATAATCTTGATTAATAAATTTCACTCATGTACTGAAACTCAGTATTTTAATTTGACCAATTATCAATAGAAATTTATAGTTTCCAGAATCATTTTGGGGACAAGATGCAAATCTTAACAATTTACTCAGACAGAAATGGACGATGAGTTAGGCTGATGTGAGTTGCTGGCTTTTATTTTTGCCCTGGTTATCTGATGGAGATATCCTAGTGGATGATTTATTATGATGCTTGAGTCCTGAGGCTTTTACACTGAGGCTTGAATAATTAGTGAGGAAATGTTTTTCAAATATGTTCTGATTCAGACCATGTAAATCAACTATGTGTGTCTTTGTCGGCATATATAGTTGTGCTCTGAGTTGTAAGACGAAGTTCCAGCAGTTGTCCCTTTTCTTTAAGAAGCTTTTTAGACAAATAAATAATGAAAACCACAAAAATGGATGAAATGTATTTTCTTCATCTTTTCACTAATCTTTCTAACACAGGATTATGTTAGAATACTCACCCGCCTTTTTTCTCCATCAGGTTTTCTCCTGGCTTCATGAGTTTGAGAACTCTTTCTTAAGATTACTGTAGTGTTAAGAGTTCTGGTTGAGGGGAAAGGTGAATATTCAGAGCCTGTTCCCATCAAGCACATCCTGCAGTAATAGCCCAGCTAGCTTCATCTGCTACAGTGATGCTCCTCCTATTTGCCTCTGATTTAGGTTTCTGTGAGTGAGGTCCTCTTAGTGACCATATAAGTCAAAGGGGAAAATCTCGATATCCGGTGAAGTCAGTCTGTGCAAGTACAACAGAGTGAAGACACACACAGTGTCTGGTGTCTGGTTTCTCTGCAGTTCAGGGACTAGGTGTGTCCCAGCTGTGACTCATGAACATGGCATTTGTTAAATTAACATAAGGAGACTACAGACTTTATTTGCTGTCCTTGTAGCACCTTTATTCAGCAGAAAGTTCAGCTTGGCAAACAGAACTGTATGATTCTGCATTTGAAAGAGGCAATCTCTAAATCAAAAGGTCAGAATCTATGTTCATCTTGGTGTACCTGCTCTGTTGTAAAACAAGGAAGAATAATTTTCTGTTTATTACTTATAAGACCTGGACTTAGGTATGCTGAGCTCAATAGAGAATGAAGCCCAAATCAATAATTGTCTTCTATTGCAAAGTATTATTTCCTTCATACTGGTCTTTTTTTCTCTGGTGAAGGATTCGGTGAGTATTTGCCCTTTGAGCTATTACTACATAATTATCATGCAGATAAGGTCAGTAGATAAAAGCAGAGCATTTCAAATAACTAATTGAGGCTTCATCTCTCTCCTTTGTGCCTCCAACCAAGGATGTGGTTAGAAAACACAGGGAAGGAAGCCCTCCCCACAGGCTGGTAGGTTATCTCATTGCTCTGAGGGGGCCCTGCCTTCTGTTGCCTTCTTAGTTTGTATTACCCCTAGGGGCAAGGCCTCTAAAGTGTGTTGGTTTATCACTTTCTGGGTGGTAGGAGTCCTGCCAGCTCACAGTGGGAGACTCACAGATGAGGAGGGACCTTGTCAACACCCTGGGGGTGGAACAACCTCACTCATTAAGCCTTTGTTTCAGAAGCTAAGCATCTAATTAGGATTTTTCTGGTGGAATTACAGCATTTCTTTTTTAAGTGGTTTAAGACAAAGGACTGGGAATGGGGTAACAATATGACAATTTTTAAACATATAGTAGCTGATGAGACTCAGAAGAGAGGAATAGCCTCCCAGCAGGAAGAATTACTAAGCCCCGGATGTTAAGACTAAAGAAAATTGTAAGATTGTATTCCCTGGCTGTCTTGAAGAATATGATGCGTCATAATTTCTCTGCAATTTGCAAGATAAAGCCAGCCTGGAGGAAACGCACAAGGATCATTTCTTCATTCACTCAGAAGGCACCTGCCATGAGACAAGGCAGTGTGCAAGATTGGTCTGGGGAATGCAAAGATAAATTGGACCCAGCCCTTACCCCTCACATAGCTTCTCTTCTACCTACCAGGGAATCCAATGACCATTTACTGAAGTTCCTTGGTATTATTTAAAAAAATACAGGGTAATATCAACAAACTCAAATTTAATGCTTGGCATTACATATGTCAAGATGAAGCTAGACACAAGAGATTGGCTATGCTTTGCAATGTCCCTTTTTAAAGGCCTATCTTACCGACAACATGAGATAAGTGCTGTCTGTGCTGCTGCCTTGTGGCTGCCCTCCATCCCCAATTATCTATCAAAGAGATGTTGACAGGGAGATGGTGACAGTAGAATATATAACAGCCAATCAACACCTTTCATACAAAGCTCTGTAACCAGATACTGCAGTCAAAGGAATCGATCAAATTATATATTTCATCCACTTTATGCTCAGCACAAGTAGACAAATTGCTACGGGAAGCATATATCCTGGAGTGACACCAAAAGCAACGTGTCCCAGGTGCTGAACAGAACATGGAGAGATGAGCTCCCCACCCTCAAGAAGTTTCCGTTCTCCATGGAACACTGATAACTCCTCCTGAGACTGTTGCAGGCAATTTAATTGACAAAACGAGAAGAGGCTCAATGAGTGTTGCAAACTACCCAAGGATGAACGGGAAGAAGGAGGAGAAGGAGAAAGGTGAGTGTTTATTACCATCTCAGTCAAGACCTATTGATAGTTAAGTTTCTATGCTCTGCTTAGAAATCCTGAGTTCTTAATGATACAGGGGTAGAAAGAAACAATTTCGGCAGTTAGTGAGGGAAAGAGAGTCCTCAGCAAAGTTTCCCTTTTAATAAAAAGCAGCACCCAAATGATTTCTTTTCTAACAAAGAGCAGTCTGAAAAATCAAGCTGCAGACACAGATAAGCAAGCTAGAAGCTTGCACAGGTTAATGCCTGCAGCTGTGCCAATAGAAAAGGGTTACCTAGGAGCCAGACATATCCAACATGGAGGCTTCATCTTCCCTTTCCTTTGTCACCACGTGTGCATTAAGGGAATAGGTAACGTGGCACTGGTTAGGTAGAGAAGACACTTGCGTAATAAAAGATTAGGGTGGGGTGGCCAGTTTCTTTGCGTGTTATGTAAATGGCACACCTGGTCCAACCAATCTCTTGCATGCTATGTAAGTCAGACACCACCTCCTCAAGCTCATCTATAAAACCAACCGCATCTTGCTGTGAACCTGGACCCCTTCCTCTGCACAAGGGAGCTTTCCTCTTTCTTTTGCCTCTTAAACTTCCTCTCGCAAACTCACTCCTTGTGTGTCCACATCCTTGATTTCCTTGGTGTAAGATGATGA
This sequence comes from Trachypithecus francoisi, assembly GCF_009764315.1. NCBI lineage: Eukaryota > Metazoa > Chordata > Mammalia > Primates > Cercopithecidae > Trachypithecus > Trachypithecus francoisi. Next base: position 12,384,767 of record NW_022681455.1, read on the forward strand.
ATCTCGGGTATTTACCTCAGACAATGCCGCCGCTTCACTAGTTTGTGCGCAATTTTACAAAGCTCTGCAAAAAAAAAAATTTCAACTGATTAGAACCAAATCTAGGAATTGTAGTTCATCAGACAATAGTAAGAAAAAGATTTCTGTCTGTTTGGTTCTATTCTACCAAGATTGGTTAAGTGACAGATTCTGTACCAATGTTGAAGGTATGGAAATAAATGAGATTGCCTATTTTTAGGAAGTTTACGTCTATTGGAGAACATTATCATGAAAAAACAGAATTACTAACAGACTAAAAGAGATACATGCTAAATATAGGTATGATGAGATAAAAATTTCAACCAGCAGAATACTTTTTGGAAAAATACTTTTTAAAGCAAAACTTAAAAAATCTCAGGATTGGTTGGGCACGGTGGCTCACGCCTATAATCCCAGCACTTTGGGAGGCTGAGGCAGGTGGATCACGAAGTCAGGAGTTCAAAACCAGTCTGGCCAATATGGTGAAATCCTGTCTCTATTAAAAATACAAAAATTAGCCTGGCATGGTGGTGTGTGCCTGTAGTCCCAGCTACTCAGGAGGCTGAGGCAGGAGAATTGTTTGAACCCGGGAGGCAGAGGTTGTGGTGAGCCAAGATCATGCCATTACACTCCAGCCTGGGCAACAAGAGTGGAAAAAAAAAAAAAAAAAAAGAAAATCTCAGGATCTCCAAACTCCTTAATCAAAAGGAAGGTTTAGCCTGGAGGTTGAGTCACGCAGCACCCTCTTTCAAGTAAATAGCTGTTACTAGCATTCCTCATTAGCCAGGTCTCTGACATCTGCAAAGGACTGGCCCCCACAGGTCATTCATAGGGAAATTCTTTTCTGGTCCCCCATAAACAAGGGCATGCCAATTGTAACTTTAGGTCTGCAATCTAAGTCTAGCTCCTAAAACTAACATACGATAATATAGAATACAGGCCTGTCTTCCCAGGTGCAGAACAAAGACAAGACAAAAAGCTTCCTGATTCTTCCTTTACTCCCTTTTTTCTCTGCAAACATTCACCTTATCTTACATAAAATGTAGATTTATTGGGCACTAACTAAAATCTCCATAGAATGGAACCATCCCCCTTACTGCCTGCTTGCCCCCACTTCCTACATGCCTTCTTCCCTTTAAAAAAAAATGTATAAATACTATACCTCCTAAAAACCCCTTTGGAAAAATAGCCACAGATGTGTCTGTGGCCTGAGTTTTTTTCCAAGTGTGCTGTAAAGTTGGCTTAATAAACCTCATCTGATTGAGACTTTTGCCTCAGTCTCACTGAGGTTCTCACCTTGTTCAGATGAATGGTGTGAAGCAGGAAGGGAGAAGGCAAAAACACACTCAAGTAACAATGGATGTCTCCTACATTGCCTTAAGGGGAGAATAGATCTTGTTAATGAAAGGGAACTTCATTTTCTGAATACTATGGGGGATTTGATGCCATGCTTTTTTAAAGCAGAAGCTGGGGCAGAGATGAACATCTTTGCATAGCTGAAAGGAAAGCAATCTTAAATTGACAAGAAGCAGGCATGCAGGAAGAAGAGAGATGTCTACCAAAGAGAGGATAAGGAGAGCATGAAGGTCAAATGATGTCTCCGATAAGGTGTGCTGCCCTGATTGTGATATAATCTCTCCCTCCTGTCCACATGAAGACATCTTCATAAAATCGGCAATGGTTGCTGTGGCTTTTGCGTATTTTTTTGAGGAATTGGAAGTTCTCTCTGGGTTGGTGGGAGGAGAGACTGAGCAAAACAGCCTGCATGGACTCCACACCACTAATTATTGCCAACATCATCAACTGTGTGCTGTGCAAATAAGCTCCTAGCAGGACTATGCTCTTTCGCCCTGCTTCTCCAATGGTCTTTTCTCCACTGAGTAGCCTAAACAAGTTAAACCCTAAGTTGAATTGCATACACCTGCTCAAAACTCTTCAGTAGTGCTCCTTTCATTTAAACAAAATTCACTTTCCTAGCCATGGTCAATAAGTCCCTACTTGATAGGTCCCTGGCTTCCTCTCTGAGCTCATCCCCTGCCACTCCCCTGTTTCTTACTCTGCTGCAATCTCATTTTTCTCCTCTTTGTTGTTGAATGCTTGAAGCCCTTTCTCACACCAGATATTTGCTTGCATTTACCCTTTGCTCTGCTGGGATGCTTTTCCTCCAGACGCCCACCTGACTCACTTTTCTTTCTAGCAAGTCTCTTCTCAAGTGACATCTTCTTGGTGATCACATACCTGCTTCCCCCTTTCTTAAAGAGCACCCTCCACTCTCACTCCATACTCCCTGACCGGTCCCTTTTCACAGCATTCATATGTTTGTTCGTTATCTGATTTTCCCATGCTGGAATGTAAATCCCACTGGAGCATGGGCTTTGCCGATTGTGTCATGTTATATCTCCAGAGCCTACATTGGTCCCTGACACAAGGTAGGTAATTAATAAACACATATGGAATGAATGAGGTTGCCTAGGGAGTCTCACTCTTGTCACCCAGGCTGGAGTGCAGTGGCATGATCTCGACCCACTGCAACCTCCACCTCCCGGGTTCAAGCTTTTCTCCTGCCTCAGCCTCCCAAGTAGCTGGGATTACAGGCGCCTGCCACTACGCCCAGGCTAATTTTTTGTATTTTTAGTAGGGACAGGGTTTCACCATGTTGGCCAGACTGGTCTCGAACTCACAGGAAGCCATCTGAGCACCACAGCACAGGAGGACGGGCAGGCCTCATGGGTGACTGTGCACATACAAGCCTTCCCAGGATGCCCTTGACTTGGAATTCCATTTTCCAGAGTCCAATTATACAGACCCAGGGAAGAGGCCAGAACAACTCTCTCCATACTGCCTCCCTTATGAAGAATTCTTGAATAAAACAAAACACATCAGGCTGGGGGCAGTGGCTCACGCCTGTTCAAGACCAGCCTGGTCAACATGGTGAAATCCGGTCTCTGCTAAAAAATAGGAAATATTAGCTAGGTGTAGTGGTGGACACCTGTAATCTTGGCCACTCAGGAGGCTAAGTCAGGAGAATTGCTTGAACCTAGGAGGCGGAGGTTGAAGTGAACCAAGATCACACCACTGCACTCCAGCCTGGGTGACAGAGCGAGACACTGTCCCAAAAATAAAAAAAGAAAATGGGAGTTGGGGTAATTTTCACTCCTCCACTAGAGGGTTCCCCCTAACCCCCTTCTCTCTTGTTTCTTTTACTTGTGTCACAAATTATGAGTAGAAACAGAGCAGTTGCTTGGACCTTCTTGCTGGATCAGAGATGCTTGGGCCACAACTTTAAATGTAGAAATTGACGTGACAATGATAATGCACATAGCTACTAACTGTTGAGTGCCTCCACTTCTAAAGCTCAGCCGAATGCCCTTATGTTATCTCCAGTCCTTACAACAGTGTCAGAAGTGGGGGATTATCCCATTTTACGTATAAATAAATTGAGTCTTGGGAAGCACTAAATGAATCTGGATCTCTGTTGCTTGGAAACATTTGTCTTTGGTATTTTCCCTCTCCCAGAAGCTCACGTACAGCCTTGAGAAGAGTCAATAGTTACTGTAAGCGATGAAGAATTGAAGGGAAGGTAGAAAAGCTTCAGGGACAAGATTTGAATTATCTTTGGCAATGTAGTAGTGTGTGACCCTGTACTTTAATCTGCCTGGCAGATTGGAGTTGAGGAGGAGGCGTCAGATAGCAACAGGATGGAGTCGTAGACATACATCATCCCCTACCTCACCTCAACCCCCATGTTAGAAGCACAATACTATGTGGTTAAAATGTGTGAACTATCAGACACAAGAGGACTTATTTCTCTGGGGGAATGAGGTTGGGGTGTTAGAGCTACATAGGAGGCCATGTAGCCAGCACTGAAGTCAGTTGATGGGAAAAAAAGAGGGTTGAAGAAAATATCTCAAAATAAGGGGTTGGCGAGAAGCAAAGATCTGTTCTAAAACCAATTATCGATTATTCGTCATGCTGTGGCCCAGAACAAAAAAAGGCAGGGGCTATAAAATTGCAAAAGAAATCTTAAAATCTCATTTTAATTTTGAATTTCCTCCAGAAAATATGCTTGGAAGGTTACTAAAAAGCAGCTACATGCATAAGTTCTATTTCACCCTCCTGTATTTTTCCTTTCCCTTCCCTAATACAAAAATGGACAATCCTTACCACAACACTTTTTTCCCCATCAACTGACTAGAGGGCGCTGAGATTATTCTGAGCTTTATCTGTAGAATAATCAAGGATTGGTTGCAGTTTGGGGTGAGGGGAGCAGCCTCCTCTCTAGTGTTTTGTGCATGGCTGAAGGTGGTCTGCTAACAGGTGAGCACATAAAGAGCTTGCTAATTTGTCCATTAAAAGATTTGTCAACCAAACAGCCGCCACACAAGAACTGCCCTAGGCTTCAGAACCGAGAAGTCAAAACAAACATCAGCCGGGCCCATGGATTTGGGTCACTGAGATAAAAGGGAAAAAATTTATTTTGGTACCTGGCTTGTGTTATCCCATCCCAGGCTGTGGCTGTTGGCTTTGATGGCTAGGAAACCAAGCAGCCAGTCACAGTTCCTGGGCAAGTGGAGCCAATCATTTCCTCGTCCCTTACTTCTTTAAATCTCTGAATCATTCATTCATTCGCCCCAGCTGATTTCCTCTGTAACTCTAAAAGTTGGGTCTGAAGGGAGTTTAGAGTGATGCTGAAGAATCTCAGGTGCACTAGATTACCACCAACTTTGCTATTACTTTGAATGTAAAAGAAATGCTGTTGTTAATGCAGCTGATAAACCCCTGGCAGGCTGGACTGAATAACCCAGAAACTCCTAATATCTAAGGTCTAACACTTTCACCTACTTGGGCTCTTATCTCACTGTCCCCGCCTATTTATCCTCCATTCAGCAACAAGCTCCTTGAGACCTGGTATTCCAGCATCCAGCACAGTTCTTGGCAAACAGCAGGAGCTCAACAAATATTTAGTGAGTAAATGGAATGAGATTGGGCAGATTCCCATGATGTCACCCCATGAGGTTGCTCAAGTAGGCAGATCCTCTGAAGCATTCTAGAAGGACAAATGAGAACCTTGGGGGAGGGACTGTATCTCATTCATCCCTGTATCCTGGAGCACACTGTTTGCTTAAGAATGAATGAAGGCCTGTCATTGCTCAAGGGATGGGAGTGGGTGGGTGATATCTTTTGGGATAGTCCCACCCCATCCTCAGTTTGCAAGGTACTCAGGAGATCCTGCATCGGAATGTGTCAGAGAGGCCCAGCTGTTGCTAAAATCCTCCAGAGGGATCCGAATGGGGGCACTTTCCACAGACCATGCTCTCATTTCTAAGCTGCTGGCAACACAAGCAGACTTGAGGAGGTAGCCAGTGGGGCAAAAGTCCTAGGCTGTGTTAGCCAGTTGGGGGACAGAAATAATAGGAACAGGAGGAATGGCTTTAACAATCATACTTTATTATGCCTGCAAGAGAACCACCCAGGAAACACATGACCGACTGTTCATAACTCAAAAACAGGACATGGACAAAACTTTCGATAAGAGGAAGGATAAACAATTAGCTTAAAGGGAAAAATAGGCCCAAGGCTCATAAATGTGCCACGAGTTTACCTTACCTAAGATCATTTTATTTTATTTTTTTCAAGATAGAGTTTTGCTCTTGTCGCCCAGGCTGGAGTGCAATGGCACGATCTTGGCTCACTGCAACCTCTGCCTCCCGGGTTCAAGCGATTCTCCTGCCTCAGCCTCCAGAGTAACTGGGATTACAGGCTTGTGCCACCACGCCCGGCTCATTTTGTGTTTTTGGTAGAGATGGAGTTTCTCCATGTTGGTCAGGCTGGTCTCAAACTCCTGACCTGAGGTGATCCATTCATTAGAAACAAAATAAGTATGGACTTGAGAGTTAGATATGAAAACTAAAAACATATAAGAACTACAACAAAATATAAGAGAATCTTTTCTTTCTGATCTCTTCAATGAGAAACCATTTGGAAGCACAAAAGCAAAAGCAGAAAGCTAATTAAAAACAGCATCTCTTATGTTTTATGTATAAAATATAAAGAGAAAGTTTCATTTCCTTCTTTAAGCCTCCATCTCCATATTTTGAACCATAACATGTATGCCTCTTGAAATCAAGAATACACCAAAAACATCCTTTTAATAATTAAACCAAAGTGGAAAAGAAAAGTGTATACCTATTCCATAACATCTCACATCATCACCCAGGCAAAACCACTGGAGTCACTAGGGTGCCCCTTTAGGTATACTTTTTTTTTTTTTTTTAACATTTTTGTTTTTGCTTGCTATGAAATTTGCACCCTACCTTCAGAAGTTTGCACACAGGACTGGGCACGGTGGCTTATGCCTGTGAACCCAGCACTTTGGGAGGAAAGGCGGGTGGATCATGAGGTCAGGAGATCGAGACCATCCTGGCCAACATGAAAAAACCCCGTCTCTACTAAAAACACAAAAATTAGCCGGGCATGGTGGCACGCGCCTGTAATCCTAGCTACTCAGGAGGCTGACGCAGGAGAATTGCTTGAATCCAGGAGGCAGAGGTTGCAGTGAGCTGAGATCACACCACTGCACTCCAGCCTGGGTGACAGAGCGAGACTCCGTCTCAAAAAAAAAAAAAAAGTTTGCATACAGCTGTAGGTAGAGGACTAAGGAAGGCCAAGCAGGTACACAGCACAATTTATTACCAATTTACCACAATCTACCCCAGTTTATCTGGTCCTGGGGTTCATCAAGGAATGATCTGCATTCTGAGATACTCCCTCTCCTCATGTTCAAGTATTTGTGTCTTGAAAGAAATTCCTGCCTTTGTTGGACTCATCTTCCTCTTATATTTTACACTTGTGTCTTTCTCTTTTTTCATTTGTTCTAAACTTCTCACAGTGGATTCTGGCTACCCATATTCTCAACCCTTTGCCCCATCTGGTGTGTGTGCATGCGCACACACACACTATGCTTCATCTAACATTGTTATACCTGGTCCACCTATTGCACTTTTATACCTTCATTCTGTTCTCTCTGCTTGGATTTTTAATTTTTTTTTTTCTCTTTTCTTTATAGCAAACTCTGTTCCTTTTTTTTTTTTTTTTTTTTTGAGACGGAGTCTCGCTCTGTCGCCCAGGCTGGAGTGCAATGGCTGGATCTCAGCTCACTGCAAGCTCTGCCTCCCGGGTTTACACCATTCTCCTGCCTCAGCCTCCCGAGTAGCTGGGACTACAGGCACCCGCCACCTCGCCCAGCTAGTTTTTTGTATTTTTTTAGTAGAGACTAGAGACGGGGTTTCACCATGTTAGCCAGGATGGTCTTGATCTCCTGACCTCGTGATCCGCCTGTCTCGGCCTCCCAAAGTGCTGGGATTACAGGCTTGAGCCACCGCGCCCGGCCTCTGTTCTTACTTTAAGCACCAACTCCAAAACTCTTTTGTGCATGATCAAGCCTTTCCTGATGCCCTTGGTGAGAGGGGAGCTCCCCTCCCCTCAGCTGTGGCCACAGTGTATCCGAACACCCACTGTCCCATTGCAACATATGGGCTTGTTAGCTGTGCTGGCTCCTGGAGGGCTGAGGCCACGTCCAATGCCATGTCTAACTCAGCTTTGTATCCCCAACATCTTATACAGTACGTAAAACAGAATAAGCACTTTTCTAAATAAATGACTCAATGAATGACATTGTGAATGGTGAAACAAAAACCGGTTACTACATTTTTCCGTGAAATAGTCTTTAACTCTTTGAGGCAGAATATCAAACCATCATTCCTTAGCAATTCTGTCTTTGAGAGAAATAATCCCCACCCCAAATCATATTTGTTTTATGTCTCATTTTTCAACTTGTTGAATACTAGCATCTGATATGCTTAGCATCTGAAGCATAAGATTTATCATAAGAAAGGTCAGGGAAAATTCTAGCCTGTGGATTCTACTTCTTGTTTTTGTATATTTAAAGTTGCAGGTACATCAAGTTATTTGGAAGTGAATAATAAAACTTGAGAGGTTTCACTTATTTGCCTGAATTAGTGTATTTATTCCTATGATAATTATTATATTACTCCTTCAATTCCAAACAGCAACCAGAAAGCTCCCAGGCAGGTATTACGCTTTTAGTAACTTCTTTACTTAGCCACAGAAATTGGCCCACTGTATGCTAATAGGCTGCTAGGTTTGCTTTCTTTCTGGGAGGCCCCAAGAGAAGTCCCAACCAAGAATTTTTTGCAAGTTGAGGGCCATCGGAGCTGAAGGGCCAGTCTGCAAGGGCCAGTTTACCAGCTGGTGATCAATGTGTAACTTTGATCAAGGGTTATCCTGGACCACTCTGCTGAGTATATGTCATCTATTATCTCAGATTCATTTTCACAGTAGCCTTGTAATACACTTATTATTATTTGTAATACATGAGCATTATTTCCAGGTAATGAATGAGAGCCTAAGAGAAGTTAAATTGTGTGCCGTAGCCTACCTAAACTAGTACATGGAGAGACGGAACCAAAGCTCTGTGCAGTCCAAAGCCCTCGTTCTCTTCATTAGACCCTCTTATCTCACGAGAGTAGAAATTTGACAAGCCACAGGGAGTGATACTGGGTTTTTAATCAGACCTTCAAGGCTCTTTGAAACACTGTACTTTACAATGAGAAAGCAAATCTTCTGGACTTCCAGGGTTTCCCTTTGGTAGACTGCTCAACCGAGCTTCTTCAGGGTTACTTTTCTGACAGCACACATCTCAAAGGCTGGCTGAGTACACAAAGGAAGAGGTTTGAGCTGGTGCCAGTCTCATCCAAGGTCACCTGCACTGGGAAGGGGGTGCAGACCTGTCCTATTCTGCAGTTAACTCAGGGCTTTTGTTTCCTTTTCAACAGCCCAGAGTTTTCAACTGACCCATTTTCAGAGCAGCAAAGATGGGAAGGCCGATTCTTCCTGTCTTTGCTGCTCTGAAAAGTACCTTATTTGTAGGTTTCTTTTTTTGTGTGCTTATCTGAGATGGAATAAAGTAAGGCCTCCGTTCAGACTTACCACCCAGTGAGTCAAAGGAGGTAAAGTGACCCCTTTCCTCGCAGAGCCCTCCAGGGCAGAGCCTGGCTGAGGGCTGACTTCATCTCACATACCTACTGACAAACAAATAAACAAAGGAGGAGGTTTAAACTAGTAGCCATAACAAAAGTGCAAATAGAGAATTAGCTGGAAGCCAAGAAATCACTGGAAGCTGTTTCTGCTGTCACGCAACACTGCTGGCCTTAAACCTAGAAGAGTCTAGAAACAGTCCTTGAAGCCACAGCAGGCAACTTAATCTCATCCACTCAGCACCAGACCTGAAAGATGACCCTCAATACAGTGGGGAAGAAGTCAGGGTTTACCTCCACACCTTCATCCCACGCCACTCACCTAAGCAGTGTTTTGGTATCAGTTGCCAACTGATAAGGGCTTTCCCTTATTTCATTCCTCAAGGAAAATTGGCCTTTTGACAGGTGAAATAGGGAACTCCCCCAGTACCAATTTACTGTTGAATGTTTTTTTCCTCTTGTGTAGTTCTATTTCATATATTTTCTCCTCTCAATTATAATTGATGAATTACGTAAGCAAGCACTGATGAGGCGCTTCGCATTCCAGACACTCAAATGGCAACTCTGGCTACCCATGCTGGTTTCACTTAACTTCTTCACCCGGGTAGCTCCTGGTTTGAGTCAAACAACACTCAGAGATTTGTGGGCTATTCAAGCTCAAAGAAACAGTAAAGAATTACAATATTAATAATAACCAACATTTATCAGATGCTTGCTATGGGCCAAGACTTTTGCTACGATTTTGTATTTTATAATTTTATTTAAACCTCATAATATCCCTGATTATTTCTATTTAATGACGGAGTGGGCTGGAACTAAAGGAGTTAAAAACTCTCCCAAGCCCGTTCTTCCAACCCATTGTGGCAGAATCATTGCTTAACACTTCTTTACCCTCTCAACGTAATAGAAGCATGGGGAAGATGGATGACTGCCTAAGGTCGCACAGGGAGTTATCACCACGTGCTTCTGGTGCTAACTGACTGACTGAGGTCCAAAATCTCTGAGTTTAAAGCAATGGAAGTACATACATTCATGTGTCGCTTAAGGATAGAGACAGATTCTGAGAAATTTGTCCAGGGGTGATTTCATTGTCATGCAATCAACATAGAATGTACCTACTATTCACATTTACATTACTAGGGTATATAGGCAATACTGTAGGCAATTAGAACACAATGTTAAGGATTTGTGTATCTAGACACAGAAAAGGTACGGTAAAAATACAGTATTAGGATCTCACAGGACTCTCGTGTATGCGGTCAGTCATTGACTGAAATGTCATGTGGCATCTGACAGTATTTAGAATAAAGGATCTTAGGTTGATAGTAAGAGGCAGTGGACACTGTGTAACTCCTGAAATCAGATCACCTAGGTGACTGCTTCAAAACTGTGGATGTGTGGGAAACTGGCCTGCACAGCTGATGATGCAGACTGCATTCTAACATGCATTCATGCACACAGCACTAACTCATGATAGGGTTAATAAATAGGGCTTCGTTCTCTTTCCTCTTGTGGTGTTCCTGCCTTTAGCCATGGTCTGCTGAGAACAATTTTGTCTTTGCTCCTACTTCCCATGCTCTGTGAGAGAAATATAGTCTTTTGCTGGTTCATATCTGGCTTTTATGACATAAAATAGGGAAAAGTAAGTTGAGAATGAATGTTTAAAGGGTAAGAGGTTCCTGAACAGCAGGTGGAAGATAGCTGGAGAAAAGAGGGCAGGGATTTTAAGAAGGGTTTCTGAGGCATGTACATATTCCTTAGAAGTTTCTCAAGAGACACCGTAATAATTGCAATGAGGTTTAAATATTTGTCTGTGGATACCCCGTGTTTCTCTGAATAAGAGAGCAAGTCAGAAACAGGACAAATGAAGTCCTGGTTTTCATATGATTTGCACTTTCATGTTACAAGAATCTACTGAACACCTATTTTGTCCTAAGGATGCAAAGATAAATAAGGAAAGAGCTCTACCATTAAGAATCTTATAAACAGGCATCTCCTCTCCTACCTGGAATGATTGCTAGATCTTTGCCCATCTCAGCTGTGTGCCCAGTGGATCTGCCTCCAATAGGAAATAAAATACATCAAAACAAATTCAAGATTCTTGGTTTGGGAGGGGTAGACTGCAACCCATAAGGTTGGGAGTGAACTGAAAGACAACTTAATTTGACCCCTGCATTTTACAAAGGAGGAAACCAAAGCCCAGAGATTAAAGTGGCTTAGCCAGACCCCTGGGGGCAGCAGAATTCCAACAGAATCTAGAGACGGTCCCTAATGCTCTTGAGACTTCATCTGCCTCCTCTCCCATGAGCCCCTCAGGCATTACTGGGGCAAATCTGGGGACCCCTGCATGGAATCCCATCTCACTAATTCATATTGGGAGTGGCAGATACTGTCAGGGGCTGTGAGAGCAGCCAGGTAGAGGCTACAGGCTGATGGACCCCTGCACACTGCCGTAGTAAATACCTGTCATTCAAGTCATAGCCCTCCCCTGGGGCAGGGGGCAGGTCCTCTTGCCTGCTCTGAAGTCCTGTCTTCCCTTGGATTCTGGGGTTGATGTCCCTCTAAGCTGGCCAGTGGGCTCTGGTCATCCAATGCTGTCTTCTATGGAGGGGACAGGGACAGAGGTCTAAAGAGACTCCATGCTTTTCTGAACACACTGACTTTCTGCCTCACTCTGCAGCCTCCTCGATGGGAGCCTCACACACTGGTTGGACACTGACACTCGGGTTCAACCAGTGTGTGAGGTTCATCAGGTTCACACACTGATCAAAGGTTCATCAGGACAGCAGCTCATTCTGATAATTTATCAACTGTCTGGGTTTGTCTGGGTGGGGAAAGAAAGGACAGTTCTGCTTGAGGTGCCACCAAAACACTGCCTGAGTGGCAGTGGAGCCGGGGAGGCTGGGCGGCTGGATGCAGTCCCACCTGGACTGTTCGCCAGTCGTGTCGCTCTGATGCCTGATTTATTTGTGCATTTGGCAGATGGGAAGGAGGAATTCCACTGGGTGGTAAATTGTCTGCACTAACTTATCTCTGTCAGTGGTAAGCCGGCCTGCCACCCACCCCGCCGACGCCAACCAAAGCAGTTCAGTCTCTTAGAGTACATTGTCAAGAGGAGAAGAATTAGGATGGGGCAGATTATAATGTCACCAGTGAATCCTCAGGATTGTGGGTCTGTGGAGGCCTGAACACTGGAGGGGATAAGCAGTGCTTTCCTTTCTTGCTTTCCATCAGATGCAGAGTTCCTTCCCTATGCAGCCTCCAGAACTGTTCAGCAGGACGAGGTGAGGGAGGCAGCTGAGGCCTGGGTCTGCCCCTGGGTTCTGGTCACCTCTACTAACAACTCAGGGGCAAATAGTTTTCTGGGCCGTCGTGGATGACTGTGATCCCAGCCTTTCCTACTGCCCTCCCAGAAATGCAAGCCACGCCATGAATTTCCTGTGTGGCCTTGAACAAGTCACTATACTTCTCTGGCACTCCATTTCCCCATCCATCCGTGATTATCTCTGTCCAGTCGTAACAGATTCTTTTGGTCTCCACAGCAACAGTATGATTGGTGTCACCCCCTGCCCCTACTCCACATTGCAATTCCCGGGGACTTTTATTGAAAATATGTATTCCTGGATGCCACGCCAAGAAATTCTGACGTAATAGTACTGGGGTGGGCTCACGTATCTGAATTTTTAACAACACCCCAGGTGACATTTTAATGTATTTATTTTCTCTAAATCCATGTCATTGTGGTAAAACATTTAGTACTGGATCAAGTAATTTATTGTATTGATTTATAATGATTGCACTCACATAAGGCCTGTCTGCTTTGACCAGTATGCAAACAACACAGCAGCCAACACTTCGATTTTTAACTTTTACAAAATTATCTTACAGTGGAGATAGGGAGGGGGCACGAGGGAAATTTCTGGGGTGACAGATATATTAGGGGTGTAAGCTGACACTGGTGTATGCATTTGTCAAAATGCATTGAATTATAACACTAAGATCTGTGCATTTCATAGTATCTAACTTATGCCTTAATTAAATGAACTAAATTTAAAAAGAAAAATGGCAAAAACACTAACTCAAAATTCCCCTACAGATAACACAAAGGCATTCAGCGTGAAGAAGAAATGCTTCCTTTGAGGGACGCTGTCAGCGGCGGTAGAAAAGGCTCTGTCACTAACAACTTGTTTCTAAACTGAAGTCTTTCCCACCCTGCCTGCCGGTGGAGGGCAAAGCCAGTTGTAGGGTTAGCAAGTAGAGCGGGACAGGCAGAGATGCTGGAGAGACTTGGGGAAGCTGGCCTGGAGAAGCTGTATCTGCCCTGTTTTAGTGCGGTGGGCACTGAAAAAGCCTGAGGCTTAAACATGTGGTTTGTAAACAAGCAGCCCAGAGCACCTCTCTCCCCTCCGCCCCTCCCTCCACTGTCACTGGGATGAAGCTGTGAAGACTGCTTGTCTTCATTCCAGACCTTTCCCTAAGTCTGCTTTCATAAATTAAAATGTGCATTCATTTATTCATTCATTTATTCCACATTAATTAAGCGTCTCTGTAGCAGGCACTGGAATGGCTGAGATGAACGACCTGCTATTTCTGTCCCCAGACCCTCACAGTCAAATAAAGGGCCAGCTAAATCCATGTACAATCTCGGGACAGGATGCGAATCGTCTCTCCCAGGTCCAGTGAGCCTGTGGCCCGGAGGAGGAACACATCACTCCCTGCAGGGTGTGGGAGGGGTACCTGAGACACCGAGGAGAGGCAGTTGATGGGGAAGGAGAACATTCCAGGAAGAGGGAGTGGCATTGTTTTATTTGGGGAAGTGGTGAAAAGAGAAGCTTAGAAATGGGCTAGACCAGGAATTATATTACATGTTGAGGAGTTTGGACTTTATCCTAAAATAAAATGTCCCGGGGTTTGTGTGTGTGTGTGTGTGTTTTCTTTTCTTTTTTTTTTTTTCTTTTCTTTTTTTTTGAGACGGAGTCTCGCTCTGTCACCCAGGCTGGAGTGCAGTGGCCGGATCTCAGCTCACTGCAAGCTCCGCCTCCCGGGTTCCCGCCATTCTCCTGCCTCAGCCTCCCGGGTAGCTGGGACTACAGGCGCCGACACCTCGCCCGGCTAGTTTTTTGTAGTTTTTAGTAGAGACGGGGTTTCACCGTGTTCGCCAGGATGGTCTCAATCTCCTGACCTCGTGATCCGCCCGTCTCGGCCTCCCAAAGTGCTGGGATTACAGGCTTGAGCCACCGCGCCCGGCCTTCTTTTTCTTTTTTTAAATACAGGAGTGACAAGCTTTGTATTTTGTCTTCCTCTCTTTTTTTTTTTGACCTAAGGAAGTGCATGGCAATTTCTACCATCCCTGTCCCCACCCCACAGTGCACATGGCCCCAAGTCTGGGGCTGGACATCCCTGGGGGCCACCTCCTTCTCCACTCCTCCTCCAGCAATGGGGAAGCTGGAGGCTCTGCATGTGGACCTCAGGTTCTTCAAGGGTCAGCTGAATATCTGAGTCCTTGTCTTCCTAATTATACCTGGAACTCTTAAACTTCTCACCACTCCTAATCACTTCCATGCAGCCTTGTAAAATAGCAGGTTCTGCCTATTAACCAGCTGCAAAGCACAGTAGCCTCGCACCCATCCTGAGGTGGTTTGTCTGGCAACTTCAGCTGCACCGAAGAGAGCTGAGAATAAGAATATTCCCGAATATATAAAGGCAATGTTACTAAATTAATGCACTAAACAGTGTTGTGATGTACTCAGTTATTCGATCCTTTACTTGAAAGCTGAGTAAAACTTACGTGAAACACAATTTTCTTTCTTTCTTTCTTTCTTTTTTTTTTTGAGACGGAGTCTTGCTCTGTCGCCCAGGCTGGAGTGCAGTGGCGCAATCTCGGCTCACTGCAAGCTCCGCCTCCCGGGTTCACGCCATTCTCCTGCCTCAGCCTCCGGAGTAGCTGGGGCTACAGGCGCCCGCCACCACGCCCGCCTAGTTTTTTTTTTAATGTATTTTTAGTAGAGACGGGGTTTCACCGTGTTAGCCAGGATGGTCTCATCTCCAGACCTCGTGATCCGCCCGTCTCGGCCTCCCAAAGTGCTGGGATTACACGCTTGAGCCACCGCGCCCGGCCCCATGAAACACAATTTGAACAAGTATTTTCCATTTTCCATTTTCCACTCATTCAGAAGGATTAGAAGTGACAGCTGAAAGTGAGGAAAGAGCCACTCCAAGTGAGCAGGCGGGCGAATTCAGAAGGCACAGCACCTGCAGCCGCTGAAGACAGAGACAAAGGTCTCAGTACCTCCCTTTGGCCCTGGGGAGCATTTCTCCCCAGTGAACCATAAGTTTTCATTGTTCCAATGAAATAACCATTTTAATAGTCATCATGTAAAGGCTACACATATTTGGTTCTCTGTTTAGTTAATAAGGGAGGAACCCGTGCAATAGTGCTCAGAGAAACACATATCAAAACGATTATAATGAAAACATGTTCGTGCTTTGCGAGGTACATGGCAGTTGTCTGGAAATTTTATTTTCAATGAACAAAACATATTTGCTTGTAAATTACACTGCATGAGGTGATGTAGCCAGAATGATCTCTCCAGCTAGCTACTTAGGACAACCAAAGGCAATTCGAAACCTTTCCATTTCTACAATATCAACTTCCCTCCATGGATAACAAAGTATTTAGAGACAGCTCCTTTTTAAACCCTTTGGACACTAAGGGTGAGTGACGCTCAGTAAGGTTGAGACTCAGGTCTCTCCCAAGACCTGGAAGAAGACACCCGTTTCCTCACTGCCCTTCGGGACTGCATTAGGAATGATTGTGTCTCTGGGTTAGTTGTGCAGTAACTATTCTTAAATCCAGGGTATATGACCGATGAATCCTGTATGCATTAGCATCCAGGGAAGTGAGACAGACAGCTATTTCTCATGGGAATTCCTGTGCAGATTGTTGCAATCAGTCCCGTTGTGTAAAATGTATATGGTTAGTTACAGTTCTTGCTGGTGTGCAAATTTGTAGGGCTAACGCATTTCCAGGGGGAGAAAGCACGACCGCAGGAATGTCTGTGATATGAATGCAACACTCCTGGCATGCACAACCTCAGCAGTCTGCAAATTGGGGTGGATGCTTTACTTTGCCCTACTTGCCATTCACCTGTTTTGCTAACCTCCCAGCCAGCTGGCATTTCCACAGCCTCCCTGTTGTCACCTGGAACTGGGGATGTGTTTGGCTTATAACCGATTGTAACTAATTATTAACTCTGCAGGGTAGATTATGGTTTTATGTTAATAGCATTGCAGGAGGCTTTGAGATACCGCAGCTTGATAGGACCTTCTGAGGCTGTTCTGTAGACTCCCAGGAATGCAAGACCTGCACAGTGGCCCCAGACTGGGACTGACGCGATTTCCTGTGGAGGAAAGACCTTTGCAATGAAGGGCAGGGAGGGCACCCACGGGAGGGCACCCACCCTGCCCCCAGTCTGGCTCCTGATCTAACACCAGGAACCTCAAGCACCCAAAATCCTTTAGGCGACAAGGTTCAGGTTTCACATAGGCTGTCCTGTTTAGAGCAAACAAGCAGCCCGTTCGTGTATATTTTGGACCACGCCTCTGGACTGCCCGGGGGCCCCTTGCCACCTGTTGTGTAACCTGCTTGTTGTGGAGAATTAGGGAAGAACAATTCTAGAAAGGTGTCCAAAGTCAGTTAGCTGAGACTGGGGACTGAGAGTCCTTTTGGGATGCGCTCCACATGGGCTCTGGGAGGTAGGCAGGAGGCCGGGCATAGAAGGTAGGGAGAGATGTGGACGAGACGGCCTAAAGTAAGACAGCTGCCTGCTCTTTGCCCTTGAGCAATGAGTATTCCAGCACAGGGGACAGTACCCAGGCCCATGGCACCTCTCTAGAGGTCTAAAGGACATGCTTCGTCCTTAACTGTTGCCATCGGAAACAGCCTGAGTGAGGCAAGGAGGATTGAACTCTTTCCTAGGAAGCTGGATGCCCTTGAGTGCACATGCCACTTGGGGCATACAGCAAAGGTCACTGTCTAGGAATTTTCAACTTGTTCAAAATTTCTGTGCATCCCATGTTAATTAATAGGAAAGGCACCAGGTTGGTGGTAAGCATTATCGTGAAACTGGTGCATCTTTCAATAGCCTCGGCCCCACGTTTTGTCCATCTGTCTACCCTCCTGGCCACTTCTCCATCCCCTGTCTCTGTTGTTCAGGGTTGCTTCTTCATCTCTTCCAGTAATCCCCCACCTCCAATCAGAGCAAAGCCTGCCCACGAGAAGAAAGCCTAAGCTAAAGCCACTCGCGCTAATAAGGCCAGTATGTTATCCCTTCCAATAACGTGCGCATGATGATTGTATTCATCAAGGGAATAAACATTTTTTGTTGTTGTTTGAGACAGGGTCTCACTCTGTTATCCAGACTGGAGTGCGGTGGTGCCATCACGGCTCCTGCAGCTTTCACCTCCCAGGCCCAGGTGATCCTCCTGCCTCAGCCTCCAGAGTAGCTGGAACCATGTCCGGCTAATTTTTAAATTTATTGTATAGAGACCAGATCCCACTGTGTTGCCCAGGCTGATCTCCAACTCCTGGACTCAAGCGATCCTTCTGCCTCAGCTTCCCAAAGTGCTGGGATCGCATGAGTGAGTCGGCACTCCCAGCTGGAAAGCAGTTTTAAGTCAATGTTATGAGGGAAGTGAAACAATGATTGAGCACCTATTATGTCCCAGGTATTATGCTGAGCACATGATCCAATCTAACCTTCAAAAACAACTGCACAAGGAGGCAGTTTTATATTCATCTTACCGAGGAGGAAAATGAGAGTAACCTCTCTCAAGGTACATGATGGCTTCAGCCTGAAATGGCTTCTGGAGTGGATGGTAGGCCCTATGGGTCACCAGAATCCAGGATTATATGGAGGTATCTCAAAGCTAGTGTCAGGAAAGAGGGCTTGCTGAGCAAGTAAGAGTCGATAAAGAACCCAGGAATTTCCCCTCAGCTTTGGCCACAACAGGGCTGCTTGTGTACATTTTCAACATTGGATTCCAGGAAAGCTTCTGTATTAAGAGTTCAACTTGGCCGGACGTGATGTCTCATGCCTGTAATCCCAGCCCTTTGGGAGGCTGAGGTGGGGGAGATCACTTTAGCCCAGGAGTTTGAGACCAGCCTGGACAGCGTAGGGAAACCCCCCCTCTCTATTATTATTATTATTGTTATCATTATTGTTATTATTGTTTTCAAGTTCAGCTTAAAAAAATAAAAATATTTTGTTTCAAAATAACTTCCTTGGCAAACAGGATCTTTGGAAGGGATTTAAGCAGGGTATAACACGTCATATTCACTTTTTGAAATATTGCCCAGAGACTGCATAGAAAATAGATTGAGCCTGGAACCAATTCTCCAGAGGAGAGTCGTAGAGGACCTGAACTAGGCAGTAGCAGAGGGATGGAGACAAGAAGACAGCTGTGAGACACGCTGGGGAAGATGGCCTTCTAGACCCCAGTGACTCTAAGCATGGCCTCTGGGCCAACAGCCTCAGCATCTCTCGGGAGATGGTGAGAAATGCAAATTCTCAGGCTCCAACCCAGATCTACTGAATAAAAATCTGTGCTTGGACAAGATCCCCAAAGGATCCAAATGCTCCTTAAACTTCAGAAGCACTGCTTTCAGACCACTTGCCTGGGAGAGGGATGGAGGAAGGAATGGACGATGACTCTGAGCCTGTGTTCAAGCATTATAAAATGGGTGAGACCTTCTAGAACAACATAGATGAGACCTTTCTTTGAGAAGAGTGCTTTCCCTTCAACAGCTCAGTGGGTATGGCGAGGGCATCCTGGTGCCATGACCTCTCCCTAAACAGCTGGCAGTCACGGCATAGCTTCTTGTTAAAGTGCCATTTGCTTTCTCTTGCGATACAGCAGGTCTTCAAACAATGTTACAGTGTTGATGAGGAAAAAAAATTGGTTCCCAGCCAAGGCCACTATCTGTGTGGAGTGTGCAAGCTCTCCCCACGTCTGTGTGGGTTTTCTCCAGGTGATCCGGTTTCCTCCCACTTCCCAAATCTGTGCCTGTTAGGTGAATTGGCATGTCCACACCGCCCCAGTGTGACTGAGTGTGGAAGTGTGTGTGAGGTGTGAGTGTGCTCTGTGATGGGATGGCGCCTTATCCAGGGCTGGTTCCTGCCTCTTGCCATGAGCTGCTGGCACAGGCCCCAGCCACCTGCAACCCTGAACTGGATGAAGCAGGTATATAAGTACCTGACTTAATTTTATCAATCTTTCTTGAGTGTATGTGTAGCCCACACTTATTTCCATGTTTAATATAAAAAGTATTTTGTTCTAAACATAACTCTGTTTTATATCAATTAGCCTAAGTTCAAATTGGTTTCATTGTACCTCCTATGCCATTTCACATAGTCGCAGTTTCCAAGAACCTGTCATTAAGGGAGGACTTACTGTACTCTCCTTTTCTCTGTTGGTGTGGATTTCTTCCAGGATCCAGGACCACCTTCCCCACTTTTGACTGTCCTAATGAACCGTAAACCTTTTATGCCTGGGCTATTCTTGACTTTGTTTTTCTCTTCCCCAACACTTTCTTGTCTAATGTTGTGTTCTTTCTGGATTTTCTAATTTAAGCTAAAATACCGGTGGCTAATAAGGCTCATATATTTTATCTCTTCAAAGAAAGATTTTAGTATTAAAAGAGACTGTTCCTGGGCCAGGCACAGTGGCCCACGCCTGTAATCCCAGCACTTTGGAGGCCAAGACAGGCAGATGATTTGAGGTCAGGAGTTCAAGACCAGCCTGGCCTACATGGTGAAACCCTGTCTCTACTAAAATACAAAAATTAGCCGGGCGTGATGGTGCATGCCTGTAATCTCAGCTACTCTGGAGGTTGAGGCAGGAGAATTACTTGAACCCGGGAGGCAGAGCTTGCAGTGAGCCAAGACTGCACCACTGCACTCCAGACTGGGCGATAGAGCGAGACTCCAACTCAAAAAAAAAAAAAAAAAAAGAGCGAGACTGTTCCTTAACTCAAGGACATCAGGGATGGGACTGTTTTAAGCATCCACTCAATGAGGAAACATTCAGAGGCACAGGGTCTTTAAGATCCTCTCAACTAGATGACATTTTCTCCTGTTCTCTTCTGCATAAGAAACGATGTTCACTCCTATCTGCTTGTGTTTTCTTTCTTTCTTTCTTTCTTTCTTTCTTTTTTTTTTTTTTTTTTTTTGAGATGGAGTCTCGCTCTGTCGCCCGGGCTGGAGTGCAGTGGCCGGATCTCAGCTCACTGCAAGCTCCGCCTCCCGGGTTTACGCCATTCTCCTGCCTCAGCCTCCTGAGTAGCTGGGACTACAGGCGCCCGCCACCTCGCCGGCTAATTTTTTGTATTTTTTAGTGGAGACGGGGTTTCACCGTGTTAGCCAGGATGGTCTCCATCCCCTGACTTTGTGATTCGCCCGTCTCGGCCTCCCAAAGTGCTGGGATTACAGGCTTGAGCCACCGCGCCCGGCCTTTCTTTCTTTCTTTCGTTCTTTCGTTCGTTCTTTCTTTCTTTTCTTTTCTTTTCTTTTCTTTTCTTCTCTCTCTGTCTCTTTTTTTTTTTGAGATAGAGTTTCACTTTGTTACCCAGGCTGGAGTGCAGTGGTGCAACCTAAGCTCACTGCAAACTTTGCCTCCATGGGGCTCAAGCAATTCTCCTATCTTAGCTTCCTGAGTAGCTTGGACTACAGACATGAGACACTAAGCTCAGCTAATTTTTGTTTTGTTTTGTTTTGTTTTTGGTAGAGATGAAGTCTCGCTATATTGCCCAGCTGGTCTAGAACTCCTGGGCTCAGGCAATCAGCCTACCTTGGCTCCCCAAAGAGCTGGGATTCTAGGCATGAGCCACCACACCCAGCCCTGCTTGTGTTTTTGCCTCTAGTGCTCTCTCTCTGCCTGGAATGCAATTCCCCAGCTCCCCTGCCACCTCAGACTGAGTTAGGTACCCCCACCTGTGTGGTCTCCCTGGGCTTTCCCCCGCATAGCCTGTTATCATGCTGCACTCTAGTTGTTGGTTTCCATGTCCCTCCTACACTTGATTCAGTATCTTTTCATCTTTACACCCTCAAAGTATATCAGAGTGCCTTGCTCATACCAGAGGCATAATAAATATTTGTTAAATGAGTCAGCAAAAGACTGTGTGACTGTGGATGAGGCTGGCTTTGAGTGTAGTCTGGGATGGGGGAGTTGGAACAGTAGTGTCTGTAGCAGTAAGAGATGGAATTAGAACTCATGAACATCTAGACATATAATGAGGTCAGGAGCTACTCTACATTCTGCGTGGGTCTTTGCATATCTCTGAATTACTTATAATACACTACCGGACCCTTCTGATGAAGTGTAAGCTAGAAAATTCCTCCCCACCTTAACTTTATGGGCAAGCATTGAAACCTGCCCAGTGTTATTCTCACTGAAAGGCTCATACAGCAGTGACTGTAAAGTGGGTTTGGTGACTTATTTTCACTTTTATGAGTGTTTTAGTTTCACTTGTAATGGTAGTCTTAGTAAGCTTTTACTTAGTGTACACTAAGAGCCCAAGAAACAATAGACTTGCCCTTAGCCTATGTCCACTCCCCAACCTCTGTTTGCTGAGGGATTCTCAGCCTTAAAAAAGGTTGGACTCCTACACAGTCTACCTACCCCCTGATAAATGCCAAGAGAATACAAGGGATGTCAAAAATACCAAAGTGAGAAATTACTGCTATTGTAGCTTGAAGCTTAGAGGGTACATTCCTCCCTGCCTTAACTTAAATACTCTTTCTACAGAAGCGAGACACAAGGACAAATCCCTGCAAACCAAGAGTAGTAGAGGAAGTGTTTACATGAATGGACATGGGGCATGTTTTGTTCTTTCTCAGCAATCCTTTGTTGTTGCAAACAGAGACTACATATGATCCTGATGGGCAAGAGGGCCTAGTGATTTGTGTTTTCGTTCTCCTCCACTAATGATCCCCTGAACAGTCTACTGATCACATTTCCTTGCCCTTCATTCTTTTTCAAAAGACCTTTGAAATTTAGTTCTCACTCTCCATACTCTCAATCCACCCATGGCCATTGCTCTTCCTTATATCAGCTCTCTGCTTTCCCACATCACCATCTAAAAGGCCATTTCTATATTTTGTCCTGAGAAAGCTATACTTGTATCTGATAGTTATGAAGTTGTATGTAATTATACTTTTATCTTTTCTGGTCATTATCACCTATATATACCATATAAGAACATTGAGAGAAGCCACTCTGAAAATGAACCTCAAATTTATGTCCATGCCATGGAAACCAACGTTTCCAGAAATCATAAGTAAGTCACCCATATGGATCAGGATCATGTTTTTTACTCCCCCGCAGAAGGCCTATAGTTGGTCCCTCTTACAACATTAGGGAGTGGTGCCCCAATTTCATGCTCTAATCACCAGAATTTGATAGGATGCACATGGCTAAGACAGAGACAATCTGAAGATACATGGAGATCCTGGAAATGATGCTCGCTAAAAGAAAGGAGTCATCTAGACACGCTTTGCCTCATTCATAACATTTCTTTTTTTTAATTAATATTTTAATTTTTATTTTAGGTTCAGGGGTACAGGTGCAGGTTTGTTATATGGGTAAACTTGTGACTTGGAGATTTGGTATACAGATTATTTGATCACCTGGGTACTAAGCATAGTACCTAGCAGTTTATTTTTTTCCCTTTCCCTCACCCTCCTCCCACAAGCAGGCCTCAGTGTCTGTTGTTCACCTCGTTCTGTCCACGAGTATTAGTTCATTCTTACATCGCTATAAAAAAACTACCTGAGACTGGGTAATTTATAAAGAAAAGAGGTTTAATTGGCTCCCAGTTCTGCCAGCTGAACAGGAAGCATGGCTGTGGAGGCCTCAGGAAACTTATAATCATGGTGGAAGGTGAAGGGGAAGCAGGTGCATCTTACATGGTTGGAGCAGGAAGAAGAGAATGAAGAGAGAGGTCCACTACACTTTTAAACCACCAGATCTCGTGAGAACGCACGCACTATCATGAAAACAGAAAGGAGGAAATCCACCCCCATGATTCAGTTACCTCCCACCAGGCTCCTCCTCCGACACTTTAACATGAGATTTGGGCAGAGACAAAAATCCAAAACATATCATTCTGCCTCTACCCCTCCCAAATCTCCTGTTCTTCTCACGTTGCAAAATACAATTATTCCTTCTCAACAGTCCCCCAAGTCTTAACTCATTCTAGCATTAACTCAAAAGTCCATAGTCCAAAGTCTCACCTGAAACAAGGAAAGTTCCTTCTGACTATGAGCCTGTAAAATCAAAAGAAAATTAGTTACTTCCAAGATACAATGATGGTACAGGCATTCAGTAAATATACAATTCCAAGAGAGAGAAATCAGGCAAAACAAAGGGGCTACAGGCCCTCTGCAAGTCTGAAATTCAGCAGGACAGTCATTAAATCTTAAAGCTCCAAAATAATCTTCTTTTACTCCATGTCTCACATCCAGGCAACTCTGATGCAAGGATTGGGCTCTCAAGGCCTTGGGCATCTCTGCCCCTGTGGCTCTGCAGGGTACAGCCCCCTTGGCTGCTTTCATGGGCTGGTGTTGTGTGCCTATGGCTCTTCTAGGTACATGGTGCAAGATGTTGATGGAACTACCATTCCAGGGTCTGGAGGATGGTGACTCTCTTCTCACAGCTCCACTAGGCAGTGCCGTAGTGAGCACTCTGTGTGGGAGCTCCAACCCCACATTTCCCCTCCACACTACCCTAGTAGAGGTTCTCTATGAGGGCTCTGCTCCTGCAGCAAATGTCTGCCTGAACATCCAGGCTTTTCCATACATCCTTTGAAATCTAGGCAGAGGCTACCAAGCTTCAACACTTGTCCTCCGCACACATGCAGCCTTAATACCATGTGGAAGCCGCCAAGGCTTATGGCTTACGTCTTCTGGGGCAGAGACATATATGGGGCCCTTTTAGCCATGGCTGGAGCTGGAGTGGCTGGAACACAGGGAGCAGTGTTCTGAGGTAATGCAGGGCATTAGGGCCCTGGGCCCAGCCTACAAAACCATTCTTCCCTCTTAGGCCTCCAGGCCTGTGATGGGAGGGTCTGCTGTGAAGCATTTCCCCATTGTCTTGGCTATTAACATTTGGCTTTTCTTTACCTATGCAAATTTCTGCAGCTGGCTTTAATTCCTCCCCAGAAAATGGGTTTTTCTTTTCTACCACATGGCTGGGCTGCAATTTACCAAATTTTCGTGCTCTGCTTCCCTTTTAAACGTAAGTTCCAGTTTCAGATCATCTCTTTTTTGCTCACAAATAAAAGCATATGCTGTTAGGAGCAACCAGGCCACATCTTGAAGGCCACATCTTGAATGCTTTGCTACTTAGAAATTTCTTCTACCAGATACCCTAAATCATCATTCTCAAAATCAAAGTTCCACAGATCTCTAGGGCAGGGGCACAATGCCTCCAGTCTCTGCTAAAGCATAGCAAGAGTGACCTTTACTCCAGTTCCCAATACAATCCTCATCTCTATCTGAGACCACCTCAGCCTAGACTTCATTGTTCATATCACTATCAGCATTTTGGTCACAGTAATTTAACAAGCCTCTAGGAATTCCAAACTTTCCCTCATCTTCTTGTCTTTTTCTGAGCCCCTCAAACAGTTCCAACCTCTGCTCACTACCCAGTTTCAAAGCTGCATCTACATTTTCAGGTATCTTTATGGCAATATCCCACTCCCAGCACCATTTTTCTGTATTAGTCCATTCTCTCATTGTTATAAAGAACCACATGAGACTGGGTAATTTATAAAGAAAAAAGGTTTAATTGGCTCATGTTTCTGCAAACTGTACAGGAAGTATGGCTAGAGAGGCCTCAGGAAGCTTACAATCACGGTGGGTAGTGAAGGATGAAAGGGAAGCCACCATGTCCTGCATGGCTGGAGCAGGAGGAAGAGAGTGAAGGAGGAAGTGCTACATACTTTTAAATGACCAGATCTTGTGAGACCTCACTCACTACTCACTACCATGAGAACAGCAAGGGGGAATCACCCCCACAGTTCAATCACCTCTCATCAGGTCCCTCCTCCAATACTGGAGATTAAAATTCAACATTAGATTTGGGTGGGGATGCAAATCCAAACCATAGCACCATATGTTCTTATTATTTAGCTCCCACTTGTAAGTGAGAATATTTGGTGCTTAGTTTTTCAGTTCCTGTGTTAGATTGCTAAGGATAATGGCCTCCAGCTTATCCATGTTCCTGCAAAGGCCATGATTTCATTCTTTTTTGTGGCTGCATAGTATTCCATGGTGTATATGTACCATATTTTTGTTATCCAGCCTACCATGGATGGGCATTTAGGTTGATTCCATGTATTTGCTATTGTAAATAGTACTGCGATGAACATATGAGTGCATGTGTCTTTATGGTAGAATGACTTATATTCCTTTGGGTATATACCCAGTAATGGCATTTCTGGGTTGAATGGTAGTTTTGTTTTTGGTTTTTTGAGGAATTGCCACACTGTTTCCCACAACACTGAACTAATTTAAACTACCCCCAGCAATGTATAAGGGTTCCCTTGTCTCTGCAACCTTGTCAGCATCTGTTGTTGTTTGACATTTTAGTAATAGCCATTCTGATTGGTGTTAGATGGTATTTCATTGTGGTTTTTGATTTGCATTTTTCTAATTATTAGTGATATTGAACATTTTTCCATATGCTTGTTGGCTGCATGTATGTCTTCTTTTGAAAAGTGTCTGTTCGCATTCTTTGTCCACTTTGTTTGTTTGTTTGTTTTTGTTTTCATTTTTGGGTTTTTTTGGTCTTGCTCTAACACCCAGGTTGGAGTGCAGTGATGTGATCTCGGATCACTGTAACCTCTGCCTCCTGGGTTGAAGTGATTCTCCTGCCTCATCCTCCTGAGTAGCTGGGATTACAGGTGTGCCACATGCCTGGCTAATTTTTTGTATTTTTAACAGAGACAGGGTTTTACCATGTTGCCCAGGCTGGTCTCAAACTCCTGGCCTCATGTGATCCACCTGCCTCAGCCTCTCAAAGTGCTGGGATTACAGGTGTGAGCCATTGTGCCTGACCCTTTGTCCACTTTTTAATGTGGTTGTGCAACATTTCTTAGGGCCAGTTCCAACTACAGTTATGCAACCTTTGACTCAAGAGCCCTCACAGGATTTCCTTTAGTGTTTGCTGCATTTTTGCCAATTCCCACAATATTGTTTGAACTGTAACAGTTTTTCCTTCTTTCTTCTTTTTTTTTTTCACCAACTGGAATCTAAGATTGACTTACACAAGCAAAGTATGTCTGAAACAATTAATATTTCTCTGAGTCTCTATGTGCATCAAGGTTTGTAACCTATTGCGAATTTGTGTAACTATGATTTAATCAGTGCAATTGATCTAAAAAGTTTCCACACAAAAGCAGTTGACTGACTATAATGTAATCATGAAAAAGCAACAACTCTGAATTTTACTATATTCTATTTATGTGCTCCATTTATTACGGTGTTGTCCTCTACCTCCAAAATGAAATGGCATACCCAAATTAAAAATACACTAAAATATTTTAATGATAAGAAAATATTTTTATTTTTTAATGTCTGCAGAAGGGGCACAAATATATTATACTGGGAATATTTCGTTTCATTTTTAAAAAATCATAGCGGCAACATTATGCATTTAGAGTCATACTGCAGAGAGCGTTATTACTTGCTCTATTTTGACTCCTTTTTATTTTCCTTTCTTTTTAAAAGAATATGTGTGTGTGTATGTGTTGTTTTACTGTCTGGAAGATGACAAATTATGTACTTTAGTGACATAAATTACCTGAACAATTTACTGTAGATGCTCCTGGCAGAAAAGGCCACATCATTCTTGTGTTTCCTTCTTTGCTGCTGTGAGAACACTATGTTCCCTGGAGAGCCTGGTGAGGCCTGGCTGGGCTAAATTCTTTTCACATACATGGTTCACTGCTTGAATACCCAAGAGGCAGAGCTTACTCTCTCACTCTCTCTCTGAGAATGGGTTTACCATTCTTGTGATGGCCCCTTGCATTCTGCTTTTCTGCCTCCAGTAATGTTTGGTATTTGATAATTTAGGAAAAAGGGACCACCAGCTATGCATTTGGATAATTATGAAATAAATGCTGTTTAGGGCAGGCAAAGGTTTCATAAATTCTAGCCTGTGATCAGCTCCCAACCCAAGGAATGCATTTGAATTGTGTTTATCTTTGCTTGCATTTCTACAAATAAGACATAAACATAGTTATCAATCATTTGGCACCTTTTAAATGGACACAATCATCCACTGTCTAACTTGTAGTGCTATAAAAGGTTGATGTGCAGTTGTAAGAAGCTCTGTTGTTTTCCTTTAATGGCACCAAATCAGGGATAGTCAAGTGTTTGCAGCCACGATGTCAGTCAAACCTTCAAGCTGCAAAGGCTCAATCTACCTGACCAGAAAGTGGTGGCCCCACCTGTTTCTCTATATGCATCCTAATTGTCTCTTTTATTAGTCTCCCAGAGGGCATGTGTATGAATACATTAAACATGTCTAGAAGATAATAAATGGGGTTTAAATAGTCTCAACTTTAGCCTTTTTGATTCAAAATATCCCAGGCCTGGCAATGGAGTTAGCGGGATTATCTGCCTTTTTGTCTCACTGCAGTACAGTCATTCTGAAAGTTACCTTTGGTGTTGCTCAAACACCAGGCATTTCACGTGCCCTCAGCTAAGAGAATAGCTGAGAATGACTGTCAGTTTCTCCCTTAGGTGGCCACTCAGTCCCAAATTTCCCATTTCTATGACTAATACCAGCATCTTTTATGTGACATTGAACACCTTGACCTCCTTCATCTTCTCTTTCTCATGTTCATTACTACCATTACTAATTGTACCTGCTTACTGCCACCCACAGTTGGGCTACATGTCTGGATTGGGAAAGCAGCCTCCTAATCACTTCCCTACATCCAGTCTTCCTCTCTGCTTTCTGCACAGCTGCCAGAAAAAGCTCCGGCATATGCTGTTTGCAGCACATCCAGTGATTCATCACCAAAAACTAGAGCCTATTACTTAAGGTCTCCAACAACTGGCTTACTTTTTAACTTCTCTCTTTCCCCTGTTATTTTCACCTTTCTGTATCCAACTCAATGTGCTTTCATCTCACTTCGTAAGTGTTACTAGATGTTTGCCCTTACATTTTTGCACGAATCTTTGCACTGATCTGGAATGTTCTCTTCCCTTTTCTCTCTGCATCTCTCAAGACCTGAACTCATGATCCATAGAACCATTCTCCTTTAATTAGGCTACCATTCTGATTACTTCTTCATTTTGCTTTCCCTGTCCCCTGTACGTTTTTAGTCTCTTGAAATTTGAGTCAAAATTAAGTAATTTTGAGCCCAGCAATGTTTTGTTTTATAATTATTCACAACATGCTTCCAGTGCATTTGGAATGTACCTCAGCCAAACTTTAGAATGTATCTCCACCATCTATGTGATAAAGAAACTTCTTAAAGTCAGAGAATATGTCATCTACTGTTTTTTCACACTACCCATACACCATTCTTCTATTCAGCCTTCATTCACCAAATGTTCATGAGCATATAGGGTCTGCAGATACAGCAGGAGTGAGAAAGATAGGCCCAGTTCTTGCTCTCAAGAGCCAGTGTGGAGCGGGCTCATCCAATCAATATCCCTGAGACCCAAAGGGAATATTCGGCACATGATTTTCAAAGCAACAAAAAAAGCATGTGTGATAACTTCACAAGTAGGAGCCAAAACAAATTCTTAATCATACCTAATGGCAAGAGAAATGAGAAAATTGCATCCAATTATTTATTTTGAAAAGCTATGGGATGCAACAATACAATTAGAAAATCACATGTCAGTCACTGGACACAGGCATCTGCCAGATTCTGCTGACCCCCTACAGCCTCGCAAAATAGTAGGACCAGTGTCCGAGGGGTGTGGGAGCTGAAAATACTCTACATTTGATCTGGGTTATGGCTACGTGGGTGTGTATATATGCAAAAATTCAAGCCAGGTGCCATGGCATGCACCTGTAGTTCCAGCTATGTTGCCCAGGCTGGTCTTGAACTCTTAGGCTCAAGGATCCTTGAGGATCGCTTGAACCCAAGAGTTCAAGACCAGTCAAGACTAGCCTGGGCAGCACAGTAAGATCTCATCTCAAAAACAAGCAATCCAACAAATTCATCAAATTGTACCAATGTTATACCTCAACAAAAACTTCTTTTAATTGAAAAATAAATGGTAAGAAGGGGGAAAAAGCACACACTTGGCTTTGGCCAAGTCTTCTTATTTATTGTTATTTTTATTTTGTGGGCATGAAGTTAGCATGAAGCCATCTGGATGAATTCTTCCTTCCTCCTGGGTATGTGAGCCTTGGGGTGAGTCAGCAAGTCTTAGAATGCTGAAGGGTTGGTATAAAGCAACCTTCAACCTGAAGATCAATAAACTCTGGCTATACTGTAGAACCACTTGGATGGAGCATCTCAAAAGAAATACCAATGCATGAGCCCCCAGCCTCAGAGATCAGATTCAACTGGTCTGGGACAGGGCCCTGTATCAGTATTTAGAAAAGATACCACCACACCTGTTTTTTGTTTTTGTTTTTTTTAAGATACAGTCTCACTCTGTCACTCAGGCTGAAGTGTAGTGGTACAATGTCAGCTCACTGCAACCTCCAACTCCTGGTTCAAGTGGTTCTCATGCCTCAGCCTCCTGAGTAGCTGGGATTACAGGCATGTATCACCACACCCAACTAATTTTTTCTATTTTTAGTAGAGACAGGGTTTCACTATGTTGACCAGGCTGGTCTCAAACTCCTGTCCTCAAGTAATCTGCCCGCCTTGGCCCCTCAAAGTGCTGGCATTGCAAGTGTGAGCCACTGCATCTGACCTCACATCTGGCTTAAAAAAATATCTGTAGAGAGGAGATCTCACTATATTGCCCAGGCTGGTCTGAAACTCCTGGGCTCAAGTGGTCCTCCCACTTTGGCTTCCCAAATTGTTGGGATTATGGACATGAGCCACTGCTGCCCCTGGCCAGTTTTTTCTTGATATGAATAAACAATGTTGATGACCCTCCTGGGCCCCATTCCCTATTCCCTATTCTCCTCTTCCCCGGTGCGTCCCTATCTCCCCGTAGAGAAGATCTGTCACTTGCGTTAATACTTCTGACTCAACCGACTTCACTCTGGCACACTTCCACATTAAAATATAATAATTCAAGACTCCAGAAAATTGAGAAAAAATTAGTCAGAAAAAGACTATTGAAGAAACTGATTGTATCTTGAAGCATCGTTTGAGAAAAGGCATTCATCAGATCTTTGAAAGCTGGCTTAAGACTTTAAGACTACTAAGCAATTTATGCACTGTCCAGTTGACTTGCCCTTAGGCCTCTCTATAATGGTAACTTGAAACCTACGTGAAACTTGTAAGACATTGAATAAATGTCTGTTTTAATGGCTTCTTTTCTGTCCACAGGAAATTTATTAGTGAGATCACCATTTAAAAGCAATGTGAACAATCTTCTCAGAAATCTATCACTCAGATGCACTGAACATAGTTCTTTGCTTACTGTTTTTTATCATTTTCTTTTCTTTCTTTCTTCTTCTTCTTCTTCTTCTTCTTCTTCTTCTTCTTCTTCTTCTCTTCTTCTTCTTCTTCTTCTTCTTCTTCTTCTTCTTCTTCTTCTTCTTTCTTCTTCTTCTTCTATGTAATCAGGGACATTCCTGCATTCATGTGTGATGACTTTTTAAAACATACCACTTTCGGTCTGGAGAGTCATATAAGTTTTAGCTGGATGATCATGCTGTTTTTAAACAGAGTACATAGTATATTCACATAAAAAAGGAAGGTACATCTATAAGGCTCTGTGCCAATATGGTTGGATAAGAGTACGTAGATGAGAGATTCGTTTAGATTAGACTAAACTTATTTCAGGGTTGGCCAACATGGAAATTAAGTTACAGTAGAGCCCTGGTGCTGAGTAATACTCCAAATACAGCTCTGTTCTGTTGTGGAGAAGGGATAGCATGGAGAATATTTCTCTAGATGCCCTCATCCTTCCTTTCTGACTTAGAGGAACAGTTGTTTCACTTACCTTTCCAAAGCTAGACTCCTTATTTTTATTCTCTGCCTTCTGCCGTCTTACCTCCTCCAGGAACTTGCTGTCTCATTCAGCTCCTTTCTTTATCCTCTTCAATTTTTTACCTCCATTGAGGCTTTAATCTCTGCTGAAGACCTGAACAATCTACTTTTCTTTGAAGAAAAAGAAAACAAACACAAACACATACCAAACAAATAAGCTGATGACTGATCATGGGGACCCTTCAAGCTCTCATTTATTTAATCCCTTTCATTTGGTACAAAATATCTGAACCAAACTGACCAAGCTCTCTGAGTTCTCCACATCATTTCCTATCAGTGACTGCTCTTTTATTAAAATTCTCTTTTCTCTTAGTCTCTGGATCATGTCACAATTCTGGTTCTTATCTTTCCCTTGACTACTTTCACATTTTCTTTATTGGCATTTTCTTCTCTTCCCACCTCCTAAATGCAAGGATCACTCTTTTGTCTCTTTTAATAGAGATGAGATCTCACTCTGTCACCCAGGCTGCAATGCAATGGCACAATCAGAGTTCATTGCAGCCTTGGACTCCTGGGCTCAAGCTGTCCTCTTGCCTCAGCCTCTGGAGTAGCTGGGACTATAGGCACATGCCACATGCTAGCCAAGTTTTCTTTTAATTTGTAGAAATGAGATCTCACTCTGTTGCCCAGTCTGGTCTCAAACTCTTGGCCTCAATCCTCCCGCCTTGGCTTCCCAAAATGCTGGGATAACAGCTGTGAGCCACCACCTCTGGCCCAGGGATCTAGATTTTACTTTTACTTTTACTTTTGTCTTTTTACATACTCTTCACCCAAGAGCTCATTCATTCTCATAATTTCTTTTTTTTTTTTTTTTTATTATTATACTTTAAGTTCTAGGGTACATGTGCATGACGTTTATATCATGTATAACTCCCCAATGCAATCCCTCCCTCCTCCCCCCTCCCCATGATAGGCCCCAGTGTGTGATGTTCCCCTTCCCGAGTCCAAGTGATCTCATTGTTCAGTTCCCACCTACGAGTGAGAACATGCGGTGTTTGTTTTTCTCTTCTTGTGATAGTTTGCTAAGAATGATGGTTTCCAGCTGCATCCATGTCCCTACAAAGGACGCAAACTCATCCTTTTGATGGCTGCATAGTATTCCATGGTGTATATGTGCCACATTTTCTTAATCCAGTCTGTCACAGATGGACATTTGGGTTGATTCCAAGTCTTTGCTATTGTGAATAGTGCCGCAATAAACAAACGTGTGCATGTGTCTTTGTAGTAGAGTAATTTATAATCCTTTGGGTATATACCCGTAGTGGGATGGCTGGGTCATATGGTACATCTAGTTCTAGATCCTTGAGGAATCGCCATACTGTTTTCCATAATGGTTGAACTAGTTTACAATCCCACCAACAGTGTAAAAGTGTTCCTATTTCTCCACATCCTCTCCAACACCTGTTGTTTCCTGACTTCTTAATGATTGCCATTCTAACTGGTGTGAGATGGTATCTCATTGTGGTTTTGATTTGCATTTCTCTGATGGCCAGTGATGATGAGCATTTTTTCATGTGTCTGTTGGCTGTATGGATGTCTTCTTTTGAGAAATGTCTGTTCATATCCTTTCCCCACTTTTTGATGGGGTTGTTTGCTTTTTTCTTGTATATTTGTTTGAGTTCTTTGTAGATTCTGGATATTAGCCCTTGTCAGATGAGTAGGTTGCAAAAATTTTTTCCCATTCTGTAGGTTGCCTGTTCACTCTGATGGTAGTTTCTTTGGCTGTGCAAAAGCTCTTTAGTTTAATTAGATCCCATGTGTCAATTTTTGCTTTTGCTGCCGTTGCTTTTGGTGTTTTAGACATGAAGTCCTTGCCCATGCCTATGTCCTGAATGGTACTACCTAGATTTTCTTCTAGGGTTTTTATGGTATTAGGTCTAACATTTAAGTCTCTAATCCATCTTGAATTAATTTTCGTATAAGGGGTAAGGAAAGGATCCAGTTTCAGCTTTCTACTTATGGCTAGCCAATTTTCCCAGCACCATTTATTAAATAGGAATCCTTTCCCCATTTCTTGTTTCTCTCAGGTTTGTCAAAGATCAGATGGCTGTAGATGTGTGGTATTATTTCTGAGGACTCTGTTCTGTTCCATTGGTCTATATCTCTGTTGTGGTACCAGTACCATGCTGTTTTGGTTACTGTAGCCTTGTAGTATAGTTTGAAGTCAGGTAGCGTGACGCCTCCAGCTTTGTCCTTTTGACTTAGGATTGTCTTGGCAATGCGGGCTCTTTTTGGTTCCATATGAACTTTAAAGCCGTTTTTTCCAATTCTGTGAAGAAAGTCATTGGTAGCTTGATGGGGATGGCATTGAATCTATAAATCACCTTGGGCAGTATGGCCATTTTCACGATATTGATTCTTCCTATCCATGAGCATGGTATGTTCTTCCATTTGTTTGTGTCCTCTTTGATTTCACTGAGCAGTGGTTTGTAGTTCTCCTTGAAGAGGTCCTTTACATCCCTTGTAAGCTGGATTCCTAGGTATTTTATTCTCTTTGAAGCAAGAACCACATGATTATCTCAATAGATGCAGAAAAGGCTTTTGACAAAATTCAACAGCCCTTATGCTAAAAACGCTCAATAAATTTGGTATTGATGGAACGTACCTCAAATATAATAGCTATTTATGACAAACCCACAGCTAATATCATACTGAATGGGCAAAAACTGGAAAAATTCCCTTTGAAAACTGGCACAAGACAGGGATGCCCTCTCTCACCACTCCTATTCAACATAGTGTTGGAAGTTCTGGCTAGGGCAATCAGGCAAGAAAGAAATCAAGGGTATCCAGTTAGGAAAAGAAGAAGTCAAATTGTCCCTGTTTGCAGATGACATGATTGTATATTTAGAAAACCCCATTGTCTCAGCCCAAAATCTGCTTAAGCTGATAAGCAACTTCAGCAAAGTCTCAGGATACAAAATTAATGTGCAAAAATCCCAAGCATTCTTATACACCAGTAACAGACAAGCAGAGAGCCAAATCAGGAATGAACTTCCATTCACAATTCATTCTCATAATTTCTACTGTCCTCTCTTAGTGGAATTACTTTCAAGACTGTCTCTAGTCCTGACAGCCCTTCGCAAGAGCTAATCTCACTTCTTCAATCATCTTTTAAATAGCTTTATTTAAATGATCCTCTGCTTCCTACCAGAATTCACAAACTCCTGCCTCATACAGTAGCTCCTTAAAGTCTTCATTTTGGCAAATGGTGCTATCTGTCTTCCAGGCAGCCAGGTTCAGGTTGCCTCAGCAAGTTGAGGCAACTTGCTCTCTAGTCTTGCTTGACTTCTGTGACCAATTAATTGCCTGTCAATTACTCATTTTTCTAAAACCTTGCTCTCATTTTCCTTTTATTTTAACTTTCACTGTGTGACCAAATTCTGACCCTTATCACATCTGGCCATTACTATTGCAGTGACCTCCTTGCTGATTCTATCGTCTACTGCTCTTACCTATTCATACATTTTAGACAACACAGCTGAGTTGTTCTTGAACATTGTCATTTGTATACTGCCCCTTAAGTTGAACTGTGAACACAGTAAAGCTTTAAACCAAATGCACACATTTTAGTTATTCAACAAATGTTTGTTCATCCACTTATTCATTCATCCAAGCAATATTTGTAAAGTTGCCAACTGTTTGACAAGCTCTGTTAGGTGACGGAGTATACATGTGAATAAAATGTGGTCCATAAGCGTAAATGTTCTTGTGTTTTCCTTGCTGAATAAATGAACATAAGGAGGAAGGCAAAGCAAGTGTCCAGGGATGTGGTACTATTTGAGTAGTATTGGGAAAGCATGAGTTTTGCATGCTTTCCCAACACCATGAGGTATTAGTTTGAATCTAAGGATCATATTGTACCAGTTCCATGACTGCAGTCTATCAAGCAGGAATGTTTATTAGTTGGGGTTGTTTAAGAAGCAGAAGCCAAGATAACAGATTTATTGGAGGAAACACCCATGAAGTTTAAAGGAAGAAGGAGGAGTAAGTAGGGAGCCCCTTAGGCCTTGATGTTGGTCTGACACCTATGAAGGGAAGAAGGAAGGAAGAAGGATTGGCTAGGGGAACTCTAAGATTCCAGAGTCGTTGCAGGAAAGTTTTGGCCAGGTTAATGGGAGTCCTCTAGCCAAAGTGACAAGAAGACCTGCATCTCACAAAAATGGCATCTGTGCTCAGCCACTGGGTAAGAGCAGTTTAGAGGAAGTGTGGTTCTGAGAATGAGGTTGGGGATCCAGAAGTCAGTGACTGGGCCAGCATCCAGGTGACCTCCCTGCAGCGGAACACCTGAGAAACACACCATGCATTTGACTGCTACCCACAGAAACTTCAGCTGACACTTGCCACAATAAAGAGTTAACAAAGTTTCTCTGTAAAGGTACAGATAGTAAATCTTTTAGGCTTTCTGGGCTGTATAACTCTTGCAGCCCAAGAGCTGCCATTGACATGAATGAATAGGCCTGACTGTATTCCAATAAAACTTTATTTACAAAACCAGGCGGGGTGCCAGAATTTGCCTGTGGGGCATAGTTTGCTGACACCTAGTTTAAGAAAAGAAGGTGCAGTTTTCCTTACACAGTGGGATGTCTGGAGGTAAGAGAGTGCAGGTGAAACTCCAGCGGCTCTATATGACATAAGACTTCCTTCTATACTTTTGCTCATGTATTCTCATCCTTTTTAAAGACAGGAATGACTCCTCTGATGCCTGTCCCTTATTTAAGAAGCCAAATTATTTCCCTCAAATCCCCTAACATTAAAGAACTAATTAATTAATTATTTAATTATTAATTAAATTAATATTTATTATTATTAATAATAAATATTATTGTGAAATATTTATTGAGAAGCTACTACAGGCCAGGTATTTTTCTAAGTGCTCTGGCAGTTAACAGAACAGAACAAAATCTTTGCTGAAATGAAAGTGACACTCTAGTGGGAAGTGGAGAAAGACAGTAAACAAGATGAATTGTGACATATGTAGTAGTAGATGATGATAGATGCTATAGATAAAATAAATCCAGGAAGAAGTGAGGCTGTTCCAGGTGGTGGTAGTGGGGAGAGGTTGCATTTTTAATAGAATGAAAAGCTGTTACTGAGAAGGTGACATTGAAATAAAGACAAGAAGGTGTTAAGAGTAAACCATGCAAATGAATTGGGCAAATATTTTCCTGGGAGGAGGACAGTGTATCAAATGCAAAGGTCTGATGCAAGGAGATTAGCGTAGCTGAAGCAGAGGGAGTTGGGGGCATAGGGGAGGAGAAAGTGAGGGGGCCATGTCCTGTAGAGCCTTCTGAGCTTCTGAATGACTTTGGCTTCTGCTTTGAGTGAGATAAGAAGCCATGAGACTGTTGTGAGCAGAGAAGGGACACCATCTGATTTACATTTAACAGACTCACTCTGGGTACTGTGTTGAGACCACATGGAAGGGAGTGGCAGGATGGAAACGTGGAGACCCATTAGGAGGCTTCTAAGCTAGAAAAACTGGTGACTTGGACCAGTATGGCAGCAGTAGAGCTAGCAGAGACCAAGGATTGATTGATGATATAGGACAAGCTGTTGCTTGGTCTCAAACAGTGGCTCACAGGCTGCATGTGGCCCAGGATGACTTTGAATACAGCCCAACACAAATTAATAAGCTTTCTTAAAATATTATGAGGTGTTTTTGTGATTTTTAAAAACTCAGCAGCCATTGTTAGTGTATTCATGAGTGACCGAAGGCAATGCTTCTTCCAGTGTGGCCCAGGGAAGCCAAAAGATTGGTAACTCTTGATGTAGAGTGTGACAGAAAGAGGGGCAAGGGTGGCTGAGTTTGCAGTCCTGTGCACCTGGAACAATGGGTTGCCCTTTACTTACATAACAAGAACAAACAGAGGCAGCTATAGCCAGGAAGTACAGGAGAACAGAAGTGGATATGTTAGGCTGAGATTCTTAGTAGCTACCCAAATAGGGATGTTGAGTAAGCAGTTGGATACTTAAGTTCTGATATAGACTAGAAGTCCAGGCCATAGATGTAAATTTGGCAGTCTTCTGCATACATGTATATGTCATGAGCTAGAACTTTGTCATGTAGTCAGGCCATCTATAGCTGCAAAGAAGGCAGAGAAGGTGAATATGCACCATCTCCAACTTCCATTGAGAAAGGCAGCAGGGAGAAAAGGATGTGAAGGTCTGCTGGGTCATTCAACCAACAATGTCTGTATTACCTAACATCTCAGCTCTTCCTGTACAAAATAAGAATAATAAAGTCTACTTTATATGATTATGGTCAAAATTACATGAGATAAGCTATAGAAACAGGCCAGGAGCCATGGCTCATGCCTGTAATCCCAACACTTTGGGAGGCCGAGGCAGGCAGATCACCTGAGGTTAGGAGTTCGAGACCAGTCTGACCAACATGGTGAAACCCCATCTCTACTAAAAATACAAAATTAGCTGGGCATGGTGGCCCATGCCTGTAATCCCAGCTACTCTGGAGGCTGAGGCAGGAGAATTGCTTGAACCCAGGAGGTGGAGGTTGCAGTGAATGGAGATCATGCCATTGCACTCCAGCCTGGGCAACAAGAGTGAAACTCCATCTAAAAAAAAAAAAAAAAGAAAAAGAAACATAGCTCCTGGCATAATAGGACCTTTAAATATAGACGTTCCTCTTTCTTTCCTTTCTGTGACCTGAGATATGTCATGGAAAGTCCTTCGTTAGCTTGCCCCAAATACTTATTTTTGGACTTCCTCATTGAACGAAGTGGTGACATTGTTATTTTTATAATCACTACTGTCACAAAAAACAGGAACTTTTTCTTGTTACCCCAAACCACAGCTTTTCCAGAGCCTCACTGGTCAAACTGGGCTCTTGCCTCTCAGTCCCACTTTCTTTTTATCTCCGGGGTTTTGTTTTTAATTTGACATTTCAGTTTCTGTGCATAACCATGGTAGAAGGATTTCCAGATTCTTGGTAATCATTAACCAACCCAAGACAGGCATAGCCCTGCCCTGCCTCCCCCTCAGCTGAGGCCTTGCTGGAGAATGTCTGGGAAGGGCATTCACAGAGCACGGAGACATCCAAAGCCACATGGAGGGCACCTGGTGAAAGGCCAAGTAGGGGCCGAGTGTGGCCATGCCATGGGACAAGGTTGAAGAGAGCCTAATGCCATCTGAGGAAAAGGAACTCTGAAGAAGCTATTCTCAGAGAAATGGAATGTTCACCCCCAAATGTGGCTGAGCACTGTGCAGTAGCCTTCTTAGGCTCCTTCTCAGCCTTATCGGTTGACTTGATATTTACTTTACCCTCCCTTCTCCCTGTGCAGGGAGAAGGCTGAGAAGTTTATGCCTGTAGAGGTGGCCATAAAATCTTAACTCTTAGATAATATCATTTTAACATGCTTTGTAGTGGGAAAACAATAAATATTTTAAAATGTGTTTGTCTGTGTTTCCAGACTTAGTGGCCAACCCGCGTGGGTGGTATGTGTGTGTGTGTGCATTTGTGTGTGTGAGAGAGAGAGAGAGTCTGCTAGGCCTGCTGTAACAAAATACCAGACTGGGTGTCCTATATAACAGAAATTTATCTTATAGTTCTGGAGGCTGGAAGTTCAAGATCAAAGTGTTGGCAAGTTTGGTTTTTCCTGGGGCCTCTCTCCTTGGCTTGTAGATGCCATCTTCTCCTGTGTCCTCACAGGGTCTTCCCTCTGTGTATGTCTGTGTCTTACATCTCCTGTTCATATAAGGAGACCAATTGTCATGGATTTGGACCCACATATATAGCCTCATTTTACCTTAATTACCTCTTAACAGATTCTGTCTCCAAATACAGTCACATTCTGAGGTACTGAGCATTAGAACTTTAATATATGAATCTTAGAGGGACACAGTTTAGCCCACAACAGTGTGTGTAACAGTATATATACACACACATACATATACACATAACATATATACACACACATACATATACACATAACATATATACAGACACACATGTATGCAGACATACACACACTGTTATGTGTATGTATATATACTGTGTACTGTTATATACAGTATGTAAAAATACATATTATATATAATAAATATATAATGTATATTATGTAGCTTTTTATGTATACTTCTTATACACACACATCCACACAATTCTGAGATGCTGTCCAATTGTGCTTGAAACTTCCTCCTGTCTATAGAAATACCAAGCCCTTCCTGGCTTGGTTAGCTTTCCCCATAAAGTAGACCTCACATTTCTCTGCTCTTCCAGAGGCTTGTTGTCCGCATTAGTTAATCTGGAAGGGGTGAGCGGGCTCCCTGCTTTTGTTTCTCTGGAATTCCTTTAGCAGAAAGCAGGAAAAGTGCCCACAGCAGGGGACTCTCACAGGGTAGACTTCTGTTTAGGCTGAGGAAGCAGGGATCCAGCCAAAGACCAGGAAAACACCATGCTTCTGGGTTAAAGATAAACCAAGAAGGTATTTTAAAAGCGAGCTGCTGGTCCAGTGGGAACAATAGATAAGTTAAAGGCCTGGGGATGCAGCCAATTTCATCTCTGACTACTGTTGTTAGAAAACTATAAATGACATAAAAATTGGCCACAGTGGTCCACTTGAAAGGTTTTTCCAGACAATCTTAACTTTTCCCTTGGTTTATGGTCAAAATGGACAGAGAGAACTTATCTTTCCCAACAGTCCACACTTCACTCATTTGAGGTGACTTCTCTACTTGTCGTTTACAAACTGGTCAACGTGTGTGTGTGTGTGTGTGTGTGTGTGTGTGTGTGTGTGTGTTTTGAGACGGAGTCTCATTCTGTCATCCAGGCTAGAGTGCAGTGGCACAATCTTGACTCACTGCAACCTCTGTCTCCCAGGCTTGAGAGATCCTCCTGCCTCAGCCTCCTGAGTAGCTGGGACCACAGCCACGTGGCTCCACATCCTGATAATTTTGGTATTTTTGGTAAAGACAGGGTTTCACCATGTTGCCCAGGCTGGTCTCAAACTCCTGAGCTCAAGTGATCCACCCACCTTGGCCTCTCCAAGTGCTGGGATTATAGGCATGAGACACCACACCCTTCCTATTTTTTTACTCAGATGTGGGTACTAATTTGTTTGAGTTCTTGCTACTCAGGGTAGCAAGCATGGGCCTCTAGCAGAAGCACCTCCTGGGAGTTTGTGACAAATGCAGAATCTCAGGTCCTACTCAGACCTAATCTGCATTTTACCAGGATCCCCAGTTGACCCCTATTTTTATTAAACATTGAGAATCAGTGTTATAAGGCCCTAATGCCTCGATAGCAACTCCTCTGAAAAGGGGAGACCACCTCCAAAAGTGCAATACTCTTAGTATATGGGATTGTTTTCGTATGGTACCCGATGTTGAGTACATGATAAGCAAATAAATGCGTTTTGATCATTGATAGGTCCACTTTCTTCCTGCTTTTCAGTCTGCACATTTGTGGTTTTAGAATTTATCTAATTACATTTTTTTAATGTTCTGCTATCATGGGTCACTAACGTGAGTTTCTGTGCTTCAATTTTGTCTTCTATAAAATGGAATTTAAAATAATATGTGTCTCATAATATTCTTGAAAGCTGTGTATGCGTTAATACCTGTGAAGCCCTTCATGTCCTGCCTGGCACATTACAAGAGTTCAATAAATGTTAGCTAAAAGCACACAGCAGGACCTCCATAAATGCTTATGCTATAATACTCCTATCAGCTGAGAATTGCTATGTTTTCCTTGAATGTGTTATCTCATTTCTCCCCACCCATTTACATGTTACCTTCCTTATTGCTGTTTAGTTTTCTTGAAGAAACCATAAAAGACAACCATTGTTTTCTCGTTACATTGCATAACACAATGCTTAGCATATAGGGGATTCTTGGTCAGTATTGTGGAATTACCTTTGTTCATGCACACAACTGCTTTGATAGCAAAGACTGATTTTACTTGTTTGATATTTTTTCCACTGCTGCAATGTCTAAATTGGCTGTACTTCATTCACTCATTTGACAAATTTTGAGGTGCGTACTACATGACAAATTCTGTTCTAGGTGCTATAAATATGGCAAGAACAAATCAAAATCTCTGCTCTTAAACAGATAATTTCTAACGAAAGCAGGCAGACAGTAAGGAAGTACATATGATATATAATGTGATCACATGTGCTACGGGTATAAAATCAAGCATGATAAAGGGAAAAGGAGATGCTGGGTGGAAATTGATATTTTACAAAAGGTGATTGGGAAGGTTTTGCTGATCAGGGAGGACTTGAGAAGACACCACTAGGCAAAAGGTAGCAAACTATTTAGCTAACGGCAGGGTAAGAGCTTGCTTGGCATGTCTACGAGTCGCTAGGAGGCCACTGTGGCTGAAGCAGAGTGAGAAAATAGAAGCATGTTGGGAGGCCGAGACGGGCGGATCACGAGGTCAGGAGATCGAGACCATCCTGGCTAAAACGGTGAAACCCCGTCTCTACTAAAAAATACCAAAAACTAGTCAGGCGAGGGGGTGGGCGCCTGTGGTCCCAGCTGCTGGGGAGGCTGAGGCAGGAGAATGGCGTAAACCCGGGAGGCGGAGCTTGCAGTGAGCTGAGATCCAGCCACTACACTGCAGCCTGGGCAACAGAGCGGGACTCTGTCTCAAAAAAAAAAAAAAAGAAAATAGAAGCATGGCAGTAGGTGGGGGAAGGGATGGAGCTACACAGGTACGAGGTGGGGCATGGCTGCCAAGGTTGTGTGGGAACTTGTTGGTCATTAAAAGGCTTTGGCCACTAGAAGATTTTAAGCAGAGGAGGGACGTTTATTTTAAAACGATTACTCTTATTGTCCTATGGAGAAATAAGGGGGCAAATATTGAAGCAAGTAGATCACATTGGATGTGACTAAGATAAGGGGAGAGATGTTGATGGCTTGACATAGGACAGCAGAGGTAAAAATGCCAATAAATCATCAGATACATTCAGAATATATTTTAAAGATAGAGCCTATGAAGTTTACTGCTTAATTAAATGTTGTGAGGTTGGGGAATAAGGGAAAGAGAGGAGCCAAAGATGATTCTAAGGTCTTTGGCCCAAGCCACTGCAAAAATTGAGTTGTTGTTTTATGGGATTGGGGAAAAGAAAAGAGCAGGTTTGAGAGGAAAATTGAGCATCTGGATTTGGACACAGTAAGTTCTATTTGCTCAGTTGACATCCAAGTGGAGATGTCAACTAAGGAGGAGGATGTACAGGTTAAAGTTCAGAGGAGATGGTTAGAGCCAAGAAATTGTATGAGATCACCTAGGGGTGAGGGTAGTCAGAGAGAGGAAAGTGTGGGAGTATTTGCGAATTGAAAGTTAGAGCTGATGAAGAGGAAGCAGCAAAAGAGATGGAGAAGTTGTCCAGAATCTAGAAGAAGACGTAAGAGTCCAATAAGCCAAATAGTGTTTTGGCTTTTGCTAGTTTGCACATGATGAAAATTGAGAACTGATCATTACATTTAGTGATGAAGAAGTCTCTTGTAACCTTGATACACATAGTTAACATGAGTGTTGGGGACAAAAACCAGATTAGATTTGGGTCAAAAAGAAATAAAGAAGAAAAGTAGAGATAAGGTGAATAAACAAATCTTTTGAAAGTCCTTTGAAAAGTTTTGCTCTAAAGAGAAGCAGAGAAATTAGGTGGTCCGGGAGAGAGATGAGGAGGGCAAAGGAGGATTAAAAAGATGGGAGGCCTTATAATGTGTTGACATATTGATGGGAATTCTCTAACAGTGAGGAGAGACAATGGTGCAGGAGAGAGGGCTCACTCCTCGGGATGATAGGCGGGGGTGGGATCTAACGCCTAAGTGTCATCGTTGCTGTTGGTTAGCGGTAATGACAGCGTATCTGTGGCAAAACAGAGAAAAAGCAGAATGTATGGATTGGCACAGATATCAGTTATTGGGTAAAGGTGATGGTGGCAGAATGGGGGGTTTCTGTTTAATTTCTACTTTAAAAAATTGAAATAGGGAGATAAGGAAGAGAGATGAGGCATTTTAGAAGAAAGAAGATGGGAAATAAACATCAAAGATGGTGGGAGAGAGTGGGGTGTGAACACACGGAAACTCTGATGGGCAGTATTCAGGTCCACGTGAGGCTTGCGGTCATGAATTTAATGTGGAACCAGGCAGCATCTTAGTGTGTTTTTCTTTGGTCTCTTGACCCAGTCCACGTGCAGGTGTGGAACTCATCAAGAGTTGTAACTTACACTGCTGTACTCATGGGTGGGCACCATGCACACACAACCATTGCAGGGACTGCATTTCCAGCTCTTTAGGAAGCCCACAGAAGAAGCACACTGAATACAAGTTATTGAGGAAAATCATTTACCCCCAAAGAATATGCTGTTTCCTTGATATTCAGTTACTCAGTTCACATTGAATTTTGACATTCTTATTTTCAAAGACATATATATGTGAGAAAGTGATATATATTTTTGCATTCTTCAGCCCATGTAATTCTTCAGTTCTGCTTAGGTGCATTTAGCCAAGCCATCTTGCTGACCCTTAAAACACGGTAACTTTGTTTAGTGCCTACACTTCAGAATGGGCAGGTTCCAACTAGAAAGTTGTTCATTCTACTGAGTCGGTAGTGTGTTGAAGAGCCAGAAAGGGTTAATGCAGCTAGTTTTGGGGTTCATGGTATCTCTCCCATGCCAAGATATTGCTTATTTTATTATGAAAAATAAAAATCTTGGCCGGGCGCGGTGGCTCAAGCCTGTAATCCCAGCACTTTGGGAGGCCGAGACCGGCGGATCACGAGGTCAGGAGATCGAGACCATCCTGGCTAACATGGTGAAACCCCGTCTCTACTAAAAAATACAAAAAACTAGCCGGGCGAGGTGGCGGGCGCCTGTAGTTCCAGCTACTTGGGAGGCTGAGGCAGGAGAATGGCGTGAACCCGGGAGGCGGAGCTTGCAGTGAGCTGAGATCCGGCCACTGCACTCCAGCCCCGGCGACAGAGTGAGACTCTGTCTCAAAAAAAAAAAAAAAAAAAAAAAAAAAAAAAAAAAGAAAAATAAAAATCTTTTGTTTTTACCACAAGGTTGAGGAAGTCCTTAAAGATTGATTTGTGTC
This sequence comes from Trachypithecus francoisi, assembly GCF_009764315.1. Taxonomy (NCBI): domain Eukaryota; kingdom Metazoa; phylum Chordata; class Mammalia; order Primates; family Cercopithecidae; genus Trachypithecus; species Trachypithecus francoisi. The sequence goes on from NW_022681455.1 coordinate 12,429,107, forward strand.
ATCCAAATTTCCCTTCTTGCCCCTTCCTCCAGTGTCAATTTACGTTATTACCCAACTTGCATGACTGTTTCTTACCTCATATAGCAGTATTTCAAAGAGGCCTTAAAAGCTGAGGGCCCTGGCAAGGAGGAAATGAATGAACCTTATTCTCCTAGAAATCTTTTTCAACCTCCTGTGGTGAGTGCGGGGGTTGCTCTGTGCTTCTCAGTTCTCCTCGGGCCACTCTTGGGTAATGGGAAGCTGACTGTGCCCATGGTCACTAATGGTCCTTGACACAGTGTTTGTGTTGAACTCTCCAACGTACGCATGCATTGTTGGCTGTTATTGCTTGCGACGCACAGGTGCAGGAAGTACCCAGGAGGCTTCCTCACAGATCTGTGCTATGCACATCTTCCATTCGATCACATCCTGTACTCTTTCACACACCCCCCACCCCACCCCCCAAGTCTTCCCTGATAATGCCAGGGCAGGGACATTCTGTTCTGAGCTCATTAGTCAAGAATGTCACCAGACTGTCCTGAAGAGGGTTTTCTCTGGTGTGGGCTCTCTGTTGTTGGGAAAGAAAATCTGAAAATCATGCTATCTTTCCATGAGTCCAACTCAGGGTTGCTTTCCCTCACCTGTGTCCAGTCACTAGAGAGATCTCCTTCCAACTCCAGGGAATTCACAGAAATGCCCAAATTAGTGGCTCCCTGACAGACAGAAGAATTTAATTGGTCCCTGGAATAGTGATCCTTGAATTCATTTCTCTGAATGGTTCATGATTTTGCTTCATTTTTCTGGGAAATGTAGCCCTTCCAGTGCACTCATTTGGAGGAGGGTAGCATTCGTGCCTGCCTGCAGCCTGTTTGCAGGAATCTCTGGGAAATCTACAGGGTCAAGCATTTGATTCACAAATACTCATCAAGTGTTTACCCTTTGCTAGGCGCTGTTCTTCAGATAAGTGATTCCCAAATTTTACTGTATTTTAGAATCCCTTGGGAGCTTACAAAAATCCTGATGTCCAAGTTACATTCCATACCAAATAAGCCTCTGGGGATGGGACCCAGGCATCAGGATTTTTTGAAGCTCTCCGGGTGATTTCAATGTGCACCCACAGTTGGAACCTATGCTTTTTGACAGTGCTCCTCAACTTTAATATAAAAACAAGTTACCTGGGGATCTTGTTAAAATGCAAATTTTGATTCATTTGGTCTGTGGTGGGGCCTGGGATTCAGCAATTCTCTAAAGCTCCCAGGGAATCCTGCTGCTCTACAGACCACATTTTGAGTAACAAGCAACAAAGTTCCTTTGTTCCCAGGTGTGTCCAACTTTCCCGGCTCAGAGCCTCCACACATGCCATTCTTTTTTCCCTGGAACTACCTCCCTGGAACTCCCAGCCAAGATACCTCTCCATCCTTTGGTCCTCCAGGTTTACCTCGCCACCCAATATAATCTCCACCTTCTTTCTCTGTAATTCTATATCACTGTGTGCTTACTTGTTAGAATTATCACAACTCATAATTATTTATTCATTTTCTTGTTTCATTGTTTTCTCAATGATCTCTCCCACTAGTGCAAGTGTCAAGAAGCCAGGAACCATGTCTATTTTCTTCTCTACGGGTTCTATTCAGTACCTAATTCAATGACTAATACAGAGCAGGAATCTGACAGATGCCTGTTGAATGGATGACAATAGGGGATTTTCGACAGTTGCATTAATTTTTCCATTTAAGGTAAGACAAGAAATCACCTGGAGAGCTTCAAAAAATCCTGATGCCTGGGTCCCATCCCCAGAGGCTTATTTGGTATGGATTGTAATTTGGTAATAAAAGTAACAGAAGAGAGAATCTTTGAGCATGTCTTACCAGTCCCTTTTCCTGACATGTACATTGACAGAAGTATGGTATAGCTCAAGAAGCTCAGATCCCTTTCTAACAGAGCTTCAAGAAGAACACTAGTAAAATCTACTGCATTGCCTAGGGAAGGTGCCCTGCTCTTACGAAAGGATGAATCATCGGTTTCCCAGTGTTGTCTTTTCAGGTCATTGCAGCTCACTAAAATAACACCCAAGGTAAATAATCAACAGAGAAGTACCATAAATGTCTCAGCAATTGAGTTAACCTTGGAGCTGCTTCTTTACTAACCTGATACTATATCTGAGGCCTTAGCTCCCAAGGGCAGGATCTTATCGTTTGCCAAATCTGGGACTTAGATGTCAAGCACACCAAGAATCTTGTTTAGCACCTCATTTTAAATTTAATTGGTGAAAATACACCTGCACAAAAAGTCATATTGATTTTCCATGGTCGGTGCAGAGGTCAGATGTGATAGTCTAAAGGCTTTGTGCATTCCTGGCAAGGGACCACGACGAAGCCAACTGAAGTAACCTAGCGGGATTAAGAGAAGTGATACAACCTTTGTCAAGTCTCACAAAAGCCCAGAATGGGAGACAAGGTGCTATTCATGTGTGCCTTATTTTCGAGAAAACAAAGGCACAGAAGGACAGACCCACTGCCTAAAGTCACCCAGCGAGTTCAGGCTGGGAAACTAGGAAGAAGAATAGCACCAGAGCATCTCTGTCCCCATTAGAGGCTTCAAGCCACTCAGCCATACAGTTTCTCTCTTCCCAAATTCAGAAAGGCATTTATGTATTATATTGTTTTAAATTTTTCAAATGGGGTGTGATAGAATAACAGGTCTGTTTCAAGCATATACATCCTGAAGATAATGAATGTTTGTGCTTGCCTTGTGTATTTATTTAGTTTTCATTTAGAAAAATCAGCTGTTGCCATTGACCTTCTTCTTGGTGCTGGGATGCCCACGGGCTGTGGATACTGGTGTGTGCATGTTAGTGACAGTAAACAGAAAAATGGCCAGAAGGCACTGGGGTGGTATTTAGGGACAGGACACATGCCATCTATGTGTTTGGAGATCCCACGTGTATTAGTGCCACAACATTATTTAATATGATCCACACATGTCTAAGGAAACTTTTGGTGAGATTATCCATCTCTCGCTCACATTCCAGGGTCTGGAAGTCTCTATAATGTCTAGGGTATAGATATTCTGTGTGGTTATAAACCTCTAAGCAAAAATATAAATCAGTAAGAGTAGATGAGCGCTGGAGAAAGTTTCACTTTGGCCAATCAGTTCTAACCCTAAGAAACAGGGATAAAATCCATTCTGTTGTGGGCTCCAGAAAAATCTATGAGGAACAGGGGTTTCATCAGGGTATAATATCTCACAAAGCTGGCAGAACTGAAGAAGCTGCCTTGAGAAATCACAGAAGTCATAGGATCTCAGCTTTGGATACCACACGGGGGTTCTTCTCACCTAACACAGGTGTCCTTGGAGAGCATTCCTACAGCACTGTGATTGAGGGAGAGCTCAGATCTCCGGGAAGAGTTGTTCTTTCTTGGTTCTAATTTTAAAGTAGGTTTTCCTTAATTTGAGCCTATGTCAGTATCACTGTAAGCTCCACACATTTGTCTTAGTTCTCACCTCTAAAGCCATATATATATATATATATGTTATGTAAGAACAATCTTTCTTCTTGCATTGCATGTCCCTTACAGCAGTAGAGTTGAATTAATAAGTTTAAAAAGAAAAGGCTCCTTCTTCCCAGCAACAGTCCTCTGGAAGCTTAGACATAGATATTAAGAATCGGTTTATTTAGTATTCTCTTCAACACTTGGAATATGAACACAACTGCTTGTTTCTTGTATGATATGTTTCTAGACCCTTCATGCTAGCTGTCCTTCATTCATTCACTTATTCATCAGGAATTCACTGATTCACACAAAGCTCAGCGGATTTTCTGAAATACACAGAACATGGGAGGACTGTTACCTCCCTTGTGCCATCAACAAAGCAGGCCCATTGCGAGTTAGCTTCTTCATTAACAGATGCATCACACAGTCCTGATCTGCTTCTAGCTGAGCCCACCTTTTGCTGGCTGTGAGCAGGAAAACATCTGCCAAAAGGTTCATTATAGTCATCTCCAAATACAGTTCAAGACTGTCTTGAAAGAGAGTGGCAGTAGATCCAATAGAAGCTGCTGGAAAGAAGCAGATTAATTCTGAGGAAACAGGCAAGGAGCTAGAGTTTGAAACAGGCAATGGGTTGTGCTGTGAGGTAGCAGGCTTCCCTTCACTGGAATTTTTCAGATGCTCAGGGTGTTCCCCCACTGGCAGCATGAACTACAAGATTTGATTCAATTCTTAAGAATTTGTGATTTTAGTGGTCCTTCTGTCTTTAGACTTGTACATTTTTTTCCCCTGATCATTTGGTCTTGTTTTCACTAGGTGTAGGGAATAAGCCCTCTATCTGCCGCACCTGTAGGTAAAGTAAGCAGCCCATACTTTGCCCCATGGAGCCATCCATGTATGACTGAGGCAGGGATTTTACTCAGTTCCAGGTTCTAAGAGCTTCACATGCTTTTAGTCTTGCTGTTCTTCTAAGAGTTTTAGAGCTTTATGTCTTACGTTTACTTATTTGTTAAGAGACAAGATCTCACTCTCTCACCCAGACTGGAGTGCAGTGGCATGATGATGGCTCACTGCAGCATCAACCTCCTGAACTCAAGCAATCCTCCCACCTCAGCCTCCTGAGTAGCTGGGACTGTAGGTGCACTACACCTGGCTTATTTTTGTATGTTTTGTGGAGACAGGGTCCCACTATGTTGCCTAGGCTGGTCTCCAACTCCTGGGCTCAAGGGAACCTCTCACCTTGGCCTCCCAAAGTGCTGGGATTATAGGTATGAGCCACTGTATGCAGCCCATCTCTTATATTTAGGTCTTTGGTGCATTTGAGTTAATTTTTGCATTTGGTGTAAGGTAAGGGTCTTCCTTCATTCTTTTGCACATGGATATCGAGTTTTTCTGATATTAATTGCTAGAGAGACTGTCCTTTACTGAATGGCCTTGGCATCCTTGTCAAAAATCATTCAACCCAATAGGCAAAGGTTTATTTCCGGGCCCTCTATTCCATTCCATTGGTCTGTACATCTATCTTTATGCCAGTGACACACTGTTTTTATTACTGTAGCTTTGTGGTAAAATTTGAAATCAGGAAGTATGAGATTGCCAGTATTGTTCTTTCTCAACATTGTTTTGGCTACTCAAAGTCTCTTGAGATTCCATATGAATTTTAGAATGAATTTTTCTAATTTTGCAAAAAACAAAGGCTATTGGGATTTTGTTAAGGTTTGCACTGAATCTGTAGATTGCTTTGGGTGGTATGGAGATTTTAACAATGTTAAACCTTCCAATCCATGAATATGGATATCTTTCCAATCTGTTCATGTCTTTAATTTCTTTCAGCATTTTAAAAAAATGATTTTATTTTTTATAGAGATGGGATCTCACTATGTTGCCCAGGCTGGTCTTGAACTTCTGGCCTCAAGCAATCTTCCCACTTTGGCCTCCCAAAGTACTAGGATCACAGGCGTGAGCTACTGTGCCTGGCCCTCACCAATATTTTGTAGAGTTCAGTGTACTAGTCTTTTACCTCCTTGGTTAAGTTTATTCCTATTTTATTATTTTTGATGTTATTGTAATTAGAAAATTTTTCTAATATTGCTATTAATCTTCTGTTTTATAGAGGAGCATACTGAGGCACAGAGACATTAAGTAACTACGCTGATTAGTAGTGACAGTGATGTTGCCACCAAACTGGAAAGCCAGGATTTGGACTCAGGCACGTGACCCCACAGTTGTGTTCTTGAGTGCTCCACTGCACCATCACTACAGGAGGTGGACTAGATTCTCATGGGCCTTCAGGATGATAAAGAATTCTCAACAATTTACAGTGGAAAATCAGGATTGCTGTGGTTTTCGCCTGCTCCTCCCTGTTCTTCCTTCTTTGTCGTTTAGACAAATTCTAAACGACAGACCTTCAGCTCTCACATGCTAGAACCTTGACGAAGATTTATAGCCTATTCTCTTTAGAGTGCCCCTTTTCCTTCCTTTCTTAACTGGACTATGAATGGCTCTTATCTACTTTTGTTCTTTTTTTTTTCACATTTTACTCCAATTTCCTAGAATAATTTCATAAATAATTGGAAGCTGGTTTGGAGACACAGCAATAAATTTTTTTTAAACGATGCTTTGTAGTAGCGACGTAGGCATTTTCCTTATTATTGGTATGTCTGGACTGTACAAGGATCCCTTTGTCTAACCAGCCTCAATAAACTGATGGATGGAACACAGGCTTCATTTGTCTTTGGCACAGTGGCACTAACCTGCTTCAGAATTTTGACATGAATTTTTAGAAATTAAGTAATTTGCCTCTTTCTCATGAGCCCAGTCATCAAAAAGGGACATGGAAATATCCTAATGTTTCACCTGTTTTATTACAGGGTTTTAATAACTTAGAGAACCTCCAAATGAGAGTACTGAAAAAATATCTGTAGTGTAACACCCTCTGTGCAACCAGATGAGAAAATAATGGAAGAAAATACCAATATTGCTTCGTCTCTCTCTTTCTCCATTCATCCACCCATCCATCTGAATAATGACTAAACTCTACTTATTTTTATTCCTACATGTCCCTACAATCCATTCACTTTTCATCTCCACTGCATTGCCTCCATTCAGGCATCATTATCATTTGTCTACGTTGCTACTGCAGCCTCCCAACTGGACCCTCTTCCTCCAGTCTTTCCCTTTCTATTCCATTCAATACACTGCTACTAGGGTCATGCTCCTGAAAAAATTCTCATCAATGGATGCACTCACCTGAAAACACTTGATTTTGAATCGTTTTGCTTCCCCTTTCTCTCACCTCCTTCCATTATATTTTCTCTAGGTAGACTTACTTTTAGGACATTCTGTTTTCCCTTCTTGGAGCACTAATCTTTTTTATCTGGTATATTAGTCTGCTCAAGTTTACTCCAAAAAATTGAAACAACTGTAATTTCAGACAGGAAGAAATTTAATACAGGGAACTGGTCACATAGATAATAGAAAAGCTGAGAAGGCAAGCAAGGCAACTGATGTAACTCAGAGACTGCCAAGAACAATAAATCATTGCTACCCTTAGTCCTGGAGGGAGGTAGGGAAGAGATGATGTTATTTGATCCCAGGAACCAGACAGATATTAAAATCAGAGCAGGAGCCATGGACCAGTGAGAAAGGGGCTATCCTGTGAGTTCTGGAACCACGGAGGAGATTCAAACATTGCTTGGGATCCTCTTGAAACAAAAAGGAATGAGGGAGTGAAATATCCAGCTTTTCTCCTCCCCTTACCAGCCATTCTCCCACCGTGCTTTCCTTTGGCTGAATTGCATTGAAACTGGAGGATAAGGGGCCCATGAAATGCAGTCCCCTCTGATACATGGCAGGGCAGAGCAAGGTAGGAAAGTGAGCTGCATAACCAACTAATTCCCTCTTTTCAGTGTTCAGCTTAAATGATACTTCTGGAAAGCTTTTCCTGATGTTGCCATAGTTTCCAGTAATAGCCCTCACTTTAAATTTATCACCTTTTGTCACAGATGCTCATTGAATTGTTGTGTTTTCAGCTCACCTGTAAGGTTCCGCAGAACACTGTGGCCTCTATCACGTAGTGACATGACAATAAATATTTGTTGAATGGGGAACTGACCTTGGTAACTGTCCCTTATACAAAGTGTATCACTTTACACTTGCTGAAGTGAGGTAAGTGCATATTTCTCAACATCTTCACCATTGTTTATAAGTAAACTGCCTAATTCTTGTGAATCTGATAGTTGCAATTGGTATCTCAGGGAAATTTTTATTTGCATTCCTCTTATTGTGAGTGAGGATAAGTGTCTTTTCATATGTTTAAGAATCTGCAGTGACTAATTATATAATTTGTCCATTTTTTCCATTTGGTTGTTGATCTTGGTCATACCGATTTATAGGAACTTGTTGTATATCAAGAAAATTAACTCTTTGCCAGGTGTGAGTTACAAATACTTTTTCTTAATTTGTTGTTCATTTGAGACTTAGATTATTATGCTTTACCAGGCAAAATTTTTCAGATTTGTCAATATTTTCTTTTATGATTTCTAATTCAATATGGGCTTTGATTTATTCTTACGCATTTCTCACTCTAGTGATCGTATATATAAAAAATCTCCTGCTTTCTTTTGAGTATTTTATAGTTTTGTTTTCTTTTTTTGTGTTTAGATCTGTATCAATCAAAAATGTATTTTGATAACAAAGAAAAAGACATGGATGATACTTTTCTTTTTTTTTGAGACGGAGTTTCGCTCTTGTCACCCAGGCTGGAGTGCAACGGCACAATCTCGGCTCACTGCATCCTGTGCCTCCTGGGTTCAAGAGACTGTCCTGCCTCAGGTTGCCAAGCAGCTGGGATTACAGGCATCCACCACTACACCCAGCGAATTTTTGTATTTTTTAGTAGAGACGAGGTTTTGCCATGTTGTTCAGACTGGTCTCGAACTCCTGACCTCAGGTGATCCGCCTGCCTCAGCCTCCCAAAGTGCTGGGATTACAGGCATGAGCCACCACACTTGGCCAGATGATACTTTTTTGTTTCCCCAAAGAGATCCTCAGTTCCCCCGGTACTATTTACTTATATGCATTTTTTTTCTATAAATTAAAAATGCTAATTTTATTATGTACTAAGTGTGGATATCTCTTTGGGTTTATTTCTGGAATTCTATTATGTTCCACTGATTTGCTCCTTGATGCAGCAGTTCCTTAATGATTTAATGCTTATAATGATGAATTTTGATTGCAGTGTTCAGATGTTCTGGTTTAATGCCTATTGAAAATAGCTGACAAATGATAAATAGAAATAACAGCAGTAACAAAGTTTCATATTAGTGACTCCAAACTAAACCATGAAGACATCTATAAAATTAAGTAAGATTGCTGCTTCCAGGCTGCATATGGTAGGTGGTTACAGGCTAATACTTTCACCAAAAATTAAAACCTGAATAAATTTTAAAAACCACGTTTTAAAAAATGCCAGGGATTGTGTAAATAAGGATAATTGAAAATACTACTTTCCAGTGAGGGGAGGGGAAATATTTCTGAGGGCCACTTATGATGTCCAGCCATTTTTCTGTTTTACTCTAGGGACACTTTGTTAATTCTGGGAATAGATTAAAGATTGGGCTTAGATAGGCAGAGAGACTCTACTGAGAGAAAGAAAACCAGCAAAACTGTAGCAACCATGCCGAGCTGGTGTGACAGGATGGGAAGTCAGAGGAACATAAATACACCACTGGATGTCCCCCATGGGCTTTTGCTGGGTTCTGATGCTATGTAGAAGACTGATGAACTAAGATGAAAGATTCTAAAACGCAGAGTAAAATCACTCACAGGCTTGTGCTTAGGAAACAAAGTGAGCAACTGATCTCACTGCAAAACCACTCTTCTCAAGATCTCTGTCAGATTTTGAAGACACATAGGAAGGAAAGCTAGAGATCTAGGATGGAACCAGTATGGGGCAGAGCTAGGTCTCAAATCTTTTGGTACCAAGGACATAGAGACTCTTCAGGTTTTCAGTCAAAAAGCCAGAGGTCAATGCTCTAGGGGAACAGGCAAACCAGAGAGGAACTGGTTCTCACTACACTGCGACTCAGCAGCAATCCAGCTCAATTTCTGACTAAATTGAATTGATCAAAACCTTGGTTTGTCTTCCTAACAGGACAGGAGGAATACTTTCTGTTGGAAGGTAACATCTTCTAGAGTGACTACAGTTCTTTAATACACACTATCTGGAAAACATTTTTTAAATTATTGGTCATGTAAGGAAGCAATATGACTAATAAGCAACAGAAAAATCATAAAATAGAGGCAGACCAACAGATTATCAATAGGTTGGGGTTACCAAACCAGGGCTTTAGTAAAACTATGATTATTCTGCTCAAGTAAATAGAACAAGAACAAAGTAGATGAAAGCATGGATAATTTTAATAGATAATTCAAATCCATAAAGAGAAATTAGGTGGATATTTTGAAATGGAAAAATGTAGCAAATCTCAAACAGGATAAACACAAAGAGGCGAATTGTCAAATTGCTTAAAATCAAAACTTAAAATATTTTAAGCAGCTAGTTGTGGGAGGAGGGGCATCTATTACTTTTAAAGAAACAATGGTAAGTAATCTGAGAGGTATATCTCATCTGAAGTGACAAAAGCTAGAAGGCAACTGAATATTTTTCAGTAGTTGAAAGAAAACAACTGCCAATCTACAATTCTATATCCAATAAATACATCCTTCAAAAATGCAGAAACATGCATGTTTTCAAACAAAGGCAGAGTGAAAGAATTAATTAAAAACAAACTACACTAAATAAAAAGCTAAATAACATTGAGCCCAACCCTTCAGACCTAAGGAAAATGATTCCAGATGGAAACATGGAAATGTTGGAGGAAATAACGAATAGTATAATAAGAAAATATATGGAAATTTCAACAAATGCCAACTGCACAAAACAATAATTTTAATGTCTGGTGGAGTTTAAATTATATGCAGAACTGAAAATGTCTGACAATAATAATGCAGCAGCGACTGTGAGTAAATGGAATGTAAAGATTTCCCGTAATGTAAGGAAACTGGTAAAAGCAATCATTTATATTAGTACTATAAGAAGTCAAGAATGCCTATTATAATCACTAAGGGAACAATAAAATAATTTAAAACTAACAATAGAAGAAAAAATTAAATAAAACATTGATTACTTCAAAAATGATGAGAAAAAAAGAGAACCGCAGTAGATCAAATAGAAAACGAACAAAAAGGGAGTCAATGTTAATTCAAACTTATCCATAATTATATAAAATATAAATGAACTAAATACTCTGTCTTAGTTTGTTTTCTGCTTCTATAAAAGAATACCAACAATTAGGTAATTCGTGAAGAAAAAAAAATTACTTCTCACAGTTCTAGAGTCTGGGAAGTCCAAGAGCATAGCTCTGGCACCTGGCAGGGCTTTCATGCTCCATCATGAGATGGCAGGAGGGCAAGCCAGCACATGCCAGAGAGAGAGAAGAAGTCAGGCCAAACTCTTATTTTGTTTGTGTAATCAGAAACCCACTCCCATGATAATGGCATTAATCCGCTCATGAATACAGAATTCTCATGACCTAATCATCTCTTAAAGATCCAGCTCCCATTACCATTACATTGGTAGTTACATTTCAACATCAGTTTCCGTGGGAGCATTCAAACCATACCATATTCTCAATAAAATAATACTATTGTCAGACTCCATAAGAAAATCAAAATAAAGTATATAATACTTACAAGAGCATAAAATTTCAACATAAAAGGATAGGAAAAGATATACTGTGCAAACATCAATCAAAAGGAAGCTGGGGGCCAGGTGCAATGGCTCACATCTATAATTCCAGCACTTTGGGAGGCCGAGGCAGGTGGACCACTTGAGGTCAGGAGCTCAAGACCAGCCTGGACAGCGTGGTGAAACCCCATCTCTACTAAAAATACAAAAAAAATTAACCAGGTGTGGTGACACGTGCCTGTAATCCCAGCTACCAGGGAGGCTGAGGTAGGAGAATTGCTTGAACCCAGGAGGTGGAGGCTGTAGTGAGCTGAGATCGTCCCACTGCACTCCAGCCTGGGCAACAGAGCAAGACTCCATTTCAAAAAAACAAACAACCAAAAAATGGAAACTGAGGAGTCTATACTATTATCAGAAAAATAATTAGTTAGAAAAACATTTTACCATGATAAAGTGGTAAGTCTAGCAAGAAGAAATTATAACTGTGAATATTTATGTGTACCAAAAACATAATTTAAAATACATAAAGAAAAAAGTAATTGGTAAAATAGACAAATCCAAAATCATAATAAAGACACTAACACTTCTTTCTTAATACCTTTGGTGCCATTATGCTAATTAGGCCTCTTTGTCAGAAAGTAGCAAGAGCAAGAAGGTTATGTAGCAGGTTCATGCCATGTATTGCAAGCTGTCCTGACACTTGGGTCGTATGTCCCACCAGATCCAATAGTATTGGGAATATCTGTGGTTCTTAGAAGTTTCTGGAAAACCCCATGAGGATATTCACAGACAAGTTCTAGATTTTAGAGTAAGGGCATGTCCTCTTCAGCCAACAGTTCTTTCCTTGAAAAGCAGCTCCAGATTATGCCTGATTGTGGGATACTAAATGACTGTGCAATCCCAACTTCTCTTGAACTGGGTATTACCTGATCCACTGAATCGCAGCATTTCATTGTAAAAGAAAAATGAACATAAAAAGCTGGACCTGAGCAGATAAGGAGGCACAAGTATACTTACAAGCTGGCATCTCAGACTCCTACGATACCTGTTCCTACTGCTGTGTAGGAGCCCATACCCATGACCCATGGAAGTTCCTTAAAACCAGCCAATGGATGAGGAAACCATGTGGGCTAGGTTTATAGATGAAGCTGCCTGTTATCTGCATAGAATTTGCCTTATAGTCCCATGTGGGGTGATCCCTGAATGATAATAATGAATGGAAAAGCTCCCAGAGGGTCTAATTTCATGCACTACATATAGTTGTCCACATTATGTGGAAAGAGTTATAATTACAATTATGGATCTACATTAATATCATGGGAGGTAGCTGATGAGTTGACCTGCTGAATAAGGACTGAATAAGGAAAGTTGCAAGAAGTTCTAGGGGAAATAGTAGATGGGCAACTCTTAGAATGGGCAAAGAGTATATAGATATTTGTATCCCCCATAAATGCCCAGACAGTATTGATGTCAGAGAATCTGCTTAATAATCCAGTCATGACAACAAGTCACCCTTATCCTGCATCTCAGTCAGTCTCCTTCTTTCACCCGCCCTGTGTTACTATACAGTGGGGCATGAAGGACCATGCTTAGGACTTAGCAGATTCCCTGGAATATCTCTGAGTACCTCTCTTTTGCCCAACAATTATGGTAAAATAACTGTAGCAACCCAATAATCACAGGATGACTAAGCACTCAGATCCCACAAAAATGAAGGTTTAGTTACACCCTTATAGAGAACACAGGCCAAGATGAATGTCAGGGAACATGAGATGGGTAAAAGAAGGCAGGTATGATGATCAACTTGGTCTCATGACCAACTATGAAGGTAGAGCTATGTTTTATATTGTTTCTTTTTCCCCTGCTACATTATAGCTTATAGGAAAAACACTGACAATAATGTTTTAAGTTTTCAATGGGAATATGACTGAATACGTCCTGAGTGGATACCAGTGAAAGGGTTTTGGGTGTCCCCTGTGTGGAAATCACAATATTTTCATCCAAACAACAAGTGTAGATGCTGAGGGGCAAAAGAGGAGGACTAAATCTTTTATATTGCTCATTGAATCAACTCTCTACATTTTCCCGTCTCATTCTGTACCTAAAGTGGCTTATTTTTATGGCCTCTATTAATGTGTTAATCTCCTTCTGCCTTCTCGTTGGGTTTGACTAATAGGAGGCCCAGGTGGGAGTCAGGAAGGCATGAAGAGAGAGTGATATCAGGGTATTTATGCCCATAAACACCCGCCAAGAGGTTGGTGGTGGTGTTCTTAGATAAGGTCCTATTAGGAGACCCTCTGGTTTCCCGTGAGGATTCTCTGTCTATCTCCTTCAGGCCTAGGAATGGTAATGGCCCTGTGCTGTTTCCCTGGGGTAATGCACTACCCCTTGCTGGTTTCCCTAAACTCTGCACCACCTTTGTAATTAGTCTGTCCACTAAATCCCCCTTAATTACTCATTCAGGTGCTCAAGTGAGAGATAGGTCTCAAATCAAGAGTTCTTAACACAATAAAATAATTGGAGGTGATCATTGTCCAGAAAAGATAACGTAAGACTCAACTTTGCTGCTAAAATGCTGGAAAAGTCACTACTTTGCAAAGCAGGTTGCTAGCATTCAGCACAGCAGTGTGGGCACCCTGATCGCCAAATGAATGAGATGACATTGTAAGGCCATGATTGGTGATTTCTGTCCTCACATTTTCAGTTGCCATTTCTGGGGCAGGCTCTTGAATAGGACCCATTAACTACTTGCTGAGTTACACTTCCAAAATGTGAAGCTGATGTCATTGTTCTCCTCTTAAGTGCAGCTAGAGGATACCTTTACTCTAGAGATACCAGCTGGTCTCGCTGTTCTTCTCTCCTGCCCAACCCAAAGCAACTTGGCGTGTCTTTCGTCAGTATTTCGCCTCTGTTTTTAGCATGGAACCCTGTAAAAGAGGTTGGTGTGCCACCATGGTCTCCGTTCTTCTCTCAGACACTTACCTTCTCTGGAACTAACATACAGAGTATTTTCAGTTTCTCTTAAATTTGCTATAGTGCCTAAAAACAGACTTTAAAGGAGCTGTTTGGATCATTTACAAGCTGCCACAACGTGGTGTCTGCATAGGACATGAAGAATTAAGTCTTAAAATGTCCAAGTCTTCCTCTCTCTCTCTGAAGCGGTCTTCATGAGTGTTTTCACTCCCTCCCGTGAGAAGACACAAAGAGGTCTATGTGTGAAGCGTACCCAGCCTTCCACGCATCTGGACTCCTTCCACAATCTGTTTGCACAGGCAGCTGGAGGAGATCTGATGTACCTTGGCTCTGCACTACCCCAACACGGCACTTCACAGGAACTTCCCCAGGAGAAGTGCTGAGCTACCCATGCCTGTGGCTGCAGCTTCCATCTATTCAACTGATGGAGATTTGTATAGGACTAAAGTATCCTTCTCCTCAGGCTGCTAACCAGGTTGTGAACTGAGCAGGTGGCACCTGGGTCATCCTGGGAGTTAGGGCTGTAATTCCACCCAGCTTCCAGTTTCCTTTCTGTCTCCAGTTTCCATGTCCAAATTTGGCAGCTGAACTGCAAGTCTGAATTATGTCATCTTCCTGGTCATCAGTGTCACCATCCTGTCTGACAGTTCCCTTGCAGGCTCCTTGTACCAGTTTATTCAGATCAGAGTCATTTCTCAGGTGTTGAGCTAAAATAAGCAGCCTAATTAGGAAATCTCTGCACTTTCACAAAAGACATTCAATCAATTATACCTTCTCTTGAAGAAGAGTGGTGGCTGGGGTCAAACTTGTAATGGTGTTCATTATAAGGTATCTTCAGTAGATACACAAGCAGTTTTGGTTGGGATGGCCCAGGCTATTTCTCTTGTGAACATTATCAGATGTGATCTGTACTTCTACAAACCGCTCTTCACTTAAACCAGATAGCATGAAGCATGGTGTGGCCGTTTCCATTGTTGCAGTGCGTTCAAATTCCCCGAAGGTTGAGGATGGGTTGACTGCTTTTATTTTCCTTATCTGTATGATCACCGTATGCATTTGTTACTCTCAGAGGATTAATGGCAACCTCAAAAAAAAAAAAAAAAAAAAGAGTCAACCCCATGGAGGCTTGTTGTCTCCATTTCCCACAGAATTATTTGGTCATTATACCAACACCTGCAGCTTATTTGGGCTTTTATAATTACGTAGTCTTTGTCTTCACAAGTCTTGGTGAAGATTGGTCTTGGTGGAGATTTGTATAATCACTGGATGTAAGAGCATTGCTTTTAGGGAATGGCCTGTATCTGGAATCTTGAGCACTAATCACCCCTCCACTCCAGCATAAAGTGTTTTAGCATTATGGATGTCTCTCTATTCTTAGCAAAACTCAAGTTTAACAAAAACAAGTCATGTTTATGCTACAACTTAAGTCCAGCTAAAAACCTTATCAGTATGTTTTTTAAATGTTACAATTTCTTAAGAAAATATCTGCCAGTCTTCTCTTGTGTGTTTTTTTTCCGATCAAGAGATTACATCAGCATCTATATTAAGTGAACATTCCAGCCTACTTTTTTTTTTTCTTTGACTGGAGTTTTCATTTCTGACAACTGCGGGATTTGTTTTCCTAGTCCATACTTACCTTTTACTTCAAAAACTCTGAACCATTTCTTTTTTCTGCCAAAACATTAGTGGCTACCATTGGTAAGAGTGGCAAATCAATACCACTATAAACAGAGCTGATATGATTTACTAATAAGAATTAATTGTTGATCTTAAGACTTCTGAAATATTTTTCATCGGCTTTACATTTTTAATATGAATATTAATTAAGAATTATTTAGAAAGAAAGACCTGTGTGAAAGTACCACGATATATTATTTTACTGAATATCAGAAAAACAAGATAAGAAGAGTTGGGTTAGAAATATGCAATGACTATTTCTTCTTGAAGTTTTCTCTGGTGAGTTAATTTTCTATTTAACAAAAAGTTTTCTACTTTCTAGATGTCCATTTTCCTCTTGGATATAGTTGTTTTTAATGGGCAGAATTCAGTTGTCCAAAATGATGACACATATTGATTTATTTGGTTGTTCCTCTCTTTCTTCTCTGATATGATAACTTTAATAGTTAGCATAGCGGCCACAAAGGCAAAATTATGCAATTTCCTATTCCTTAAAATACTTTCTTCTAATTATTAAGACATTTATCTTGTATTTCTGTGTAGAATAGTATTAGGACAAGTTGTATATTAGATCATAACCTATGATATAATAGCTAATATTTATATAGCATTGTGGTAGGTAGAATAATCATTTCCCAAAAGATGTCCACATCCTAATCCCTGAAACTTGTAAGTATGTTATCTTATATGGCGAAAAGAACTCTGCATATGTGACTAAGCAAAGTATCTTGATGGGAAGATTATACTGGATTACCCCACTGTGCTCAGTGTAATCACAAGGGTCCTTACTCCTGCAAGAGGGCTGTAATTAAAAAGTCAAAAAACAATAGATGTTGGCGTGGATGTGGTGAAAAGGGAACATTTTTGCACTGCTGGTCCTTGTAAAAGAGCCATTTGTGAATGTTTCAGTTACAGGGGTTGAAAAGAGGAGAGGTATTTTAGAGGTCTCCCTTGAAGATGATTAGGATAGACTGCTTAGTAGGCACAGTAGAAGAGCTTGTGTTGTGTTCAGCAGATACGCAGTCTTAGACTTCCAAAGTTCCTAACTCATTCTGTCTGCTTCATTCACTCTCTGGGGTTGCCCTTATTCACTCTGAATAGAATCTGATTGGCAATATTTGGAAATTTGCTCCTTATTTGGGCTGCTCCCTTTTATTTTTTAAAGTTTGATTTGTTTTTTGAAATAAGGTCTCTCTCTGTCACCCAGGTTGGAGTGCAGTGGCATGCTCCCGGCTCACTGCAGCCTCCACCTCCTGGGTTCAAGCAATCCTCCCACCTCAGTCTCCCAAGTAGCTGGACCACAGGTGCATGCCACCAAGCCTGCCTAACTTTTGTATTTTTTGAACAGAAAGGCTTTTGCCATGTTGTCCAAGCTGGTCTCGAACTCTTAGGCTCAAGTGATTCACCCACTTTGGCCTCTCAAAGTGCTGAAATTATAGGTGTGAGCTGCAGCCCCAGGCCTGGGCTGCTCTCTTTTAATTACCAGCTCTCTGTGTGCTTCAAAGGGCTGATATAGTAGGTATTCTGGAGGCATATTATCTTTTATTACTCCCAGTTATTCTAAGAGGTATATAATGTTATGATTTCCTTTCTACTGTTGAAGAAATTAAGGATTAGAGAGGTTACCTTGGCCACAGTCTTAGGGTTAGTGAATAGGTTTGATTTTATATCTGTTGGACCTAAGGTACATTCTTCTAACCATTAATCAAGGTTTTGAAACTGAGTGTGGACTGCAGGTGCTACCTGTTCTCATAAAATTTAAATTAATAAAGGAAAGGAGAGCCACTTACCTATTTATTAAGTTTGTCCACTAGCCTAACTTCCAGAGTAACCACAGCAACCTCCCCAACAGAATACTTTTACTCTGGAAGTTTCCTGAATCACAACAGCCTGAGTGCAATGGGATCATGATAAATAACAGTAATAAAACATGTATCTATGGTTTGGCACACAGCAGAAGAACCACTGGAATCCCAAGCTTCTTAGTGAACTTTCCTTGTGTATGTGGGCGGGTGAGTGGGCGTTTCTGTGTCTTCCCACCTCTCAAGATGGCGTTTTCCCTCTACCTCTCAAGATGGCATTCTTCTTCTTCCGTGTCCAGGAGGGGTCTGGCTTTTCTGCTTTCCCCAGCACTCCATGCCAACTTCCACCCCCTGAGTCGGCATTTCCATGCACTTTCCACACTGGTGATGACATCGTTGTGGTCCTAGCTGCCTTTCCGTTCTGCTCACTGAAGGGGATGGATAATACCCTCATACTTTTGTTACTAGGTCATTGAACTGAGCTGAGTTCTTGGTTTCTCTGCATTTTATTTCCCATTTCTTCATGATCCCCTAGTTCCCATTCACCAGGCTTATTCTACTAAGGACATTCTTAAAGATAACACCATGCCCTGACTCATACTGAATGTAGAGCTCCAAGGAAGCTCACTCATCCTTGCCCTTCTCTTGCCATTAGGAGCCAGGTCTGGCATGTCAAGGAGTGTCCTCTGTATCATTGCTGTGCTCTGTTTCAGGGCTGCAGCCCTCGCCCTTCGTGTTTCTAGCCACTATGTCTTTCCTGAGACCACTTGGTCCTTCAGATATGCACAGACATGCCTGAATTCTTGATGCTCACGTGATTTAGGCCCTGGGAACTTTGCCTCCTACTTTTCATGACTTTTCCTGCTGTGTTTTCCCTTCAACAATCATCTGTTACCTCTTTTTCACACTCTGAAAGCTCTTCCCTTCACTCACCCAATTCCCAACCCATATGGTACCCTTATTTTTCTCTCTTTCATGACTAATGTTTCTACACTACTACCCTTTCCTCAGTCACAGTCCCATATCATGATGTCCAATAAAGTCGTCTACATTCCTGAAACGAAGTCAGGCCAGCCTTCTGCCTCTGGAATCTCTTTTGTTCTTATCAAAAGGGTTCTAAATTGGGCTATTCATACCCTCGTGGATAAGCAGGGCAGTCTTTTGGTGGTAGGGGAAGAAACTATTGAGCTTCTGTTTATATTGATTTTTCACTGAACAGTGGTAAAGAGTGCACTGTATGGGTCTTTCCTCTGTGTCTTAACACCATTGCTCTGGGTCTGAATGACAAAAGGTGCTGTATCACAGACAGTCCCTGAGGGATTCTGAGGAAAAGATGTGCTGGAGGCTTGGCAATCCCTTGGCCGCTGGTTGTCAGCAGAGTAGCACATATTGTCATGTGTGTTTGCCTGGTTACGTGGATTACAGATTATACTATCTGGCATTACTAAGTTAAATCTCATAAAATGTTTAACTGGCACATAAAAATGGCTGCAAAGAGATCACTAAGGTGATGCTAATAATGATGACAAAGGAAAAAGGAAACAATGGCTTTCCTGTGCCCCATAGAAACGCTCATCAACCAAGTTGGGAGCTAAAAACAATGAATATTTAATCCCATTTGAGACAAGAAGTCCAGATCATCAAACAAAACTATTTAACATATGGATTTAAAGTCATTATGGTTGAGAATGATTTCATTTAAAGATATATATATATATCTGTGCTTTCAGATAGCAGCCATCACACAATTAGCAAAACATTTAAAAATTAAGAATCCAAAACATTAATAATATTTAAGTGGGTTCTAAAAACTATTTTGCTACCATTAATAAATAGAAAATAAAACCATTAACAAAATGGTACCAATAAATAAAAAGTAACTTTAAAAATATTTTTTACTTTTCTCATCCTTTTACATTTCAATTTTTTCTGTGCATATCTTATATAAAAATATACGATATAAATGTTAAGTGTATTATTTATAAATAATGAACTGTTTTTATATATGTGTATTTCTTGAATATTTTTGAACACATGACCAAAAAAGAAGCTGGAGTTAGTGTCTTTGAAAGGAAAAAGAAAGGCAACACATTCTTAGATAAATGTGTACTCAGAATATTTTTAAATCATTACACGTGAATAAGAAAGAATTGATTTTCTTTGTATTTCCTCTCATTCTTTTCTAATTTCAATATCTGTATTCTGATGTTCTCCTTTAAAATTGAAATGCCAAGCTGGGCATGGTAGCTCATGCCTGTAATCCCAGCGCTTTGGGAGGCCAAGGCAGGAGGATCACTTGAACCCAGGAGTTCAAGACCAGCCAGGGCAACATAGTGAGACTCTATCTCTGAACAAACAAACAAACAAAAATTAGCTGTGGTCCCAGCTACTCAGGAGGCTGAGGTGGGAAGATCACTTGAGGTGAGGAGGTTTAGGTTTTGTGAGCCATGATCTAAAAAAATTAAGAAAAAAAATATATAAACCAAGCCAACTTCATCCTAACATTGTAATTCTGTGAAGTCCAACCATGTCACACCTCCCTGTCACACCTTGTGCTTTCTTCCCGTCTCAACATCCTTACCAAGCCTTCAGACTCCTGCAGGCTCTTCCTCACCCACCCCCTCCCAGCCTCCTCTCCTCCTCCTCCTCCTCCGGCCTCCTCTTCCCAGCCTCCTCCTGCTTCATGGGCTCTGCTTCCTCTGCCTGTGCCCTTTGCTTTTCCGACATGTCAGGCCCCTCCTCTCTCAGGCTCCCAGATTTCCACAGGGTTGAAGCTCTGATCTACTAAAACCTTTTCTTACCAACTATTACATTCTTGGCGAGGGCTTCATTGGCCACCAAAACCACATCTATCCTTTTCCCTTGCTTTATTTATCTTGTAGGCACTCATCCCCATCCAATACGCTCTCTATTTCTTTTGTCTGGTTTACGTCTGTTACCTTTCAATAGAACATGAGTTCTATGAGGGCAGGCAATTTTGTTTATTTTCATTTCTAGTGCCTAAACACTGTCTGGTACATTACTCAGGCTTAATAAATAGTTGTTAAATAAATGAACAAATGAAGGGTCTGATATTATACTGTTATACAATTTAACTATTACAGTTTTATAACATATGAAAAGGGAGGTTTGATTTACCCAAAGACTAGGACTTTTTGGAAGTGTTCAATGTTATCATCTTGATGCACCTACATCAAGGGCAAAAGACTTCAGCAGAAAAGAAGAGGGCAAAAGACTTCAGGAGAAATATTTTGGGCTTTCAACACATAAAGTATTACATTTTGAAGACCTATACATCTTTAAATTCCTAGGAAATATATTTAGAGGAATTCTCTTTTGAAAAATTTCTTTCTTAGATTATTAAAATAACTCTATATAGAAAATGCATAGAAATGGTAAGTTCAAGGATGTGGAATTAAAAATAGCGTATTGAAGGAAGTGATTTCATTGACTCTACTGCATAGAAAAGTCACTAAAAGGGTCTATGGCCATACTACCCTGAATGTGCCCAATCTTGTCTGATCTTGGAAAACTCACTAAAAGGAAATTTACCCATGGGATCATCAAGGCTACAGATCTTTGGAAAAATTAAAAGTCCATGGAATAATCCAGGGAGCAACATGACTGGGAGAGTTCATAGAGGAAAGAAGACGATTTTATGGGTAAGAGTGGAGAGGAGAAACAGCATCAGAATAACATCCACTTCAGAAAGCAGTGAGCATTGGGAATAATTTCCTTCTTACAAAACAATCTGTCCATCTTTTGGAAGGAGAGCTAAAACTAACTGAGAGAATGACTGAAGAGCAGGGTTTAATTGGTAGAAGACATAACTTTTACAGAATTGTAACCATAGTAATTACCAAACATCACAGAAATTTCTCACACTGAAGGGAATTGATGGCACAGGTCTTTTTCTTTCTTACGAATCTAAGTAATTCTGGCCTAAGGGTCATGGGGGAAATAAAAACTCATGGTGCCTCTAAGTTATTTTATCCATTCCATTAGTAACACTCTTTTATCAGCAGGGCGGGCCTTCAGAAAAGGGGTCATGCACCAATTATCATCTGTTGCACACAGAACTTGCAGGACATTCCTGACGTTCCACATTTCCAGGACACAACTGAGATACTGCAAAAAACAAACCAGTTACTTTCCCTCTGCCATAAGAAGACCCCTTGCTTGCATCTTACTCTTCAGCAGCTCCTATAGAAAATCAAGTTATCAATGAGCTACTAAATAATTGACATCACTTTTTATTGTTTCTGATTTTTCTCAGGTAAAGACACTAGTTATAGCATATACAATCTTTATTTGGATAGCCTTGTTGGATTGACAGAAATTCAACTTGGTATGATATCATGCATGTATTTAAATTTTTTCCATTAAGAAAAATCTTAAGTGTAATGATACTTTCATAATTCTGATGCAAGAATCCTTTAAATTCTGTGCTAATGGAGAAGTATAACTGCCTTCTATGGTAACCCATCAATAATCAGTTATTACATATTGAAATTTGTTATGTAGAAAGAGCTTTCTTGCTAATGTTAAGATCCTTGAAAGTATGAGCTATGTTTAATTTCTCTTTCCTCCCTTACAACTTTGTGTTTGTACATGATAGATACTCAATAAATGTCTCTTAGTTAAATGATAGACTCAATCAATAAATGAAAGATTGAATTAGAGATGAGTAGTAAAGACATAGACTCTCTCTAAGAACTTTAGAATGTAAATGGGAAGACAAGGCATAGTTTAATAAAGATGTAAACATGGAATAGTAAGTGTCAAGCAAGTGGTACAGATGATAACTTTTAATGAAGTCCAGCCAAGGAAAGACCTCAGGGTAAAAGTTGAACTTGAACTATACA
Source organism: Trachypithecus francoisi (assembly GCF_009764315.1). Lineage (NCBI taxonomy): Eukaryota > Metazoa > Chordata > Mammalia > Primates > Cercopithecidae > Trachypithecus > Trachypithecus francoisi. Next base: position 12,451,644 of record NW_022681455.1, read on the forward strand.
TTAACAAATTAGTAGGAATTCAGTAACTGGAAAAGATGCTAGGATATTACTTGCAGGTACTCCTAGGGATAGAATAAAAAACCTACAGAAGAAGGAACATTAGATGTGTTCCTGGGATTGCGAAGAGATCAGTTTAGCAGAGGAAAAAAAATAAAGGACATGAATGAGAAATAAGAGTGGAAGAATAGGCCGGGCGCCATGGCTCAAGCCTGTAATCCCAGCACTTTGGGAGGCCGAGACGGGCGGATCACGAGGTCAGGAGATCGAGACCATCCTGGCTAACACGGTGAAACTCCGTCTCTACTAAAAAAATACAAAAAACTAGGCGGGCGAGGTGGCGCGCGCGGTGGCGGGCGCTTGTAGTCCCAGCTACTCCGGAGGCTGAGGCTGGAGAACGGCGTGAACCCGGGAGGCGGAGCTTGCAGTGAGCTGAGATCCGGCCACTGCCCTCCAGCCCGGGCGACAGAGCGAGACTCTGTCTCAAAAAAAAAAAAAAAAAAAAAAAAAAAAGAGTGGAAGAATAGAGTGGAGTCAGACTGGGAAGTCTGCAGTGCCAAAGGAGTCTGGACTTTATCCTACAGGCAAGGTTGAACTGTGTACAATTAAAGAATTCATTCCATCATCAACAGATACTTACAAATTCCAGGCAAGATGCTAGAGACACAAGTTAAGGCCATACATAGACACAGTGCATGACATGGAAGTGATAGGTCCAATGAATGTGTGATGAGAGTGTGGTAGTTGAGTCTATCTCTGCTGACTTAGCACACAGGGCTTCTGGGACCAAGCCCTGCCTTTTGCTTTGGACATTTTCCACTGTGCCCAGATAAAGAAAATGATGGCAGCATGTGGAAGAGCCCCAAGTGCTCAGCTCCAGGGGCCACCTCCAGGCAATTATCTCATTTTAACTACCCACCTTTTCCCCATCGGAGCTGAACTTTTACCAGAAAACCTTAGCAATGCCAATTATTAGTGTTTACGAAGGCTTCTAAATCTATCATAAGACAAGTAGGAAATTTCTTAATAATTTTCAAGTTCCTCAAAAATCACAGGGAAAAATTACCATATACTCCTTAATACTTGACACGTAGAACATGAATATTATTTCTCCTTCAATCAGAACCTATGATAGAAAAAAATTAAGGTTTCTTTATATTTTAGTGACTTAAAATGAAAATGAAAGTTTAAATGTTAAAATGAAAACATATACAGAAATGTCATCATTTTTACCCCATGTATGGCACGGCAAGAGCCAAAAAGTAACCAATTTAATTTTTGGCAATGTAGAGAATTATGACAGTATTTTAGTGTATGTGCTGTGGAGGTGAGTATTATCATGGTATTTTAAATGCACTTAAAGACACACACTTCTTCATAAGTGTATGACCACTGTCTTTTAACTTTCAAGTAAGAAGAGACTAAATTCTACCATGTTTGCAGAGGAGGTACCTTGGACCTCACTAGAAATTTAACTTGCTTTAAACACGAACTTCAAGCAAACGAATCTATTCAAAATTTTAATTTGAGTGGGTGAGGGGGTGCTTTGCTTTTGTAAGAGAGCTTGATAATCTTTCCCTGTTGAGCTCCTCAGTCTCCCAGGCTCCGTGGAGCTGCAGGATGTCATGCACTTGGACAGCAGCCACCTTGGAAAAATCAAAGCAGGCATAACTTGGTGTTAATGACTTTGGTAGCTTAGAGAAATAAAAACCTAGGAGCAGGTCCTCATGCGAGGCCTCCGGGGGTGAGGTGGTTTTCCTCTTTGCAATAAGATTTACTCTTTGTAAGTGTGCTCAAAGTTAGATTCCTGGCTCTGCTCCAACTGGTTCAGGCTGACAATTCTGAAATGCCTCCCTTCCTGTCCTAATCAAAGGCCTACAACCAGGACCACAGAAGCAACCTCTGTTTATGATGGACCCTTGTCTAAGGATCAGGTTTCAAGCATAGTTTTCTACTTGCAGGCAGTTTTACCTGACTTTCTTCTTAGCTTTCCAGCATTTTCGCTTCCTGGGCCTCAGACACCTATCTTTCCAATAACCTATGACTGGCCTCCTTGGATCCCTGGTTTCTCCCTTGCTCTTACCTCTACTAAATCCATATGCTGCGGATCTTTTACCTTGACCACTGGGCTCCTGTCGGCTAGTTCATGCTTGCCTCAGCCAGGAGTGCAGTCTCATACAGTTGTCAGATTTGCTAGCCAGGACCTAGACTTTGATTTCCTTGCTGAGCTGCTCTCCACAGACACCATACAGCTGTAAGACCTTATTCAGAAGGTTATGGAGTCACTTCCTTGGGAAGTTTTCATAAGAAAGGCTGAACAAACTTGCTTAGATAGTATGAGTCCAGCCTTAGACACAACAGCAGCCTTATAATTTTATGATCCTTACCAACGCTCAGGCTACAAGTCATACCATGCCATTCTACAAACAATTTCTGTGAGTTGCAAACATTTCTGACAGCCTTATCTCAGGTTCAATTCCAGGTCTCCCTCACATGAGATGTGTCATGTATGTGTGGATATAGGTCTCACAAACACTGAAAGAAATGTTGATTTGGGATAATATATAGAAATTAAAGCAAAAGACACACAAAAAATGGAGGACTTTTATTCTTCTCTGTCACTATTTCTATTAGAAATCCCAGTTGACAACCCTTATCATTCATTTTACCTTTGGAGAGATTTCTGAGTACTTCCAGTCACTTTTATTTGAATTATTTTGGCTTGCTTTTTATTTAAGGGATTAAAAAAAGGAGGGGCATTCTGAATTAAGCCTTCCCACATACATCTGTGTGAGGGAGACGGGTATCAAACCTCCCATAGGTGATTCTGTGGCCAAAAAGCTTCAAGAGGGGAGCTTGTCTTGAAAACACAGACAAGATGAGTCAATATCAGACATCAGAGACCAGGAGGCCCTTGCTCATGAGCCCCAAGGCACCCCATGGTGGGATGTACAGAAGCCCTCCCAGGTGAGGAGAGGCAGGTAGTGGGGTTTGGCTGAAGGAAGCCTTTCTCTGTCTCCCAGTATGCTGACTTAGTACACAGGGCTGCTGGGCCCAAGCCCTGCCTTTCATATTGGACGCTTTCCATTGTGTCCAGATAGAGAAAACAAACAATGGCGGCATGAAGAAGGGCCATCTCCAGGTAATTCGTCTCACTTCTAGCTGTCCAGGATTCTCCCATCAGAGCTGAAATCCTACCCGGCAGACTGGCCACCAGACAGCTGGACCTGGACATTTCCTTCAGCAGCGCTAATTCCTAGTGTCTTTACAGGAATCCTGACCCAGAAAGTCACCTCAATAGGTAAGAGGTTAAAAAAGCACAAACAGGGGAAACAAACTGGGTGATAAAAATTCTTGAGCCCTGGGGAGTTCAGAAAGGGGATTTGGAGCACAATTCACACTTGGGCCAGCCAGCTCTGTTCATGCTGATAAGTCTTTTTTTGAGAAAAACAAATGAATTCATATCTGATAAACCAGCACATTGATAATACCGAATTCCTTTTGCCTTTCTAAGGCTCTGTCAGGGAGGAGGGATAGATTAGTTTTTGCTGTGCAGGGGCAGAGGGTGGTGAGATTTACTGTAGATGTTACACAATGAAATATTTTCTAGTTTAATCAGTTTTTCAGGGATTGTACTGTTAAATGTCCTTTATTAAGAAATACCTTCATGTCCCGTAAGACTATTAGAATGACAGTTGATAAAATCTGTTTTAAAAGTGTTCATTGTTCCTATCACAAGTAAGAGCAGCTTGGTTGATCCCAGTAGAGTTCTGATAAATGTTTATGTTTTTGTGGGGGTAGACCAAGTGCTGTTCCTCCAAATGGTATTTTCTACTGTATACACATGTACGTAAAACTTGTTCTCCATGTCACCATCCTCAGACACCTAGCAACCAGTGACCCTCTCTCAAAAAACAAAACAAAACAAATTAAACAAACAAACCAAAAACAGAGTAAATAAATTAGCCTGGGGCTGCATTCTGAATGGTAGCTCTCTTTGATACCTGTCTCCTTCACACAGATGTATGTGGGAAGGCTTAATTCAGAATTAAGGTTCTAGAACAACTTCTTCCGAAATCTGCATCTAGACTTAGTACCACCTTACACCCATCAGTACTTTGCTGCATTCATTAAAAGGTAGAACACAAGTCAAAAATTCCAGAATAATCTACTGGCTATAAGCAGGACATATGAAGCAGGAAGACAGCCCGGTAGAATAACTTTTCTTCTCTCTGGGTAATTTGAAAATTAGATTCTATAAAAGATGATGTTTAAGCTGGGTCTTAACAAGTGGATAGGAAATAGGCAAGTGGAGGTACTTTTCCAAATACACCTAGTACAGTCTGGCATGCTCAATTATTTAGTCATGCATTTATTCAGTCGCCCATTCATTCATTCAGCGGAAAAGCGTAATACACACTGAAGATAAAATTCTTAGGCAGATAGACTTGATTGTTTTCGTCACACAAGATGACGTAGTCACTTGAGGGCTACAGAGAAGTAGACAATTATAATACAGCCATCAATACTATAGAGGACAAGGAAAGAGGGGCAGATCCTTCAGTAACAGAGAGTAGAAGGATAAAGAAAGGTAGGTCTGTCTTCCATCCTGCTCTCTTTCCAGTCCTTCCTCTCTAAAACACAGAGAAATGTTCTTTTGTCATTATTTTCATAGCCACATATGAATTTATTCCTTGGAGTCCCTTAGGAGAGTATCTGATATGATTTTGGCCAAAAATATTCAGAATCAAGGGTATATTAATCCATCTGTTTTGTTCCCTTGAGTCTGAATTAATGGATCTTTCTTAAAATATGAATTAGATTTTGTTTCTTCCACTGAATCCAGGCCCTGGCATAGGCCCGGCTCGATTCTCATTGCTCTGGGCTGTGGGTTAATGACAGTTTTCAGAGTCCCATGTAGAGTCCTGTTGATTTGTGTTAGGATGTGGATGTCATCCCTCTCTCACCTGCTGCCAACCCACATAGAACTGAGGTGTCAGAAGCTTCTCTGCGCCTCAGTTTCCCTTAATTTTAAATAAGAAGTTCAGATTAAAGGAACTCTAAGTTCCCTTTCAATCCTTTTACATTCAAACTTTTCCCTTTCATTCATTTATTAAAAGATGAGTCTTTGAAATCAATGGTGCTTTTGCATCATTAGAGGGCAGACTTCCCTTGGAGTAGGAAATGAAGGAGCGTGTTGAGAAATTAAAATATTTGATATGAAGCATTGGATTCCTCTTTTGACGGGAGAGCACCAGAGAGAGGAGGAATAGAGGAGCGAATGAAGATGATGAAGCAATTACCCACTAACTCTAGAGCAAATGTCCTCTACTAATCAAATTCTTATAGTATAGTGTGTTGAGCTACAAGTCCCATTGGAAGGTCATGAAATCAGCATTAAAAAATGAAACAAATTACACAGAATCGAAAATAGGCTACATTTTACATGACAAGAAGAGATACTGTTTCGTGAAATTATTTTTCTTTTTTTTTTTTATTATACTTTAAGTTCTAGGGTACATGTGCATAACGTGCAGGTTTGTTACATATGTATACTTATGCCATGTTGGTGTGCTGCACCCATCAACTCGTCAGCACCCATCAATTCATCATTTATATCATGTATACCTCCCCAGTGCAATCCCTCCCTCCTCCCCCCTCCCCATGATAGGCCCCAGTGTGTGATGTTCCCCTTCCCGAGTCCGAGTGAAATTATTTTTCTTATCCACTATATGTGTGGGGGTGTGTTTACTAAATCACACTATAAAATTTGTTTTTAAATGTATGTAGAGGTAACACACTTTAAAAATATTGAGCTAAGGAATTAAATGTTACTTTTAGATTAAATATTCAAAATATTTACACATTAATATGGAAGTGGGAGCTTTTTATCTTCTTGAAGCAAAGCAAGAATTCATAGATAAACCAGAGTAATAAGTATTGAAAACCTAGTAATCTTGAGTGAATAAGATACATTCTGTTTCATTGGAGACACCAACATCTACCAGTGAACTCCTAGCATGTTTCCTTAAAAGTCCTTTTTTTTAAAAAATGAATCTCATTAAACTGAATATTGGCTTTGAAGACAGACAAGCCTGCACTGAGAGTCCAATTTCACCATTCCCTAGACGTTTGAGTTCAGGGAAAATTACTTCGCCTCCTTCTACGGCTATCAGTTGATTTATCTTTAAAACTATGGTTATCAGACTGGACACGGTGTCTCACACCAGTAATCTCAGCACTTTGGGAGACTGAGGTGGGCGGATCACAAGGTCAGGAGTTTGAGACCAGCCTGGTGAACAAAGTAAAACCCCATCTCTACTAAAAATACAGGCGTGATGGTGCACACCTGTAATCCCAGCTACTTGAGAGGCTGAGGCAGGAGAGTCACTTGAACCTGGGAGGTGAAGGTTGCAGTGAGCCAATATCATGCCATTGCACTCCAGCCTGGAAAATAGAGTGAGACTCTGTCTCAAAAAACAAACAAACAAACAAACAAACAACAACAACAACAACAACAAAAACTTTATGGTAATCATACTTGGCACACAGAGTTTTTTCGTTTTTTTTTTTTTTAAGGGTAACTGCTTCATGAAATTGGTCTGAGCATAGATTTTTTTGGATAAGAAATGAAAAGCTCAGGCAACAAAAGCAAAAATAGACAAACGGGTTTATGTCAAACTAAAAAGCTGCACAACAAAGAAAATAATCAACAGAGTGAAGAGACAACCTATAGAATGGGAGAAAATATTTGCAAATTGTGCATCTGACAAAAGGTTAACATCCAGAATATACAAGGACCTTAACTCAATAGAAAAAATATTCGGTTTAAAAATTGGCAAAAGATCTGAATAGACATTTCTCAAAAGGAGACATACAAATTACCTACAGGTATGTATGAAAAAAATCTTCAACACCTCTAATATCAGGGAAAAGTAAATCAAAACCTCAATGAGATATTACTTTACCCCAATTAAAATGGTTGTCATCAAAAAGACAAAAAATAACATATCCTGGTGAAGATGCAGAGAAAAGGGAATTCTTAAACACTGTTGTAGGAATGTAAATTAGTACAGAAAGTATGGACAACAGTATGAAGGTTCCTCAAAAAATTAAACATCGAACTAGCATGTGAGCCAACAATCACACTATTGGGTTTATAGTCAAAGGAAATAAAATCAGTATGTTGAAGATACATCTGCACTCCCATGTTTATTGCAGCTATATACACAATAGCCAAGACATGGAATCAACCCAAGTGTCCATCCATAGATGAATGAATTTAAAAATGTAGTACATACACACAGTGGAATATTATTCACCATAAAGAACAATGAAATCCTATCATTTGCAACGACATGGATGAACCTAGAGGGACGTTTTGTTAAGTGAAACAAGCCAAGCACAGATGGACAAGAATCTAAAAAAGTTGATCTCAAAAAATTGGAGAGTAGAACACTGGTTCCCAGAGGCTGGGGAGGGGGAAGAAAGAGAAGGTAATGAAAAGAGGTTGGTCAATGGGTCCAAAGTTACAGTTAGAAAGGAGGAATAAATTCTGGTGTTGTATATCACAAGAGAGTCATTGTAGTTAACAATAATGTATTGTATATTTCAAAATAGCTAGAGGAGAATATTTTGAATGTTCTTACCACAAAGAAATGACAAGTATTTTGAGGTGATGGATATCCTAATTACTCCAATTTGATTATCACATAAGGCATACATGTACCAAAACATCACACTGTACCCCGTAAATATGTACAATTAAAAACACAATTTTACACATTTTATTTATAATTGACCGCTGATACTTGTACAAACACACAGTTGTTTTAACAACTAAATCAGCCAATGTACGTAAAGTGTTTAGCCCAGTCTCCGGCACATAGTAAGCTCTCAATTAATGACAGTTTTCATGGTTGAAAGAAAATTAAACAGGCTTTTCTCTGCTAATTAGGAAGCCCAAGTGCAGGACAAGCCGTGTGACAGCTGACAAAACGATGCAGAGCTCACCTCTGAGCAGGCTGCATCTCTGTGCTCCCCTGCCCCTGAGAAATGATGATGAGTCAGGTGAGAATAATACATTAGCATGGATAGCAAACAATAAAAGTTGATCTCAGCTCATATGAATTCCTTCAAACTGCCTCTTCAATCTGGTTAAGAGACTATATCATTTATGGGCTATTTTCCAGTTGAAGAAACAAAGAACAGGCTCTCTCTGTTCAGGGTAAGTAAGCGAACTGCTGACTCACGACAATTTACTGCCCTGAATGGGATCCTGCTTCTCACCTCTGTTTCTGGTCACGATCCTGAGGACTAGCGTAAAACATCATGTTTACATGCAGTAGCTTTTAGAGTGTCCCATGACAGAGGAGCAGCACGTAGGTTACACAGTTGTTTTTAAAATGAGTGTCCAACAGCTACCAAGCTCAGAATCAAATCAAGAACTCAACCCCTTTTACAATAGCTGCAACAAACAAACAAACAACAACAACAACAAAAAAACAAACTTAGGACTACCTAACCAAAGAGGTGAAAGACCTCTATAAGTGAAACCACAGAACACTGCTGAAAGAAATCATAGATGACACAAACTAATGGAAACACATCCTATGCTCATGGATGGGTATAATCAATACTGAGAAAATGACCATACTGCCGAAAGCAATCTACAAATTCAACACAATCCCTATCAAAAACCACCATCATTCTTCACAGAACTAGAAAAAACAATCTTAAAATTCACATGAAACCAAAAAAGAGCCCGCATAGCCAAAGCAAGACTAAGCAAAAAATAAATAAATAAATAAATAAATAAAATAAAATCCGGAGGCATTACATTACTTGATTTCAAATTATACTATAAGGCCATAATCACCAAAACAGCATGAGACTGGTATAAAAACAGGCACATAGACCAATGGAACAGAGTAGAGAACCCAGAAATAAATCCAAATGCTTACAGCCTGCTGATCTTCAACAAAGCAAACAAAAACATAAAGTGGGGAAAGGACACCCTATTCAATAAATGGTACTGGGATAATTGGCAAGTCATATGTAGGAGAATGAAACTGAATCCTCATCTCTCACCTTATACAAAAATCAACTCAAGATGGACCAACGACTTAAATCTAAGATCCGGAAACTAAAAATTCTGGAAGATAACATTGGAAAACTTTCTAGTCATTGGCTTAGGCAAGGATTTCATGACCAAGAACCCAAAAGCAAATGCAATAAAAACAAAGATAAATAGCTGGGACTTAATTAAACTAAAGAGCTTTTGCATGACAAAAGGAACGGTCAGCAGAGTAAACAGACAACCCACAGAGTGGGGGAAAACCTTCACAATCTATACATCTGACAAAGGACTAATATCCAGAATCTAACAAATATGAATAGACAGTTCTCAAAAGAAGATATACAAATGTCCAACAAACATATGAAAAAATGCTCAACATCACTAATGATCAGGGAAATGCAAATCAAAACCACAATGTGATACCTCCTTACTCCTGCAAGAATGGCCATAATCAGAAAATCAAAAAAATAATAGATGTTGGCATGGATGTGGTGATCAGGGAACACTTCTACACTGCTGGTGGGAATGTAAACTAGTACAACCACTGTGGAAAACAGTATGGCGATTCCTTAAAGAACTAAAAGTAGAACTACCATTTATTCCAGTAATCCCACTACTGGCTATCTACCCAGAGGAAAATAAGTCATTATATGAAAAAGATACATGCACACGCATGTTTTTAACAGCATAATTCACAACTGCAAAAATCTGGAATCAACCCAAATACCCATCAATCAATGAGTGGATAAAGAAACTGGTATATGTATGATGGAATACTACTCAGCTATAAAAAGGAATGGATTAATGGCATTCACAGCAACCTGGATGAGATTGGAAACTATTATTCTAAGTGAAGTAACTCAGGAATGGAAAACCAAACATTGTATGTTCTCACTCATAAGTGGGAGCTAAACTATGAGGATGCAAAGGCATAAGAATGACACAATGGGCTTTGGGGGCTCAAGGAAAAGGGTGGGAAGAGGGTGAGGGATAAAATACTGCAAACTGTGTGCAGTGCATACTGCTCAGGTGATGGGTGCACCAAAATCTCACAAATCACCACTGAAGAACTTACTCATGTAACCAAATGCCACCTGTTCCCCAATAACCTCTGGAAATAAAAATAAATAAACAAAAATAAAATAAAATGGGCATCTAAAAATCTTTTATTATTTGTGAATATTGCCAACTGGAAGTGACTAAACTCATGTGACATTCATGAAATATAGAACACCTCTTTACTGGAAGTTCATTTTGAGCCTTTTCTTATGGTCAACAAACCTCAGAGGATGTAGATTTGAAACTTTGCAGAGATCAAACTATCTCAAGGACAGAAGACCAAACACTGCATGTTCTCACTCATGGGTGGTAATTGAACAATGAGAACACTTGGACACAGGAAGGGGAACATGACACACCGGGGCCTGTCGTGGGGTGTGGAGAGAGGGGAGGGATAGCATTAGGAGATATACCTAATGTAGATGACGAGTTAATGGGTGCAGCACACCAACATGGCACATGTATACGTATGTAACAAACCTGCACATTGTGCGCATGTACCCTAGAACTTAAAGGATAACAAAAAATAAAAATAAAAATAAAAAAAGAAACTTTGCAGAGATTAAGCATCCAATCTACAAATTTACATGTGCAGATGAATAGATCAATGGCTTGTCTAAACACAAAATAGATCACATAATTTTGTTAGTTGTAAGATGTTATAGGGATCATCCAGAACAAATCCTTCATTTTACAGATGAGGAAATAAATCCAGAGCTAAGTATTAGGATGCCCAGTTTTGTCACATGGATAGTATGTGGCTCAGGACTTGAACTCAGACATTCTGTCTCCAAGCCCAGTACTCTTTCCCTGTATTCTACATTCTCAACAATGGGTATGAAGTAAAGGCAGTTCGTATAGTTCAAGGTCATGGCAGGACTATTTGGAGTTGCCTTCAAAAAGCAAGCCAGCCAATTCTCACTCAGCCTGGACATAGGACAGACTTTCCAAGAGAGGCAGGAAACTGGGCTTTCTGCCACCCAACATCCCATTTTTCTCTTGAAAATGCAAAAAGAGACTGATTTCATTTCTGAAGGGCACTTGATTATATGATTCAAAAGCCCAGTAAATATTTTTGACCTTCAACCCAATGATTCCACTCCTAGAAATTAATCATTAAAAAAAAGAAAAGAACCTGGATGACAGGAAGGATTTAGCTTCAAGAATGGCATAAAGTTGTTTTTATAATGACAAGATCCTGTACCCAAGAGAATTGTTTAAATAAGCTCTGATATATTTACATCATAGTTTATTTTATTTTACAGCCACAAAAATGATATTGCAAGAAAATAACATCTAATAACCCGGGGAAATGTTCTTGATATGTTGCTCAGGAAAGTATCTTACAAAACAGCATGTGCAAAATGATTCTAATTTTGTGACAAAAATCTATATTTATACCTACATTTGTTTAAAAGAAGGACTCAGATAAAATATCCCAATGTTTCAAGAGTCAGCAATAGAATGACTGGTCATTACTATTTTTGCCTTTAGAGTTGTGTTGTATTTTCCAACATTTTGAATACGAACATGCATTATTTTTATAAGAGACTAAAAATATTATTTAAAGCTAAAGTCTTATTTCTTCCCTCAATATGCCTCTGAGGTAGTCCAATAAGCTGAGGATGTAGGGTAGCACTTCAGGCCTTTAGTGGTGGTGACAGAGAAGGGGAGAGAGATAGGGACATAGTCTGAGGATTTATCACATGTAATACTTTCAATCCCTTGGGATATTGTATCATCAAGCACAAAATTATTTTCTTGATGATACCTTCCATAGTACTTTATAAGTCTCAGACGTTTTTTAGACAAAGGCCAACATAAGCGGGAAAAAAAGTCCATGACCTACTCAGTCTGTCTATTCACACTTTCCACTAGGAAAATGAACACCTTGGTCTTATAAAATTGGAAAGAAACAAGATCAAACACATTACAGTAAACGTATTGGCAATACATAAGAATCAGTAATCAATTTATGTGAAAAGCATCTGAGCTCGTACACATGATTTCAGGTTATGATGCTGTGTCGTGTAAACCTGAAACTAACCCAGTAGTATTTTTATATTTATCTTGTTAGTTTGCTGAAAATTACGTAAATGGAACACATATATAGATGGCAGATGTCACCTGGAAGTGCTATAGGCACACGTTGGGAGCTTGTACTTGCGTTAGTGCAAGAGTGTGAGTGATTCATATCTGAACCATAGCACACACATATCTTAGTTTAGTGATTGGGAAATTATAGGCCAAAAGTAAACTTCATGGAAAAAATGCATCACTACACACTATAGGGCCAACTAAATTGCTAATAAATGAAGCTAGACTAATAAATGAAGCTAGAATAATTTGTCGTTAAAATGCAAGAATGACAGCCATCAAAAACTGCCCAATCAAGACAAAAGTGCTGAAGCACTAATCTGAAAGTCACCTCCTCAAAAATTTCAGAATTCCAAATCTTGATGCCTATGCCTGTTTCACAGGAGCTGGGCAGTGCCACCAAGAAGCTCAAGTTTTTGTTGAGCATGGGATTAGAATCCTCAGTAAAATCCAACATGCGACTTTTCTTGGCTCATGAATAGGAAGTCTGCGTAACTTGTAATACTTCACTAAGGAGGTTAGTACTAAATGGCCCTGTGTAAAATCGATAACCTTGCACCATCATCTACATGTAAGAATTTAGGAAAGGACTCTCATTTTAGCATCAGTGCTCTCTGAGGGCCACCAGTGTCCCAGGTTCATACTTTAAATCACTGTGAGTTCAGGGGATTCTTGATCAATGTGAAGCCAGGACACGAACAAGAGCCTAATTCGTTGACTCATCCAGAGCTTCTGAACTCTGGCTGCAGGGCCAGAGGCCAGGCTAAGAAGGCTGCTTCGGAAGAAATATGCAAAACTCCAGGACATTTTCCCCTATTTGCCTTTTGCTCTTTCGTGCTTTTCCATCTCTCCCTCCCTGCTCAGTCTGTCATGACAGAAACGGAAGGTTGGTGGTGGAGGACATCCCAGTCCAGTCTTTTCTTTTTTTGCTGCTGCTTTTTCATTTTCTTGGTTCTTTAACAAACCATCTCTCATCTCTGAGGAGTAACTTTCCTTTTCAGCTCCCTACACATCTGTATTTCACAGAAATAAAAGGGAAGCTTTAGGATTTTGTCAACAAAGAGATGATATTGGAATCTCTTTAATAGCCTCCATCTTCAGGGGATTCGTGATTGTGAGAAAATTCCTAACTAGGCCCAAGGAGAAAACCTAGGAATTCTAACCACTAGACAGACACCGTGATGCCCAAGTCTTTGGAGTCTTTAAGAATTAGCTGGGATTTATGTAATGAGGCAGACGATATGAATTCCAGCATCTGAAAGAAGGGCTTTGTATAACCTCCTCCCTTTAAAAATGGTTTGGCATGTCAGATGTCATCTGGCCCTGACAATTTACAGGTCTCCCTCCAGAGGCAGAGGATAATGACAATAGTAGCAGTAGTCTGGGGGCTTCGTGGTCTTATGGACACTGAGAGGACAATGAGCCAATGGGCTGAGGTGCCAGCTGTGGGGTGGCAGGGCCAGGCTCTGAGGCTAATTAGGGCTACCAGACTTGAGGGCGCCCCTGTTGCTCCTGCCCTCTGCAGGGGCCCCATGGCTGCTGAAACTGCCTGGTCAGAGTGAGTCAGGCCTTGGCACCCTTGGACATTTGTGAGTTTTGTCTTCTGGCTCCCTCTCTCCTTCTGTCTTGTCTGTTCTGTGCAGCCTTTTCAGTCTTCTCCAGATTTTTTGATGCTCCTCCCATCCAAACTTGCTCTCAGTAAAGGTACAGATCTTCCCCTGAGACTTGAGGATAAACTTAGGTTGACCACTATCTTTCGAAATGGAAGGATCATTCTCATGTTTTCCTCAAATGATGCAGAGATGATCATGCCCCCTGCAAAGGTTGGAGTTAATGCTTTGGGAGTTAGAAAGATTTCTCAGATTCCCCGAAATCACAGGATTGCTACTTCCTTAAATATTATTGACTCCAGGGGCAATTTTTGTAACATGTGAATTCAAACCGTAAACCATGACCAGCTGCCTCCAGCTGTCTGTAGAAGGGCTTTCTACAAAGAACTCTGATTTCTTTTTCCTCAGAGAAGAAGCTGGGCCAATCCAGAAGTGCTTCTATCATGCCTTTATCTACACCCTCCTAGGGAAGTACTTAGGCAGGTTACCTAAACTCACTGGGCCTCAGTTTTCCTCATTCATAAAATGGGCATAATAATAATAATGGCACCATCTTATAGGAGGGTTAAACGTAATAGTATAGGTATAAAATCTTTGAAGAGGGCTTGACACACAGAAATTACTCTTGGGCCTAGTTACGGCTTACTTCTGAGGCTTGAGGAGTAAAGAATTGGGACCTAACTTTGGAATAGTGCTATAGGATGAGGCTTTTTGTTTTCTATTGTTTTAAAATCTAAAGGATAAAAACTAAGCAGCAGGCCCTCTTTTCTCACTTTGGGCATTTTGGGGCCCACATGATAGAAACTTATCTCTAGGAACCCCTTTGGCCTCAAAGAGGTCTAGTAGAGTACATGTGGACACAGTCGCATTTAATTTACTGGCTTGATTTGCTATGCACATTTATATATTAATTTTAGTTTGTATCATTTCAACCACTGTTCTAAAACAAGAACTAAATTTTCTCTCAGCATGCAATACTTACAAAGGAAAAAGAAGAAAGATAAAAAGGAAAAGGAAGAAAGAGAGAAAGAAAGGAAAGAAAAAGAAAGAATACATTTTGAGAACATGTAAATATGCTATTATTGTGTTAATCCACAAAATCCTAATGAATCAACACATGTTTTAGCCACTTCTGCTTCTGCTAAAGGATGTCTGTCTTAGTTAATTGAGTGTTGCTATAAACGAATTCTACCGGCTGGATACTTAATCTTTTAAAAAGAGGTTTATTTGGCTCATGATTCTGATGGCTGGGAAGTTCAGGATTGGGCATCTGCATCTGGTGAGGGATCAGGCTGCTTCCACTCATGGTAAAAGGTGAAGGGGAGCCTGCGTGTGTGGAGATCACATGGTGACAGAGGAAGCAAGAGGTAGTGGGGAGATGTCAGGCTCTTTTAAACAACCAGCTCTCTTGGTAACTAATAGCGTGAGTACTCACTCAACATCAAATGAGGGCCTTAATCTACCCCTAAGGGATCTCCCCCCATGACCTAAACATCTTCCATTAGAAGATTAAATTTCATTACGAGGTTTAGAGGGGACAAACATCCAAACCATAGCAGTGTCCTAGTGCAGATAACACTTCAATATTGTGATTACATGTTTATATGCCTGCCTAGCCTGCTAGATTTAGCTTTCTGAAGTCTCCTGTATTCTCTTTGTATCCCTTAAAGCCAGCACAGAAGGTATAACAGATACGTGCGAACATCTTACCTAGTTATTGGCTTAACCTTCAGTTACTGAGGGTAGTTGGAAGGGCTGAAGTGAGGGTTTATTCTAGGGATATACATTCTAATAGGAGAGAGGATCACGTGGTATTCAAGAAGAGAGGCCAGGTATGTCGGTGCTTTCTGGAGCCCAGGATGGTGTTGACACCAGATTGCATGGATCTCCACTCTGATTTGTCCTTGAGGTAGCTCATTTCTCTAATCTCTCTCTCTCTCTCAAAGCAGAGACTGCCAAATGCAACACCTCATTTTGGATGTGGAGTCCGGGAGGCTTGACTGCTCTGTATTTTCCTACAAATGAACCTTGCCTGGAAGTTCTAGCAGGAGCTACTTGTACACCTGTGAACCAGGAAAGGTCCTCCTCTACTGGGGAAGATCGTCTTCTTCGACCAAGCACACAGCTCCAGGAGGAATGCACATGGAGCTGTGTAGAAGGAAAGGGCCACCCACCTAACCAGCCAGATCAGTCAAATCAACCCTGGGGATCAATGTGGTGACAAATGTCACAGCCAGATCACCCTCACATCCTCCATCTCTTTATGAAACGTCAACTTTGAATGCTGCCAACATATTTCTGCACCCTCTACCTCTGCTTCCTCTGACAAAGCAGGATGTGAATGGACTGCTTCTGGGCTGTGACGTGGATGGGGAAGGACCTGTGTGTCTGCTCCACCCAGGATCAGCAGCCCAGCATTTTTTCTGCTGTTCCTCTGGTGCCTGAAGTGGGTGGGGTCCCAATGGGACCTTTTTTCCTAATTGCCTATGCCATGGGATTAAATATCATCAGAGTCAGAATTTGAAACAAGGTTGTTTTTATATTCATTCCAGTGACAAACTTTCAACAGATATAACAATGCCTAGAAACAATGCCTGGGACATGGAAAGTGACATCTCAAAGGAGTCAGCCAATATTTCAAATTCTAAGGGCCTGTCTCACTCCATCTACAACCATAATCATCTCTCTTATCCCTAATAAATCTCCAAGCAACCACACACTATTACTAGTGAGAAAAGGATAGAAATGTACATCCTAAGAGAAAGGATATCTTTAAGGCACTGACCAGAGCTGGTTTGAGTCACCTGTATACAGCACTGTATTTTTGTGGTTTTATTTTTTCTTAACCTTTGAAATTCAGGGTTATCTCAAGATGGGGAGACAAGAAAGCAACAAGAAATCCACAAGGAGGGAGATCTAAAAGGAAGGAGAGAAGTTGTGAGCAAAGGACAGTGAGTGACTGATTCTAAGGATGGTGAAGACCAAGAGCAAAAATGCTGTTTTAATAAGTAAAACATTTGCCACATATCCTGTTAGAATTTCTGTCCTCCTTGCCCTTAACCCTGCCTCTTAGGGATGGAGAAAGGGAGGCACCATCAGCACAGGAAGTCACCTGTCAGTGCAGCTCTCCCTCCCTGAGCCTGGCCATTCCCTTTGCCCTCAGCTCCCAGTGGAAATCTGTTATCACAGTACTTGCCACACTACATTGAAGCTGGCTCTTTCTCATAGAAACACATCAGTCCTCTCCAGCACAGGACCAACTTATTCATCTTTATACCTTCAGAGCCCAGTCCCTTGTTGAAGAAATATTGTTTGAAAAGAGCTGTAAATTTTCCTCCATAAAACACAGTAAAAAGATATTTTCCATTTGCCCAATTGCTTAAAAATTTTAAATTGGAAGCCATGTATAACTTCCTTTCTTCTTAATCGTGTAACTGCTGAGAGTGACAGTTCTTAATACAGATATAGCAAGAAAGGTTAAAGTTCATGCCAGTACCTATAGTAGCAATAAGGTATAACACCTAAGTGCGTTATTATTGTGGCTTAGCATGTTTCTCTCTTGCTAGGATGAAGTTTGGCATTGACTGACAGGTCAATACCACCTGAAAACCCCCAGCAAAGCCAAGCCCAGCATTAAGAGCTTCTTGTTTTAAATGAACCGCTAGGGACCTAGTCCTTCAGCATCAGAACAAAAGGGGAAGATGGGTCCTTTGATATCAAAACCAAAATTCATCCTGATTTGAGAGTTCTTTATTCTTTCTGGCAGTGCAGTGGTACGATCTTGGCTTACTGCAACCTCTGCCTCCCAGGTGCAAGAGATTCTCCTGCCTCAGCCTCCCGAGTAGCTGGGATTACACGCGCATGCCACCGCGCCCGGCTAATTTTTTGTATTTTAGTAGAGACGGGGTTTCACCGTGTTGCGCAGGCTGTTCTCCAACTCCTGAGCTCAGGCAATTCACCCACCTTGACCTCCCAAAGTGCTGGGATTACAGCCATGAGCCACCTCACGCGGCCCTCTTTTTGTATTTTTCTACAAGTTGTCGCAGATCAGTTATGGTTGTTACAAGTGTTCCTGGAAGCTAATTGTTGGCCATCACATTAACGGCAACAATAGAAACTCTCAGGGTGGGTCCTTAAAGTAGATCTTATTTGAAATGGTTTGAGATGAATAGAGGAAATGAGATGGGCACAAGCTGCATAACCTCTTAATCACTGTCTCTGCATTTCATCCTGATGCGCATACCTCTGGATCACCTTCCTCCTGGGTACCCTACCATTGTGCATGCCTGTATTCTTCCTACCAGTATTTGGCGTTCTCTGTTCTGCTCAGAATAGCATGCGAAACGACTGCTTGTGGAGCTGCTCTCCATTGTTAGGGAGACAATAAAAGGATGTCTGATAAGCATCTTACGGCAGATTTTTTCTACAGCTGAAGCATATTGGCGGCATAATTTTCCAAATTTGCATCCTACCTGTGGCTCCAAGGAGCTAACCTAGACTCCTTGCCAAGGGAGGACATTGTTCCTTAATTTCTAGAGGCTGCAGGCACTTACCGGATTGTTATTGATATTGTCTTAGAGCTGGCTCATTCTCACACTACTAACTGGTAACTATGAATCTCTGGCTGCTCAAAAGACTTTTGCAGTGGCTCAATGTTTCAGGAAAACCTCTCTGAGAAGTACATGAGCAGGTACAATGTAGTCTGTGTTTTCAAATATGTATTTATATTTAAATATAACATATATTTAAGTAAACGTGTTGAAAATCCAGGTTCTTTCTTAAAAGGTAGATTGAAAATGATGGCTTGCTCTATAGAAGAGTCACAAAAAGAGGACAGAAATTTTTTGGACTCTGATGTAATCGCTATGTTTGCTCCGCTGGAGGTTTTCAGCAGTGGCTCAACTCCCATTTTCAAGAACATTCTAGAAGGATGTATGTTTATGTGAGTTGGAAACTACACTAGATTTTTTTTAAAATGCTTGTTCTAAGATCCAATTTTTCTCCAACTCCTTTAAATAAAAGCATCCCTATGTATTTAAAATATAATTAAATTAAAGAAATTTCAACATGCATGCGAGTCTGTAGGAATGCCTGTTGGCTGAAACAAAACTGTTGTTTATGACTCTTTGACCAACTCTGTTTATTACGTGTGTGCAATGTGTAAGGCATGATGCAAATATTTTGGATATCAAGAAGGTAAAGGCACCTCACTTCAATCTGAAATAGTTATTGAGGAGACAAATCATAGCTTGATAGATAATTACTTTTAAAAACCAAATGGTTGCTTAAAACTCTATGCGGGTGATTTGTGAGTTCTGATTAAGGTGAGAACATTCCAGACTACAATATTAAAAGCTTTCATTAAAGAAGTGGAGTTTAAACTGTTCTCTTTGAAGAATTCTTGTACCTATGTGTTTCTACTGCTTCTTTTTAATCATATATTCTATATTCCTGGTTAATCAGAAATTAACCTAGAATAATAATTTCTTTTATCATTTTCTATGTCTCCCAGAAAATCAAAAAAGTAACAGGACAGTTAGAATTCCAAACAGTAAACATAATGGGGAAGGGTTGTTATTTATTGACAACCCACAGTTTTAAGAGTCTTCATAATTATTTAGCATTTTGATTTCATTCCTTCAGTTTACACTTGTTTTCAGCATAATCATGGCCAAAATAAGAAGAAACAGCAGGAGGCAAATTAATGCCTTAGAAACCGTAGGTCAGAATCATCAAAGAGACAATGATTGCAACATTTTAAAATTGTTGAAAATAGCTAGTGTGGTTACTTCACACAATGTGAATAATGAGGAGGAATTTCAGGGATTAGACTGAATTTCTGCATTTTGCAACATTTGGTAGACATAAAGTTCTTCCATTTTCTGTTCACCATATGTGCCATATTTTCTATTAGCATAAAATTCCTATGACCCTTAAATAATTCAGATTCAGTGACAACATAATTAAGATTCTGTTAAAGTTAAATAGATGAACAAAATTCTAGTCTTTTTACTTCGAAAGTAAAACAGCTTCTCTGGGCCACTCATATATGGAGATTTATCTTTTTTGCAAATATTTTTAATAATATAAAATAATGTTTAGAAATCAAATGTTTGTTATGAACTGGCTTCATGATAGAATGATAGTTTCACTTGACCTGTTAATTATTTTAAACTTTTAAATAGAATTCATAAAACGTGCTTCCCACTTGCTTCATCTGTTCCCCAAGTAATTGGGTTTCAGTCACGTTTTTGGTCTTGATTTTTTTGGTGAGCTGGAAGGAAGCAAAATCAATGTACAGGAAGCACCCAACTTCATCCACCCGGGAAAAATGAAACCTTTTACAAGTATTTGTAGGACATGTACTCAGCCTGATGCTAATGACTCCTTTGTATATAAAGAAGTGAGCCTTGGTGCAGACCCTCAAAGAGCTTCCCTTTTTACTAGGAAAACAGGGCTCCCTGCAAGTGACCTAACTAACCAGTAAGAGCAAACTTGAGTGAGTCAGACTAACAATATTAGGAGTAAGAGATACACAATTGGGAATCAGAGCCATCAGTGAAATGCCCAGGAGAAAGCAGGACCTGAACTGATCTTTGAGATATACCTCGTTCTGGAAAGCCATGAAATCAACAAACACTGGACAGAGGCCACTATGTTCATGGGCCGGTGAAAAACAATCACTTAAACAAACAGAAACAACACTAAAAACAAACGAACAAAAGGATCCTTCCTGACGGGAGCAGGGGTGTCCTTGGGGAATAGTGGACATAGGTGAGTCAGTAGCCAAGGGGTGATCAGGTGATGGTGGGCTCTGAAATTTAAGCAGAAGAGCGACATAATATGGTGCCCTTTGAACTCCCGTAAGTTCTTTTGAGGAAACCTGGAGAACAATAGGCTGGACAAGGTATCACACTAGAGTATCAGATAATCTGTTTGGTGTCTCAATTCATCATAGAAGGAGTTAGGAGGTAAGTTAGGAATAAGTCATCTCATTCTAAGTGGTGTTGGGAGGTTTGTTTTTAACCCATAATTTTTCTTGAACTTTCGATAACTGTTGCTGATCAGCTTCTAGCTTAATTCTAAAAGACATTAGGAGTGAAAGAGACAATCATTTGGAATTTGAAAGCCTGTTTTTTCCTTTTTTTTTAAGGATGACTGGAGCTTCAGGCTCTAGTATTTTATTACATCTATCACATATTTATTACACTCAGATACGGCAGCTCTTCATAGCAATGACTAAGAACAAAGACCCTAGAGTCAGAGGCAGACAGGGACTGAATCCCACGTCTACTTCTCAAAGGTATATCACCTTGAGGAAGTTATTTTATTTACCTGAGTCCCAGTTTCCTCATATATGAAACAAATACAATGATGATAAAATAATAATAATACCTACCTCATAAGACTACAGGTGTATATTTATTATACTTATATTTATGTTTTTATATAGTTACTAGAACAGTGCTTGGTGCAGAAGAAGCAATCAATTAGGTATTAACTATGTTTACTTTATAGTCACAAATGTCCTTCATATTGTACCATAACTAAGTATTTAACATTTTATTGTATCTACAGAGAATGCTACAAATTCTAGGAATTAGATGAAAAGGTTTGAGAACCACCAAGCCATGGGAAGCAATTATAGTTTTTATTCAAAAAGTGACATGATGAAAATGATTTTTCAGGAGATTAGTTTGCTTTCTTCTCTCTTTTTTTTTTTTTTTTTTTTTTTTTCAGACGGAGTCTCGCTCTATCGCCCGGGTGGGAGTGCAGTGGCTGGATCTCAGCTCGCTGCAAGCTCTGCCTCCCGGGTTTACGCCATTCTCCTGCCTCAGCCTCCCGAGTAGCTGGGACTACAGGCGCCTGCCACCTCGCCCGGCTAGATTTTTGTATTTTTTAGTAGAGACGGGCTTTCACCGTTTTAGCCAGGATGGTCTCGATCTCCTGACCTCGTGATCCACCCGTCTCGGCCTCCCACAGTGCTGGGATTACAGGCTTGAGCCACCATGCCCGGCCTTGCTTTCTTCTCTTTCATGCCTTCTTGGTGTATACATTTTTCCTAAACAATCTTATCCATCTCCATGGCTTCATTTATAGTATTTCTTATATGCTGGTATGCAAATTTCTTGCCTCCAAACCTGACACTTTTCCCTAGCTCTTAACTTGTGTATTCAATGGCCTAACAGAAATTAATTACTTTTTTAAAGAACTCAGATGCAATGTTTCAATCAAATTCAGCTCTTGTCCAAATCTGTCATGTTGAAAATTCTGATGCACTGGTTTTCAGAAGGTGATTTCTACCAGCAACACCAGCATCAGCTGGCAGTGTGTTAGAAATGCAAATCCCTGGACTCTACCACAGACTTGCTGAATCAGAAACTCAGGGCAAAAGAGGGGGCAACAATCTGTGTTTTAAAAAGCCCTGCAGGTGATTCTGATGCATGCTAGAGTTTCAGAACTATCGATCTAGAACTAAGACTTAGTTTTTGTTTGTTTGCTTGTTTTTTGAGGCAAGAGTTTCTGTCTTGTTGCCCAGGCTGGAGTGTAATGGCACAATCTCAGGTCACTGCAGCCTCCGCCTCCCGGGTTCAAGCAATTCTCCTGCCTCAGCCTCCCGAGTAGCTGGGACTATAGGCACCCGCCCACCATTCCTGGCTAAATTTTTGGTGTTTTTAGTAGAGACAGGGTTTTGCCGTGTTTGCCAAGCTGGTCTCGAATTCCTGGCCTCAGATGATCGTCCATCTCGGCCTCCCAAAGTGTTGGGATTACAGGCATGAGCCACTGCGCCTGGCCAGATTTAGCTTTTTGCTCTGGGTCTATTTTGTGACTTCTTTGCCCTTCATATAAAGAGTTCAGTTTTTCAAGTAGAAAAAGATTAGTCTCGTGGACTAAGAGGATCATGAGTGGGAAGGGACAGGACTAGTATCAGCGATACCTACCTGGGGACTAATGAAACCGTACAGATGAAGGCCTCACTTGGGGCAGGACAGTGGGGTGTTTTATGGCTAAAGCAAGACTGTTCCAAGTTCTTTCCTTTCAAGTGAACTGCTATTTAATATTAACTTCCTCTTTTTTATGTATTCTAAATGAGCTTTAATATTTTTAGCAAAATTTCAAAACATTCTGACTATATATTATCACAAATTCTTTCGAAAGGTTGAGAAAGGTGGCTCATTTACCAAAGTGGAAGTAACTTGTGTAGATTTTCTGAATCATGAGACTTTGTGTCCATTAAAAATGACCTTCAACCTTTAAAAATAGGCTGGGTGGGGCAGCTGGGAAGATTGTTTATATAATTAAGAAAACTGTATCCCTGGAATTTCTCCAAATATATCTGACTGTATCTGGATAGAGTTATACATTAAAATCAATGTAAGAATTAGACTGTAAGGTGAAATTAGGCTTTAAAAATATTTTTATTTTTCATATTTCTAACATAAAAAAACAGACATTCTAAAGTCCTGTTTCCTGACTATTGATCCTGTTAGAAGCCAATCTAAGCAAGCCATTGGCCAAATGATTTTCTCTTTGCAACAGAAATATAAGAACTTAAAAACCTATTTTTTTAAATACAGACTTTAATTAGAGCACCAGAAATATCTTCCAGAAAGGCAATACGGAATTTGGATCATTGTAATTTAAGTTAAATTACATTTGTCTTCTAATATTCAGAGAAAAGAGGAATAATCAAAGGTAAGTTTCAAGTCAATCTGGAATTTAGTATAATTCATTTTCCAAATGTATTTTTCCTAGTGCATATAGGAAGCTTGTGGGAAAATTAAATCCAGTCATTTCATTTCATCTCTCCTTCATTATTTAGAAGTTTTTAACTTATTAAGTCTTAACTATGGCCCGTGTACTTCCAGGTCTCAATGTGTTATGTAAAACATGTCAACAGAAGATAAACAAGACACTGTTTCTGCTTCCAAGGAACTCATCATCCAAGGAACTCATCATCCAAGGAACTCATCATCCAAGGAACTCATCATCCAAGGAACTCATCATCCAGAGGAAAAATAAGAGTATAAAACGAGTACAACATAAAAAATGTCGTGAAAGAGTATATTTGGGCCAGGCACAGTGACTCATATCTGTAATCCCAGCACTTTGAGAGGCCAAGGAGAGGGGATTGCTCGAGCCCAGGAGTTCAAGACCAGCCTGAGCAACATAGTGAGACCGCATCTCTATAAAAAATAAAAAATTAACTGGAATGTGTCTGTAGTCCCAGCCACTTGGGAGGCTGAGGCGAGAAGATCACTTGGGCCCATGAGGTCAAGGCTGCAGTAAGCTGGGATTGCACCACTGCATTCCAGCCTGGGCAACAGAGCAAGACCTCATATCACACACACACACACAAAAACAACAAAACACACACACACACACACACACAATCAGGCCGGGCATGGTGGCTCACACCTGTAATCTGAGCACTTTGGGAGGCCAAGGCAGGAGGATCACCTGAGGTCGGGAGTTCAAGACCAGCCTGACCAACATGGAGAAAACCTGTTTCTACTAAAAATACAAAATTAACTGGGCTTGGTGGTACATGCCTGTAGTTGCAGCTACTCGGGAGGCTGAGGCAGGAGAATCACTTGAACCCAGGAGGTGGAGGTTGTGATGAGCCGAGATCGTGCCATTTCACACTAGCCTAGGCAACAAGAGCAAAACTCCATCTCAAAAAACAAACAAACAAAAACACACAATCATACAAAAAACATATACTCAATTTATTATGAAGTCAGTTGATAGAAAGTACTGACAAATTTCGTAATGGGTTCAAACAGATATTTAAACAGTGGCAAAGAAGATTCATGGTTTCTAATGTTAGACAATAAAAAATCTTTCTTAAAAAATATAATCAGATAAGCAAGCATCACTGGATATTAATGAAAACCAACACCAAGAAAATAAATATTTATAAAAACAAATGGTACAAATGATATACAGTAGAAATACTAGAAAAAAGAGATAATAGAACAGGGTTTTGCTTTTTGCATTTTACTTTAAGAGTGAAGGGAGATAATACTACATCCTTAAAATATGAACATAGTGCTGTGACCAAAAGGCGCACTCAGAAAACAAAAGTGTTCTTGAAAAATAAAATATGATGATTACATTTTTAAAAATTAAGAGGACTAGAAAAAAATTGGAAGATAGAGACATACAAAATGTAAGAAAAGATGAGAATTGAAAGATGAATTCGATAAATCCAGCATCTGTTTAGTAAACATTTCAAAAGTGAGAAGAGAGACAATGAGGGGAAGAAATAATCTAAGAAGTAGAAGTAATATTATCAAAGTCTTCAGAGTAAATGCTGAGTTGGATAAATGAAAAAGAAAAGCTGAATGCGGACAAATCAACTTTACTTAGAAATGTGGCAGTAAACAACAGATTTAAACACAAAAAGGTCAAAAATAGTTATCTTCTGGGAATGGGACTGGAGATCAAAGAAACTGATGGAAGACTTCCTTTTTACTTAGATATATTCTAAAATGTTTGACATTTAAAAAAGTGATGACTAATTCTGGAGAAAAGTTTTACGGAGATGTAATACTTAAGTTGCATTTTAATGGATAGTTAGGCTTTTTCCCCCTTGGGCATAAAAAAGGATAGTTATTCTAAGCAGAAGGATTGGGAAGAGGCATGGGCATAGGGCACGGCCTATTTTAGAAATGGCAAAGCATTCTGTAGATTGTAGCAGCCACATGAGGGGAGAATGGGTAGGAAGGAATGAGACATCTGAGTGAAGTGAGGGCCTGAGCATAAAGGGTCTTGAAAGCTCTGAAGTTTTTGTACAAAGTTTTTCATTTGAGAGCCTGGGAGATGGGTCTGTATTACCCGAAACAGGGGATACTGGAGGCAAAGTAATCTCAAGAGGACACAGTGAAAAAGTAATTCTTCAAGTATTTTGCAAGAAGAATCTGTAAAGTGCATGAAGAAGTCCCCTGACTTCTACAGTATGCAGCATACTGATATATATGACTACTACGCTTGGTAGAGGAACTCAGTAAATATTTGCTGATTACTTTGGCACACTAGTACCTTGAAAAGATTCAGTAAGATGATTTATCTGAAAACCTCCACTTGTACAATGCCTTCTAAAGAAAAGAGCTTTTACAAATTTCAGGTCTCAGTGTGTTTTGTAAAACATTGCCTTCATTCTTATTCAGCCTGCACCATCATTCTTGGCATTCTTAAAAATATATACAGGTCATTTTAACCTTGTACGTGATGGATAAACATTCACATCACAGCTGCCAAAAATAATACCCATTTTGATCCTTGTAAATTCTAGACCTGTTGTTGGGCCCTTCAGACTACTAACAACTTTAGATCTTCTGTCTTCTCTGGAAGGGGAACAAGGAGTGGGCTTGTGTATTTAACCACCCCATCACCTTTAAGTAGGATGTGAGTTTACAGAATGGTTTCCTTTGTGTGAAAGGTTCTAGGTTTGCTGAGTTCTGCAGTGTGGAAGGAAAGTTCACAATGTAAAACGGTACTAGCAATGTGTGCTGATTTTTCATGTTTTAAAAGGATAAGTGGCAGAAATATGGATCCTTTTCTTGATTTGTAATTAGTTTCATGGTCCTACTTTCTCATCTAAATAACTGAGGGGTCAAAGGCTAATAAGCAGAGATGCCACGTATTCCAAGTAAGGCAAAATGCTGGTCCAGTTACACTACAACTACTGATACCCCACTCTTACCAAGGGAACTAGATGTCTTTTGATAGCTCGGCTAGCAGCCATCCAGATTTACACAGAACAAGAAGCAACTGAGGACATCTCTGGACAGACGTCTATTATCACACCTCTTCAATGACCCAAGATCCACAAGCATATCTTGTATCATATATCTTTTCTTTCCTTAGGGGTTGAATTATATGCCTCCCTCACCTCCCCCCCCCCCAAAAAAAAGATATGTTGAAGTCGTAAGCCCTAGCACCTCAAAATGTGACCTTCTATGGAAATAGGGTCATTGCTGATGTAATTCGTTAAAATGAAGTCATACTGGAATACGTTGGGCTCTTGATTCAATATGACTGGTGTTCTTCTAAGACAGCCTTGTGAAGACAGAGAAACATGGGGAGAAGCCCAAGCGAAGATGGAGGCAGAGACTGGATGATGCTGTCATAAGCCAAGGAATGCTGGAGGCTAACAGGAGCTGGAAGAGGCAAAGAAGGATCTTCCCCTAGAGGCTTCAGAGGGAGAATATCTGAGCAGACATCTTGATTTCAGACTTCTAGCCTCCAGAACTGTGGGAGAACAGATTTCTGTGGTTTTAAACCACCCAGTTTGTGGTACTTTGTTACAACAGCCTTAGGAAATGAATACACCTTTCTAGATCCCTAAATATAGATAAATGGGAATAGAGAACTAATCATTTGGTTAAATTCAGCAATGTCATTATATATTAAAATAATTCTCAATATTTTCAATATTTTTATCAATAGTTTTTTTTGCAGCTGTTGTACTTAAGAGTTACTACATAACTCTTACTTTATGGACACAGTAATTTATTTTAGAATTTCTCTGTTCAATATTTAACTTGCTCATATTTCATTCTTTTTTCTTTTCTGTTCTTGTATTCTAAATACGATTACACTGAATATCTTGATATGTTAATATTTGTCCACTTCTTTGACTAGTATTTTATAATAAGTAAATAGAAATGGAGTTACTGGCTCAAAGGACATGACATTTAAAAAGATTCCTAGTATATGTTATCAAATTGCTTCCCATGAATGTTGTAGCACTTTGTTACTTGAACTGACACATTAAAAAGAGTCTTTTCCAGAACTGCATCCTAGCAAGAGGGTAGATCTTAAGTATTCTCACACCACACACACAAATGGTGACTGAGCTGAAAAGTACGTTAATTTGCTTGATGGTGGTGGTAGTCACCTCGCAATGTATATGTATATAAAAACATCACATCTTACACCTTCAGTATACACAATTTTTATTTGCTAATTATGCTTCAATAAAGCTGGGAAGGAGGAAGTATTCTCTGCTAATGTGACTAGCATGGGATTTATTGCTTTAATTTTCATTACCTTGAATACTAACGTGAAACCGTTTTGCCCTAAAATGTTTATTAATGCTTAGTACGTATTCTATGACACTTCTGCTACTGTTCTGCATTATTGTTTCTTAAATAGAGTATTTGCATGAAATCTATTTGTTCTTTGCATATGGAGTATATTAACATTTTTTAGTGTCCTCATTTGTAATATGAAGGTAATTAGAATAAGCATCCTCTGGGATTGCAGTAAGAACTACATGTGCTGAATATACCATGTACCAGGCACCTCTTAGGTTCTTAATAGTGGGAGCAATTCATTATAATTTCATATAGGGCCTGCATATATATACTCTCACTTGTCTGCTTTCAGGTTTGGTAGCACAACTGCTTTGACTTTTCAAATAAATCTCATTCTCATTTGTGCAGTCATCTTAGCCTTTTTCTTTTGCATTTTCTGTACACTTTGTTTAGGTTGAACCATGATGGAGGAGTTAGCTGGGCTGGAGACTCAGCGTGTAAAAATGCACAGATGCATAGAAGCAAGTGTATTTTGGGGTAAAGGTTCAAATATTAACTCCATGTGCTGGTAAGTGGGTGTCTTTGACAAGTCAACTCATCTTTTTATGCCTCGGTTTCCTTTTTAGTAAAATGGGAAATTAATAATGTTAACTATCTCTTAGGTTGTTGTGAAGAATGAAATAAATGCTATTCGTGATCTATTGCTGCATACCACAGTATCTAAAATTCGCCAGCTGCTTAAAAGAATAAGAATCATTTATTATCTCACATAGTGTCTGTGGGTAAGGGATTCTGGAGAGGTTTAGCTAGGTGGTTCTAGTTTGAGGTTTCAGGAGGTTGTAGTCAAGTAGTCATCTGGGGCTACAGTCATGTAAGGTTTGACTGAGATAGAAAGACCCACTTCCAACATGATGGCTCATGTGACTGGCAAGTCAGCACTAGTTCCTGGCAGGAGGTTTAAGTTCTTTGCCATGTGAATCTCTTTCTAGAGCTACTTGAGCATCCTACCAACATGGCAGCTGGTCTCAGCATGACCTAAGAAAGAAAGCAAGGAGAAAGTTGAAGTGCCTTTTTGAAATTTCAAAAGTCTAATACTGTCACTTCTGTCACTTTGTAATCATTAGAAGCAAGTTGCTATTGTGACCTACACTCAAAGGAAAGAGAATTAGGCCCCACCTTTTGACAGAGGAGTGTCAAGGAATTTGTGGACTAATTTTCAAACAACCACATGACCTAATGCATATGGCACACTTGTCTACTTTTTTTGACTAGTATTTTAGAATAAATATATAGAAATGGAGTTACTGGTTCAAAGGGCATGCCATTTAAAAAAATTCCTTGTATGTGAGATAGCTTTTAGGAAAAAGTCGAAAGATGCTATCTATGGTGTTATCATACTTCATAGCACTATCATTATCCATAGCACTATTATTAAGGCACTGCAAGTTGTGCTGTAGTGATGGCTTTGGATACATCTGAAGTATGATAGAAAAAGGATCTTTAAGACAAATAGGAGCTAAATGAAAAAGGGCCCAGCATGTCATGACACAATGCTTGCATTTTTTTTCAGTAAGTCCTTCCTTTTCAAACTGGGTTACTCCCAAGGCACATAGGCACAGGGAACAAGTGCTGCTTACAGCAACAGAATAAACACACATCATCTCTAGTAAAGTGGTATTTGATTTGAAAAACTTTATTTGAAAAAAAAAAGAAGTAGATGTATTAAAAAATAGATTGTAAAGTTGCTTGTATTTTAACGTGGAAACATCAGGCATTATCTTGATCTTCTGGTGGCCTGCTTTGAACGGTATCTCCTGATCCTGGGTAAATAATTAACTTTTCTTTCCATCTGGGGTACCTTAGTGGAGAAGTTAAGTGACTCAGTTAGTTGATGAGGAGATATTGAAGAATTTAAGGGAGGTTAAGAATCTGATATTTTTAAAGGGTATCTCCATCAAGAATATTGAAAACATTTCTGGAAAAAGAAGAATGATAAATATTTGAATTTACCCAGTAGATATAAAAGGCATTGCAAAACCCTCATAATTAAGCATTGAAAAAACTAAGAGAAAGATAAAGAAGCAATCCATTTATGAGAGTAGTTACACCAAAAAAAAAAAAAAGGCCGGAATATGCCTACAAATCTAATATATAACTAAGAAGTCCTCACTAATCAATGAGGGAAGGAATGGATTCAATACTTGTTGGGGGAAAATTGGGCTCTTTGGGGAAAAAAATCCATCTCGAGCCCTACCTTATATTACTTAGTAAGATAAACTCCAGATAAATGTGATGGGTGTCAAAATAAAATCATAAGAAACTTGAAGACAATTAGATGTGTACTTACTTGCTCTCCGAGTAGGAAAGAATTTCTAAATATAAAAGAAGGATTCTCTAGGGAAAGCAAACCAATCGCTGCATCTGAGTAAGTATTAGACTTTTGTATAATGCATTAAACATTTAAAACAAACCACAAATACTGATGGATGGCATTCATTGTATACCAACTATGTGTCAAACACCACACTTGGAGCTTTGCCTCTATTGCTTACCCTTAATCCTCACACACAAAAAGCCCACCACAGGCGCAGTCATACCGCCTCCACTTAACAAATGAGAAAACCGAGGCTGTGAGAGATGACATCAGTAATTTGCAATGCTGGCTGCACACTGAATCATGCAGAGAGCTTTACAAAGGCCCGTGCCTAGGCCTCATCCCAGAGCAGTTTAATCAGATTTGCAAAGGAATGGCACCTGGGCATAAAATGCTTTGTCCAAAGGCACACAGCTGGTAACTGCAGAGACAGAGGCTCTTCTGTGTCCTCAACACCTGGACTTTTCCTATGTCATGTGGAAATTTTCTTGAAGATATAAACAGGCACTTAGTTTTCAAAGGTGGTAAAAACCTGAATGTAGGCTTAACTTAGAGCACAAGTGATGTGAGACATGAGGGTCTATCTGTAGACCTACCTATAGCAGACGCCATAGTCTGTGTCTCTGGAATATCACTGAAAACAGCCACAGGGCTGGAATACAAGGAGAGCATTTTGATGGTCTAATAGTTTTGAAACAATTGGCGATGCTTAGACAACTTGAAAGGTGTTTGCATGAATCTAATTTCTTAGGCTTATTATCACCATTATAACTTCTTCTCTACCAATTGGTACATAACAATATAGACGAGTTACCTTACTGCATAGTTTTTAGGAACACAGATTTTGAAGACAAACCACCTAATTTTGATTCCCAAATGTATTCTTTATAGCTGAGTAACCTTAATTTACTTAAATTCTCCATGGCTCAGTTTTCTCAACTGTAAAATGGGAATAATAATAGTATTGTATTAATGCTGTGTAACAAATCACCTGAAACCATAGTGGCTTAAGATCTCTCCTGGTTTCTCTGGGTAGGAATTCAGGAACATCTCAGTCAGGTAGTTTCAGCTCGGAGTTTCTCTGAGCTGGGGCTACTGTCATCTGATGGCTTACCTAGGGCTGGAGGATCCACTTCTAAGGTTCACGCATATAAATGACAAAATGTTGCTTATTGTTGGCAGGAAGCTTAACTTTCTCCCCACTAAGGCCTATAGAGATAGAACTGCTTGAGAGTCCACATTGCATGCCATCTGGCTTCCCCCAGAGTAAGTGACCCAAGAGACCAAGGTGGCAATTGCAATGCATTTTGTGGCTTAGCCTTGAGGTCACACATCACCACTTCTGCAGTACTTCATTGGCCCCACAGATCAACTCTGATTCAGTGTGGGAGCCAAATACACCCTTGCACCAGAAAGCAAGGATCACTGGGAGCCATTTTGGACGTGGCTATCACAAGTACCTAGTTCATTGGCTTGTTTCAAAGATACATACAGTTGACCCTTGAACAACACAGGCTTGAACTGCTTGGGTCCACTTTTATGCAGATTCTTTTCAGCCAAGTGTGGATTGAAAATACAATATTGGAGGGATGCAAAGCTCTTGTATACAGAGGGCAGAATTTTTATATACTAGGGTTCCTCAGGGCTGATGCGGGGAACCTCAGCATATATGGATTTTGGTATATGTAGGGGTCCTGGAACCAGTCTTCTGCATATACCAAGGGATGACTGCATTAATACAAATCTCTCTGTATGTGAATACATATAAAGCTGTATATACATACATCTCACACTTAGAATACTACAACAGCGCTTACACCATAATTAATAATGATGTAACTAAATCAAAAATTCTGGGAGTGGGGTCTGAGCATTAGTATTAGTATTTTAAAAATCACTGCATGTGATTAATATGCAGCCAGTTTTGAATATCATATTTCTATCCCAATACTTAGTTTCATGGTGATCATAAGCCCTGGAACCCTAGTTGAGAGGTTTTCAGCCTTAGTTGCATAGTAGAATCATCTGGATAGCTTTCAAAAATCCAGCTGTTCAGGCTACAACCCAGACCAACTCTATCAGAATCTCTGGGGCATAAGGGCACAGGCCATTAGTATTGTTTTTAAGCTTCTTAGGCAATCCCACTGCAGTCAAGTTTGAGACCCAGTACTCTAGTTATTTAACACAGATGACTGTATTACAGTCCCCTCATTTCCTCAGTGAGTTGAGCTCTACTTAGCATTTAGATCCTGGGGACTTAACGTCACTTGTTGAAAACAAAAGGAAGACCTTTGACTCGTCTTAATATGCGGGGAAGGCTGAAGATGGGTAGGAATGTACAGCATGGCGCCAGTTGTTCTCTGTCTGTACTGTGTGTCTGGAGGATTCAAGCCTCCAGCCTGTCAGCCAGGCTCCTTTGGCCAGAATGTGCCTTCATGCAAGAGTAGAAACCTCCTAGGCATGTGATCGCTGGGCCAGGAAAATGTCACCCATTGCCAGAGAAAAACCAGCTTTCCACGCAACTAGAGTGAATGGCACATGAAACCAATTTAGCCAGCGTCGTTGGAGAGGCATCAGAAGCATCACAAGATGGCCGTTCTGGAAGCAACGTCTGAAGGGTGCACCTGGTAATGCCCCCAGGTGCTGTGCAGGCACAGAACCTGCCTCAATTTTAAGAACATGGAGCTGTCTGTCTGCAGTTCTGAGTCTGCTTTTGTAAAGGAGCATTAGCTTGCTGCAGAGAACAATTGGTTACAATCTGGGAAAAACAAGCAAAAATGGCAGCTATATTTAAACCAGAAAAACAGTGGATGGATGACAATTACTAGTGAATTATACCATCAAATTAGACTTAGAAAACTTGTGGTGTGTTGGGAAAAACCTCAATCCTTTTTGCAAATATTTGGGATTGAGGGAAGCTCTTAACAGACTTTGCCCATAGCTTTCTCTCCACAATTTTAAACCTATGTTTGTTTTAAGTAAAGCTTAATCCATGTGTTTCTGATTCCTGTAAGCATAACTCATCAAAGTCTTTATTTTGGAAAAAAAAATCCGTTTAACGTCTAAGATGCCTTTGTTTTTTAGCCTTTTAAAGCATTTTCCCCTATTTGAAAAGGGGCTCAAATAGCACGTTTGCCAAGTTTACAGCCCATTCAGTTGTTGTGAGTGCAGATTTTTGACCACTGCTCAGGATTTAAATTTCTTCACACTTGCCAAAAATGTGACTTCCTGTTTGTTTTTTTAATACCTAAATCCTTTTTAAAAATGAATTTGGAACTCTCAATGAACCCTGAATGCAGCAGATCTGCCCATCCTTAGACTTTTTTTCTCTCTACTGTGGAGTTTGTTAATGCATTTATATTATAGTCTTTCTAGCTCTTCGGAACAATTTCTGTTTGTGTTGCTTAGAAACAAAAGAAAAATATTTTGAGCACGTGATAGCACCTTTTATCAAGGATCTAGAAGTTGGCTTCCAAACTTGACCTGAGAGCCATGACAACATGAGTCTTAGATGCCCCATGATGAATGCAGAACTTAATTTGGAGGAACAAGAAAATGAGAAGTAAGAATGTAAAAGGAGAATGTCTGAACTGAAAGCAGGCCAAATGGGTCTTTAGGACCCCAATAACTGTTTTCTCATAAGTTGCTTAAGAAAACTAATTAGATGTCTCTGTTTCCTCTGTATCTTTAAACAAGAGGAAAAGGGAACTGGATTTGTTAATGGGCTGAGTTAAGATTGCATTGAAGTAATGCAAAACCATCTAAAAAAAACTAAAGAAATATTAGTCATACATGTCTGTCTGCATAATGCCATATTACCTACTATTTGGAATACCTTTCATTATCTTCATTAATTTTTTAAATTCTAGATGCCCCATTCCGATAATCAGACAGGGGAGAAACCTAAACTCAAGAAGTTTTCATCAATCATCTTCAGTAAGTTGAAATAAATATTATTTTCATGGATGCTGAAAACAGATATAAAATTTGACCCCTGGATGAGTAATTTGATCAACAGCATCTTTAGTTGTTGATTGTTATTTGATGATGTGGGGGCATTTATACAGGAATTAAAGTCATCGTTCTTACCCTTGAAGAATTTACAATTAGGCGAGTTTGTAAAGTTTCACTACCAAATATAAAATACAGGAACAAGATATTCATCCACAAAAATGACAGATGTTCAAGCAACTCAGTATTTGTGGGGTTAAGGAGGAAGAATATCAGCAGAAAACTTGAGAGCCAGGACACCCTGGTAAACAGTAGGTATGATTTTCCACACAATGAAGATTCACTTTTAGAAAAGCAAGATAGAATCTAAATCCTTTAATTTTATACAAATAGTCCCACATTTGACATTTAAAGAAAAAAAAACAATTTGAATATTGCAGTGGAGAAAAACACAGTATAAAAATTACTGTTGGTAGCTTGAGTTTATTTTCTATAATAAGATTCAACATCAACTATATCTACTTACATGGGACCAAAACATTTGTATTATACTGATCAATTTTTAAGTGAATGTTATGTAGACCGTTTGTTAGAAAGGTCTTTTATTTGATACAATGTGTAAGTACATTTCCTTATTTTATTTTATTCTGTTTTATTTGAACAGACCATTTATCTCATGGCTGGGCCCTTAAAATGTCAATGATTAATACAAACTGCAGTTACCTCTTAAAGAATATGCAGCCATTTTATTAATGAAGAAGGAAATCAAATATTTTTAAGGGAAGATTCTAAGTATTTTTCTTGAGTGGCTAATCTTAATTCAGTTTGCCTTTCAGTTTCCTTTGCTACAAACCAGGGCTGTCACTTACCAGAAAAGATGTGTGGGAAGGATGAATGCTTGAAAAGGAAATTTGAACACCAGAGTCATTAGAATCATTATTGCTAAGAAATTGGTTGTCATTTGAATTCTGCATTGCCTGACAAGACCAGGGAAGCAGAGCATCTGGCTTAGCACAATGAGTGGTAACCAACATCATAGGAGATGTACATAGCCTCCTTAGGCCATTGCGCATGTTGTCTACCACAGTCCCTTATGGCACCAGCCACATCTTAAACGAGAGCCACTGTGTAATTATAACATGACCAGGGTCTATCTGTTGAGATGGGGCACTGTGTTCTTACCCCCACCACCTCAGATACAGAGGGATTCCAACACGAATGCACATCTTCCAGAAGAAAAAAAATTAAGCAAGAAAAGAGAGGTAACACGTCAAATTTGGGTTTTAGTTTGCATCCATTCAAGTGATTAATAAATTCTTGTTCAGCAATCATCAGATGCCAAGCACCATCCTAGGTGGAGCGGGTACATTGGAGGGCAAAGTTTCAGACCATATAAAATGAAATGATTTACTTAGGGTTTCTTTAGTGAAATATGTGTTGGAGGTGTATTGAACCATGCCAAAGTCCTAAAAATAACTGCAGCTAAGCCCAGTATATTTCTATTGCTCTATTCCTTGTAGAAATTAAACATAAAATCATCATATAATAAAGACATGTGTTGCAAAGCACTCTCATAAATTACAAATGAAAATTAAAGCCGTATTTTGAATGAGGCCATGTAGTATCAACTTGTTGTGGACCAAAAACCCAGCTTCTATTTCTAGCTGTATTGAGTGAATTTAGGTGAGTCACTCGACGTCATGGAGCCTTCATTCAAAGTAAAATGCGAATAATTGCTGCCCATCAGCAGCAGACAGTGTTGATTTATCACACGCTGTCACTCCTTTTTTCTCATAGTTAGTGCCCAGGCTGGCTGGGAGTGCATAGTTAGCTTTGAAAGACTCTATAACAGAGACAGGCCAGGCTTGCAGCCAGCAAATAGATGTAAATAGCGATGTAGGTACCCAGTGAGATATAGGATATAAGTAGGTGTCTGCTTATGTCCTATGAGGAGGTGGAGAATTCCGGAAAATATTTACTTTCCTGATAAAAGGGGACACACATTTTAACCATTTTTTCCTTCTCTCTTCCTTGAATGCAACTGTGATATCAAAAACATGACAACCATGTTGTGACCATGAGATGACAAGCAAAGACAAAATCCATGTGCTAAAGACAGCCAAATGCATCTGGTAAGATACTACTGAGCAACTGAGTTGACCCAGCAATGACTGACCCTCCCCTCCCAATTTCCTGGTATGTGAGAAAAACACCACCCACTCTCTATTTATTTAGGTGCCTATTAGTCTGGGACTCTGTTTCTTGCAGCCAAACAGACTGTTATAGGGTGACTCTTCTTGAGTTTGTTTTAAGGACTGCACACAGAAATGACATCAAGTGTATATTTCACATTATTGATTTCATATTCTCATGTTATGTATGAAAAACCTTGGGCTCTAAAAGGGTTAAGTGACAGAGTAGCACTATCCCAGGTCTTCCAAACTGAGATATGTCTTACGATCATGCTTTATGACTTGCTCCCTTTTGAAGCATCCAGAGTATGTCAAAGCTCTTAGAAATAACTCTAAACATCTGTCTAGTCCTTTAAAGTGTTCAATATATTTTCAAAAATTTCATCAAGTTTGATTCTCAGAGCAACCCAGTGAGGTAGATATTATTAATATCACTGTTGCATACGATCATTTCCTTTCACTTCTTTCTCAGCCACTGCAGCCACTGGGTGTAGCAATCCTGCCATGACAAATGATCAGTTCCCACTTACTATTCTTTTGATGAGCCCAAGCTCTTTCTTTGCTTCATGTTTCTGCTTTAGTCTGTCTCTACTCATCCCTTATAAAATTCTGTTTTAATTCAGTTGGGTACATAACCACAACATCAGAGCAGATTTTGGCTGGCTGAAGCCAAGGAGCTCTGGAAATCTCACTAGAGAGGCTGTCTACATTGCCAAATAAACTTAAGAAAAGAAAAAATGCTTATAGTATTAGGCATGAAATGTGATTAGAGTGGTCCTGGCCAGAAGCAACTTTTACAAAGGCAATGCCACAGATTCTGGAAGAACTGTAGCTCGTTTTTTTTTTTTTGTTTTTTGTTTTTTTTCTATCAAACATGCTTACTTAGAGTAAACCTCTTTGCCTCATTTGAGCTAACTCGATTAAATCTTCCACTTGCACACAAAAACACACATTCACCGAAGTTGATGACTATAAAGTAATTCCACATGTATAAAAACAGCATTGGTTAGTTAGAAATAGATTCTACATATAATGAAACTTGTCAATTCAATTTACATATAGAGCAGAGAAATAACTTTACTTATAATTTATCCTATGAACTCTGGCTACTGCAACTGTGGTCTCTGGACCAGCAGCATCAATATTACCTTGGAGTCTGTTAGAAATACAGAATCTCAGGCCACATTCAAGACCTACAGAAGTAAAATGTGAATTTCAACAAGAGCCCTGGGGATGTGTATGCATGTAGAAGTTTGAGAAGAGCTGCATATCACATAATTGCATTTGTTGTGAGTGCACACAACCCAGTCTTTGTAGACAGTGTATCCTTATCTTTTCTATACCTCATCTGTGGCATCTGAGGAATTCCTGTAACAAAAATGCACTCCCTTCACCCTACATTTTTATTATTCAAAAGTGTTCATTGGTGTACTATTACTTGCTTTACAGTGAATACGTTTGAATGCATCCACTTAGAACACTGGTGGATGTTTCACTGTATTATTTGTCTTCCCTGGTTAGATTTGGATTTAAATTCATAACAGAATTTCTGAGGTTACCAATCCTCAAGCACCACTCCAAATCATAGTCAATTTAGAGCATTATGTGAAAACATGCTGTATGGTGCCTTTAACATAGCATTACGTGAAAAAATGGCATTGGAAGTATTTTTTGGTCACATTTTATCATGTTATTGTTTGTACTCTTGAATCTACATTTAAGGAATGATGGGGGGTGGAGGGAGAAAGATGGACTATGGCAAACTTGCCTACTAATTTCTTAATTAATTAATTAATTAATTTTTTTTTGAGACAAGAATCTTGCTCTGTCACCCAGGATGGAGTGCAGTGTCTCTATCTCGGCTCACTGAAATCTGTGCTTCCCGGGTTGAAGCGATTCTTCTGCCTCAGCCTCCTAAGTAGCTGTGATTACAAGTGCCTGCCACCATGCCTGGCTAATTTTTTTTTTTTTTGTAATTTTAGTAGAGACGAGTTTCACCATGTTGGCCAGACTGGTCTGGGAACTCCTGACCTCAAGTGATCCTCCCGCCTTGGCCTCCCAAAGTGCTGGGATTACAGCATGAGCCACCATGCTGGGCCATAATTTCTTCTTTTAACAGCTATGTAGAGTTTATCTACTAGGTTCCCACATTGGCCATAGAAGGAGCACATAAGGAGACAGTCTCTGTCCTGAAGCTACAGATAGTCATGTGATAACAGCTTGTGTGCAGCTTGACTCTAATGACACCAGTCACACTCCAGTTTATGCGAGTGGTGCTTTCTGGAGCTGAAGTCTTCCTGGAGATGGGCAACCCACAGTCAATAGTGAATAAGGGCAGAAATGTACTAGGGGCTCTGGTAGCACAGTGGAGGGACACCTAATGTGTACTGAGTGAAGCATGAGTGTGTGTGTATAATGTGTGTTTGTGCATGTGTGCATGAAGCATGTGGATATGGAATGGGATATATGTGTGTATGATATGTGAGGCATGTACACACCCTTTGGGGTTGTGTGTGTGTGCATGAAGAGGTTGAGTATGATATGGTATATAATATATGTGTGCCTGGATCTGTGGGGTATGTGCACATTCTTTTGGGTGTATGTGTGTGTGTGTGCATAAAGTGTGTGAATGTGGTATGGCATACATGTGTGCCTGAATCTATGAAGTGTATGCACACCCTTCTGTGTTCCTCTGTGTGTGTGTGTGCGTAAAGTGTGTGGCTATGGTATGGTAAATATATGTGTCTGAATATGTGAAACGTGTGCACGCCCTTGTGTGTGTGTGCATGTGCATGTATGTGTGTTGGAGAGAGAAATAGGAGCTTTGGCTAACAGGCAAAGTTTCTGGAAGTAGTGATGCCTGAACTCTTTTTATTCTGCTCCAATCAGATGTTCCTCCTCATGTCCCAGTGTAATTATACTTGCCAAGTCCCTATTGTCTTTGTCATTGTCACACCTGATGGCTGATACTTAGTCTTCACGTATTCACCCACTGAATTCCCATCTCAGGAAACAGCAGCTCCTTCGCTCACTTGTTCAGACTTCTAACCTAGGATTTATTCTTGCTGCTCTTTCTCTCACACTCCCCATCCCATCCATCCACAGCTCCTGCCAGTCTCACCTTCAGTGTATGTCCAGACCCGACCACCTCTCACAGCCTACACTCCCACCAATGTCAACAGCTGTCTGTTGTTGCCTTGACACTATCAGAACAACTTCCCAACTATTCTGCTCTGCCCTTGCCTTCCTTTAGTCTATTTTATACTCAGACCCTAGAGTGGCCCCTTTAAAATCTAAATTTAAACATGTAATTCATCTACTCAGTATATTCCAGTGGCTTCCTTTTATGCTTAGAATAAAATTCAAATTCCTTGCCTGTTTTTATCTGGGAGAAATCGTTGTGTGAAACAAAGCCTTACCTTTGATTTTTCCTTTCCCTCAATTGCTTATCCAATAGGCCACTCAACTCCATAGCTTCTTCTTTGTAATGCTTCTTGCATCCATATTCACCTTTCTCTGTCCACTGCTGTTACTTTGACCAAGGCCTTTAATACCCCATGCCTGGTTAGTATGGCATTGAAGTTGAGAACCCAGGTTCTGAAGCTGGACCACCTACAACATTGAATCCAAACTCTACTCTTTACTATGCGATAGGGAACATGCTATATAATCTCTCAGAGTCTCAGTTTTCTCATCTGTCAAATGGATATAATAATGTTATCTATCTCATGGAGTTGCTGGAGGATTAAATGAACTAATATATGTAAAACACTTGGATTAGCCCTTCCACATTGTAAGCACTGTTTTCAGCACCGGATATTGTTATTATTAGTCTTTGCATAGCTTGGTTCTGTCTGCCATCCAACTGTTCTTTACCACCTCCAACTACATCTCCACGATCTTCCTACAAATACTTGCATCACATTACCTTCTTGCTGAAGGTCACTAATGGGTGCCATTTCCTTTCATTTATGGGAAAACTGCTGTACCTGGCTTTAGGGCCATCTGTAACTTGGTTCCATCCTGGGTGGTCACTCATTTCTCACCACTCCCAAATGTCATCTATGCTTTAGTTTCTATTCCAAGCACAGCATGATGGAAAGAATTGTAAAAACAAAAAGAAACAAAGAAAAAAGGAAGCACATCTTAACTGTCACAGATTCAGTTTAGCTTCAGATAGATCTGGATTCCAATTCCAGCTCTGTGGGATCCGGAGCAAATGACTTGAAAATCTCTTCAAGCCTCAATTTCTTCATCTGCAAAAACTTGAGAATAATAGTTCTATACAGTGTTGTGATGAGTATGAAATAAAATGATATATGTTAGCTGCTTCTCATCCTTTTTGCAATGAGTCTGAATATAAATAAAATACATTAATTAGATAAAATATTATGAATGGAATGGAAAAAATGAGTTTGACACGTGTGCAAGCAAACGGAATGTATGCAAAGGTACCTGGAATGTATGCAAACACCTGGGGTGCATGCAAAGCACCTGAAAGGCATGCTAGTTTGTGAAATGTATGGAAGAGTTGACATAAATTAGACTAGCTCATTCCCATCGCTTTGCCTTAGAGAAAATGCTCCTTGCTTCAGGACATTCCTCTCAACTCTGCCTTCCCATCTTAAAAGTCCAACTCTGATTTTGACATCTGAGGGATGCCTTTTTCAACTCGGAGTTCTCTCTCTCTCTTTTTTTTTCTTGTAATATCTACAACACATATTGTCTAGACTGTTAGTTTGGGATTTATTATGAACTGCCCTGCATTGTCAGTTAAATTTTTTATGTTTGTATGTTTAGTTTATTTAACTAAACTATTGTGCTTTGTGAGCACAGAAACCATGCCTTTACATTCTCTGAGCATGTAGACCAGAACTTTGCAAACAGCAACCCCCAGGTTTGTGATTTTAATTTAATGTGCTGTGGAAGAAAAGAACCTTTACCATGTTGACTTGTTATGTTGAGTGAATGAAATGAACTCTTGGGCCTCTCTGCTCCTCTGTATAAGAAGTGTCATGCAACTCTGGATGGGACTGCTGGGCCTCTTGAAGCCATATTTCAAGTTCACCACCTAAGCCATTCCCAGCCCTGTGCTCCTCTGAGTAAGTCTGGTGTACAATGTGGAGTATGGGAAGCCGGATTGTTCTAGGCACAAATTACAACTGCTTTCTCTTCAGTGGGAGAATTTAGAGTGGGCTCACAAGAAAAATAAGATCCAGCAAGAGTAAGGCTCTCTATGAACAGTAGATAAAACATTTTTTCAATAATGCCCAGAAACTGCCTGCTCTCTCCTCGTCTGGCAACTTTGATTTGGGTTTATATGGATTTTATTAGTTTGAAATGAGATGCATACATAGAGCCCTAACTTGCCTTGTTATTTATTTCAAGTGCAGACCACATAG
This sequence comes from Trachypithecus francoisi, assembly GCF_009764315.1. Classification (NCBI taxonomy): domain Eukaryota; kingdom Metazoa; phylum Chordata; class Mammalia; order Primates; family Cercopithecidae; genus Trachypithecus; species Trachypithecus francoisi. The sequence goes on from NW_022681455.1 coordinate 12,493,450, forward strand.
GTTTTGATGTATTATAAGTAATCCTATTATAATGTTTAGGTGGCCTGAGCTAACTTGGGCTTTCTGTCCAAACACATTACAGAAACAATCCCTTCCTCAACAAATGTTTAAATGCTGACCGTGACGCCTGGGGCTACACTCTTTGCCCAGCCCTTTGGGGAATAAAAGAAGCTATTCTTGACATGCCCTGGAAATTATTTTATAACAAGATTAATAGTTATTTCAAAAAGCCCAGAGCCGAGTGAGGGAATTTTGAATCACAGACTAAGGAACTTGAGCAAAAGGATCCAACCCTGCATCTTGGAGCTTAATATTTAGCCTGATTCAGCACTAGATCCGTGGTACTGATGCCCTGACTTTACAATGGCCTCACACACTGATCATTAAGTTGATAACTTAGCTCTTGACCTAGTTGAGGATGTGATAAAACTACACCGGTGGGTCAATAACTCCATAAAAATGGTGATCATAAAAGCAGAACTACCATTCAACTCAGCAATTCCATTACTGAGTATATACCCAGAGGAATATAAGTCATTCTACCATAAAGACACATGCACATAAATGTTCATTGCAGCATGATTCACTATAGCAAAGACATGGAATCAACCTAAATGCCCATCAGTGACAGATTGGATAAAGAAAATGCGATACATATATACCATGGAATACTATGCAGCCATAAAAAAGAATGAGATTATGTCTTTTGTAGGAACATGGATGGAGCTGGAGGCTGTTATCATCAGCAAACTAATACAGGAACAGAAAAACAAATGCCAAATGTCCTCACTTATAAGTGGGAGCTAACTGGTAGGAAGTTATGAACGCAAGGAAACAAAAGATACTACGGTCTACTTGAGGGTGGTGCTTCTTCTTTTGTAATGTTTCTTGCATTCATATTCACCTTTCTCTTCCACTACTGTCAGTGGAGGGAGAAGAACAGAAAAGATAACTATTGGGTACTGGGCTTAATTTCTGGGTGATGAAATAATCTGTACAACAAACCCCCATGACATGAGTCTACCTTTATGACAAACCTTCATACATACTCCCGAACCTAAAATACAAGTTTTAAAAAAGACCTTAAAGCTCAAAAAAGAAAAAAAAAAATGGTGCTCATATGAATACTAGTAACAGCTACATTTATAGCACACTCTACCAAACACAATTCTTAGGCTACATATTATATTGCCTTAGATTCAGTTGCATGAGATTCTTAGGCCAAATATGATAACTGCCTAATGAGAATGTTTCTTGAAATGAGAAATGTTTTGGTGGCTGAGTCTTTGACTCATTGAGGACAAATAAATCCACATGATTTCAAGTATTTTTTTTTTTTTTTTTTTACTTTATTTACTTTGAGGAAAGTATTTCAGTAAAACCTAATAACAATGGAGAACTTAGCCTATGGTGGAATGAGTGTATAAATTTTTGGAAACTGCTTTTAAAATGCTCTGGCTTTGTATTAATTACTTTTATGTGGAGTTGGGAGGGGCAAAGGGGTATTGGCTAGACAGGAGTACAGGGAACAGAGATGTTTAATCTCTTGATTTTAGCCTCTTTGGTGGAAGCTTAGATCCCTGACTCAAGATGTTTACCGTGTGGTGATTCCTCAGAGACCTAAAGACAGAAATATCATTCAACCCAGCAATCCCATTACTGGGTATATACTCAAAGGAATATAAATTATCATATTATAAAGACACATGCATATATATGTTCATTGCAGCACTATTCACAATTGAAAAGACATGGAGCCAATCTAAATGCCTATTAGTGATAGACTGGATAAAGAGAATGTGGTACATGTATACCATGGAATACTATGCAGCCATTAAAACGAGTAAGAGGATGTCGCTTGCAGGGATATGGATGGAGCAGGAGGCCATTATCCTTAGCAAACTAATGCAGAAACAGAAAACCAAATACCACATATTCTCACTTATAAGTGGGGGCTAAATGATGGGAGCACATGGACACATAGAGGGGAACAACACATAAAGGAACCTATTGGAGAGCAGACATTGGGAGGAGGGAGAGGATCAGGAAAAATAACTAATGGGTACTAAGCTTAATTATCTGGGTGATAATCTGTACAATAAACCGCCATGATACAAGTTTACCTTTGTAGCAAACCTGCACATGAACCTCTGAGCTTAAGATAAAAGTTAAAAAAGAGAAAAAAAGAAAGAAAAGATGTTTCTTCTTTTCTAACATTTATGTATGTATGCTACAAATTTCCCTGAAGCATTGCTTTACCTGCATTTTCCACAATTTGATAACTTGTGTTATCATTCTCATTTCATTTGAAATATTTTCCATTTCCCCTGTGAATTCTACATTAACCCATGAACTACTTAGTGCTGTTTAACTTCTGAATAATTGGAGATTTTCCAGATATTTTTCTATTATTAATTTCTAGTTTAATTCCATTGTGATCGGAGAACATATATTTTATGCTTTCAATTTCTTTGAATATGTCTTGGTCATTCCTTAAATGGCCCAAAAGATGATCTGTGGTCTATATTTTATGACTTGAAAGGAATGTGTACTCTGCTGCTGCTGAGTGAAATGTTATACAGGTATCAAGTAGGCCAATTTGGTTGATAGTGCTGTTTAGGGCTTTTATATTCTAATTGAATATTATCTTCCTACTTGTTTTATCAATTATCCAGAGTAAACTATTGAGTCTTCAACTATAATTGTATATTTGGCTTTTTCTCCTTGTAGTTCTATCAGGTCTTCTTCATATATTTTAAAGCTCTGCTAATAGGAGTGTTAAGTCTTTGTTATTAATTGACCCTTTTATCATTAAGAAGTGACCTTCTGTATTACTTGTAATATTCTTTACTCAGAAATCTACTTTGTCTGATATTAGTATAGCCACTCCAGATTTCTTTTGATTAGAAGTATATGTTTTCCCATCTTTTGCTGTTAACCTATTTGTCTTTATATTTAAAGAGAGTTTCTTATTAGCATATCATCAGGTTTCACTTTTTTAACCTAATCTGACAATGTGCATCTTTTAATTGCTATGTTTGAACCATTTATATTTAGTGTAATTACTGATATAATTGGGTTTAAATCAACTACTTTGATACTTGTTTTCCAGTGATCTCATCTGTTCTTTTTACCCTTTCTCCTGTTTTTACAGTCTGCTTTTAGATTATGCATTTGTATAATTCACTTTAATCTTCACTATTGGTATATAATTTATACATCTTTTAAAAATTGTAAGTAATAGTTGCCTGAGGGTTTACAATATACAAATGTAATCAATTGAAGTTTACCGCAAGGTTGTTCAGCTTCACGTAAGGTGTGAAATCTCTGTAGCAATATATTTTGAATTCTACTTCTCATCTTCATGCTACTGTTGCCATATATTTTATATTTCTTTTGGGATAAACCCACAGTACATCGCTAATATTTCTGAGTTAGACAGTAGCATCTTTTAGAGCAATTAAAAATGTTTAATGTCTTTGATATTAGTCTCCATTTAATCATTCCTAGAAATTTTTATTGTTTTAGATCTAAATTTCTGTCTGCTATCATATTCATTCTGCCACAATAACTGCCTTTCACATTTCTTGCAGTCAAGGTTTCCTGGAAATAAATTCTCTTAGTTTTGCTTACCCACAAATATTTATTTTACATTCATGTTTTAAATATATTTTTATAGATTAAAGAAATCCAGATTGAAGGCCTTTTTCAAAGCCTATTAACCCTTTAATGATATCATTCCACTGTTTCATGGCTGACATATTTTCTGACAAGAAGTCTCTGGTGATTTTGACCTTTGTTTCTTTGTTTGTAGTGTGTCCGTTTTCTCTGACTGCCTTCAGATTTGCTTTTAATTTTGGTTTTTGGAAGTTTGAATATAGTATGCTTACATACATGTATATGTGTGTGGTGCTTCATATTTATTCTTTTTGCAGTTCTCTGAGATTCTTAGATTTGTGGTTCATGTTTTTTTTTTTTTTTTTTTTTCAGTTATTATGATCTCAGCACATGCCCACATTCTATCTCTTTGGATGAGCTTGAGTTTTGTTGCTGTCGTTTTTTCTTTGTTTTAAGATTTTGAACCAAGCGACTGCCTCAAGAGAAATTACGACTTTATAGTTTACCTAAATTTTTCTTGTTGTTAGTATGGGAGCAGCAACACTTTTTTTCAGAAAGAAGAAAGATTCTCATTATTATTTAAATCAGAAACTTCCAATCAGTATCTGGTGTATGAAATTGTAGCAACTGTGAAGAGTTGCAGATTTTACTCTACTTGCAGGTTAACAAAGCAGCTAGCTTGCTACTGTTTCAAGGATGCTGGTCAAAGACAAGACACTCTGTGGATCAGACAAGGTTTAGTTTGTTACTCATAGCAGTAGGAGTGTCCAGAGTATCATCATTTTGTTGTTCTTTTGCTAAGCACCATTTTCCAAAGGGCAACAAGAAAAGGACCAAATAACACCTGCAAATAGAGTGGATTATGTTATAGGGGAGCTCTGTGTTTAGGGAAACCAAATATTTCACCATGGGCCATAAATATGTCTTCCCTTTGCTGTGAAGGGAGACACTATTTCTCTCTTCGAATAATGATTGTTGTACAAACACACTTGATAGTGTGTTTACTGATAGATAGTCCAGAACAAAGGCAGTCACTGCCTCTGCTCCCAGAACAAACAAAATATGAGAGATAATAAAGAACTGCCTCCCAATGGAGACAGGACCTCATGGGCCGTTCCATTTTACGTCACATTTGGGTTTCTCTGTATTCATAACTGAACTCTGTGTTTTGTGTCCCAAGGTGCATTTCCATTTATTCAGTGATGTTTATTGTGGATCTCTTATGTACCAGCAGATGTGCCAGATATTGGAGATATTACAGTGAACAAAACAGATATAGTGTCTATTTCACTCCACTGATAAATAAGATCAGTGGAGATTTTCAGGGTTTTACCAAGCCATGCAAAGTCTCAATGAACTAAACTTCCAGTGATGGGAGAGTTTAGATATTCAGCCCGTAGTGCATGAATGCTGTTTACACTTCCACCACTCCCCTTATTATAATCCTTTCTCTATTATGAATGTCTCTGTAGGAATGTTAATAGTTGACTCTGATGTTTTTAAATGCAAGAATTGCATTTAATTATGTTCTGTTTCCCTGGCGCTTTGCTATAACTTCTTATATGGGTTATTACTATGTAGGTGACATGAGAATTTGTGTGTATGTGTGTTTGCCTTTAAGGGTGTCCGCTAGGGCGTCCACATGTTATTTCATTAGAAAGTGACAGTTCTAGGCCGGGCGCGGTGGCTCAAGCCTGTAATCCCAGCACTTTGGGAGGCCGAGACGGGCGGATCACGAGGTCAGGAGATCGAGACCATCCTGGCTAATACGGTGAAACCCCGTCTCTACTAAAAGATACAAAAAAACTAGCCGGGCGAGGTGGCGGGCGCCTGTAGTCCCAGCTACTCGGGAGGCTGAGGCAGGAGAATGGCGTAAACCCAGGAGGTGGAGCTTGCAGTGAGCTGAGATCCGGCCACTGCACTCCAGCCTGGGCGACAGAGCGAGACTCCGTCTCAAAAAAAAAAAAAGAAAAAGAAAAAAAAGAAAATGACAGTTCATTCTGCTTTTCCATAGCATGATGAAATGACCAGATAGTTTTTATCTGGATGTTTGCCACATCAAAAAATTGAATCATTAGGCATAACATGCAAATTCTGATATTTTATCACCAGTGAATTTAACACTTCATAAAATAGATATGGTGCTTCCTATTTCTGTAAATGAAGGTGAGAGATAACAAAACTGAAGGAAGTTTGGATTTGCAAATGACTTGGAAACATGACCACATCCTGAATACTATTTCACCACGTGTTCTTTTCAAAACAGACATAAAAATGTGATATTTTCCTTTTTTTAATTGCCAGAAATAGGAATATGATGGCATTTCATTTCTGACAAAACATCCCAGGGTTACCTATTCCCTTCCCTGCTGCAAAATAATGCCTTTGACTTAGTTAAACCCAGCCAATGTTTTCTTAAAGTTTGCCCCCTGATTTTAAATTCTATGAACGTATCTTTATGTATATGTATTCATACACATGCAACATATAAACTATACTCTTTATTCATTTATCCCTAAGCTATATATGCCTTGAATAGACGTTTCCATGTTGCATTCGAAGGTGCCCAAGGTGTCTTGTCAAGATGCCTTTGTAAGTGCTGACCTTTGAACCCAGATATTATGTTTTGCCAGCATTCAGCTGGGGAAGGGCCAAAGTTCAGCTTTCAACTCTTATATGTGCTGCTTGATTTAAATTTGAAACTTGGCGCTGTGTGTCCTCCTGTGCCTGGTTATTATTCTTGGAATGCAAAAAGGTACATGTTTTTGTAATTCTCTGAGGAGCTCCTCTATGGCTTTTCCAGAACCTAAGTCTTGTTTTGTTCCAAGGGTGAAAACTCTTTTTTTAGCAGCTCTCAGAGAGATGGGTGCTATTTTTGAAATCCATACAGTCTTTCCTGCTTGCTAGGGTCTATTGAATGGTGTGTGTTACTACCACAGAAATACGCTTACTGCACTTGTTCTTCCCTTGCTGCTTAGAGGTCTGTAATTTCCACCCAAAACACTGAAGCAGCCCCAAAGAGGAAAGGGAGAGCTAACTCATTTGCAGGTGAGCTTTAGTCAACAATTCTGAACTTCCACAGATTCCATTTCAACATTTGTTTGGAAGCTCAGGCATTATGAATAATAGGAGTAAGACACTTGCAACTACTTATATAGCCTAGGAGAAGAAAATAAAAGATGAAATAGATGCGTATGCTATGATATTTACATCTGTTAAGTTCTTGAAAGAGTATGGATAGATTAAGGTTTAGGAAATTAAATTACATTTTAAATGCAACCAGAAAGCATGTCAGAAAAACACTCTTAGGAAGTCAAAAAAACTCCTTCTTTATTTAAAGGACTACTTGGTTTATATTTTGTAATTCATTGTTTTTAGAACTATAACCTTAGCTACCTGAAACTCACCTATTCTGTGACTCGTCTTATTCAGAACATAACCCAGAGACACAAAATAAGTAAAAGGTATTGCTGCAGGCTAAAAGCAATATCACAGTGTTTGTGCACCAAAACCCAGGAACTTGACTTCGAGGCCAGCCCATTTCAAGATCTGTTCATTAGTAGTTCACAGACATTTCCAAAAACTAGTTATCTTCATCTGTTATTTGTATTAGTTTTCTCCAGGATGTTCTAACAAATATTATAGACTGGGTGAATTAAACAATATAAATTAATTACTTCCCAGTTGTGGAGGCTAGAGGCCCAAGATCAGGGTGTCTGCAGGGTTGGTTTCACTCTGAGGCTATTTTCCTTGACAGCCTTCTTCCTGTGTATTCATGTGGTATTTATTCTATGCATGTGCATGAATGTGTCTAAATTTCCTCTTCTTATTAAGGACACTAGTCATGTTGGATTAGGACCCACTCTAAAGATCTCATTTTAATTTAATTACCCCTTTAATGACCTTATTTCCAAATATGGCCATATGCTAAGGAACTGGGGGTAGAATTTCCACATATAAGTTTAGGAGGAAGGATACAGTTCAGACGCTAATATAGCAGCTTTGAAGAAGAAAACAAAAACGGTGACTGAAGAAAGATAGAGCATTAGTCAAGTATGCTAGTAACAGCAACAAGCAATTGCCCAAAGAAAAAAGAGAGATAGCAAATTTATTTTAAAAGCTTATATGAGTATATTGAAAAGCACAAAAACTGTTGTTAAATGTCTTTGCATCTCTCAGCAGGTCCTAAGGTCATGTTGGTATAACTGCACAATTAAAACTAAGACATCAAGTAAAAGTAAACTGTTCGTCATATAGAAGTAGCAAGTTCTCATGGAACGACAGATAGGAGCTTAAGCCCCAGCACTGTCACTTGGATGTCACTTAAACTCTCTGTTTGTTTTCTCATTCGTATCTTGAGAATAAAAATACCTGTGCAAATACCAGAGATAAAGAAGTCACCTATGGGTACTTCATCAACATAAGCATTCTAAGAGAGTAAACTATTAGATCCAAGAAGGCATGAAAATATGTATTACAATTAAATTAAAGTTAGATTTGCATATCAAATTATCAAAGAGAAAAAAATTTTAATTTTTATTGAGTTACATCCTCAATTATCTGGAAAACTGATTTTTAAAAATAAGCTGAGTTAATATTTAAGATTTCCCTAAACTAAGGACTTATTGCAAATAAATTTTTTAAGGCAGAGCATAATTACTTGTTAGAATAATCAAATGAGGTACTTCCGGCTATATCATCCTATATCCAAATCCAAGAAATAGAACATGTAGGGAGTAATACAGAGCTGAAAGAGTTCTGCTCTATAAATTAAAGGAACTAGATTATCATTGGAACATTGCAGCTACTGTTAATTTTGTTTTTTCTGGGTTCATTTCCATGCCTTTAAAATAAAGCTATAAAACCAGATTGTTTCCATGGTGTCTTCTAATAGTAACATTTTATGAGAAGTCATTTCTAGTTCCTTTGTTCTCACTTTATAGAATCACAGAAGATCTAAAAAAGACGTCACCTCTGCTCATTTATCACTTCCAATTACCCTTCACCAGTTTGTGGAGAATGTGGAATACCAGGAAGCCTGGTCGCCACCTACACAGCCACCTGTCTTGTCATGGCAACCTTGACTCTCTGATTGTGTCTTAGGTATCTGGTCCTTGGGTAGGCACTTTCAGGAAAACACATGATTGTCATATCTAAATCCGATAATGGGTAGGTTGCCATCTTAAGCTGTTAAGTCCTCCTCAGCAAGGCACCAGACCCTGCCCTCTGTCAGAGGTGTGCTAATCTCTGATATTTAGAAACAACCAGATAATCTGACAAGTCATTGCATGCATATAGATTGTGTCAAGAAAAACATGACTTTAAAGCTGCCAGCAATTTAGTAACTACAGAAGCCCAGCATCCCCAGTCATTCTCTTTGTCTAAAGTCCTGAGAAGAAAGTCCTTGTCTTAGATAGAGGCACACCTACAAGTTCCTCTTGGCTTGAAGACGATAAGAAGCTACCAGGTGTTAGAAAATAAGTTGCTCCATCCCTCCGCCTAACGTACCTAAGAATTTGAGGGTGACAACAGAAATGGTTAACAAGTGTTTTCTCAGGCTCTAAGGGATATGAGATCTCAACTTTCACAGAGGTTACAACCTAAGGGTGAAAGAATAGCTTGAATTGATTTAAGCTGATACTGGGGATTTAGGAAACAGGGCCAGTGCTTTTCTAGCAGAACCTATAGTACAGATTTTTAATTTTTTAATTGCTGCATTCTAATTGTATATATTGGTGGGGGTACAATGTGATATTTTGATACATATATAGGTTGTAAAATAATCAACTCAGGATAGCATATTCATCATCTCATGTATTTATTATTTCTGTGTTGTGAGAATATCCAAATGCCTCTCTTCTAACTATTTTGTAAAACACAATATCTGACCTTTAACCATAGTCACCCTGCTATGTAATAGAACACCAGAGTTTATTCCTCTGAGATAATTGTAACTTTAAAAGTACAGATTTTGAACTCCCAAAGGCAATTCAAATTTAACATATCAGCAAACAAACTCATTATTCACAACCTCCTGAAAAAGATTTCTCGTCTTAATCACCCAAGGCAAAAAGTAAACCTCTTCTATGCAGTCAATAACTAGGATGGACCTACTGATTCCATCTCCTAGGTATTTCTGAAGTCCATTCCATTCCATTCTCCTGTTTTCCTTATCATCGCCCTACTTAACAGCTTCGGTTTGCCTCTAGTCTTACCAACCTCTAAATTATCCTTTACACAATCAATAGAGCATCTAAATAAAATACTAATTTAACCATATCACTTCTATGCCTAAAACTCCTCAATAGCTCCCCGTTTTTAGCAATAAAAGCTCAAGCTCCACAGAAGGACATAGAAAGCTGTCCATTACCTGAGCCCTTAGATATGGCCACTCCACTCATTTCCTTCCAATTTTCCATTTCCAACCTCCCATTCTGGCTTTACGACATATTGATACCAGCCCATTAGTGTTTCTTTACACATTGTTTTAACATGCTTCATCTTAGAAATGCAACATAACTTTTATAGCTTAAGTATCTTATAGTAATTCTATTTATTTTCGGGAACAAATACGTTCTGGATGAGTTTAAATGGTAAAAGCCATTTCTTTCACGTGATCATTATGTATTAAGCTGAGTATTTAGGTTTTAGGACTTTACAATGAAGACAGAACCCTAGATTAAAGGAAGGTAACAGCAACCTTTATAAGCCAGTAAACTGTTTTCTACTACCGTAATCTTTTTTTACCATACCAGGCAAAGTGACAGTAAGATAAATTGATTTATAGAGTACATGTTTAGAAAAAGTAGATCAACAATGTTATAGTCTTTAATAAGCCTAGTTTAGTGTAGAGCATTTCTCCCCATAGGCATAAGCATCACCAATATTGGGGTGAAATGGGGGAGGCGGTGGAAGGAACATGAGCTACTGTCCATGGTCCTGATACAAAAATACCCACTATGACATGGCTGTTCTCTGTGAGCCATATGCCTCCTTCCCTGTTTCTATCATCCTTCGGCACCCAAGAGTTATATCAGTATGGCTAGCTGTAGTTTGTTAAGTGAGTCAGTGGTTTAAGTGAGTTCTGTTATGGATTGAATCATGACTCATGATCGCAAAAAGATACTGCGAAGTCCTAAACTCTAGAACCTGTAAATATGACCTTCTACAGAAATAGTCTTTGCAGATGTAATCAGAAATACACTGAGATCACCTTGGATTATGTCAGCTTTAATTCAATGACTGGCATTGTTATAGGAGGAGGAGAATTTGGACACAGACATACAGGGAAGGCCATGAGAAGCAGAAGAAGAGATCGGAGCAATGCATCTACAAGCCAAGGGTCACCAAGGATTGTGGGCAGCAGCAGAAACTAGAGAAGAAAAGGAAGGATTCCTTCCCTAGAGCTGCCAGAGAAAAGATGTCTTTGCCAACACCTTGATTTCAGCCTTTTATCCTCCAGAACTATGAGAAACTACACTTCTGGTGTTCTAAGCCACCCAGCTTGTGGTAGTTTATTCGGGCAGCCATAAGAAACTAACAGAAGGACACTATAAATACCCCTTTGAATTTTTTATCTTGGTGTTATTTTATAGCCCTAAATGTGATCTAATTATCTTTCATCAAAATTTATGTTTTAGTGTATTTATTATTATGTATAAATGACAATACTGCTTAGAACTGAAATATAAACATGCGTACCAGTGAAGGAGCTGCCAGGCTTTAGGTTTGACTTCCGTGATACTTCTCTTATCTATGCTTCAGTTTAGGCATAAGAGCATATACAGCTTTAATTATCTTAATTTTCTTTCTTTCTTCTTTTTGTATTTATTTATTTTATTTTATTTTATTTTATTTTTGAGACAGAGTCTTGCTCTGTGACCCAGGCTGGAGTGCAGTGGCATGATCTCGGCTCACTGCAACCTCTGCCTCCCAGGTTCAAGCGATTCTCCTGCCTCAGTCTCCCGAGTAGCTGGAATTACAGGTGCCCATCACCATGCCTGGTTAATTTTTTTTTTGTACGTTTAGTAGAGATTGGGTTTCGCCATGTTGGCCAAGCTGGTCTCAAACTCCTGACCTCAGGTGATCTGCCCTCCTCGGCCTCCCAAAGTGCCAGGATTACAGGGGTGAGCCACCGCGCCTGGTTACATCTTTAAAGGAATAAAATAGGCAGCCTTGTATTATTCAAAATTAGTGGTGTTTTGTGGGTAACTACAGGATTTTGCTTTTCTATTTTTCTTTCTGGAATCCTCAATGCTTAAGCATTTCTGTAACAATTAGCAGTGGTTAATGGTTAATATGTCTACTTACTATTTTGTGACTTTGTTAGGTAAATAAATAAGAATTATCTCTCAAGTACCTCTCAGGTCCCCCTTGCACTAGGGGAGAGACTGGTGAAACAGTTGCCAAGGAGAAAGGGTGGGATGGTGGACACATCCTACTTTGCAAATTGTTAAGGTCTCTCATGACTTGGTTCCTTCTGAGTGCAGTGATAACAGGCCAGTTTCTCCCCCTCATGCATACATTTGGAGGCCAAGAAGGCTATCATTTTGTTACTTATGAGAACCTAGAAGAACTTCACTCTTCTCATCTAGGGTGTGTATGTGACCAAGAGGCGTGTGCCCAAAGCTCTGCTTACTGATGTTATCAAGACATCCTATAGAGGATACTGTTGAAGAGTTTCCTGTTCATTTAGAACAGAACAGCCAGATTGAGTTTTTAGACAATGTACTTGGGAGAGGTGATGCTGACAGGCGGCACGTTAACTCAGAAGGAGTCATTTGCATTATTGACCACAGGGTATCTAACTCTTAGATTGCTTTTACTTCTTATTATTTTTTTAAGGGAGTGGCCTTTGTTCCCCTGGTAATTTTCCTATGGATTTTAGAACACATTGTCTTACCCAGTGTAAATACAGAAGATGTCTCCAGGGAACAACTTCCTGAGATAAATTTTCTATGTGAATTTTGGAACTGGCATCTAAGTTCATTATGTAGATGGATTGACTTCAGAGGAGTTGTTGTCAGGTTGGGGTGCTACCTTATTAGAATTTGAACTCCCAAAAGACTTATATATGTCATGTCTATCATTTGCAAGCATACGCAGTGAAATCGTGAACTTTATTCAAGATAATTTTCACTGTAGCTCATTGGAATAGGTAGTGTTTGAAAATAATTGGCTTTGACTTATGAGATGTCACTTTAGAATCTTGCTCTCTTCCTTAAGCCTCTATGAATAACTAAAATAATTATGATTTTCTTGCCAAAAATGTTTGCTGGGTGAACAAATGACTCGTTTAATAGAATTGTTTCTGTGTCTCTTGTTTGAGTGTGGAGTATTCTTTTGATGTTTGTAGGACTGTGGCTTTTAGATCAAGCCAAAAAATCATGTCTTAAGAGCAGCAAATTCTGTTTCTATCAGTCATTTTTCTAAATTAAAGAACTCACCATAATACTCTTTTGTTCAAAAGCCTTTGAATTATTGACTTGGCTACTGAAATGCTTTATCACTTCACATCTCCCTTCGTTTGATCTTTCCCATCTATATAATCAGCAGCACAATATATGCTGTCCCTTATATTAGAGAGTGATTCTCCCCAAGGGGAAAATGATTTGTGTGTAACAACACAGCACATGCTCTGGGATAAGACAAGTAAGAATATAAGTCTTACCTATTTCCAGGAAGGGGTACCTTGAAAACCACTTACATGTTGTTTAATAATGATAGAGCTTAGTGTGGGGTGGATACCCAGGAGATTGTAAAACAATTTGACCATTGATTGAGTTTCAGCAAGGCATATTGACAAACTTGTATAATATGCTTGTAGACAAGATTGAGTGACTGTCATACATCCTGATTTACATGTAGGCTGTATTAAAGGAAGTATAATACTCATAGCAAGATACATATTTGTTCCTCCCAGGTTTGCCTTCATCAGATCATTCTTGGGGTTGTGGTGGTGCCATGGTATAAAAGGAAATTGAGTACTTGGAATGTATTCAGAAAACAGAAACTAGGATGATGAGAAGATTCAAACTTGAGTCATTGAAAGGAAGGCCAAGTAAATTCAGAATATTTTTGTGGATGAGAGCAGACATGGAAAGAAGGTAAAATTCTGAACAGTATGCTGGGTCAATATATTGAAGAAGGGTTAATAGTCTATGTGGCTTTTTTTTTTTTATTTAAAAAGTCATCAGGAGACAGAAGGAAAAACTAAGAGCCTAGAAGTCAAAACTGGGTTTGTTGTCATACCACTTTCTAGCCACGTGGGCTGAACAAATTGTTTAACCTGTCTGAATTTTAATTTCACGATCTATAAAGGGAGGGTAATTGTGTCTCCCTTGAGAAGATTAAAAGACTGGTATTAAAACATGTAGCAGGTACTATTATTTCAAAGAATTAGAACTAATATCTTGAAGGTCCTGGGAAGTAATTTTGCTCCACTACAAAGAAGAGCTTTCGGCCGGGCGTGGTGGCTCACGCCTGTAATCCCAGCACATCGGGAGGCCGAGGTGGGCAGATCATGAGGTCAGGAGATCGAGACCATCCTGGCTAACACAGTGAAATATCGTCTCTACTGAAAAAATAAAATATTAGCCGAGCGTAGTGGCACTTGCCTGTAGTACCAGCTACTCGGAAGGCTGAGGCAGGAGGATCGCTTGAACTCGGGAGGCGGAGGTTGCAATGAGCCAAGATTGTGCCACTGCACTCCAGCCTGGGCGACAGGGCAAGACTCCATCTCAAATAAAAAAAAGAATTTTCCTGTTTTCAAGACATTCCAACAATAGAGTGGGAGTGAATTCCTGCTTGCTGGAGTGTTCAGAGTCTGGTGTGTAACTTGGCTGCTCCATGTCATTTTTCTGCCCATCTTCCTGTATTGTATCCACCTTTACTGTCTCCTAGAGAATCAAGGTACAAGTGAGAGAGTAGCATTTAATTTAAAGAAAAGCATCCCTAATTCTGATCTATGTCACTGGTTGCTATTTCAACCTTTTCGCAAGAATTTTTTCATTTATTCATAATTTGGATTTGTTAGTTTATTTTAGCCAATTATGCCTGCAAATGTATTTCTTTTAATACAAGATCAGCTACTCTCACCCAATCAAATGACTACAGGCTAAGAAGAGTGTTCATTTCTCCTAAACTTAGAATTCAGAAATCAGTTTAATTGCTCCAAACCAAATGTACACTGTTTTCTCCATGGGGAATTATTGCCTCTTAAGAAAGTAAAATTGAATGTGGGAATACATCATTTTTTATTTTCAGAAAAAAAATGAAAACTCAACTTTATAGTACCTTAAAGGAAATGTATAAATGATTATCTCTGAAGTACACAGTCCCAACAGAACATTGAATCTAAGTTATAACACCATCAAGACATGCAAGTGTAATTTATGTGCCACTAAGGATACTTATATGAATTTCATTAATATTAGAAAGTAAATTGTTGTTAACTCTGTGAGGATAAACTATTTTTCTTTAGTGACTTTTTTTTTTTTTTTTTTTTTTGAGACGGAGTCTCGCTCTGTCGCCCAGGCTGGAGTGCGGTGGCCGGATCTCAGCTCACTGCAAGCTCCGCCTCCCGGGTTCACGCCATTCTCCTGCCTCAGCCTCCCGAGTAGCTGGGACCACAGGCGCCCGCCACCTCGCCCGGCTAGTTTTTTGTATTTTTAGTAGAGACGGGGTTTCACGGTGTTAGCCAGGATGGTCTCGATCTCCTGACCTCGTGATCCGCCCGTCTCGGCCTCCCAAAGTGCTGGGATTACAGGCTTGAGCCACCGCGCCCGGCCTTTTTTTTTTTTTTTTTTGAGACGGAGTCTCACTCTGTCCCCCAGGCTGGAGTGCAGTGGCATGATCTCGGCTCACTGCAATCTCCGCCTCCTGGGTTCAAGCCATTCTCCCGCCTCAGCCTCCTGAGTAGCTGGAACTACAGGCGCCCACCACCGCACCTGGCTAATTTTTTGTATTTTTAGTAGAGACAGGGTTTCACCGTGGTCTTGATCTCCTGACCTTGTGATCCGCCTGCCTCGGCCTCCCAAAGTGTTGGGATTACAGGCATGAGCCACCGCGCCCGGCCTCTTTAGTGACTTTTAAAAACCATCCTGGGTGCATAGTGAGAACTATTGAGAGAATCGAGATTCTATGTACACAAATTAATGTGTGTAATCACCCACTGTTGGCTGCTCATATTATTGTTCAAGCCAACACATATTGATAAATTAAAGCAGTATGTATATAACTAATACACTGTAGAGAGACAACATAGTGGGTTTTTTAAAAGACTCTAAGGATTTTGTTAAATGCAATACAAAGGGTGATTCTAAAACATGGTCAAGGTTAGAAATCATCCAGCCGTAAAGGATTTGACATTTAAAATTTCTTTCTTGACAGTGAATTTATTCTCCCCAAATAATGCGTATTTTAAAAGCTTTGGGAAACATACCCAGAAATCAAAACAATTTCATCTTGTGTTTTCCTCTAAATAATGTAAGATGAAACGAATTAGATGAATTTTCCCCGTAACAGGGAAAGTCATCGTATATTCTCCCCTCAAACAGGAATTGACTGAAAAATCATTCAAGACATCCCCTTGGCCTACAAGTTGGTCTTTCCAAAGAAATTTTTGAAATTCTTCGAGATTAGGTGAGCCCCATTTCTCAAGTGCCTCTGGTAAGGAGAGTCATTCTTAGGTATGAACAGATAAATCAATCTCTGCATTATCCTGCTCTGCCTATTGTGCAAATGTGTCAATCATTCCCTTGGAAAGCAAACATTTGAAAACAGGAATAAAATTCTTGTGAGCATTACGTAACATCTATGGAGATAGGTAACTAGGTAGGTAGATAGACAGACAGATAGATAGATGTCTCATCAATTTCCTTACACATTAAGAAACGTTATTTTAATCAAAACAAAAGAGAAATTTGCTCTGTCTTTCAAAGATGCTTCAGGGAGCTATGAGTGGCTCATTTTGAGGGTTGTGAATATGTGTATAATACTTCTCCAAATTCAAAAGTGATTTTGAGTTTAGAGAAGTTAAATAATTTTCCCAAGCATACAACAAAGGTGCTGAGTGGTAGAGCTAGAGCTCAAACCCAAGTGAGATCATCTGGACACACTCTGTTTTTCTCAGGAAAGCACACTCTCTCCTCTGAAAACATTTCCAGCCCCTTTTCTGACTGCATTTCCTCTGTTTCACTGCTAAACATCATCGAGTTTCTTGGAGCTGTGGACTGGACCTTCTTCTCTGGGTATGCTCCTTACCTGGGCAACCTCAGCTGTTCCCGCATGCGTGAATACCACCTGAATATTGACGGTTCCCAATTTTCATCTCTCCTTCACACATCTCTTTTGAGTATGCACTTACACATTCAAATGTCTTCTAGTCACCTCATACTTAAAATTTTCTATGTTTGACTTCTCCACAAACCAAAATCTACCATCTCCAATTTTTCCGACTCAGTACACGGTGCCGCTACCCACATAATGCTCATGATGTGAGCCAAGAAGCTACCGCTGATTTGTCTGTGTGACCACATTCAACCCACCACTATGTTTTGTTGAAATATTTCCTAAATAATCCCTTGAGTTCATCCACTTCTCTCCATCTCCTAGTGATGAGCACCAGAAAAGCAGCTGCTGAATCAGAGCAGCTGAGGAGAATCATCTCATCATGAAAGAGATGTAATGGGTTCTACTTCCCATCCTCTGGGAATCCAGCATCATGCATTTGCTCATTTCCATCAAGAACTTGCCTTCCGTGCTTTGAAAAATTTAGAACTGTCTGCAATTTTATGAAGGAAATAATGATTTAAGACTATTTTCTTTCTCCTAATGCCTCCTATTCCTTTCCCTCCCCAGGATTTTCTGTGCTTTCTAGAAGCCCTTTCAAATTCTTGCTGGGGCCTTTTCTTTCAAGGGCTTCTCTTTGTCTAGGCAGTTCTTAAATTCAGGTTCCTGGGGACTTCATTTTGAAATTATTGTTGTTTAGATGTGAACATATTTTATATAAGCCGACATGTGAAAACATTTTATTTGAAAGCTTTATTTTAAAAATATCATAAAGTGGTATTCTTCCACTAGGGAAGGGAGTGGGCAAAAAAAGCTACATTAGCATCTTTAAGTCTCAAGGTTTTGCCTCAGGAGAAAAACATTATAATCAAGTTTTGAAAATATCAGACAAACTCTCTCTATTCCCCAGTGACATCCACCCCTGCAGCTGGGCTTTCATGCTTACAGACAGCAGTACATATGGGAAAAGAATATTACATACTCCTGATAGTAGCCAGGTTTTGTCTCTGAAAGGCACGGCCTGCAGAGAGAACCAGAATAGATGTTGATCTAGATGCTGATCTGAACCTTGACAGAAAGAGCTAGTGCTTTTTGTTTTCATCAAACACCAGTCTTCATTCTGCTTTAGCTGGGCTGATTTCATGAGCAGTCTTCCAATACCTGTGACACTTTATTAATTTAATTAAATTTATTTATTTATTTATTTATTTTTAAGATGGAGTTTCGCTCTGTGGCCCAGGCTGGAATGCAGTGATGCGATCTTGGCTCACTGTAGCCTCTGCCTCCCAGGTTCAAGCAATTCTCCTGCCTTAGCCTCCCAAGTAGCTGGGATACAGGCACCTGCCACCACGCCAGGCTAAATTTTTTGTACTTTTAGTAGAGACATGGTTTTGCCATGTTGTCCAGGCTGGTCTTGAACTCCTGACCTCAGGTAATCTGCCCATCTCAGCTTCTCAAAGTGCTGGGATTACAGGTGTGAACCACCACACCCAGCCTCTGTGACACTTTAGGAAAAGATTTTTTACAATTATTACAACCCTATTTTAAGGATGGTGTGGTTTTATAGCTTCAAAAAATAAATATCAGGCTAGGCGCAGTGTCTCATGCCTGTAATCACAGCACTTTGGGAGGCTGAGGCAGGCAGATTTTGAGGTCAGAAGATCGAGACCATCCTGGCCAACATGGTGAAACCCGTCTCTACTAAGAATATAAAAATTAGCTGGGTGTGGTGGCGCATGCCTGTAGTACCAGCTACCTGGGAGACTGAGGCAGGAGAATCTCTTGAACCCGGGAGGCAGAGGTTACAGTGAGCCGAGATCACACCATTGCACTCCAGCCTGGTGACACAGCATGACTCTGTCTCAAAATAAATAAATAATTAATAAATAAATATCAAAGGATCAGCTTCTAAGAATGAACGTTGAGGCTTATCATCCTTAGGGCTCAGAAAGTCCTAGCCCTAAGGGTGCGAACCTCACCTCCTGGGGCTTCCGAGCTACAGGGCTGGGACCAGGTCATGCAGCTGAAAATCCACGTTAAAAAAAAAAAGTTTGGGCCAGGCACAGTGGCTCATGCCTGTAATCCCAGCATTTTGGGAGGCCAAGGCAGGTGGATCACCTGAGGTCAAGAGTTCAAGACCAGCCTGGCCAACATGGTGAAACCTCGTCTCTACTAAAAATCCAAAAAATTAGCCAGGTGTGATGGTGCGTGCCTGTAGTTCCAGCTACTCGGGAGGCTGATGTAGGAGAATTGCTGGAGCCCGGGAGGCGGAGGCTGCAGTGAGCCGAGATCACGCCACTGCACTCCAGCCTGGGCAACAGAGCGAGACTCCATCTCAAAAAAAAAAAAAAAAAAAATGGGCCGGGTGTAGTGGCTCACACCTGTAATCCCCGCACTTTGGGAGGCCAAGGTGGGAGGATCCCTTGAGCCCCAGAGTTCAAGCCCAGCCTGGGCAATGTAGTAAGACCCCCATCTCTACAAAAAATACAAAAGTTAGCCAGGTGCGGTAGTACACACCTATAGTCCAAGCTACTTGGGAGGCTGAGGTGGGAGGATCATTTGTGCTCAGGTTGAAGCTATAGTGAGCCATGATCATACCACTGCACTCCAGCCTGGATGACAGAGCGAGACACTGTCTCAAAAAGTAAAAATAAAAAATAAAAAAAGAATTTGAAGATGGATCTCCCCACTCTGATTTCTCTGAAAAACGAGGTAATTCCCTGAGCCCAACCCTGATCCTCAAGGACCTATAATTGTGTGGTATTTAAAATTAAAATAACATTATTTTTCATTTTGACTTTTTTTTCAAACAGTAGGAATAATATATCAGCAGCACGTATCTGCCAATCATATGTAATACATTTCTTATTTTGCCAAAAAAAAAAAGAAAGTTGAGGCTTAACATGGATTTATATCAAGGTCTTCAGGCATCCTCTTGCAGTCCTGGGAAGTAACAGGAATTACAAAGTGAAAAATGGGTTTTTGTGGATGTTTTATATGAAACAGTATATCTAACAGAGTTCTCATTAAGCCTACCTCTCATTAGCTAGGTAAATATTGTCCTGCATTATTACAGGACAATGTTTGTGTACAATACAAGGCAGGAGGAAATTTGTTTTTTTTTTTTTTCTTTTAAAGGAAAAGTTATGATATTTGAGAATCAAAATGCTGGAACCAGACTAAGGAAGGCAAATAGAGCTCATAGGTTTGGAACCCAAGGTCACACTTTGCCACTTACTAGTTGCATGCACTTGAGCAAATCACTTGAACCTCATCTTTAAAATGAAGATTTTTTGTCATTCAACAATTTCATTCAGTTTCTATTATGTGCCAGAAACTGTAGTAGACTGGAGTGAGGGTGGTGATGGAAGTATGGTGCTAAACACAATGGACAGGAAGACAAATGTGTTTTCTGTTTTTAGAAACTTAGTTTAGTGATGGGAGATATTAAACAAATAACCAAGAAATTATGTAGCACATTTGTAGTTAGAACTATAAATGAACAGAACAGAACGGACTAAATTAAGCACCTGTTACTAGGGTTAACCTGATGCAATCAATAGTATCTCTGCTAGGCTCAATAATGACCCCTTCCCCATCCCCTACAAAAGGTGTCTATGCCCTCATCGTTGGGACCAGCTGGTGTTATTTTATATGGCAAAAACTTTGAAGACATGAGTGAGTTAAATGTCTTCAGATGGGCCTAAATGTAATCACAAGCATTCTTATCAGACAGAGGCAGAAGATGACAGACAGAAGAAGAGGAGGCAATGTAATAATAGAGGCAGAGACTGGAGAGATGGGGTCACAGCCAAGGAATGCTGGAGCCATCAGATACTGCAGGAGGCAAAGAATGGATTCTCCCCCAGAACCTCTGCAGACTCTCGATTTTAGCCTAGTAAAACGGGTGCTGTCCTCCTACCCTCCAGAACTATGAGATGGTGAGTCTGTTGTTTAAAGCACCAAGTTTGTGATCATCTGTGACAGCAGCCCTAGGAAACTCACACAGTCTCCAGGTGAGAATGAAAGTTGAGACTTAACATGGATTTGTATCAAGATCTCCAGACATCCTCTTGCAGCCCTGGGAATTGACAAGAATCACAAAGTGAAAAATGGGTTTTCATAGATGTGTTGTAGGCAACAGTATCTCTAACAGAGTTTCATTAAGTGTACCTCTTATCATTACGTGGTTGAGGACTTCCCTGCATTATTACCTGACAATGTTTGTGTTCAGTATAAGGCAGGAGGAAATTTGTGGATTTTTTCTCTTAAACGAAAAGTTATGGCATTTGAGAGTTAAATATCGGCATGCCAAGAAGAGACACAGGTCTCAGGATACAGAAAGTATTCAATTTTTATTTGTTGCCATTTCTATCTGAACCATCCAAATTAGTGGGAGTCTACCTACTGATAATTATCTCCATAGACAGAAAAGTTACTTCAGATGAAAAGGAGAGTGACAAACTCTTCTACTTACCAGTCATAACAATCATTTAGAAATTTTTGTGTGCAAAATGTTATGGATAGGTTTAGTTAATCATCCTCACATGGAGGAAATATTCCCTTATTGCATCATTTTTGCTCTTGCAGCCTTTAACTGTAGCCTTCGCTACATCACTTATTTTATATTGATAGTTATTGAAGTTTACCTGTCTGAACTCTTAAGGTGGGAGCCTTCAGTGATTTAGTTTTATATTCTCAGCACAGGGCAGAGCATCTGGTGCATAGGAGGTACTGCACTGTAAATGGTTAATTGATGAACTAACTGAATGGACAGATTCAGACTGTCCAGTTCCAGACATATATAGCAAGTGTGTCCTTGAAGGGAGCACTGAATTGCCAAGGGAAAGGCTGCAACATTACTGCACAGCCTGGAAAAGATATTGAACTCACTATTCCTATATTCTCATCTGTCAAAAAAAGTTGGGGGTGGCGCCAAGATGGCCAAATAGGAACAGCTCCAGTCTGCAGGTTCCAGTGTGAACGACACAGAAGACGGATGATTTCTGCATTTCCAACTGAGGTACCGGGTTCATCTCACTGGGGCTTGCCAGACAAATGGGTGCAACCCACGGAGCAGGGGGGGGCATCACCTTACCTGGGAAGAGCAAACGATCAGGGAATTTCCTTTCCTAGCAAAGGGAAGCCGTGACAGATGGCACCTGGAAAATTGGGACACTCCCACACTAATACTGCACTTTTCCAATGGCCTTAGCAAATGGCACACCAGGAGATTATATCCCACACCTAGCTCAGAGGGTCCCATGCCCAGGGAGCCTCGCTCACTGCTAGCACAGCAGTCTGCAAGGGAGCAGCAAGGTTGGGGGAGGGGTACCAGCCGTTGCTGAGGCTTGAGTAGGTAAACAAATCGGCCAGGAAGCTCGAATTGGGTGGAGCCCACCATAGCTCAAGGAGGCCTGCCTGCCTCTGTAGACTCCACCTCTGGGTCAGGGCATAGCTGAACAAAAGCCAGCAGAAACTTCTGCAGACTTAGATGTCCGTGTCTGACAGCTTTGAAGAGAGTAGTGGCTCTCCCAGCATGGAGTTTGAGATCTGAGAAAGGACAGACTGCCTCCTCAAGTGGATCCCTGACCTCCTGAGTAGCCTAACTGGGAGACACCTCCCAGTAGGGGGATGACTGACACCTCATAAGATTGGGTACCCCTCTGAGATAAAGCTTCCAGAGGAAGGATTAGGCAGCAACATTTGCTGTTCTGCAGCTTCCCCTGGTGATACCCAGGCAAACAGGGTCTGGAGTGGACATCCAGCAAACTCCAACAGACCTGCAGCTGAGGGTCCCGACTGTTAGAATGAAAACTAACAAACAGAAAGGACATCCACATCAAAACCTCATCTGTATGTCACCATCATCAAAGACCAAAGGTAGATAAAACCACAAAGATGCAGAGAAACCAGAGCAGAAAAGCTGAAAATTATAAAAATCAGAGTGCCTCTTCTCCTCCAGAGGAACGCAGCTCCTTGCCAGCAACGGAACAAAGCTGGACGGAGAATGACTTTGACAAGTTGAGAGAAGAAGGCTTCAGATGATCGGTAATAACAAACTTCTCTGAGCTAAAGAAGGATGTTTGAACCCATCACAAAGAAGCTAAAAACCTTGAAAAAAGAGTAGACAAATGGCTAACTAGAATAAACAGTGTAGAGAAGTCCTTAAATGACCTGATGGAGCTGAAAACCATGGCATGAGAACTATATGATGCATGCACAAGCTTCAATAGCCTATTTGATCAAATGGAAGAAAGGGTATCAGTGATTGAAGATGAAATGAATGAAATGAAGTAAGAAGAGAAGTTTAGAGAAAAAAGTAAAAAGAAATGAATAAAGCCTCCAAGAAATATGGAACTATGTGAAAAGACCAAATCTATGGTTGATTGGTGTACCTGAAAGTGATGGGGAGAATGGAACCAAGTTGGAAAACACTCTTCAGGATATCGTCCAGGAGAACTTCCCCAACCTAGCAAGGCAGGCCAACATTCAAATTCAGGAAATACAGAGAATGCCATAAAGATACTCCTCGAGAAGAGCAACTCCAAGACAAATAATTGTCAGATTCACCAAAGTTGAAATGAAGGAAAAAATGTTAAGGGCAGCCAGAGAGAAAGGTGGGGTTACCCATAAAGGGAAGCCCATCAAACTAGCAGTGGATCTCTCAGCAGAAACTCTGCAAGCCAGAAGAGAGTGGGGGCCAACAGTCAACATTCTTGAAGAAAAGAATTTTCAACCCAGAATTTCATATCCAGCCAAACTAAGCTTCATAAGTAATGGAGAAATAAAATACTTTACAGACAAACAAATGCTGAGAGATTTTGTCACCACCAGGCCTACCTTACAAGAGCTCCTGAAGGAAGCACTAAACATGGAAAGGAAACACCAGTACCAGCCACCACAAAAACATGCCAAATTGTAAAGACTATCAACACTAGGAAGAACCTGCATCAACTAATAAGCAAAATAACCAGCTAACATCATAATGACAGGATCAAATTCACATATAACAATATTAACTTTAAATGTAAATGGGCTATATGCTCCAGTTAAAAGACACAGACTGACAAATTGGATAAAGAGTCAAGACCCATCAGTGTGCTGTATTCAGGAGACCCATCTCACATGCAGAGACACACATAGGCTCGAAATAAAGGGATGGAGGAAGATCTACCAAGCAAATGGAAAACAAAAAAAGCAGGGGGTGCAATCCTAGTCTCTGATAAAATAGACTTTAAACCAACAAAAATCAAAAGAGACAAAGAAGGCCATTACATAATGGTAAAGGGATCAATTCATCAAGAAGAGCTAACTTTCTTGGATATATATGCACCCAATACAGGAGCACCCAGATTCATAAAGCAAGTCCTGAGAGACCTAAAATGAGACTTACACTCACACACAATAATAATGGGAGACTTTAACAACCCACTGTCAATATTGGACAGATCCACAAGACAGAAAGTTAACAAGGATATCCAGGAATTGAACTCAGCTCTGCAACAAGTGGACCTAATAGACATCTACAGAACTGTCCATCCCAAATCAACAGAATATACATTCTTCTCAGCACCACATCATACTTAATCCAAACCACATAGTTGGAAGTAAAGCACTCCTCAGCAAATGCAAAAGAACAGAAATTATAACAAACTGTCTCTCAGACCACAGGGCAATTAAACTAGAAGTCAGGATTAAGAAACTCACTCAAAACTGCTCAAATACATGGAAACTGAACAACCTGCTCCTAAATGACTACTGGGTACATAACAAAATGAAGGCAGAAATAAAGATGTTCTTTGAAACCAATGAGAACAAAGACACAACATACCAGAATCTCTGGGACACATTTAAAGCAGTGTGTAGAGAGAAATTCATGGCACTAAATGCCCACAAGAGAAAGCAGGAGAGATCTAAAATGGACACCCTAACATTGCAATTAAAAGAACTAGAGAAGGAAGAGCAAACACATTCAAAAGCTAGCAGAAGGCAAGAGACAACTAAGATCAGAGCAGAACTGAAGGAGATAGAGACACAAAAAACCCTCAAAAAGTCAATGAATCCAGGAGCTGGTTTTTTGAAAAGATCAACAAAATTGATAGACCACTAGCAAGACTAATAAAGAAGAAAAGAGAGAGGAATCAAATAGACGCAATAAAAAATGGTAAAGGGGATATCAACACCAATCCCACAGAAATACAAACTAGCATCAGAGAATACTATAAACATCTCTACACAAATAAACTAGAAAATCTAGAAGAAATGGATAAATTCCTGGACACGTACACCCTTCCAAGACTAAACTAGGAAGAAGTTGAATCCCTGAATAGACCAATAACAGGTTCTGAAATTGAGGCAATAATTAATAGCCCACCAACCAAAAGAAGTATAGGACCAGATGGATTCACAGCCGGATTCTACCAGAGCTACAAAGAGGAGCTGGTTCCATTCCTTCTGAAATTATTCCAATCAATAGAAAAAGAGGGAATCCTGCCTAATTCATTTTATGAGGCCAACATCATTCTGATACCAAAGCCTGGCAGAGACACAACAAAAAAAGAAATTTAGACCAATATCCCTGATGAACATCGATGCAAAAATCCTCAGTAAAATACTGGCAAACCAAATTCAGCAGCACATCAAAAACTTATCCATCATGCTCAAGTTGGCTTCATCCCTGGAATGCAAGGCTGGTTCAACATACACAAATCAATAAATGTAATCCATCATATAAACAGAACCAAAGACAAAAACCACATGATTTTCTCAATAGATGCAGAAAAGGCCTTTGACAAAATTCAACAGCCCTTCATGCTAAAAGCTCTCAATAAACTAGGTATTGAGGGTACGTATCTCAAACTAATAAGAGCTATTTATGACAAACCCACAGCCAATATCATACTGAATGGGCAAAAACTGGAAGCATTCCATTTGAAAACTGGCACAAGACAGGGATGCCCTCTCTCACCACTCCTATTCAACATAGTGTTGGAAGTCCTGGCCAGGGCAGTCAGGCAAGAGAAAGAAATAAAGGTATTCAATTAGGAAGAGAAGAAGCCGAAGTGTCCTATTTGCAGATGACATGATTGTATATTTAGAAAACCTCATCGTCTCAGCTCAAAATCTCCTTAAGCTGATAAGCAACTTCAGCAAAGCCTCAGGATACAAAATCAATGTGCAAAAATCACAAGCATTCCTATACACCAATAACAGACAGAGAGCCAAATCATGAGTGAACACACATTCACAATTGCCTCAAAGAGAATAAAATACCTGGGAATCCAACTTACCAGGGATGTGAAGGACCTCTTCAAGGAGAACTACAAACCACTGCTCAACAAAATAAAACAGGACACAAACAAATGGAAGAACATTCCAAGCTCATGGATAGGAAGAGTCAACATCATGAAAATGGCCATACTGCCCAAGGTAATTTATAGATTCTGTGCCATCCCCATCGAACTACCAATGACTTTCTTCACAGAACTGGGAAAAACTACTTTAAAGTTCATATGGAACCAAAAAAGAGCCCACATTTCCAAGACAATCCTAAGCCAAAAGAACAAAGCTGGAGGCATCACAACACTTGACTTCAAACTATACTGCAAGTCTACAGTAACCAAAACAGCATGGTACTGGTACCAAAACAGAGATACAGACCAATGGAATAGAACAGAGCCCTCAGAAATAATACCACACATCTACAACCATCTGATCTTCGACAAACCTGACAAAAACAAGAAATGGGGAAAGGATTCCCTATTTAATGAATGGTGCTGGGAAAACTGGCTAGCCATATGTAGAATGCTGAAACTGGATCCCTTCCTTACACAAAAATCAATTCAAGATGGATTAAAGATGTACACGTCAGACCTAAAACCATAAAAAACCTAGAAGAAAACCCAGGCAATACCATTCAGGCCATGGGCATGGGTAAGGACTTTATGATTAAAACACCAAAAGCAATGGCAACAAAAGCCAGAATTGACAACTGGGATCTAATTAAACTAAAGAGTTTCTGCACAGCAAAAGAAACTACCATCAAAGTGAACAGCCAACCTACAGAATGGGAGAAAAGTTTTACAATCTACCCATCTGACAAAGGGCTAATATCCAGAATCTACAAGGAACTTAAACAAATTTACAAGAAAAAATCAAGCAACCCCATCAAAAAGTGGGCGAAGGATATGAACAGACACTTCTCAAAAGAAGACATTTATGCAGCTAACAGACACATGAAAAAATGCTCATCACCAATGGGCATCAGAGAAATGCAAATCAAAACCACAGTGAGATACCATCTCACACCAGTTAGAATGGCGATCATTAAAAAGTCAGGAAAAAAAAGGTACTGGAGAGGATGTGGAGAAACAGGAATGCTTTTACACTGTTGGTGGGACTGTAAACTAGTTCAACCATTGTGAAAGACAGTGTGGTGATTCCTCAAGGATCTAGAACTAGAAATACCATTTGGCCCAGCCATCCCATTACTGGGCATATACCCAAAGGATTATAAATCATGCTGCTATAAAGACACATGTACATGTATGTTTATTGCGGCACTATTCACAATAGCAAAGACTTGTAACCAACCCAAATGTCCATCAATTATAGACTGGATTAAGAAAATGTGGCACATATATACCATGGAATACTATGCAGCCATAAAAAGGATGAGTTCATGTCCTTTATAGGGACACGGATGCAGCTGGAAACCATCATTCTCAGCAAAATATTGCAAGGACAGAAAACCAAACACTGCATTTTCTCACTCATAGGTGGGAATTGAACAATGAGAACACTTGGACACAGGGTCAGGAACAGCACACACTGGGCCCTGCCGGGGGCTAGGGGAAGTGGAGAGGGATAGCATTAAGAGATATATCTCATGTAAATGATGAGTTAACGTGTGCAGCACACCAACATGACATATGCATACATATGTAACAAACCTGCATGTTGTGCACATGTACCCTAGAACTTAAAGTAAAATAAAAAAAAATGAAGTGGGGCTGCAGTGGATTAAAAAAATGAAGTGAGACTGCAGTGGGTTAATTTATTCATACAAAAGCTACTTACCAAGTACTCTTGGTCACGCACTATTGTAGAATGTAGGAATATAGCAAGGAACAAGACAACATAAGATTTTACCTCATGCAATTCAAAATAGATTAAAGGAAGGCAGGAGATAAATAAGAACTTATTAGCTGGTTCTAGTGATTTGACAATGATTAAAGCAAGATGACACAATTGAGAGACTGTTAATTAAAATCTGAATAATAAGGAGACAGCCATGGAATAATCTGGGGGAAATCATGCTGGGTAGAGGGAGAAGTCAGTGTACAGGCCTTACAATAGGAAAAGCTTTGAGTTTTGCTGAACAGAAATAGGGCAAGTATGGCTGAAGAGGACAGGGCAGAGAAGAGCATAGCACAAGATGACAACAGAGAGTTTTGGAGGAGCTGTGAAGAGTCTTAAAGAACAGTGTAGAGAGGTTGGCCGGGCGTGGTGGCTCACACCTGTAATCCCAGCACTTTGGGAGGCTGAGAGGGGTGGATCACTTGAGGTCAGGAGTTCGAGACCAGCCTGACCAACATGGTGAAACCCCATCTCTACTAAAAAAAAAAAAAAAAAGAAAGAAATACAAAATTAGCCAGAAATGGTGGTGCATGCCTGTATCCCAGCTACTTGGGAGGCTGAGGCAGGAGAATTGCTTGAACCCGGGAGGCAGAGGTTGAGTGAGCCAAGATTGCACCATTGCACTCCAACCTGGGCAACAAGAGCGAAACTCCATCTCAAAAAAAAACAAAAACAAAAAACAAACAAAACAAAACAAAACCAGGGTAGAGAGATTGGACTGGAGGCTTTCAGCAGGGAAGGGACTACACTTGGACTATTTATTTTTCAAAATCACCTTTTGTAAGGGCAGACTGCAGTGAAAGCAGAAACACCAGTTAGTTCACAGTGGCAGGAGTACAGATAGGAGATAATGTTGATGGTTCCTCATAGGGTGGAAGCAGTCAGGATGGAAGAAGGTGGACATATCTAGAATCTCTTTGGGAAGTAAAGTTGACAAGACTTGCTTATGTGTATATTGGATGTAGAATAAAAGAAAGAGAGAATCAAAAATGACTCCTAAGTTGTTATCATCAGTAAGTGGGTGAATCATGGGGTATTTACCAATAAGGGAAAAATGGAAAGAAATCACATTGCAGAACGGAAATCATGATTTCTGCTTTGAGATTCCAATCAGAAATTTAAAGATATACCAAGCGGACAATCAGATATGCAATGGGGAGTTAGGAGTTAGTCAGGGCCAGGCGCAGTGGCTCATGCCTGTAAACCTAGCACTTTGGGAGGCTGAGGCAGATGGATCACCTGAGGTTAGGAGTTTGAGACCAGCCTGGCCAATATGATGAAACTCCGTCTCTACTAAAAATACAAAAATTATCTGAGCATGGTGGCACGTGCCTGTAATTCCAGCTTCTCAGGAGTCGGAGACAGGAGAATTACTTGAACCCAGGGGGTGGGGGTTGCAGTGAACCAAGATCGCACCACTGCACTCCAGCCCAGATGACAAAGTGAGACTCCATATCAAAAAAAGAAAAAAGAAAATAAAAGAAAAAAGAAGAGTTAGAGTTAGTCCAGGCTGGATATAACATCTGATAATTAATAGTATATAGATTGTGTATTGGTTTTTAGGGCTACAATAATGAAGTACCCCAAACGACAGAAATTTATTATCTCACCATTCTGGAGGCTGGAAGTCTAAAATTAAGGTATTGGCAGGACAATGCTCTCTCAAGGCACTAAACGGGAATCTGTTCCATGCTTTTCTCTTAGCTTCCTTGGCATTTTTTGACCACTTTTCACCTCCAGCTTCCAATTGGCATTTTTGATCAATTTCCACCTCCATTTTCTCTCTTTCCATCTCTGCGTTTAAATTTCCCTCTTCTTGTAAGGAGAACAGTTTTTGAATAAGGGTTCACTCTTATGACCTTATCTTAACTCAATTACATCAACAAATACCCTATTTCCAAATAAGGTCACATCCACAGGTATTAAGGTTTACAACTTCAACATCCTTTAAGGAAGACAATTTAACCCATAACGGATGGTATTTAAAGCCATGACACTGGATATGGTCCCCTGGGAGAAGGTTAAGAAAAGAAAAGCTTCAAAGACCTGGCCCTGGGGTGCTCCTGCCTTTAGAGGCTGAACAAGAGGGAGCCTGAAAAGGAGCTAGAGGGAAAACCAAGAAAGTCTGGTCTCCTAAAAGACAAGAGATGAGTGTTTTGATGAGATAGTGGTTAAAGCATATTTTTTAAAATTAAAAAAAACACTAGCTCATGGGTTTCTTTGTTGGGAGAAGTTGATTTTACAGCAGAGAAGTTTCAAGCCATTCCCTGGAGAAGGCAGGAAGGGCCAGGCTCTAGAGGAGCTGCCCCTTGACTGGAGCAGGAGCCTGCATCCTCTGCAGCGCATCCCTTCACACATCTCTGCTCTTGGATCAGGGGCGAAGGCAGACTTGCCAGAAGCACAGGCAGAGAGTTTGAGATGCAATGATGAAAAGGAGTGACAGCTCTCTTCTGAGTCCTTCAGTGTCCTCTGTAATGTGTGAGGCAAAGTTCTTCATTGAGTGTGAGGCAAGAAGAAGGAATATGGGTGGTATGAAGACAGAGGTGATATCAGGGGATCCCACCCCCAATATTTCAACATAGGTTCTTTCTATTTTCATAAGTGTGGCCAGCTGAGAAATAAAGAGAGACAGTATACAGAGAGGAATTTTACAGCTGGGTGGCTGAGGGTGACATCACATATTGGTAGGACCGTGATGCCCACTCAAGCCTCAAACTAGCAAGTTTTTTATTAAGGGTTTCAAAAGGGGAGGGGGTGTAATAACAGAGAGTAGGCACAAAGATCATATGCTGCAAAGGGCAAAAAGCAGAACAAAGATCACATGCTTCTGAGAGAATAGGACAAAGGGCAAAAGCAGAACTACTGATAAGGGTCTATATTCAGCGGTACACATATTGTCTTGAAAAACATCTTAACAGAAAACAGGGTTCAAGAGCAGAGAATCAATCTGACCACAAATTTACCAGTGCGGAGTTTTTTCCCCACCCTAGTAAGCCTGAGGGTACTGCAAGAGACCAGGGCATATCTCAGTCCTTATCTCAAACGCATAAGACAGGCACTTCCAGAGCGGCCATTTATAGACCTCCCCCCAGGAATGCATTCCTTTCCTAGGGTATTAATATTAATATTCCTTGCTAGGAAAAGAATTTAGCAATATCTCTCCTACTTGCATGTCCATTTATAGGCTCTCCGCAAGAAGAATAATGTGGCTCTTTTTGCCCAATCCCACAGGCAGTCAGACCTTATGGTTGTCTTCCCTTGTTCCCTAAAAATCGCTGTTATTCTGTTCTTTTTCAAGGTGCACTGATTTCATATTGTTCAAACACACATATTTTACAATCAATTTATACAGTTAACACAATTATCACAGTGGTCCTGAGGTGATGTACATCCTCAGCTTACAAAGATAACAGGATTAAGAGATTAAAGTAAAGACAGGCATAAGAAATTATAAAAGTATTATTTGGGAACTGATAAATGTCCATGAAATCTTCACAATTTATGTTCCTCTGCCATGGCTCCAGCCAGTCCCACTGTTCAGGGTCCCTGACTTCCCGCAACAAGGTGAAGGTGTGAGGTATTTTGGAAGACTGGAAAAGAAAACAAACCAAGAATATATATTAGGATTGATCTCTGAGATTTCTTCCAGTTTGGATTCCATGATTCCAGCCAATAATACGTTCTTACATGATAGATAGACAGATAGATACATAGATAGATACATACATAGATAGATACATAGAAGATAGATAGATAGATAGATTGATAGATAGATAGATAGATAGTTAGAGTGAGCGGGCTAGGGTCTGAGTGTATCTTCCCAGTTTCCAAATTCATATGTCAAAATCTCAGCCTTCAGACTGATGGTATTAGGAGATGAGGACTTTGTTAGATGATGAGGAAAGGATTAGTACCTTTATAAAAGAGAACCTGGAGAGCTTGTTTACCCCTTTCACTAGAGGATACAGTGAAAAGATACCATCTATGAGGAGGTGGGCCCTCACCATATCTGCTGGAACCAAGATCTTGCATCAAGATCTTGAATTTCCCAGCCTCCAGAACCGTGGGAAATAAATTTCTGGTTTTTATAAGCTACCCGGTTTATACTATTTTGGTATGGCATCCCAAATGGCCTAAAATGGGTAGGTAGGTAGATAGACAAATAGAGAGAAAGATAGATAGATAGATAGATAGATAGATAGATAGATAGATGATAGAAGATTCATCTCTCTCTCTCCCCCTTCATCCATCTGCCTGTGTACTTTCACAGTTACTTATTAAAAACTGATTTGTAAGTGTCCTTTATATGTCAGGGGTATTGCTATTGGCTAATTTTCGTGTTGTTACACTTTTTAAAGTCTACTCTTTGTTATTAATTTTGTTATGATATTTTCTGGGTTTTTTCATGTAGTCAAATCTCATACTTCCCTGTGACTTTTGTCAGTAGTTTTATGCATAGAAAATTCTTCCTTTAGAAGAACATTACAGTTTTCTTTTTCAATTCACCTGCCACCATTTCTAGGACTCCTGGTTTATGATCCTCTCACCTATGATTATGTTCCTCAAAGTCCTAACACTTGTCCCCATCTGCACCTGGGTGTGGAGCAGATGATGCTTGCAGAGCACTGGCTTCTGCACTTGAAGAGTATGGAAAAGACACACTGCCAGATCCAAATTAATAGCCAAGTCATTTCATACTTTTAATTTTCCTGTAATTGAATATTCAGTTTTCTCATATGGATCACTCAATATTTCAGCTTAAAGTCAGGAGTTGGGGAAAAAAAAAAGTAAGACATTTCAGTGAAAAGAAGGAACATCTGGTGAACAAGTAGAGCTTCGTCTGTTTTTGCCGTGGGAGCTGGCTGTCAGATGCCTGAAGCACAGAGAGAAAAGCCCTTGGAGAAGCTTAGAGGTCAAGAGAAAAACTCTGCCTCGTGGTGTCAATGGACAAACTAGGGCTGGGAAGGGTATTTTGCTCTGAAGGTTTGAGGCGCTGTCTTTCAGGGACTTTCCTGGGACTTGACTAAGGGTCTGAAGTCTCCTTTGTCACGTTTCACTTCATCTAACATGAGTCTGTCACTTTTTTTTTTTTTTTTTTGAGACTGAGTCTTGCACTGTCACCCAGGCTGGAGTGCAGTGGCGCGATTTCGGCCCACTGCAACCTCCACCTCCCGGGTTCAAGTGATTCTCCTGCCTCAGCCTCCTGAGTAGCTGGGATTACAGGCATGTGCCACCACGCCTGGCTAATTTTTGTATTTTTAGTAAGGACAGCGTTTCACCATGTTGATCAGGCTGGTCACAAACTCCTAGCCTCATGATTCGCCCGCCATGGCCTCCCAAAGTGCTGGGATTACAGGCATGAGGCACCGCGCCCTGCGAGCTCTGTCACTCTTACTTGAGAAGAGCAAGTCCGCCCTTGGGCTGAGTTCAAGTTTTCTTCTAAAGAAAGAGTGTGCAAGCGACTAAGCAGGAAGCATGTGGCCTGAGCATGCGCATTTCTATCCAGTCAGGGCGACTCAGGCTGACGCCTCCTTCCAGTGCAGGAATCGTGAAATAACAAATACTTATTGAGCACCTACTCCTTACCAGGCATTGTTTCAGAAATGGGAAATCTTACTTATATATTGAGTTTCCCTGAGTTAGACATTCCTTTCAAAAGGAAAACTAACTGCTCTGTAGTATGCAGACTGAGGATACCCTAATTCCTTCAGCATTTCACCTACCTCATCAGATATAATGATACTTACTGTCTCACAATTATATTTCTTCAACGTCCAGCCATTAGTCTCTGTTCAGATGTTAATAATTATGATGATGATGATGTTATTATTAGTAGCATAATTTATTCCTGAATTAACAGGATAACATAGAGATCATTAGTGATAATACACCATCTGCAATGTCACCAGAATTGTTTATACTTCTGGGTCTGTGTCTTTGCTCTATCTTCTCTCTCTCCGCCATCTCTCCACTCTCCTCTCTTGGTTCCTGTCCCTCTTCTGTCTCTCTTCTCCCTCCTCTTCTTCCTCTTGTTGCTCTTCTCCCTCCTCCTCCTCCTTCTTCTCCCTCTCTCTCTGTCACACACACACACACACACACACGCACACACACACACAGCAACACACAACACCCCTGAATTTCAAACAGTGGAGTGTCCTTTCCCACATTACCTGTAAAGCACACAACTCCAGCCCTCTCTATTCGCAGATTTAGCTACTGTAGAGGTTCATGGTGTACTGTCACGTACAATTTTCTTTCTTTTGTGGAATAATTGAAATGGAGTCATGACTCAACCCCTACTGAAACATCACATTGTGAGGCTGACAGATTTGGAAAATACTGCAACTCCGACCCTAACCAAAGCTGTCTTTCTGGTCCCTATTCTATTATTCCTCCCATCAACTGCTGTCCGTGCTTGGAGACTCTTTTCCCTACTTAATTTAGTTGCATGACTAGAAGTAACAAGGAGCCTAAGTGAATTACAGATTGGGGCTGAAAAAATTGTGCCCTATCTTCAGAGTAAATTTGTTAAAAAGTAAGGCCATGCCTACATCAGGATCTCTCCACATGAAACATTGGAAGAAGTCAGAGTTCCAGGGAATGAAATGACTTTGGACTCCTTGAATCATAATTGATCAGTGTATATGTGATCCATTTTAAGTGACTCCAGCTAAGTACAATCCTACTTATAGAGGTTGTTTATTTTGATTTATCCCTCAATTAAATCCCATTGCCGTGTGAACCTCATTATTTCCCTGGACCATCCTTCCAATTGCTCGTTTCCTTAAAGAAGAAATTGAGATCCTTGTGAAGGTAAGCATTTAGCATGGTTTTATGCTAGAGCGAGATCTGGACTTTGATTTGAGAGCTTCTTATCTGTAGAACTGAAAATTTCCACACAAAGGTAGCACCTGCTCAGACTCTAATGCCATCAGCTTCGTAGCTGGGTGGCATTGCTATGGCAGTCTCTCAGTGTGCATCATGCCTTGTCTGCCCAGTTGTCAATGAGGTCCTTGATTCAAGTATTTTTGGTCCTTATGATGCAGGATTTATATCCATTTATTGATATAGATAATGCCAGCTAATAACTTGTGACATACACCCATGTTCTTCCCTGTTACTCCTCTCTTTCCCCTCCATTTGCTTCCTCCTTCCCTGCTCATTTCTCCTCACTAAGGAATGGCATCATTCTTGCCATGGCACCAAGATATTAAGCTCCTGACCTGCTTCTTGGATGGCATTACCTTGATTGTGCCTTGCCACCTTCTCAGGTACTTCTCTAGTTCTTATTACATTGATGTTGAGCCCTCTGTACCTTTGAATGTGCTCACAATCTGATAGTTTCAATATAATTGTATGCTTCCCATGATTAAAAGTGCTGGGCTAAGGCCTGCATTGAGTGGTGCCTTTTTCAGGCCCCGTGTTGCTCTGTACCCGTCCTGAGTCGACCTTGCACAGCCCTCCTCTCGGATGGAAGACTGCTCCTTCGCTTTGCAACTTACGGCCTCTGAGGGATTCAGCCCTGAGCTACGGTGCCAAACACTCTACTCATCACATTCCTAATTCTCTCCGGGGCCATCCTGATTGTTTTTAGTTTTTTTCTGACTCCTGGCCCCATGGAACAGGCCCTGGCTCTGCAGTCCGTGTGGCCAGAGTCCATACAGAGCAGCACGGCGTCAGGACCGTGGCAGCCACAGAACTCTCAGATCTCTGTGGTCTTTTTGCAGCTCCACTGACTCCTCTCAGCAGGCTGGGAGGACCGTTTATCTTGTCCTGTGGTGTTGAGCAGAAAGCAATAGTTTCATGGTATCAGGCAGCATGGAGACTACTTCTCCAGTATAGCATAGTTTCTCATTTTGTAGACTTTTCCTGCTCCTAATTTCAAATGCTCTTTCAATGACAGACATGCAGTATCCACTATGGAACCCAGTCTGCTAGCTGGAACTGGAGCAGAAAACATTAGCTGTGTCTCACCTGCCACGTGGGCAGCACTCACACATCGATTCTAATTTTGATGAGTTTTAATTCAGTCTAACTTGGAAGGCCATTATAACGGGAACAAACAACATCTTCTCATAGGGTAAAATGCTGTCCCAGATCCCAGAGCAAGCAAATAGGATCTTAACTTTTAGGTACATAAATATTCTTATGAACATATACAGTAACACAACACATATGCAGAGTATGTACTGCTGTACAGATCAACCACACACTTCACAACACGCATCAACATCTATACCAATGTGACTACAGCATGAAATATTAGGATTATTCAAAAAATGGCCATTTTGAAATCAACCAGTTTTCTTAACTGAATCGAAAACTGAGCATTAAGTTGTAAATAGTGCTCAGTCATGCTTTCTCCAAACCCCTACCCAGACCAATTTGTCTTGAGTCTTTCTAAGGTATAGCTGATTCTCAGTGATTTACTGTAGGAATACACTAAGCCCTTTATCTTGCCATGCAATTTTAGCCCACATTTGTTCACCAGAGAAACCTCAATTACAACTTCAGACCCACTGAGCCACTCAATTTCCTATAGGTTCCCATCCAAAACTTGTGGTTCTGTTCCTCTTGTTCCATAATCATGCAGCACTTTGTGCATTCTCTTATGTGGTACTTTGGTATAGGATGGTGGCTATTTGTGTCCACCACCATCTTTTTGTTATTCTGTGAACTTCTTAAGAGAAGGGACTCTTCTCACCCATCTCTGTAATCCTAACACTGTAGTGTAGTGCCTGGAATGTGGCAGACCCTCCCTTAATCCATTTCTACTGAATTACTACTGGATGAGTGATTGGATTGCCAATTGATTTGTCACTTCAGGCATGCACTCATATGTTAAACTGTGTGGATCAAAACCCAGAGTTATCCACAGTAGCGTAATACAAACCCAGCCTAAGGATTTCCTTGGTAAATCCTAGCAGAAGGATCGGTTGCCCTTCCCAATGTATAACTGTGCTCTTCCCAACACTGCTGCTTGATCATGCTGATGTATTCTGGAATCCCTTTAGGTTTGATTGATTCGTCTCTGTTCTCTTCAGTTTTCCATAAAGTTGTACGTGAGTGTACTCAGTGGGCTACTACCTATTTTTCTTTCCTTCGGCAGTTGGTTGGGGAATTTTTCTTTGAATAGGGAAATCTAACGCCTTGTCTGTCAGTGGGGCGGTTCTGGTGATGTGACTGTTTTGTGAGACAAGGATTAAGAATATTTAGTCATCGGCACCTAAACTATGTTCTCTTCTGTCAGGGTAGGAGTCAATGAAGACATCTTAGTCTTCTTAATAAGTTACAGATAATCTGTCTCTGAGTGCATGCTTTCTGCTTCTAGCTTGGAGCCAAATGTTGCTCACACTGAAAAGAATAATGTCTGTCTGTTTGTTTGGATATGAAGTCTATTTTGATCTATAGCACGATTTTGTAATTCAGATTGTCACCCCTGCACTTGGTACCACATGTGCATATTCTTTCTTCCCAGTCATTGCTGCAATTATCTTGTCTGTTCTTTGTGTGATATGTTCTGTGTGGGCCTCTGCATTGAACTCCATTTCTTGGACAATTATGGAAATTCCAGTTTGGCTGCAGTTTAACCTTGCACTCTCTATTCATATGAAGTTTCCTAAATAAACTTGAAGAGCAGCATAGTTTGAAATCATCGTGAATCTCCTTAAAGGAATAACTTTTAAAGAAGGAATGATTTTTGAAAACAAATGAATTCTGCTAATCAGGTGTAGTTTTCTCTGGTTATGAACAAAACCTCTATCTGGAAACATCCTACAAAAATTGCCTCCATTATGTTAAATATGTTAAAATAACAAAAAATGCTTCTTAAAATATGTCAGTAACTTATATTTTAACTTAAATACTTCTAAATTTTTGAAAATAGACAGTAATTGTTCATTTCCCTAGGGTCCTAGTGATATTTCAATACATAGAAAATATGATGATCAGATCAGGGTAATTAGCATATCCATCACCTCAAACATTGATCATTTTTTGGTTTGAGAACATTCAATAGTTTCCTTCTAGCCTTCTGAAACTACATATTATTGTTAGCTATAGTCTTCTGCAGTACAGTAGAAGACTAGAACTTATTCCTCTCATCTGTCTGTAATTTTGTATATTTTAACAAATCTCTCTCTATCCCCTACCCCCTGCCCTTCCCGGCCTCTTGTATCTTCCGTTCTACTTTTTACTTCTATGAGATCAACATTTTTTAGCTTCCACATGCTTATTTCACTTAACATAAGGTCCTCCAGTTCCATTCATGTTACCACAAATGACAGGATTTCATTCTTTTTATGGTTGAATAGTATTCCATTATGTATATATTGGAATAACTATAGTCATCAGTTATTGGACACCTAGGTTGATTCTATATCTTGACTATTGTAAATAGTGCTGCAATAAACGTGGGGGTACAGATGTCTCTTTGATACACTGATTTTCTTTCCTTCATATAAGTGCCCAGTAGTGGGATTTCTGGATCATACGGTAGTTCTATTTGTAATTTTTTGAGGAAACTCCATACTGTTTTCCATGGTGGCTTTACTAGTTTACGGTCCCACCAACAGTGTATGAGAGACCTTTTCTCTGCATCCTCACCAGCATTTGCTATCTTTTGTATTTTGATAATAGCCATCCTAATTGGGGTGAGATGATACTTCATTGTGGTTTTGATTTGCATTCCCCTGATGATAAGTAATGTCAAATATTTTTTCATATATTTGTTAGCCATATGTTTGTCTTCTTTTTGAGCAGTGTCTATTCAGATCATTTTATTGCTTTTTCTTTTTCTATTAATCTAAGTAAGGCCCTCTACAGTTCTCAGAATTGAAAGGTCAGGATATAGGAATATATGGAAAACTATCTTCACATTATACTATAAACTCCCAACATATCAATGACTTTCTTTCCTTTTAACAAAGCCCAGGGCAAAGAGTGTTTCTGGTTTTTCTAAGATCTACAGAAGTTCCAGAAGTGTACTTGGAAATAGGGAAAGGACTGGCAAACTTTTCCTGCAAAAGGCCATGGAGTGACTATTAGGACCATATGCAGTCTCTGTCACATACGCTTCTTTGCCCCAACCCGCAACCCTGACCCCTGCTGTGACAACCCCTTGAAAATGTAAAATCCATTTTTATCTCATAATACCGCACAACAACAGGAGCTAGGCTGGATGTGGCCCTCAGACAGGAGCTTGAGAACCCCTGGCATAAAGGATTGCTGTTTCCTTGTGAATGCCATGTGGTTATGTATATTGTGAGCATGTGTGAGTGTGTTTGTGTGAAGGATTTAGACGGTGGCCATTGAAAGCCTGGAAAACATTCATTTTTTCTAGTTTTTGAAACATTGTAGTCTTTCTTGATGCTCAATTTAGATCCTTTTAATGACCTAAAACTAGCCAATTTAGGCCGGGCGCCGTGGCTCACGCCTATAATCCCAGCACTTTGGGAGGCCGAGGCAGGCGGATCATGAGGTCAAGAGATCAAGACCATCCTGGCTAATGTGGTGAAACCCCATCTCTACTAAAAATACAAAAAGGTAGCCAGGGGTGGTGGCAGGTCCCTCTCATACCACAACCCAGCAAAAGCAGCTATTAAGTTATTCACGTCAGTTTGCTTCTAAACTTTTTTGTACATATGTGTTCCTATTATATGTACACATCTATACACGTGTGTTTATGATGCATACATATGTATAGAGCCATAATTATATATCCAAAATTCCCTTTTTTTTTTTTTTTTTTTTTTTTTGTGACGGAGTTTCACTCTTTTTTGCCCAGGCTGGGGTGCAATGGCACAATCTCGGCTCACTGCAACCTCCACCTCCCAGGTTCAAGTAATTCTTCTGCCTCAGCCTCTTGAGTAGCTGGAATTACAGGCACATCCCACCATGCCCAGCTAATTTTGTATTTTTAGTACAGAAGGGGTTTCACCATGTTGGCCAGGCTGGTCTCAAGCTCTTGACCTCAGTAGATCTGCCCTCCTCGGCCTCCCAAAGGCTGGGATTACAGGTGTGAGCCACTGAGCCTGGCCCAAATTATTTTATATCAATTATTTTATATCAGCTTTCATTTCATCTGTTTTAGGCATCATCTGCTGTAATCACTGGTTCTTCGAAAACTTAATTTTAGGCACCATTCTATCTTACCAAAATACCACCATGTATTGATTCATTTTCTATTAGACCGTTTTCACTGTAATGCATGGCCTTATAAGTAACAATGTCAAAGTTGCAGTAGTCCTGGGTAATTTTTAGAAAGTGGTAGCTTTGTTCTCCTGAATGAGGGTCAGAGGTCTACGAATACATAACTGGAGGAAAGCAGGAAGCAATCACATTAGAGTTTCTTAGAAATTCATGTTAATAAGGAAAGGGAGTGAAAAAGCTTGGATATTTCTCACTAGAAAGTAAGCAATCTTCAAAAATTTCTTATCTTTGTTTTACTCAACAAGCTATGCCAAGCGCTTCATGACACTTTCTCAGCCAGCTTATCTTTTCTGTGTCTAAATTCTTTTTTCCACTTTACCTCACTTCCCACTTCTTCTCCATGAGTGCCATAGGCCTCAACTATGCGTAAGGTGTGCTAAGAAACCAGAACTTTTTAAATAAGTATTTTCTGTTGGCAATTCAACCTAATGCAGGCCACCAATTTCAGGTTATACTGAAATAATGAGGATTAGAAATACAAAACTTAACTTAGTGGAAGATGCATGGTATTTGCTTTTATATTGTCTGTGCCAGTTGAATTAGCTTTGAGCTCTACAGATACAGAAACTTCTAATAACTGAAATAGCCTGGTATTTGGCAGTGAAAGTTTTGATGAAAAAATGTAAAATTTTACCTCATACGTAGTGTTTGTCATAGAAACTCAAAAGATAAAATAAATGCAAGTTTCTTATATATCATAATAAATCCTGCAGACTATTAGCCTAAGGCCATACAGCTACAACAGTGAAAGTATCTGAATCAGAAATATGTATACTATTCTCTTTCTCTAACAAAGTTATACACTGTCAGCAAAAAGAATAAAAGAAAGGATTCTCTTCAGAAAGGAGCAACTGGCTGGTTGATATTGATAATATCCAGGGATCTGGATATCAGCAGCTTTCTTTGATACTTAGAGCCTTCCCTAAGTGACCAGGTGGATTCATTCAGAAAGTATCTTTAGAGCTAATTTCATTTCCTATCCACAAAAGCCACTTCACACAAAGGCAATTTCCAGGTTCTTTCAGAACCTAGAAGGATAGAGGTAATCCCTAAAGCCAGACGCCAGTTCTGAATAAGCCTGCCAGAACGTCTTCTGCTCATTGTCTTCATTCCATTTCGTTTTACTAAGCAATTAGAAAACATTGGTTTCCAGTATTGTAGATGAGGAAACTGAGATTCAAAGAGGGTATGTGACTTATCTAGAGTCCTACCCTCAAAACATGAAGGAATTGGACTCTAGACCTCAGATTAATTTTTTAAACATCTTGTTGTGCGGCAGACTTTGAAGGAGCTGGAATCTTTCTCTGTGTGAAGAACACCCCTGAGGTACATGTCTTGACATTGTGTCGTTCTACCAGAAGAGAGATTCTTTTGGTTCGATCACTTTTAATGATATGGGAGACATCAATAATTTATGGAATGCCCAAAATGGTACTTTTTTATTTGCGATCTCTAACCTTTACGAAAACTCCGCAAGGTAGAAATTCTTCTTTCCAGTCTACAGCTAGAAACATATGGTTCAGAGCTATTAAATGACTTCTGAGGTCCCACAGCTAGAAAAGGTGCACCTGGCACTCGAACCGAGATCTCTGGGAACAACTTTCTCTTACCTTTCTGGGAGACACTGTTTAAAATACAAATCCCCCACAAGGAGCAAACTGCCTAATGGACATCTCCACTTGGACATCAAATTAGCATCTCAAATTCAACATGTCTGAAACTAAGATTCCAATGCCTCTCATCCCTATCCCCAGAGATCTGCTTTTCCTGTAGCCTTTCCCATGGCAATTTGTTCTTCCAGTTGCTCAAAGCCAAAACCTTGGAGTAGTCTTTACTTTTTGTTCTCTCACAGCAATCACTTAGGAAATCATATCTTTAAAATATACTGGGATCTGACTACTTCTCACCACCTCTACTGCGGCCACTGGTTTGGGCTCCATTCACTCACCTAGATTATCACTAGAGCCTCCCAAATTCTACCCTTAATCCCTAAATTGAATCCAGAGTGACGTTTTAAAGTGTGAGATGGTCACATCACTCTTTTCCTCAGCCACTTATGGTATATCTTCATTATACAAGGAATAAAAGCCAAAGTCCTTAAAATGACCTACTAGGTCCAATGTCATATAGCCCGGGTTTCTTCTCTGTCTCCACTGTCTTGTACTCTATCCATGCATTCTAGCCGCACTAGCCTCCTTTCTATTTTTGGAGACCACCCACTCTTTCCCTCAGGGACTTTTCTCTAGCTATTCCTTTGCCTGGAATATTCTACCCCCACTATCCATTTGGTGAACTCCCTACCTCCTTCCAGTCTTCATACAAATGTCGTCTCTCAGTGACATTGAATAGACCATTCTGTTTAACACCTCACGTGCTTCCCAGCACATGTTCGGCACTCCCATTCCTCCCTAAAGTGGTCTACTTCTTTCTTTCCCCATTGCACCTTTTAAACTTTCAATATAATTTACTTATTAATTATGCTTATCGTACGTCATTTGCCTCCATCCATTAGAATATAGGCTTCTTGAGGGCAGGAATGTTGTCTGTGTTGCTCAGTGATTACTGCAAATGCGTGGAACAGTATGTACACATAGTAGGCACTTAACAGTTCTTTTCTGAAAACATGAATGAATGAATGAACTGGAAATTAACTGAATCTGATTCAAAAACAGGTAAGAGTCATCTCTTCTGTGAAGAAATTACAGATGTTAAACAGAGAATCTATCACCCACCAATCCCTCACTCTAGTCCAAGGGAGAAGTGTGACTTTTCCAAAGTTCAATTTACCAATTATAATGGAAAATGTATACTAGAAATCAAAAGAAGCATTATTCCTAGAAATGGACTTTTTTAAAAAAGTTGAACAACTGTGTATGCATAATATTTACATGCAAAATGAATCAACATTTGAATTCAAATCTTGTTTATAAAAAAGTAGTAAACTGAGGGTCAGAATCCTGTTAAAAATTCCTTGTTCCCCAAAATATGTTCTGTAGAATTCCAAGCCTAGTGAAATAAGTGTTCCTAGGTAGAATAAAATACTAAAATGACTCTGTG
The DNA here is from genome assembly GCF_009764315.1 of Trachypithecus francoisi. NCBI lineage: Eukaryota > Metazoa > Chordata > Mammalia > Primates > Cercopithecidae > Trachypithecus > Trachypithecus francoisi. The sequence continues at coordinate 12,536,767 of NW_022681455.1, forward strand.
GGCTGCTAGCACTGGTTCCTAATGGCTCACCAGAACCAAATGTGCACATCTATTTCCAACTCCACATTTCTGGAAATCTGCTGTGTTATGAGTATTTACACCATGGAAATAGGCATGTGGTAATCAGCAAATGCTATGAGTCAGGGAATGTTATTTTGGATATATTCAAATAAGATTTAAATAAGACGGTCAGTTGCTTAACATTCATTAGCACATAGAAGCTGCATGTGTATATTGATATCTTAGAGATGGCGGGTGGCAGAGATCCATTTCACTTTGTCTTTACTAAGTGTGTGTAACTATGGAATCTTTTTTTTTTAAGTATACAGTGAAACACATGTTAATGGCCTAATAGAATATACTACTTTATAAAATGCTATGATAGTGGAAATTGCATGAAATCTTTGAATCTAAAAATCCTAGGCTATCTAGTATGTAATCTTAGGAAAAATATTGTTTCATGTGAAATGAGAAAAATATCTTGCAAAATTTTTGAGAGGCTTAAAATGAAGCAAAGTATGTGATAGTTCCTGACACAGATTAGGCACTTAATAAATGTCCATCTTTCTCTTCCCCATTCTTTTCTCCCCAGCCTAACTTTTGGAAAATATAAAATGAATCGGAAACATTCCGATTGCCAGAGTGGGAACTGTCATTTGAAATCTTATTTCTCATCACATAATCTGATATACAAATACATGATCAAGAATAAGAAATTTTTGGACCAATATTTTTTTGTCTTAACACCTTAAAAGATACTTATTTTAAGCTCAGATTTACATTTTGATTTATCATAAAATAGTTTGAATAATAATTTTAAAAAATAAATCAAGCTATGATATTTCAGACTTCGTTTTGTTTTGTTTTGTTTGGCATATTCTCTAGTGTCAATTTTTTTCCTGATGAGTTTTCTTATACCCAAGCATGGAAACATCTTTGAATTCTATTTCCTCGAAACACTCTAGTTTATCCAAATCGTAAATTAGGGCTTTGGATCCAAAAAGCTCCTGTTATGTGTGAATTATCTTTAAGTCTGGTAGGTATCTTTTCCTAGTAAACTAACTGTTCTCCATGTACTGAGTGTGTATTTCATAAGGAGCTGTAAAATCTTACGAGGTAAAATAAGTTGGTCACTCGTATTTATTATGGAAACCAAATGGTCAAATGTAGAAGTTTGTAGGAAACACTTCCCAAACAGCCCCAATCCTAACTCAAGAAGCTGTTTTTTGCCAAAGTCAACTTGGCTTGTGGGAAGTAGGATTGATCAAAACATCTTTCATCAGAATAATAAAGATATTCCAAGTGATGTTTCAAAACCACTGTAAAAAAATCCCTTGCATGTGTAAATTGGAGGCGCAGCAGTTTATGCAAGGAAAGGTATTTTTTTTTTTTCTGAAATGGTATTCCCTGTGGGACTCTTGGTCAGGAGGGCCTCATTTGGGACATGCCATGTGATTTTTCTATCAGCATCACTCTCCAGACTCAGGGGAGGCTAAGTGAGCAAGGAAGTCATATACTTGACTACAAGTGGTAAAAACTCTTGGTGCTATTCACAGAGCCTTTACATAAGATTGGGATACAGATGTGTAGAAAGTCCTAACCATCCACAACAATCTAAAGGAACTTCCTTGTTTGGTCTCCCTGATTGAAACAGGAAATAATCATCTTCGGAAACGTAAAGTGGTCAGCTCTAGCCATTTTGTAGGTTGCAAAGATTTTTCTTTCCTGTTATCTCCCAGAATGTTATCTCCAGGAAAGAAGAAATAAGCACAGACATGAGGAGTCATCAGCAAAAGGCCTTCTAGAGCTCCAGGTGTACTTTATTACATTGTGCTGATTTTGTAACAGCCAACATTCTTGTGGACTAAAACAGTCACTTCGAATTCCATTTAATCTAAAAGCCAAAACCTCTGCCAGGGAGAGATTATGTCTGGAACACAGACATTAATAAGGTACATAACTAGCAACAACAACAGAAGTTAAACTGTTCTTTCTCCTAGACATCCTTGCTAGTATTTGTTAAATATTACCATTTAAAAACTCCTAATTTTATAGGAAAAAAATATATTTTAATTCCTTCTTTGGTTGTGTGTAAGACTGAATGGTTTTCTATGTTTGTAACGTACTTATTATGTTAGTGACCTAGTTATATGTCACATACCAAATGCCTACCCCATTCCCTTTAAAATCTTGTTAATACCCTTTGCACATTTTTAATTGAATTTTCATTTATATATCCTTTGCACATTTGTTCAATATACAAATATTTATTTTTTATATTTTAAAATTGACAAGTATATATTGCATATATTTATGGTATACAACATGATGTTTTGATCTTTGTACCCATTGTGGAATGGCTAAATCATATGCATTACCTCACATACTTATCATGTTTTTGCGCTGTGAACACTTAAAATCTACTCTTAGCAATTTTCAACCATACAAGATACTCTTACTAGCTATAGTCACCACTGACGTACCGTAGATCTCTTGATGTTACTCCTCGTAACCGAAATTTTGGGTTCTTTGACCGATATCTCCCCATGGCCCTGTTCTCCAACCTCTAGTGACCACCATTTCACTCTCTGCTTTTATGACTTTGACTTTTTTAGACTCCACATATAAGTGAGATCATGCAGTATTTGTCTTTATGTGTCTGGCTTATTTCACTTAATGTCCTCCAGGGTCATCCATGTTGTCACTAATGACCGTGTTTCCTTATTTTCATGACTAAATGTTATACCATTGTATATATATATACCACATTTTCTTTATCCATTTACCTATTGATTGATACTTAGATTGATTCCATATCTTGGCTATTGTAAATAGTGCTGGAAAAACCATCAAAGTGCAGATGTCTCTTTGATACACTCATTTTCTTTCCTTTGGAGAAATGTCTACTTGTGGGATTGCTGGATCATGTAGTAGTTGTATGTTTAATTATTTGAGGAACTTCCACACTGTTTTTCATAATTTCTGTATTAATCCAAATTCCCACCAACAGGGTACATTTCTCCCTTTTCTCCACATCCTCAACCACATTGGTATCTTTGGTCTTTTTGGTAACAGTTATTCTGACAGATGTGAAGTGATATCTCATTGTGGTTTTAATTTGCATTTCCCTGATGATTAGTGATGTAGATTATTTTTTCCCTTTTTACATAATTCCTCATAAATGTATGCATATTTCTTATAAAATAAACTGGGCCAGGTGCAGTGGCTCACACCTGTAATCCCAGCACTTTGAGAGGCCATGGTGGGTGGATCACCTGAGATCAGGAATTCGAGACCAGCCTGGCCAACATGGTGAAACCTAGTCTCTAGTAAAAATACAAAAAAAAAAAAAAAAAAATAGCTGGATGTTGTGATGGGCACCTGTAATCCCAACTGCTCGGGAGGCTGAGGCATGAGAATCACTTGAACCCAGGAGGCGGAGGTTGCAGTGAGCCGAGATCACACCACTGTACTCAAGCCTGGGTGGTAGAGCGAAACTCGGTCTCAAAAATAATAATAAATAAATAAAATAATAAACTGATCCTCTGATAGATATCTGAATCTGTACAAACAGAAGTTTAAGATTTTAGCAAATGGCCATCCCTTGGTTTCCAAAGGGGATTGGTTCTAGGATCCCCTGGATACCAAAATTCAAAGGTGCTGAAATCCCTTATGTAAAATGAAATAGTATTTACACACAATCTCTGCCTATCCTCTCATATGCTTTCAATAATCTCTAGCTTACTTATAATACCTAATACAATGTAAATGTTATGTAAGTAGTTGTTATGGTATATTTCTTATTTATATTATTTTTATTTTTACTGCTTTTATTTTTAATTTTTTAAAATATTTTCAATCGGTGGTTGGTTGAAGTCACGAATGCAAACCCATGGGTCCAGAGAGCAAACTGTACTTAGGCTGATCACACTGTTTCTTTCTAATTATTTTCTATCACATCTATTCTTAGTGCATTTTCTGCCTTGCAATCTGCTAAACATACACTCCTATTTTCTCCTAGTTTTTGAAGGCTTTAGCTTATATTTAATTTCTTAATACATCTGGAATTTATTCTAGTCCCTTGTGTGAGTTCACACAAATTGAACTTTTAAGATATCAACTTTTAAGATAACTTCTAAGATAAGATCGAACTTTTAAGATAAATTGAATTTTTAAGACATCAAATTAATTAATTGTCCCAGTATTTACCAAATATGCCTTTTTTCCTACTTGATTTATGACCGTAGCAAGATGAATTTCATAAGACACAGAACATGCCTGAGAGCTACACAGGCCTATGTCCTGCTGTCACCCCCTTATGAACCGAGTGATCCTGAGCAAATCTCTTTAACCTGTAGGCTCTCAGTTTTCCCTTTCATGAAGTAGAGGTAATGATAGCCAACTGCTATGGTCACTGTGAGGATGAAGTGAGAAAATGCAGGCAGAGCAATGTTCCTGGTAGGTCATTAGCACATTTGGCGGTGTTATCAGTAATAGTAATCGGTCTCCCTCACTGTAAGAACTCGTAATGGAAGCTCTGACACTGGTCTGCAAGTCCTGGCCCTCACCTTCTCTCCCCTGTTTCTTCCCAGCCCATTCCATCTCTGACCTCATCCCTTGCTGCCAGCCTACCCCATTCCCTCCTCTCCAGTTTCCAGGCTTTCTCTGCACCAGCCAGGCTCCTCCTGCCACAGGCTTCACTCTTCTCTTCCAAGTCCCCGGATGTTTCCCCAGTTCATACCTGGCTTGCTCCCTCACCTTCAGAGAGCCTCTGCCCAGCTGAAACCTTCTGACTGGGGCCTTCCCTAAGCCCCCCAACTTAAGTTTGGACCTCCTCAGTGCCCTCTCTCATCCTTCCTTGTTTATTTTCCTCTACAGCAGTTACCACCTGCATATAGTTTGCTTCTTTGCTTATTATCTGTCTTCCCTCACAATAGAAATCTCCCCAGTGTCAGGGCTTTTATCTGTGTTGTTTATTAGTCTATTCCCAGGGCCTGTAATAGAGCCTGAAACGCACCATGTGCTCCACACATTACTGTTGAATGAATGAATTACTGAACGTTTTACATTATATTGTTGTAACCTAACAATCTGTGGAGGTGGGGGTATTATCAAGCCAGAGAGTAGAGGGATTGAGGCGAGAGATGTGACAGAAGGGAGGGCAGCGAGCACCTTCTTAAGGGGAAGGCTTCATTGGAAGCACCCTTCTGGAAGCCCCAGCTATGGAAAGTGTCTGTGCAGACTTGCTTATGTGCTTGCCCTCTGGGGAAGGGGGCTGATGAGAACTAAATGGCCAGCCTTGGTTTGATGAAAGAAAAGCAGGAAAGGAGAAGCAATGGCCCTTCAGTGAGTGGGCATTGTCTCTGTGTGGGGGGTTTTGCCTAGTAGAGCCATTAAATAACATGCATGCTAAGTTACGGACTTTAGCGATAAAATATTCATCCTAGTTTGTTAAATCCCATTAGACAGAAGACACTGTAACTTAATACCTAGCAATCCTATGTAGCATGATTCTTAACAATTTCTATAAACAAACCTGATTTTTAGATATTACCTATTTTTCTGCACACTCTGAAACATCGAAGTGTTTGAAAACTGCAAGTTGCACTGAATCTTTTGGCATCATCTTCGTTTTATGACATTCTCTACATGACTAATGGGAAAGTTAGATTTGCTCTTAGTTTCCCGTTTACACAGTCACCTGGGGCTCAAGAGATGTCTTCATGCTTTATTCTAATGTTCCCTTTATTTTACTGTGTTTACTTAACAAAATTGAAGTGCTCTCCTGCAGGAACTATACTACCAAAAACCTTTCAAAGGAATTCTTATCACTCCCATGAACTCATGGACGTGGGTTCCCAAAGACACAGAGCTAGGGGAGTTTTTCTCTATATCTTTGTCCCATCTCTTTCCAAACCTATATAACCTTGTTTAGTATGTCTTGTTTTCACTTCTCCCATTTCCAGACGATTCAGAGCAGAACTCCAAAATTTTTTCCTCAGATTTCTATCTTCTTGGATGACTAGAGAAATTTTAACAGTGAAAAAAATAAAAATTAAAAAAAAAAAAGAGGGAGGGAATTGACTTTACTCTCTAAGCTGCAAGTCTTTCGTAAGTCCTCTTGGACTTGAGGCAGAGCAGACTGGCCAGAGAGCATTGGCTGTTGCCTTAGCAACTTCCTGACTCACTGGCTACTTGCCCTGCCCAGAAGCCCCAAAGGAGCTGAAACCATGTAACCTCCATTGGAATGCCCTCTTTGGCCCATGTTTACTGTTGAGCATCCAGTGAAGAGGTGGTTTTAAGGAATGAGAGACAACCAGTGACTGCCTGCCCATACATGAAGAGGCAGGTATTTCAAATCCAGGATGCCTTGCCTGATATAAGCACAGATGAGTCACATGAGTTGGCTTTGGGGACAAAAACTTGTTGAGATCATACAAGCCAGTTGGCAGCACAGTCCCTGTGTCACTGACTAAGGGGTTCTCTGTGTCATACTGATTAATGCAGTTTTGTTGTGTTCTCTAGAAATGGTAAAACAATCCACAGAAGTTCTTGTTTGCTCAGTGCATGGGCACATAAGTTTTTGTTGTTGTTGTTTTTTAGATGGAGTCTCACTCTGTCACCCAGGCTGGAGTGCAGTGGTGCAGTCATGGCTCACTGCAACTTCCACCTCCCGAGTTCAAGTGATTATCCTGCCTCAGCCTCCCGAGTAGGTGGGACTACAGGCATGTGCCACCATGCCTGGCTAATTTTTGTATTTTTAGTGGAGACGGTTTCACCATGTTGGCCAGACTGGTCTTGAACTCCTGACCTCAAGTGATCCACCGGCCCTGGCCTCCCAAAGTGCTGGGATTACAGGCGTGAGTCACCGAGCCCGGCCATAAGTTTTTAGAAGTTGGGTCTTGCCTTGAAATTCAATTCCTGATTGTTCACAGTAGGAGAGGCATTGATTAGTATAGCTAACCAGACAACAGGAATTTATTTACTAGGTCTCATGTTGTTGACTTCTAGTCTCAGTTCTGTGATTACTGTGAAAAATACAAAAGAATTATAAAACATAGTCTCAGGTTTTAGGGAGACTGAACTCAAATTAACATCAGAATGCTGAACAGATGGTGGAGAAACAGCCCCAAGGCTTATTTGCATGTCATTCTGCATGGCAGAGAAGGGCCTTTGAGGAAGAGATTTGCCCAAAAAGGCTTAAGTTAGAAGTGGGGAAAAGCTAGACTTGGAGAAGCTATGCTTGTCCCCCAACCTGGCCCATGGACTAGGTGAGAGCGTTCTCGAAAGAACCTGAACAAAAATAGGAAGAGGAAACTTTAAGATATACAAAGGCTAGTGCAGCGCTGCTTTGAGGCCTCAGTGACAAAGAACAGGACATAATAGGAACAGGGAGGGAATGAGGAAAGGGACTATTCCCCTCATGTACCCTTGGGGCACAAATAGCACAGCTTGGGTGCCCACAAGTCTGCAGCTGGGGAAGCACATAGGATCAAAACTCTGGCAGTGGATCTGGGTGCTGACGGGCACAGGCAGGCAACAGTGGGCATCACATGCACCAGTGTGGAAGACCAGGGAGGGCTGCTGGTGAGCACATGGGAGAACCATCGAGGGAATCCCACAAATAACTGGGAGAGATCTGGGGTGGCAGGCGAGGTCCTCGTTGTCCAAGTAGGTGCAGTGAGCCAGTAAATTTCACCTTATTACTCAGTGTTACCTTATTTGCCCCCACATGTTGAGGCTGATCTGTCTGACCTGATTTTTGGAGTTTCTCCAACATGTATGAAGAAAACAGTGGTGAGGCAGTTCTTTCCAGGACACAGCTTGTCAGACAAGGGGCATGCTGGGTGGAGAGAGAGGAGAAGCTTGGAGTCTGCATCAGTCCTGAACAAGTTAAGTGAATAATGTGAACATCATTTTTCATTTCTATGTTCCTTGCCCTCCTGGGAAGATTGTGGTTACTGAAATGACTTAGGATGGTTATAAATTCCCAGACTGAAAGAGAATAGGAACAGAAGGAAACATTCTGATGGAGGTTCGGTAACATTGGTGAAGTGGACTATTGCTCTCACATGAAGTACTCTATTTACTTAAAGGGGAACTTGGCTAGATATGGCGGCTCACACCTGTCATCCCAGTGCTTTGGGAGGCCAAGGCGGGTGATAGCTTGAGTCCGGGAGTTCAAGACCAACCTGAGCAATAGAGCAAGATCCCATCTCTACAAAAGAATTTTAAAAATTAGTCAGACATGATGACATATGCCTGTAGTCCCAGCTGCTTGAGAAGCTGAGGCAGGAGGCTGACTTGAACCCAGAAGTTCAAGGTTACAGTGAGCTATGATCGCACCATTGCATTCCAGCCTGGGTGAGACCTGTCTCTAAAACAAAATAAAAAATAAAGTGGAACTTTCCAAGTGACCTCAGACACTGTGCTGACTATGGGGCCACCCTTTCTTGCTGGCCAAGTAAGACAAAGGTTAACAGGTTGATTGCAGTGTGAGCAAGGCAGGTTATAAAGCAGAGATTCAGTTAATACATGCCACTCTTAATCATTAACAGTTGCACATAACAGTATGCATTTAATCAAGAGATCAGATGGCTCACGCCTGTAATCCTAGCACTTTGGGAGGCCAGGGCCAGCCGGAGGTCAGGAGTTTGAGACCAACCTGGCCAACATGGTGAAACCTCGTCTCTACTAAAAATACAAACAATTGGCCGGGCGCGGTGGCTCAAGCCTGTAATCCCAGCACTTTGGGAGGCCGAGACGGGTGGATCACGAGGTCAGGAGATCGAGACCATCCTGGCTAACACGGTGAAACCCCGTCTCTACTAAAAAAATACAAAAAATTAGCCGGGCGAGATGGCGGGCGCCTGTAGTCCCAGCTACTCGGGAGGCTGAGGCAGGAGAATGGCGTAAACCCGGGAGGCGGAGCTTGCAGTGAGCCGAGATCGCGCCACTGCACTCCAGCCTGGGTGACAGAGCGAGACTCCGTCTCAAAAGAAAAAAAAAAATAAAAAATAAAAAATAAAAATAAAAATAAAAATACAAACAATTATCCAGGCATGGTGGTGAGTACTGTGGTTCCAGCTACTCAGGAGGCTGAGGCAGGAGAATTGCTTGAACCCAGGAGGCAGAGTTGCAGTGAGCTGAGATCACACCATTGCACTTCAATTTGGGCAACAAGAGTGAAACTCCATCTCAAAAAAAAAAAAAAAAATCACCATATGTAGAAATGATTTCACCTGTTTAAATAAGTCCTTCAAACTCCACCTTTGTTTTTCTTTTTTATCTTTTGACGTTTGCTCCAAATCATACTTATCTTAACACAAAGATCAGAAACCTGGAAAAAGATGGGCAGGTAGGCTTCTCCTGTTGCTTGCAACTTCCATAAGCTTGAAGATGTCTGGAATTGTGGCTGAAATGTCACTTGCTTTGGAAAATTTATCATAAGAATATTAAAGCCAATATGTAAGAAAGAACTTTTATAAGTTATGTCATCCTCTGCTTCCCTCTGTTACCTCCAGAAATAACTGTGTTTTCAGGGATATTTCAGTACTGCTTTGGGGATGAAAAGTCAGTTGCTAAATTGACATATTCATTCTTCTCTGAAATATGATTTCAGATCAAATAATAGATTGCATCTATAAATAAGATCTCAGAGGAAATGTTTATGCTTGGTTCATTATTAAGAGCACTTCTTCAAAATGATATGATTTTATGTCTTCCGTGTGTTGAAAACTGTGAAGAAGAGTATGAGGTTTCACCTTGCAAGCTAACAAGTGAGCCTGCCACAGTTTCATGGATGCTGGCTGTGTTAGTCCATTTTGTGTTGCTATAAATACCTGAGGCTGGGTAATTTACAAAGAGAAAAGCTTTATTTGGCTCATGATTCAGATGACTGGAAATTTCAAGATTGGGCAACTGCATCTGGTGAGAGCTCAGGCTGCTTCCACTCACGGTGGAAGATAAGGCAGGGCCAGCATGTGCAGAAATCACTCGGTGAAAGAGGAAGAAAGGGGTGGGGAGGTACCAGGTTCTTTTTAACAGCCAGCTGTCAAGGGAGCAAAAAGAGTAAGAATTCATTCACCCTCTGTCTCCCCAGGGCCCTTCTGATTTACTCACCCATTCACCTAGCACCCACCACCAAGACTGAAACACCTCCCATTAGGTCCCACCTTCAATGTTGGGGATTAAATTTCAACCTGAGGTTTGGAAGGGACAAGCATCCAAATCATAGATTGGCAGAAGACACAAGACTCTTGGCTCAGAGACAAAGAACTTTCTGACTCACAGCAAAAACAGTAGGCAGATATCAGAATTCTCCCATACCTGATCCAGAAGTACTAATTGTCACAGTGCAGTGCAAAGAGAGCTAAGTGACATCTGTACACACAGAGGGTTGCATTACAAGAAAGTAAACCAGGATAGGTAACCAGAATCTTCTAGAATGAGCAGTAAACGTGTTTGCTCTGTACTCCAGAAGGAGGCACCATCTCTGTCTTAAAAGACCATTTGCTATAAAACGTTGTTGAAACAATTGTTCCAAACGCAGCCAATACCTCTGTTCACAAAATGTACAGAACATGAGATCTGCATTATGAGTTGTTCTCATTCACCCATATTTTTTTTAGGCAAATGTCCATGTCATGTCAAATAATATAAATTAAATGCAATAGGTCCCCCCAAAGTAACATTGGAGTATGAATTTGACTTTCAAATATGTAGTCATAATTCACATGATGCAGGATTCCCTTCCCGGTTAATACTTTCATAAATATAATCATACAATGATAATGATAATAATAGTATAAATAAAAAATATTATTATATAAATAATTTAAAGAAATGCCCCTTTTTTCTAAAGTAACAAATTAATATTTGAATTGAGGTTATTAAGTTGGAAATCAAGTAGAAAACCAGTTGGAGGCCTTTGCAAAATACATTCAATTACAAGATTTAGAAGAAAAATAGATAAAATTTCTCTTTTTAAAGTGTTGATTTAAACGGAGAGATACCAGAATAAGCGAATACTCAGAAGGAAGGTTGTTTGTTCTCCTTTGTCGAGAAAGAAGCTCTTGAGCTGAGCATTGGCCGCTTGTGAGACACAGCTGGTTGGTAGGAGGTTGTCTCTAAAGTTCACTGATGTTAAAGGATACCCCAGAAATGTGAGATGGAAAGAAAAGGAATTGGTTCAATGAAGGTTTTTTTCAATGATAGATAAATACCAATTGACTAGTGTTTTGTCGTTGTTGTTTTTGTCTTTTTACAGCTAGAAATACTTGCTTACTAAAATGCATGTTCTTATCTCTTTCATTTTTTTTACTCATGATTTCCAAATCCCAAGCCAGGAAAGATAATAACCCGATAAATCTTAGATATACAAAATTTATTCAGATAGCAAAAGCTTCAGTGGGTTGTGCTTCCAACCGACAGTATTTGATAGAACTTTAAAACCTAGCCTGTTGAAAGTAAACTGAGTTTATTCTGTTCTATTTATTTATTGAGATAAATATGTATCTCTTTGGATTTTGGCATTTTTAGATGCTTAGACAATATCTTTTGGTAATCCATACTGTTGTTAATATTGACCTGTGTATTCTTATATACTATAACTTGAATGTGCTAGAAAGCTATCCCTTATACTTTTCTCCCAACCTAGTGACCACGTATAAATAAATGAATAAATGCATCAATAAAATTACATTTTGGCATCAAAGTGCCTGAAGGTTTGTAAAGAGGATGTTTTTCCCTGACAAAGAATAAAAGCATTGATCCTGGAGCCAAACTGTTTAGGTCCAAATCATACCTTTAACTTATCAGCAGTGTGACCATGGGCAGCTTACTTCACTTGCCTATGCCTCAGTTTCCCCAACCATAAGTGGAGTGAATAGTAATTTTTACCCTAGAGGGCGGTTATGTGGACTACATGAGTTCATACGTGTAGCATGTTTGGAACAGTACCTGGTACCTAGGAAGCACTCTGCAAGTGTTTGCTATTACTATCTCAAAACTGGCATTTTTTTTCCTTTATTGTTTCAGATCAGAGTAAAGCCTAGGCCTTTGCAAATATAAAGATATTTACATCATAGCCAGGTGAGATGGCTCACACCTGTAATCCCAGACTTTGGGAGGCCAAGGTGGGTGGATCATTTGAGGTCAGGAGTTCAAAATTAATCTGGCCAACATGGTGAAACCCCATCTCTACTAAAAATACAAGAATTAGCTGGGCGTGGTGGTGCAAACCTGTGCAGCTGAGGGAAGCTGAGGCAGAAGAATCGCTTGAACCCAGGAGGCAGAGGTTGCAGTGAGCGGAGATCACGCCACTGCACTCCAGCCTGGGTGACAGAGCAAGACTCCGTCTCAAAAAATAAAAAATAAAAATGTTTACATCAACAGAAACTCTGTGAGCACAGTGTCAGGCACATGGTAAACATTCAGTAGTTACTTGTTGAATGAATAGCTAGATGAAATGAATATATAGATGGATGATACCCATACGTTCATCTTTTTATATCACTTTACCAGAAATTCAATAATTTGGTTGAAAATTAAGTGAAAGGACTTGGAGAATAATCCTGAGGCTGAACCAGTGCCTGTAGGATTCTGCCGAGCCCCTGTGATGCACGTTTTAGTCAGCCCCGATTGTCTTCGTCTTTCAGACAACTTGATGTGGTTTGGATGAATGTGTGTCTCCCTCTTTTTTAATCTTATGATATTTAGCTGTCACACAGGCCAACTGGATAGAACAAGACAGATCTATGCCCTAAGTTATAATGGATAATTAAGGTGAAAGGAAAGTGTATCACTCACCTATGTCTTTTGAGATTTGAGATTATATGGGGTGAAAAATAAAAGTATGCACAGTCCAACTGCCCTATGGTCTGTTATTCAAACCTAGAGAGCCATGGCGTTGCATCCAGGTGTTGGTGCACAAAACTCGCCCCCCATCACCTGTGGGTGAAGCCTATTTGTAATGCAACTTGGTTGGAAAGCTCTTGAGTAGAAAAGACAGTCTCTGGGGTGGAGTGTGCTTCCATGTAATTGCTCCAGATGTTCTGTTTCCCTGCCTGATCGGCTAGAGACTGAGGTAACCCAACAGACATTTTCTGACATGTCTTTGCAACTGCCAGACATCCCAGCAAAGGCTTAGCTCTGAACAAAACCCCACGTGACTTGGTTCCATTTTGGGGTCCACTCTGTGCTAAAAATTGTGGCAGCATAGCTCCTAGGGATCAAAGATTATATAAAAAGAGAGTGGGTGGAACCTCAGTAGACATTAAAATGTCAGAGAACATTTCAAAGCTATAACAGTACTGCTATTTCTATTAGGATCTGAAGAATCTGTTTTTGTCTTCAGAGAAATTAACCTATTGGGGAAAGTTGGCATCAGATATTGAATTGACTTGGGGCACAATATGTGTAGTTTACATTTATTTTAGTAGTTCCAGAAAGCCTCCACCACAGAGTAAAGGGTAGTTCCAGAAAGCCTCCACCACAGAGTAAAGGGAAGAAAAATAAATTTAAAGGAGACTGTTATGGGTGGAATTTCCACTCCCCCACCTCCCACCAAACTCATATGTCGAGGCTCTAATGTGACCATATTTGGTGACAGGATCTTTATGGAAGTAATTGAGTTAAAATGAGGTCATGAGGGTGGGCCCTAATCCAGTATGAATGTTGTCCTTTCAAGAAGAGGAGATTAGGACACAGAGACACACAGAAAAGACTATGTGAGGACACAGGGAGAAGATGGCATCCACAAGAGACCCCAGAGACCAGAGAGATCTCAGAAGAAAAGAATCCCACTGATACCTGGCTCTCGAACTTCCAGCCAGAAATGTGAAGAAATAAATTTTTGTTGCTTAAACCACCCAGTCTAGGCGCTTTGTTATAGCAGCTGTAATAACTAATACAGAGACAGAAGAAAAAAGATATTCAGAGGTAGAAAAGCAGTGACTCAGAGCTATAAGGTTAAAACTGTTGTAAAGGTCATAAGGAAGACATAAAGTTTTGATAAAAACAGGTAGTGCCGCATTTTCACACTCAGGTCTCTCCTATTTAGATTTGCACAATCACAGTCAACTTAATCTTTCTGAACCTCGATTTACTCATCTCTAAAATGGGCCATGAAGTCCTTGAGGCAACCACAGAGATATTTTATCTTCTTTTACTATATGAATCTAGGCCATGGAAAAAAGTTTTCTATTGAATGAATCAGTGATTCTAGAAAAAGAAAGCAAAGCAGTTCTCCTTCCTCAGGAAGGACTCAACAATCATTTGGAAAGCATTTATTTGTGTGTGCAAGAAAATATAACCAGGAGGCAGGTAAATGCTGAGAACTCAAGAGTTAGGACTGTAAACCTTCCAGAAGGAGAGCTGGAACTTGAGACTGGGAAGATCATAGAAGGTTTCAAGGAAAAAGGGAAATTGATTTATTTTCTGAGAGTTGCATAGAGACACTGGATATGAAAACAAGATGGCAGCAGATGTGTTCCAGATGAAAGCAAAAGTAAAGAGGTACACAATGCAGTATGTGTTTTAAGGACAATCGGAGAAGCAGCTTGTAAATGTGGATCCCTTTGCATACAGCAGCAAACACCTTTGGGTGTCAGGGCTGTAGATTAATTCTTTATAGGCCATAAAAATTAATGAAGTAATTTCACTAGTTGTCGGAGGCAGAAGAAACTTGTCTAGCCATTAAAATCAATCAGGGCTATTATGAATTCTATTATGGCAAGTGGATGTTTTATCCAATAGAAAACATTTCTTTGTACTCTTTCTGACCTGGATAATGAAACCTCATGATTCTATTCCACCCCATTGACACTTGTGATTATTTAGAAAGAGATTGCTTGCAATTAACTTTGCTCCATCTAGGAAGAAAAAATTTACCAAAGAAGTAAACAGAATAAACAAGACATCATAATAAATACTTTTAGGGCTTTAAAATGCCAGAGTTAATTCCAACTAACATTCCAATTGTGAATCCCTTTACTTTATTTATTTATTTATTTATTTATTTATTACAGAATCTCACTTTGTCACCCAGGCTGAAGTGCAATAGCATGATCATAGCTCAACACAGCCTTGAACTCCTGGGCTCAAGTGGTCTTCCTATCTTAGCCTCCCAAGTATCTATTAACCTTTACACCAAAATAGAAATCCTAGGGATTGCCATTTGACACTGTCCCATAGGTCTATTTAATCCATTCTGGAAGTCCTTAAAAGCAACGGCTGAATTTTACAATTTAAGCTTTTTAATTCAGATTGGCCTTTACCCTAGTTATCCAAATGATGAGATTTTACTGTGCTTTCAATTTTCTATGAATTGTATCAAAAGATAGTTATTGAGCTTCTACCATGCATAGAATTAGCTTTCGGGAAGAAATAACCATGAAATAATTGAGGATGATGAACATATGTTCTATTAAAGCCACGGAGGCTTCAAAACCCTAGCAGCTGGGGGGAAAAAAAAAAAAAACAGTAACTCAAATTGTGAGAAAGGGTGAACAGGGTGGGATTTTGAAGATGGTGAAAGAGAATAAGTGATAGATTTTTTTTTTTTTTTTTTTTTTTTTTTGAGACGGAGTCTTGCTCTGCCACCCAGACTGGAGTGCAGTGGCCGGATCTCAGCTCACTGCAAGCTCCGCCTCCCGGGTTTACGCCATTCTCCTGCCTCAGCCTCCCGAGTAGCTGGGACTACAGGCGCCCGCCTCGTCGCCCGGCTAGTTTTTTGTATTTTTAAGTAGAGACGGGGTTTCACCGTATTAGCCAGGATGGTCTCGATCTCCTGACCTCGTGATTCGCCCGTCTCGGCCTCCCAAAGTGCTGGGATTACAGCCACCGCGCCCGGCCAAGTGATAGATTTGTTGAGAATGGCGTGACATGCAGAAAACTGATAGCTGCGTCTTCCCCAGTGAGGGGTGGGGAGAGAGTGAGGCAAACAAAGCTCTAATTAGTGACCTTTTATTCCTTATTAGCAACTTGGAACGGAGTTTCATGAGTGAGGCTGTTGAAGGAAGCTTTATTGGAGAAAAGCACAAGGACAGCAAGGGAAGCAAATACTGAGAAGATGTCAGGAAGTGACCAGCTCACAATCTGGAGCTTAGTTTTCATCTTACATGTGATGAGGAGTTATTGGGATCCTTGGAGCCGGCTTCTAATAAGATGTGAATTACATTTGATGAAAATTATTTTAGCAGTTATCTTCAGAATGCATTTCAAAGAGGGAGGAAGAAGTCAGGCTAGGTGAGATGTTGATCATCTGAGTGACAGCTGATTATATACTGTTGTTTGTAACAACAGGGGTGATGGGGAAAAAAGCAAGAATTCTGAAGACATTGACATGAAGACTGAACAGAACAATAAAACATGAAGGAAAGTGAAATGAAGAGACAAAGGTGATTCTGAATGCCCAGGCACAGAGGGGCCCTCACAGGACAAGCTATTTCAAAGGTTACTTAGGATAATTCCTAAGAAGAGGGATAGGACACAGTATCAGCCACTGTCTTATAGTTTATTCTTGCCTGTCTTACAATGGTGGCAGAAGGTTACATGCTCTTATGACAAGTGTATAAATTAATCAGCACTCTAAGTTCCTGATTTCCTGCCTACCTGTCAATAAAGATGTTAATGAGCTGCAGAACTTTTAATTTGCTAATGAAATACCATTTTGCATAGTTACAGCTTTAGCTTTCATGGTCTTTAAAATCTAGATCTCTTTACCACGTCTCATCTTAAAGTGGGTAAAATTGTGCACTTCCTTTGTATTCATGAGAGTTCACACTACTCATAGTGTATTGTTTACCTTAATTGCACCAGAGTATAGAACAAAATGAAGAGCTATTTTTAAAAGTAATAGTAATAACAAAATATCAATACACGCTCCAAGAGGAATATACTAACTTGGGAGTATGTTCTCTCAACCTTTTATAGCCAGACAAGAATTATGACAATTCCTCTTCTCTGAAAATGTCAAGTTCCACTAGCTGACAGTCTATGCAGTGAAAAGAGGAACAAATTAGATACAGAAGACCTGGTTTACTCTCTGAGCTTTGCTATTTTTTAGGATCCAAGACCTTAGGAGAGCTACACAAGTATGTGAACAACACTTTCCACCTCCATGAAACGAGATTTTGTTGTAAGGTTTGTGGGAAATTTCCTTCTCTGGTCTAAGTACCAGGTGGCAGCTTTTATTACTGTTCTAGTTTTTGTTGTTCTTCTTATTGTGTCATTGGGCTATGTGACATTTTTTTGGAAGGGGCCAAAGTCTCAGGTCTTAGGTCTAGACCTATTCCCTACTCTAACTTTGTGTCAATTGATTTTTATGGACTGTTGAGAAAGGAACAGGTTTATTTTAGTGAAAGTGCTTCATAAATTATAAAATGCTTCCAATGACAGCCGTCTTTTAATGGAAAAAATTTGTTAGATGTGCAGAACTTCAGATATAAAAGCAATAGATGGTATTGTACGGCCGTTTGAACTACAGGTGATGATCAATAATGACCGACTTGGAAAAGAACATATTAAAGATTCTCATGTGTTTTATGGATTTGGACTGAAATCAAGAAACTTCTTCCTCTGAGGAAAGCGTCTCATGTGGGTTCTTGGGCTCTCTGTCTTAAAACAGTGGTTTCACTTTCCAGTTTGGTCCTCAAGCCATATGTCACCTATGGGCAGCAGCTCTCATTTCAGATAAGCAATCTACAAGCTGATATTTTTGGCAGAAAACCACCTTCTGGGTAATAGGTCTGGTATCTGGAGGATTCCTGTATCTGCTGTCGTTCGCTGACCTCACCTCTCTTCAGTGAGTAACTCTATATTCAACGCTGAAGTGTATGCTTCTTGAGGAGAAGTTGTGGGTATACTTCCGGTTCCCTCTGTGACTTTGTGACTTGAGCAGCAGAAGCATTTCGTACCGTGGGTACATGCTCCTTCCCATTACCTCCCTACTGACAAGTGCTGTCAGAGTTAGAAAGTTCTGGAAGCTCCTCAAAACATAGACTTAAAATAATAATTATAATTAATAATGGTAATTAACTTCCATCACAGGTGAGTCACCTATGAGAGATTCCGTGGTTAAGTTTCTTTTAAAGTTACCTCTTAACATTTCCTGACTTATTCAGACTCACTCATCTTAAAAGGTAAGTTGCATTTCAAAGAAAATATTCTTAACTTTCGATAAGAGCAGAGAGAAGTTTTCCTGTCTTATATTTAATGCATGTAGATGGTTGGTATTCACGAAGCTAATTTTTTCTTTAAGCCACAAAGAAAAAAAGTGGTACATGTTTTCTAAAGTAGACTGGTATCTGTAATTGTGTCAATACTGATATTTTTGCTTTTAAATTCCTTCAATATTCAAAACGGTAGCTTATCTCTATGAAATGTTTCCTTTTTCCCTATCCAATAACACATGGGTGGGAAGTTCAAACCTTTGTACTTTTTCTTTGAAGCAATTGCCCTAAGCCAGGAAAAGCTCTTTCATCAGCAAGAATTTTGAGTATTTTCCCTCTTCTCCTGATCAAGTTTAAGGTGTGTGCTCGTAAACAAGATATGCAACTGTCAATAATCATCTTTTCAGCAAATAGAGCCAAAGTTAATTTATTAAACCCAGCAAGCTGCTCTCCTAGTTTTTTCCCCTGTGACATACTCTCCAATTATTTCACATTCTTGTAGTGTAAAATAAACACATTGAGTCTGTTGAGATACTGCTGTGGTTATTTATTTTTCAAAATTTAATAAGAAGGAGGAGGATGACCTTTCCTCTTTGGACAGGAAACAAAATCATACCTGACAGTGATACATTATCAATTTTCACAACCATGAAAATATTCCAGAAAACAAGCAGTTTTCTGTTCACTCAGGTGACTGCAAACTGGCCAGTGAAGCCAGAAAGCCCAAATCCCTTTTAGATCTCAATTAACTACCCACTTTCTTGAAAGGTTTCATTGACTGTAATTTTGATAACCATGCATAATTATATCAACTTTCTTGCCTCATTGAATTCCACTACAAATCCCAAGCCTAAAGGGGCACATGAGTCTGTTCTTGATGAACAGACAGAAAAAAAGAAAACAGAAAAAAAGAACTTGAGGAGTCTGAAAACAGGTTTAGCTGAGGGATGTGCCATGGTAAATTTGCTTTGTGAAACTAAGCCAAAGACGTTTATTTTCCTACATCTGCATTTCTCATAATGTCGCAGGTAACATAAACAGTTTCTCTCACCCAACACTGTAATAATGATGGAAATGCATGATAAAGTTAAAGACAACTACATCTGCATATACGTACCAAATGAACAAACAAAAAATCTGTCAGCAATCCTGGGGGAAACACGAGGCTTTCGGATTCTTCTTTCCTATTTCTCTACTTGCATTCTTGGCTTTGGCATAAGTAGAAGAGCTTTCCTAGCCAGAGGCAGAACACTGGTGTGTGTGGGTCAGTCAAGGGCAGCAACATTTGAAGATCCAGATGCATAACAATATTTATAATTGAAAAAAATTCTAGATTTCATAAAGACATTGCAAATTCCATGGCAAAAGGGAGAAAGTAGTTAAAAAAGCAGGGAGACCACATACATCTCTCCTCTGAGAGCTGAAAGAAAAAAATAATTTTTAGAATCAATCCTCAATAACCTCCTATTTTCATCTTTACAGATTGTTAGCTTGAATCGTAGTTGTTGTTTAAAGAAGACGGATGTTGGGGAGAGGAATGGTTACTGATTCCCAGATTTTTAAAAAATGCAATGCAGGGAGAATTCTGAGGAGGGAAGCATGATGTCTGGATTCACTATTTTCCCCTCTCTGGGTGGTGGCTTGATGATGAGAAGATACAACCCTGTCATCATCACTCTCTTTTTTAGGAGTTGCAGCAGAAAGCAATCTTCTCATCGTAAGCAAGCTTCATGAAAATTTGTCTGGAAGAAAGAAGATTGGCAAGATATTGGCTATACTGTTGAAATTGAACCCTGGGAAACAAAGCTATGTACGTACTAAAGCCAAACTTTTACTAGGAAGGTTTGGATTGTCAAGGCTGAGGTGTGATATTTCAGTCTTGGTCCTATTTACTTAGGATGCAATTCAGAAGATTAAAGTTGGCCCTGGGAGATCCAATGAAAAATATACCTAAGTCCAAACTAATCCAGATCTATAATTATTACTTTAAATTCATTACTATTATGAATATATATGTTAGGAATTATTAGCAGCAGAGTGAATCAGTATGATATTTTAAGGATTATGCTTTCATGCTTTTAAATTTTAGATAATACATTTCCTAATATTAATTTTAAAACATTCTCTTTGCCATACTGTTAAGAAGTCTACTTTTTTTTTTCATTTTTATCTTCCTAACTTCTTCTTATCATGACATTGTTGGCCAGATCCTAAATAATTTTAGATACAAGCAAAAGTTTCTTTGTATGAGTGAGCAGAATACTAAGTCTCTTTGCAAATATATTTATACATTTTATTGTAAAGTTTAATTTTGATTATGCATTTGTGTTTGTGCTTTAGATTTCAGGATTATGAGAGCTTTCCTACCCAAGTGAAGTTTTTTCCATTGCTGAAACAACCAATGCCCTTCTTTAAAAATTTTCATTAAACAGATTTCTACCCATTGCTAACATGAATACACAACTTTCCTTCTACCTCCAAGTTCATCATTTCATCTGGCAGTCATTGAAAATTACCATATGTTGGAGGTTGACACCGAGACAAAATATTCAAACTGTTAGGTCCTATGGTTCACCTTTTCCTATGTTTGTTCCTTTCTCTGCTTGTTGTCTTTTTTTTTTTCCTTGAAAAACGCTTTCAAGAAATCCTTGATGTGGGAATAAATTTTATTGTGGTTAAAACTTACTTTTCCAAGGATGAGACAGCCAATAAAGATCCACCAAAATGCTTTCAGGCAGGCAGCGACAATGTCTTCCAGCTCCCGAGCAGGGAAATCATCTGTGGTCTACAGCCCTCCTCTCTGTTTACTGAAAGAAAACAGTCAGTAGGAAAAGCACTGCTCCAGCTTTCAATCCTGTTAGAACAGGGTCTTTTCTCCCATGATGACTGCTTGGTCTTCTGAGAGAAATGTCCAGCGAGCTGGCTTGGCACATTTCAGTGGAGGATTTGGCACTTAGGGAGAAGAGAACAGCTCAGCTGTCAGTTCTTAGTGAAATATAAATAATTCCAGAGAGAAGCAGAAGAAAAACTTAACAGTCTATTCTGAGTCTTTGTCATGAGGGTTCCATAGGGCCAATTTTTTAACATGTCCTCTGAGATACTGGCCTAGCAAGGCCCTCCTTCCAAGTTAAACCAGATGCCAACAGAGATGGAAACGGTCCCTGGAAAGAGAGCTGTTTCTTTCTTTCCACTTCATTCCCCAGTCTCTTTACTGATGGGATTTCAAAAAGGTTAGTATGCTGAAGATGCAGACAGAAGAAACCTGGTCAAGAATGCTCCAGGAGATCCCAGGGACCTCAGATCGACTGTCCTAAGGCAAGAGGGCCCTCACGGGAAAGGCTGTCATACTAAATACTGTACATTCCTGGAGACTTTTGGATGCAAATGACAGACACCCTAAATCAACCCAGATTAAGCCAAAATAACAAGAGCAAACAGAAAAAGAATGTGAATGATCTCAAAGAAAGGATCATCTCTTCCAATAGCTCTGGCAACGGCCAAGAGAGGGCTCTGATTAGGCTGGCCTGAATCATATGCCCATACCTAAATCAATCTTAGTGGCCAGCAAGCTAGATGGTCAGAATTGAATCAAGTGTCCATTCCTAAGGCTAGTGGGGTGTTGGACAAAGATGGGGACTTACGGATTACTTGGACTGAAAAGTATCATTGAAGATTCAGGAAGAGTTTGTTTTCTAAGGCAATATCTGTCAGACACACAAGAAAACATATGTCCTCTGCATATGTGGAAACACTTTGATGAGGCATTAATTGAAAGAGACCCAAGGTGTCTTGGTGCTCTAAGAAGTAGAGCATCCCACAGGAAGCTTGCATAAATCTTAATGTCAATTGGAAAGTGGAGCTGTGGATTGGATTTTAAACACACTCCATTTCAAGCAATTTCACTGCACTTTTACTGGGTAGTCTGGTCCTGAGTGAGACTGTGGACTCAGTTATATTTGGGTTTGGGGTTTTTATCTCTTGTTTCTGTGGTCCTGTTTTCTTTCCCTTTCTAACACTGTCCATGAGAGCACTTACAATTCCCAAGCCATTTGACCCCAATGTCCCACAGCTAAGCAATGGCATGAACATTCTACCCCTTGTTCTCTCCCAAAATGACCTACCCTATGCTTTAAACCCTAAAGACCTTCAGGGAAATTGATGACTAATATCAACTAAAATGAGCATTATTTGTAACACGGTAGGATACTATTGACATTTTAAGAAGAATCTTATGGTTTCCAAACTTTGCAATTTGTACAGGAGACAGAAAGAAAGGGCAGGGGGTGGGGAGAGAGAGAGAGAGAAAGAGAGGGAGAGGAAGAAAAAGAAGAAGAAGAAGAAGAAGAAGAAGAAGAAGAAGAAGAAGAGAAGAAGAAGGAGGAGGAGGAGGAGGAGGAGGAGGAGGAGAGGAGGAGGAGGAGGAGGAGGAGGAGGAGGGGAAGGGGAAGGGGAAGGGGAAGGGGAAGGGGAGGAGGAGGAGGAAGAAGAAGAAGAAGAAGGAAGAGGAGGAGGAGGAGGAGATCAGGTACTTGTGCTGGCTTCAGAGATGTTGAGGAAGTAAAGGGGAGAGAGGAAGAAAAAAGAGGGAAGGTTAAGGAAAAAATGTGTGGTTTTTAACGATTTTTATTTTGCCAAGTTAAGGTCCTTAAAAAGCCACAACAAAACTACTATTTAATACCATGAACATGTTATAAAAGAGAAGATGTTTTAATACCAAAATATTTGAAAAGAGTTTAGTTTCATATTACAAGAAACTCTCTTAAATTAAAAAAATTACACTGTGTTTTGAAAACTCACTGAAATGTCCTAAATTAGCCAGAGATCATTTAATGTTTTATCCAAAGCAGCCTTTGCTGAAGATGAGTTTTTGGGTATCATAGCCTCACTCCAGAGAGTTTAATGATGGAAGCTGTGGGGCCATGGCTCATCAGTGGGATAATTTTATGCCACTGTGCCTTTGTACTTGGAGATATAAATTCCTCTATCTATAAAGGCACGACCTTGGTTTCGGGCCACAGATTCCGGTAGAACTTACACACATCTGAATCATCATCCCTAACAGAGACATTTCAGCACTCAGCACAGCCTGCATTTTATACAGAAGGGAAAACCAAGATGCAGGAGGTAAAGAAATTTGGCTAATGTCACATTCTGTACGTAAATAGCATAGCCAAGAAAGAACTTTTACAAATCAGGACTCAGTTGGCACTCAGACTGAAGGCAGAGAGTCCGCCTCTGAAGACTGAACATGCCCCTGGGTAAGCCCAAGTGGCAGAGATGGCCATAGATGATGGGAAGGAGTCCCAGCTGGCTGGCGGTGCACTTCTGCAAGAGGGAACGATGTTGGGGGAGACAGTTCCAGCCTGGCCATCAGGGTGTTGTGCCTGGGATGTGCGACCATGGAAAGACCCAGACCCATATTGTGGGCTTGGCAGTGTTCAGGCAGTTTTCATGAGGTCAAGGGAAGACCCTACTCCCAGAAACACTATATTACTGAGTCAGTTATCAAGACAGGGGCTCCCTGGAAGAAAGGTCAGGGCCCAAGATTCTAGAAATGAGGTGTAAGATGAGCAAGAGTAAGAGGGAGGGACTTTACTGGCTTCAGAATATCAGCAGCTCTGGACAGGACAAGCTAATGGTAATATGAAAATTAGAACGTTAGCAGTAGAAGGAGTGTTCCACATTGTAAACATGAGAACTGAAGGGAAGAAATTTATAGGACTTTTCCCCCAGTAAAATGGCTGTTGTCTTTAGTGTTTTCTCATCCTTTGAGCTGCATTGCTGGCACATATTAACCACAGTGTAAGAAAGTCACATTTGGATGCAAATATGACCATGGAAGCAACGTTAAAAGTAAAAGAAGAGATTTTGGTGAAACCATGGAGAAAGACATAGACTGGCTCTCAGGAAAACTGGAAACTAGCTGAATGCAGAGGGGCAGGGCTTTGTTGAAGTACTCATAAAAAATCTCAGCATTAAGCCTTGGCAGTAGAAGAAGAGTAACTGGAACTGAGGAAGCTTGAAATCCAGACGGTGTCAGTCAAGATGGAGGTTTAACCTTTGCAGCTACTCAACAGATTTGAAATCTAGTAGAACCATGAAACCCTGCCAAGTCAACTAAGAGACACTAAGAGCAAATTAGGCCTAAAATATAACCTGGGGCCTGAGCCTTGGATTAGGATTAATAGGACTTTTTTAGAGACTCAAGAGACCAAAAGAGAAAGCTCAGACTGAGTTCTGAGGAAATTGCAGAATGACACAGAGGTCATAATCCCTACCAAGATGAAAAATAACAGGGAAAGACTACAATTCCTCAGTGTTTAAGATTGTCAGAAGTTTGTACCTGAGGACTAACCTCCCATTGCAATAAAATTTAGTTATGTCATTTCTAAACTGATTAATGTCAGCTTGGAGTGAGTGGGATCAGAACCTGTGACTCTGCCCAGTTACTTCCCTTGTAACATAGCAGCCCCCTGGATATGGGAAATCTTTGGTGAATGTATCAGCAATCGAAACAAATGAAATATCTCTGTGACATTAATCATTAAACTTTCATATCTGTTATGACAAAAACAATACTCTGAGCACGGGCATTACTGGAAATTCATGAAATGAACCCTCTTTTTTGGGTCAGTGTTTACTACAGTCCTGATTGTTTCAGAAAGAAAACTTTATGAAAGGAAATCAAGAGCATTTCTCCAACTCCACAAGCCCTGCAATAACAGGAAACAAAACTTCTATTTCTGTAGTTTTCCAGATAAGAACTGAATAGTGGATTTTTTTTGAAGGCATGTGGCAAATACTGTTTAAGACATATAAATTAATGTCTATTGCACAGGTTTGGCTGGGTGACTCACATTGCAGCTTCTATTTCTGGTGGGGGAGACTCAGATACATTTGTCATGACTCCAGTAAATGGTAAAAAATGACAAATTGGCAGAGAATTTGTTGCTAACAATGTGGCCATTTCAGGCTTGCTCATTCAATGGGACCACTCTGCCCCAAGAACATTCTAGACTGAATGTGAGGCTTAGCAAAGCCTAACTAGTTACTAAGCAGTTGAAGCCAATTTCTAGTGGCCTGCTAAGACTACTGCAGTTCAGATGCTCTTCAAGAGTAGATGAAACAATGGAAAGATGTGCCAGAGTGTGCAAAGAATGAGGAAACATTGCCCCTTGTGCATTTTCTTTTCTTTTTTTTTTTTTTTAATCAGACTGAGTTTTGCTCTTGTTGCCCAGGCTGGAGTGCAATGGCGAAATCTTGGCTCACTGCAACCTCTGTCGCCCAGGTTCAAGTGATTCTTCTGCCTCAGCCTCCCGAGTAGCTGAGATTACAGGCATGAGCCACCATGCCCAGCTAATTTTTTTGTATTTTTAGTAGAGATGGGGTTTCTCCATGTTGGTCAGGCTGGTATCGAACTCCTGACCTCAGGTGATCCACCCGCCTCGGCCTCCCAAAGTGCTGGGATTACAGGCGTGAGCCACCGTGCCTGGGCCTGTGTGCATTTTCTTGTGCATGCTTTCTGTTCACTGGAAGCACAAGATGCAAGCAGAGATATTGGTGAAGAATGATGGGGCATTCCAATATTGAGACAATGCTATGAATGAATGTTCATAATAAAGGTCAGATGCTTGGAGGTTGAAGGAAAATCAGTTGAAGAGTTGCCAGTGACTGTTTACAGTCTTGAGACCTTCATGCCTCCAGCATGAGACCTCATGAGAGATCCTGAGACCTCCAGGCTCCCCTCAACCAGATCTTCCATGGAAACTAGCACCCAGTTGCCTTAAAAGGGATTATTTCTTTGAATATGCAAAGAAGTGGTTTACTCAGTTAGTTCAGAACATATTTGCTAATTACAAATTATATACTTCAAGTACAATAGCTAGCTGGTCTATTACAATACACTTTCCCAAAGTTTTCGCAAGTCGTGTTGTAACAGCAAACATAATTAGGGAGATCTGTGTGTTTCATTTTAAAGTTTATCCTCTTCAACAGCTCTGAAAAGGACAGGAAAGTCAGGTCAGAAAGCCAGCAGGCCATTTAAGACATAAATCTCTCAAAACACACTGTCTGAGCACATGCTGATATGGAAATATGGACATTGAGAGATTCTTTAGGTTATAATGCATAGTTTTTTTTTTTTTTTTTTTTGAGATGGAGTCTTACTCTGTCCCCTAGGCTGGAGTGCAGTGGCACGATCTCAGCTCACTGCAACTTCCGCCTCCCGGTTCAAGTGATTCTCCTGCCTCAGCCTCCCAAGTAGCTGTGACCACAGGTGCATGCCACCACACTCACTAATTTTTTTGTTTTTTTTTTTGGTAGAGATGGGGTTTCACTGTGTTAGCTAGGATGGTCTCGATCTCCTGACCTCGTGATTCACCCGCCTCGGAATCCCAAAGTGCTGGGATTACAGGCATGAGCCACCGCACCCGGCCAATGCAAAGGTTCTTTTATGGTCAAGGTTTTCAGCTTTTTAATCATAACAATGGATTATTGGTTTCCTTGTTTGCTAAGACATTATTGATGTCATTCCTCATTGACATGACTCAGAGAAAAGAATTTTTAATATTTGATTATGTCAACAATTGTGAAACATTACTGAGAGCATCCAAGTAGAAGAGGGTGAGATGAGTACCTTTGTTGAATGTCTTATTGCTACAACCAATAAATAACTGTAAAGATGCAAGAATAACATATCTCCATACCCAGATTCAGTCACTGCTGACACTTTGCTATATTTTGTTATGTATTTTATTTTTGCTTGTTCTAGACCACATTTATCCACAATTTTGCATCTTGCTTTTATTACACTTAACTTTAATACCATCAGCAGGTTACCAGGTTATTAAAATCATATGTAAAGATCACTTTCATAAAGAGTGATCTTATACAATTGACACATACAGGTTGTTGGCAGTTTTTGTTTTGTTTTGTTTTGTTTTGTTTTGTTTGAGACAGAGTTTTGCTCTTGTTGCTAGGCTGGAGTGTAATGGTACGATCTCAGCTCACTGCAACCTCCGCCTCCCGGGTTCAAGCGATTCTCCTGCCTCAGCCTCCAGAGTAGCTGACATTACAGGTGCCTGCCACCACACCCAGCTAATTTTTGTATTTTTAGTAGAGACAGGGTTTCACCATGTTGGTCAGGCTGGTCTCGAACTCCTGACCTCAGATGATCCACCTGCCTCGGCCTCCCCAGTGTTTCTTATTATAAATAATTTTGTGTGAAACGTCTTTGCAAACAAACCTCTTTCCTTGTTACTTATAATTTCATTGAGATTCTTAGGAGTGAAATCATTAGGTCAAAAGTGTAACTTTTTGGAGCTATTCATACTTATTGCCAAATTGCTAAATAGAAAGGTTGTACCAGTTTATGTCCCAACAGAAGTTGATGAAGGTACAAAAAGAGAATATCCTTAGGTTTCATTAATTTAGTCATAGTCCTGTGAGAATTTATGCTTATGGTAAACAGAGCATTGGATAAAGATAAACAATCGAAATATTTTTGTTTAAGATAAAATGAAGGCAGAAGATATCCTTAAAATGCGAAGAAATGCTGAGAATTTAAAAAGATCTGCTGGGAGTGTGCCAGTCTTCCCGATGTCCCTGTCCCTCAGTGGGGGATGTTCCTCCCGCATAGAAGCAGCTGGGAGGAACATCTCTCTCCAAGAGACTAGATATCGGGAAGACTGGCACACTTCTAGCAGATCTTCAGAGGGAAGGCATTGAGAACAGGTGGAGGGAAGACGCAGAAGCTGGGCTGGAGCGGGAGGAAGCTGAGAACCCTGCACAGAGCTGCACTGCACTGGGACTGTTCCTAGCCTCCAACAATTCCTGCAGAGGGGGTGAGTTAACTGGTAAGGAGCAATCAGCTTTCAACACGGGCCTCCTGAATCTCTACTGGAGGAGACCCCTCAACCACCACAGACTCTTGAGTTGGCAGGGAAAACTGCTTAGAGAAGTCACAGGGGCAGAACTCCAGCCAGGGTGGAGCCCACAGTATTTGGTAGTGGAGGATGTCCAGAGATGCCCACCCCACTACGCTTGACTTGCTCCCGTAGGAGACTTTAGCCCCAGGAAAACTGTCTGGTCTGTGTGTTGCAGGGCGATCTGGCCCATGAGAAGGAGTCAGTCAGATCTGAGCATCCCTCAGTCTGCTGGTGGCTCCTGGAGCCCCAGCCTGGCCATGCCTGCTTGCAATGCAGCCCCCAGATACCTCCTGGGGTCGCACATCATAGTTCCTGCACTGGTGAACTGTGTCCCTGACAAGCAGAGTCCTCCAGTAGAGTGGCCCCTGTGGACAGGCACCAGCCCACCTGTGCCCTGCCCCCACTGCAGCCTCCTCCTTGCCACCTTGCCTACAGACACTCGCCCAAGGTCACCCTCTACATTGCTTTGCCAGCACATGTGTGTGGGTGGGCCTAGCTTTCCCTTCCCTGCCAGCCTGTGGGTGCACGTGCACCCTGCCAAGACACTACTGCGAGTGTGAATGCACCCTGCCCTCCTTCCTCCCACCATACCACCATTGTCATGGGCGCATTGGCAGGCATGGAGCCCTCCAGCCCCACCCCTGC
The DNA here is from genome assembly GCF_009764315.1 of Trachypithecus francoisi. Classification (NCBI taxonomy): domain Eukaryota; kingdom Metazoa; phylum Chordata; class Mammalia; order Primates; family Cercopithecidae; genus Trachypithecus; species Trachypithecus francoisi. Next base: position 12,565,511 of record NW_022681455.1, read on the forward strand.
CAGCACTTCACTCTGCACTGGAGCTGCTGCTGGGAAATCAGGCATGGAGAACAGTGGACCTGCCCCCAGCCCAGAATGGCCACTACCATCCATGTGCATAAGTATAAAGGATGCACACAGTCCTACACGCACCAGCACCCTGTCCCTGTGCTAACACCACCACTACACTGTTGTGAATGTGTGCACAGTTGCTGGTGGGGTCCCCACACCCCCTGAGCCCTACTGCCACCACTACTGTTGGGAAGGCCCACACGGAGGCCAGCACCCTGGCACTGGGTAGCCCCTTGCTGCAGCCAACAAGCATGCACCCTGTGACACTGCCACTGCTGCTGCTGCTGGCACGTGTGAACAAGAATGGATCCTGCTGCCACTACCTTACAAAGTGCTTTAGCTGGCACCACCCATCAGAATGTTGTCACCAGCCGTCCAAGAGCACCTTAGCTCCTCCAGCACAGGAGGTTCTTAGCCTTGAGGAGGCAGAGATCAAATCCAGGGCCTAATACTAGGCTCCCAGAGTTACAGTATGCAGTACAGGAGTCCTGTGCTGAGCCTTGGTCCCCTAATATCTTCCAGTAAGGAAGCCAGTCAACTGAATCCACCTTACACCATAGTTAAACTCCAAGGTCATCAAATAAGATTGTGAAAAAACACAGAAAACTCATCCAAAGTTCAGCAACTTCAAAGACTGAAGAAATATCAGCCCAGAAAGATGAGAAAGAACCAGTGCTAGAACTCTGACAACTTCAAAAGTCACCATATCTTCTTTCCTCCAAACAACTGCACTAGTTCTTCAGCAAGTGTTCTTAACTTCATTCCTGTCCATAATCTGAGTTCTGTTTCTGTCATTTCAGCCATCAGAAACAGAACTCAGATTATGGACAGAAATGAAGATCATTGAGATTCAGGAGAATGTTGAAATTCAATCCAAGGAAGTTAAAAGTCACAATAAGGGTTGGGCGTGGTGACTCACGTCTATAATCCCAGCACTTTGGGAGGCTGAGGCGGGTGGATAACCTGAGGTTAGGAATTCGGGACCAGCCTGGCCAATGTGGCGAAACCCCATCTCTACTAAAAATACAAAAATTGGTTGGGCTTGGTGGTGCACGCCTGTAATCCCAGCTACTCGAGAGACTGAGGAAGGAGAATCACTTGAACCTAGGAGGTGGAAGTTGCAGTGAGCCAAGATCACGCCACTGCACTCCAGCCTGCATGATGGGAGCGAGTCTCCACCTCAAAAAAAAAAAAAAAAAAAAGAATCACAATAAAATCATACAGAAGCTAATAGACAAAATGACCAGTATAGAAAAATATGTAACTGACCTTAAAGAGCTGAAAAACACTCTACAAGAATTTCATAATGCAATTGCAAATATTAATAGCAGAATAGACCAACCTGAGGAAAGAATCTCAGAGCCTGAAGACTAGCTTTCTGGAATAAGACAGTCAGACAAGAATTTTCAAGAAAAGAACAAAAAGGAATGAACAAAATCTTAGAGAATCTCAAGAATTATGGAATTATGTAAAGAGACTGAATCTATGCCTACTGATGTCCCTGAAAGAGATGGGGAGAATGGAAGCAACTCAAAAACATATTTCAGGATGTCATCCATGAGAACTTCCCCAACTTAGCTACAGAGGCCAAAATTCAAATTCAGGAAATGCAGACAACCCAAGCAAAATGCTTCACGAGAAGATTACCCCCAAGACACATAATTATAAGATTCTCCAAGGTCTAAATGAAAGAAAAAAATGTTAAAAGCAGTTAGAGAGAAAAGACAGGTCACCTACAAAGGGAAGCTCATTAGACTAACAGCAGACCTCTCAAAAGAAACCCTGCAGGCCAAAAGGGATTAGGGGCCTATATCCAACATTCTTTAAAAACAGAAACTCCAACCAAGAATTTTATATCCAGCCAAACTAAGCTTATAAGCAAAAAAGAAATAAGATCCTTTTCAGACTAGCAAATGCTGAGGGAATTTTTTTACCACCAGACTTACCAGAAAAGAGCTCTTGAAAGAAGCACAAAATATGGAAAGGAAAGACTATTACTAGCCACTGCAAAAACACATTTAAGTACTCAGACCAGTGACACCATAAAGCAACCACACAAACAACTCAGCATAATAAACAGCTAAAATCACAATGACAGGATCAAATCCACACAGATCAATACTAACCTTGAATGCAAATAGGTTAAGTGACCCAATTAAAAGACACAGTGTAGCAAGCTGGATAAAGAATAAAAACCCAATGGTATACTGTCTTCAAGAGACCCATCTCACATGCAATGAGGCCTATAGGCTCAAAATAAAGGTATGGAGAAAAATCTACCAAGCAAGTGGAAAACTGAAAATAGCAGGGGTTGCAATCCTAATGTCAGACAAAACAGAGTTAAACCAACAAAGAACAAGAAAGACAAAGAAGGGCATTACATAATGGTAAATAGTTCCTTTCAACAAGAAAACCTAATTATCCTAAATATATATGCACCCAACACAGGAACACCCAGCTTCATAAAGCAAGTTCCTAGAGACTTTCAAAGAGACTTAGACTCCCACACAATAACAGTGTGAACCTTCAACACTCCACTGACCGTATTAGATAGATTACTGAGGCAGAAAATTAACAAAGATATTCAAAACCTGAACTCAACACTGGACCAAATGGATCTGATATCTGGAGAGATCTATAGAACTCTCCACCCCTAAACAACAGAATATACATTATATCATCCACACTCTTGGACCACAGCACAGTAAAAATAGAACTCAATATGAAGAAAATTGTTAAAAACAATTTACATGGAAATTAAATATTCTGCTCCTGGATGACTTTTGGGTAAAGAACATACCAGAATCTCTGGAACACAGCTTAGGCACCGTTAGAAGGAAAATTTATGGCACTAAATGCCCATATTAAAAAGCTAGAAGGTATGAAATTAATAATCAAACATCACAACTAAAAACTAGAGAAACAAGAGCAAACCAACGCCAAAGGTAGATGAATACAAGAAATAACCAAAATAAGAGCTGAACTGAAGGAGATTGAGACATAAAAAAACACTCAAAAGATCAATGAAGCCAGGAGCTGGCTTTTTGAAAAAAAACTAATTAGAAAAATAGGCTGCTACCTAGACTAACATAGAAGAAAAGAGAGATTAAAAAAAAAAATTAGAATTACCACTGACCTCACAGAAATACAAATAACCAACAGAGACTATTATGAACACCTATATGCACACAAACTACAAAATCTTGAAGAAATGGATAAATTCCTGGACACATACACCCCGTCCCAAGACTGAACAAATAAGAAATCGAATGCCTGAACAGAACAGTAATGAGCTCCGAAATTAAATTCATAATAAATAGCCTACCAACCAAAAGAAGACCTGCACCAGACAGATTCACAGCCAAATTCTACCAGATGAACAAAGAAGAGCTGTCACCATTCCTACTGAAACTATTCCAATAATAATAATAATAATAATGAGGAGGAGAGACTCTTCCCCAACTCATTCTGTCAGGCCAGCATCATTCTGATATCAAAACCCGACAGGGACATAACAACAAAGAAAACTTCAGGCCAATATCCTTGATGAATATAGATGCAAAAATCCTCAAAAAAAAAAAAAATACTAGCAAACTGAATGCAGCAGCACATTAAAAAGCTAATCCACCACAATCAAGTAGACCTTATCCCTGGGACGCAAGGTTGGCTCAACAAATGCAAATCAATAAATGTGATTCCTCACATATACAGAATTAAGGACAAAAACCACATGATCACCTCACTAGATGCAAAATAGGCTTTTGGTAAAAGTTAACATTCTTTCATGTTAAAAACCATCAACAAACTAAGCATTGAAGGAACATAGCACAAAATAATAAGAGACGTCTATGGCAAACCCACAGCCAACATCATATTGAATGGCAAAAGCTGGAAGCATTCCCCTTGAAAACTGGCACAAGACGAGGTTGCCCTCTCTCACCACTCTTACTCAACATAGTATTGGAAGTCCTGACCAGAGCAATCAGACAAGAGAAAAAATAAAGGGCATCCAAGTAGAATGAAAGGAAGTCAAACTATTCCTGTTTGCAGACGACATGGTTCTATATCGAGAAAATCCCATCATCTCTGCTCAAAAGATCCTACATCTGATAACTTCAACAAAGCTTCAGGATACAAAATTCATGTATAAAAATTACTAGCATTCCTATACATCAGCAACAGCCAAGCTGAGAGCTAAATCAGGAAGGCAATCCCATTCACAATAGCCACAAAAAGTATAAAATACTTAGGAATATAGCTAACCAGGGAGGTGAAAGATCTCTACAATGAGAATTATAAGTCACTGCTCAAAGAAATCAGATATGATACAAACAAATTGAAAAACATTCTGTGCTCATGAATGGGAAGAATCAATATTATTGAAATAGCCGTACTGCTCAGAGCAATTTATAGATTCAGTGCTATTACTATCAAACTACCAATGACATTCCTCTCAGAATTAGAAAAAACTATTCTAAAATTCATATGGAACCAAAAAAGAACCTAAATAGTCAAAGGAATTCTAAGCAAAAACAACAAAGCAGAAGGCATCACCTGACTTCAAACCATACTACCAAGGCTATAGTAACCAAAACAGCATGGTACTGATACAAAAAGAGAAACATAGACCAGTGGAACAGAATTTCCCAGAAATAAGTCCATTGATAAAAAAGAAATGGGGAAAGGACTCTCTGTTCAATAAATGGTGTGGAGATAACTGTCTAGCCATATGCAGAAGATTGAAACTGAACCCCTTCCCTACACCATATAGAAAAATCAACTCAAGATGGATTAAAGACTTAAATGTAATACCCCAAACTATTAAAAACCCTGGAAGACAACTTAGGCAATATAATTTTGGACATAGGAACTGGCAAAGATTTCATGATGAAGACACCAAAAGCAATTGCAACAAAAGCAAAAATTGACAAGTGGCATCCAATTAAACTAAAGAGCTCTGGCAGAGCAAGAAAAACTATCAACAGAGTAAACAGACAACCTGCAGAATAGGTGAAAATACTTTCAAACTATTCATCTGACTAAGGTCTAATATCAAGCATCTCTGAGGAAATTAAATTTACAAAAAAAATAAACAACCCCATTAAAAAGTGAGCAAAGAACATGAACAGACATTTTCAAAAAAGGACATACCCGTGGCCAAAAAGCATATGAAGAAAAGCTCAATATCACTAATCATTAGAGAAATGCAAATCAAAACCACAATGGGATACCATCTCACACGAGTCAGAATGGCTATTATTAAAAAGTCGAAAATAACAGATGCTGGCAAGGTTGCAGAGAAAAGGGAATGCTAATACATTGTTGGTAGGAGTGTAAATTAGTTCAAACATTGTGAAAAGTAGTGTAGTGATTCCTCAAAGAGCTAAAAACAGAGCTACCATTGGACCCAGTAATCCCATTACTGGGTATATACCCAAAGGAATATAAATCATCCTCTCATAGAAACACATGTACACCTGTGTTCATTGCAGCACTATTCACAATAGCAAACACACGGAATCACCCTAAATGCCTATCAGTGGTAGACTGGATAAAGAAAATGTGCTGCATATACATCTTGGAATACTATGCAGCCATAAAAAAGAACAAGATCATTGTCCTTTGCAGAAACATGGATGGGGCTAGAGGCCATTATCCTTAGCAAACTAACGCTGGAATAGAAAACCAAATATTGCATGTTCTCACTTATAAATGGGAGTTAATGATGAGAACACATGAACACAAAGAGGGAAACAAGAAACACTGAGGTCTACTATGAGTGTAGAGATGGGGAGGAGGGAGAGAATCAGAAAGGTAACTATTGGGTACTAAGCGTAATGCCTGAGTGATGAAATAATCTGTACAACAAACCCCCATGACACAAGCTTACCTGTATAACAAACCTGCATATGTACTCCTGAACCTAAAAGTTAAAAATAAATAAAAACAAAAAATATATGGTAACACACACACAAATATGTATATTCATAATTTGTAGCTGGGGAAACTTTGCAAGCAATTTTTAAAAGTCCATTTCTTTAATAATGAAAATAATCCCTTATATTTGCAGCCTGCTTAAGAGTTTTCCAAATACTACTATAAATTATCTTTTATTAATTACCATGAACTTTAGCAAATTCTCTTGAAATAACTCAGGACCTACCAGAAACCTTCAAATGCAAAATCATTTTCAAAAATATATTACAAAATTGTCTTATGTTGTAAATTTGTTTTCTTCATGAGTTCTAAAATTGATATTCCCCAGGCCGGGCGCAGTGGCTCACGCCTGTAATCCCAGCACTTTGGGAGGCCGAGGCAGGCGGATCACAAGGTCAGGAGATCGAGACCATGGTGAAACCCCGTCTCTACTAAAAATACAAAAAATTAGCCAGGCGCAGTGGCAGGCGCCTGTAGTCCCAGCTACTCAAGAGGCTGAGGGAGGAGAATGGCATGAACCAGGGAGGCGGAGCTTGCAGTAAGCCGAGATCATGCCACTGCATTCCAGCCTGGTGGACAGAGTGAGACTCCATCTCAAAAAAAAAAAAAAAAAAAAAAATTATATTCCCATGAAAGATCTCTCCTCTGGGTAAAGGATAAACTCTATGGTATGATTCTTTCTCTTTCAAGCAGCATGGGAAGGTAGGCCTTGGGGACGGGCTGAATAGTGTGTTTATTCCCATCTGTCTTTGCATCTTCTTGATATCAAAACTAGGACAAATACTCATGGATTGAAAGAATCAATATCATTAAAATGGTTATACTTCCCAAAGCAATTTATAGATTCAATGCTATTCCTATCAAACTACCAACATCTTTCTTCATGGAATTAGAAAAAAAAAAAAAAAAACTGTCCTAAAATTCACATGGAACTAAAAATGACCCTAAATTAGCCAAAGCAATCTTAAGCAAAAAGAACAAGGCAAAAGAACAAGGCCAGAAGTATCACACTACTCAACTTTAAACTACACTATTAGTCTACAGTAACCAAAACAGCATGGTTCTGGAACAAAAACAGACACATAGACCAATGGAACAGAAAAAAATTTTAAAAACCAAAAAAAAAACCTCAGAAGTAAAGCCACACACCTACAACTATCCTTCACAAGACCGACAAAAACAAACAATGGGTAAAGGACTCCCTGTTCAATAAATGGTGCTAAGATAGCTGGCTAGCCATATGCAGAAGAATAAAACTAGACCTCTACTTTTCACCATATACAAAACTTTACTCAACATGGATTAAAGATTTAAATGCAAGACTTTAAACTATAAAAATCCTAGAAGAAAACTTAGAAAATGCCCTTTTCAACATTGATCTTGGCAAAGAATTTTGACCAATTCCCCACAAGCAATTGCAACAAAAATAAAAATTGACATGTAGAACCTAATTAAAATAAAGAGCTTCTGCACAGCAAAAGAAACTATCAACAGAGTAAACAGACAACCTACAGAATCAGAGAAAAGTGTCACAAGCTATGCATTGACAAAAGTCTAATAACCAGAATCTATGAGGAACTTCAACAATGGAACAAGTGAAAAACAATCCCATTAAAAAGTGGGCAAAGAACATGAACAAACACTTCTTAAAAGAACATACAAGCAGCCAAGAAGCATAGGAATAAATACTCAGTATCACTAATCATCAGAGAAATGCAAATTAAAACTATGATGACATACTGTCTCACACCAGTCAGAATACCTATTATTAAAAAGCCCCAAAACAACAGATGCTGGTAAGGCTTTGGAGAAAAGAGAATGTTTATACACTGCTGTGGGAATGTAAATTAATTCAGCCACAGTGGAAAGTGGTTTGGATATTTTACAAGGAACTTCAAACTGATTTACCATTTGACCTAGAAATCCCATGATTAGGTATATACTCAAAGGAAAATAGATTATTACATCAAAAAGACAGATGCACCTGTATGCTCATTGCCATATTATTCACAATATCAAAGACATGGAATTGATCTAGGTGCCCATTAAAGGTGGATTGGATAAAGAAAATGTGGTACATATACACCATGGAAACCTACGCGGCCATAAAAGAGAATGAGATCGTGTCCTTTGCAGAAACATGGATGAAGCTGGAGGCCAGAATACTAAGTAAATTAACATAGGAACAGAAAAGCAAATATATCGTGTGTTCTCACTTATAAGTGGGAGCTTAACATTGGGTACTAAGGGATGTAAAGATGGGAACAATAAATACTAGGGATGAATAGATGGGGAGCGAGAGAGGAGGACATGGGTTGAAAGACTATCTATTGGGTACTATGCTCACTACCTGGGTGCAATATATCCATGTAACAAATCTGCACATGTACTTTCTGCATCTAAAATAAAAGTTGAATTTTAAAAGAAAAAAAGTAGGAAAAAAGAGAGCATGTTGCAGTTCCCTGAAGACACCAGGCATATCCCTACCTTGGGATTTTTCCACTTGCTGTTTCTTTAGCCTGGAACATTCTACCCAAATGCCATCTTGGATCCATCCTTGCTCTCTTCCTTCAAGTCTTTGCTCAGAGGGCACCATCTCAGCCAGGCCTTCCGGCATAACCCTATTTAGAAGTGCAGCCACCAACCTCTCCCCACCACCAAAGTCACTCTCTTTCCTTTTTCCTCCTTTATTTTTCTGCATTGCACTTCTTACCATGACTTCTGTTTGTTTGTTTGTTTTACTTAGTTACTTGTTTTCATCTGTTTTCTCACAGGAGAATATGCACTCCATGAGAGCAAGGGTTTTTGTCTGCTTTATTCACTGTTGTATTTCAGTTACCTAGAATAGTGACCGGTACACAGTAAGGTCTTACTTACTATGTCTTTGTTGAAGAGAAGAAAGCCTAAATGAATGTGGGGCCTGGAATTGTCTAGCAATATATCTGGATAAGCTATAAAGCAAGATAGTATTCTTAAGGGGAACCTTTGTCTTTGATGCCCATCCTGCTAATAGCTTACATTAGAATGTAACAGGTGTCCCAGTGATAGCTAAAGAAGAGAAGAGACTGAGAACAGCCTTTATTTTTATTTATTTATTCATTTATTTTTGAGATGGAATCTCGCTCTGTCACCAGGCTGGGGTATGTTGGTGCGATCTCAAATCACTGCAGCCTCCACCTCTTAGGTTAGAGCAATTCTCCTGCCTCAGCCTCAGCCTCAGAAGTAGCTGGGATTACAGGCACACACCACCATGCCTGGCTAATTTTTGTATTCTTAGCAGAGATGGGGTAACAACACATTGAACAGGCTGGTCTCCAACTCCTCACCTCAGGTGATCCACCCGCCTTGGCCTTCAAAGTGCTGGGATTACGGGGGTGAACCATGCATCTGCCCGGCAACAGCATTTATTAAAGTGTATCAGACAGACTCTGGGGAGTCAAAAGTCCCAAGTTTGACACTGTCTTGCCGTATGACCCTGGGCAGTTGGTCAACATCTCTAAGGCTCAGTTTTCTTTTTTTTTTTTTTTTTTTTTTTTTTTTTTTTTTTTTTTTTTGAGGCTGAGTCTTGCTCTGTCGCCCAGGCTGGAGTGCAGTGGCCAGATCTCAGCTCACGGCAAGCTCCGCCTCCCGGGTTCCCGCCATTCTCCTGCCTCAGCCTCCCGAGTAGCTGGGACTACAGGCGCCCGCCACCTCGCCCGGCTAGTTTTTTTTGTATTTTTAGTAGAGACGGGGTTTCACCGTGTTCGCCAGGATGGTCTCGATCTCCTGACCTTGTGATCCGCCCGTCTCGGCCTCCCAAAGTGCTGGGATTACAGGCTTGAGCCACCGCGCCCGGCTAAGGCTCAGTTTTCTTACCTGTAAGATAAGAATGAGGGTACCTGCCTCACGAGATTGCCATGATTATGCAATGAGATGACATGTGGCACACAGGAAATGCTCAGTAAATGTTGGCCTGCATTATTATGCAGCAGATATTGAGATAAGCATTTAATGTATATAATTATGCTTAATTATCACAACAATGTTAGGAAGTCTATAAGCTCTTCCCAACATGTATTCTGTGAATCTCCCAATAAGTCTGGACAATGCTATGTAATTCATACCTCCATTGGAGGTTTATCTCATGCCGTAATGTATCGGGAATGTCTGCAATGAAAAACCCCATTTTACTTTAATTGGACTTAATCTAGTATTACCCACAAGATGCTTTTCTCTTTTTACATAGCACTTATCATTATGTGAAAATGGTGATTTCAGTAAATGTCCCTTAATAGAGACAGAATACACATTTTTGTTTCCATTTAACAGAGGAGAATGCTGAGGCTCAGAGAAGTTCAGTGCTTTACACAAAGTCACAGAGACAACAGTTTAAGTGCCAATAAGCTAACCCTGGTCAATCTGATTCAGAAGACTAAGCTTATCACCACCTCACTCCACACAGCCCCCTAGTGTCTAGCTGGGTTATGACTATTGCATAGAATGATGACCTACAACGCAGCTGTGCTTCTAGACTTTTGGAAAATTCAAGACCAGCTGGAAAATGAATTTAAGATGCGATTGTTTTCAGTGAACCATAAAACCCCCATATTACATGAACTCTCTGGCTTGGCCTTGATTTAATGCTAATGATGATTTTCTTCTTTCTGATATTTATGTTGTAGGCAGGCAAACAAAAGTAAGGTCATTATCTAAAACGTGTATGAAAACAGCAGAATTGACTTACAAAGATGAAAACAGAGAGAATCAAATTAAAATCAATTAATTAGAAACACATTAGTACAAATATGAAATCTGAAGCTATGTTCCTCTTGTCAAAGAGAACATTTGAAAATTTAATACACTGAGTGAGGAAAGTTGATCTTCAAAAATGTTATACGTCTCAATTGTTAGTTACCCAGGGGTGCTCTTCTTAGACAGAAATTCCAACTAAACAGGCAGCCTTGGTTACAAAGAAACATGGCTTCATGTTTGGAGACCGTGCTTACTTGGTTTCTTAATCGAATCAACCCTAAATTCAAATTTTATAACTATTTAGTCCATTTTTAAAGTCTGAGGCCATGGGATTCACAGATAAACAGAGAGAAACTCAGAATTTTGTTTGGAAGCAAAGGAAAGAAAAAGTGCATAATAAATTGGGAAATCATGTTTGAAGATGAAGAGCCCTTTACTCTCAACTTCCAATAGAATTTCCAAGTATTTCCAAGTAGGGGTGGACAAAAGTGACGAGACAATCCTGATGAGACGAGATGCCACAGCGACATCCCCATTGCAAATTGTATTTGGTGCCAGGACAAATCATCTCAATTTAGATAAGTGGGAAGCAGCTTATCTGCCTTTTATCTAGCATACTATAGGAGATAAATAAGCCTAGAAAGGGTGTCTTAAAAATTGGGCCATGTATCGATGTAGCTCAGTTTGTTTTGCAATACTAAGTCAGTGTCCCTTAATAACTACCAAAAGAAGGATTGGTAGAAATATCAAACTGTCATTGTCTTTTGTCTGAACTATCAGAAGCATACCCAGGTTCTTACGTCAGCCCCAGACTGATCCACATGCACTTCTCTCGAGACCTTCCATGTTTACTTGATTATTTGTTCTGCTTAAGACAGCAGACATGTCAGATCTAAGCAAGGCTTGCTGGACATGCCTTTGTGCAGTGGTACAACGGCAAAATTACTATTCAGTTGATTACCAGTGGCAACACGAACACTGATTACTAGAAAGAACATAACATTTTGCTCTGTACTATTGGGTCAAATCCAGGGATGGAGGGAATGGGACACAAGTGCTTGCAGAGTGATTTGTAACTGTCAATAACAGCAAATTCTCCTAGACTTCCCAACACTCAGATGAGTAGCCCTGGAGTACTGTCAGGAGAAAGGCCTTCTTTATATTCTTATGGTATTTTTAAGAGATAATCGCATGTGCATTTTTAACATGTTTCTCTTTTTAAGATAATTAAAGACTTTGATTTTGCCAGAAATGCATTTGAGGCAGGCCTTACGATATCAATCTTAGAGGTTTGGAGGAGTCTCAGTATCTATGTTTAGTGCAATTTGTACACATTTTGGACAAGGCAGAACTATTTATTTTGAGATCTCAATGTTTCCAAGCAACGATGCACTACGAAATATTTTAGAAAAGCCTTTTGGCAATGGCTAATAAGAATTTTCCATATGTGTGAACATACATAGCAACAATGGGCATAAAAACCCGTTTCAACTTCTGCCACTTCTTGGACCTAATCTTACCTTAGAAAGAAATAATAGAGATTGAGCTGCTTGCAAAGGCTTGTTGCAGACATTAAGAGAGCCAACTATTTTTTTTCTTTTTTGACATGTGAAGTGATTACACATGATATAAACTGCAAAACCAATGCTGCAGTTTATCTCAAGGAGGTATATTTCTACATTCATTTTTGTCAAGCAGTTAACCTTCTGGGGAAAGTGCCCTGTAGGCTAAACATTTTCTGCTCTTTCTTTAAATTCCTTAAACAAATGAAAATGCCTATTTGAGATTATCTATGAAATTCCATCATCATAGGGATACGTGGGGAAAGAGGGCATGAAATCAATGATTATTATTTATTAGTATATTTACTTGGTACTTGCAGGTGGCATTTCTAGAATGACAGAAAAAAATGAGTTGGACAATATTGTTTCTCCACTATCGGAGTCATGAAACTTGATACTCCAATGTTGGTTGGTTGTTAAGGCAACTTCCTGTCAACTGGCAGGACCTACCTTTTGGGGTTAACTTCTGGTTTGTCAGTACCTTGTAGAATTGGTTATACTAGAATGTTTTCCCCTATCAGATCATGAACATTTTGAAAACTTTTATTTGCACAGGAATCATCTTTAAGTTGGATTCATGTGTTGGCAACATTCTATGTGTTATACTAACCAGAAAACAATTGCTTAGTTATCTATAATTCAAGTTTTACGCCTCAGTAAGTCTTCTAGGGAGTCTTATAAATAAATACAGTATATCATTAAATGCTGAAATCCTTGCAAATTCAGACACTCCCTATTGAGAGCTTGATGTATTTTAACACTGTGTTCCTCTAACTCCTTATATTCTGAGTCTAAACAGATTCTGATTGTCATTTGTCTCCTCAGGTAGGTCTGACTACAGGGAAGAAATTCACTAATGATGCCAGCATGAGTATTCTGATTTTTATGACAGTTCTATTTCTCATTGCAGCATAGTACTTTGGACACATATGAATGATATGCTACATTTGTTAGTGTCAGTCTGCCTGGTGATCTCTTTGCATTAACAAGATCTGGTTTCAGAGTCCACAAAGCTGAAAACCTGACTGTTCCATGGTAGGTAATTTCTCCATGGACTTTGTGGGTGGCCAGATCACCGGTCTTCTCCCCAGGGGAAATTCTCAGGCATCACCATTTGGAGACTCTTCTAAATTCCTACAATGTTATTTGTATTTTTGTTGAAAGGAAGTTTAGAAGCTGTGTGAGCAAAAGAATTGTGAAATTGGAGGTGGATGTTGGGGAAATTGAGGGGATAATGGTGTAGGGAGAACACTGGCTTTGAAGTGTGGGAGCACTAAGTCAGGCAAGGAGAGGGGCTGCGTCCCTCTATAGAGATTCTACAACATTGCTGACATACCAGTGTGAGGGGAGAAGGAAGGCTTCCACAGAAGGGAATGTTTATCCAATGATAGCCAAATTTTGGAGGATGAGGAAAATAACAGTTCCCTATCTATATTAACTTGAATTTGTCTCTGTGTGGTATCATTAATCACTGCTCCAAACAGAGTTAATGGGAATGTTATGACTCAATTTCTGTGAACTAGGGAAGCTTATCAAGGAGGCTGACACTTCCTAGCTACTCATGGAATTTATCTGTGTTAAATGAGTCAACTCAGGGATGTCACACACATTAAAATTTCTGCCCCACCAGAATAATAAAACGTTAGAAAATATTCCACAGATTTAAAAGGGAAAAAGAGAAAGCTTCTCAAATCCAATTTCTTCCTTCCATTCTGCCCTGAACTTCTAGCAAAGAAGACTTAAATGGACACAAATTACACACAGTAATAAATATCAACAGAGCTTAGTTATATTTTAGACTCTAGTAGTTCACAACATAGTTTTCGAAATACAGGTTGTGATTATGCAGGTTGAGATTATGATTTTTAAGAAAGAGTAGCATGAAAGGTCATAAATGATAAATTGGAAATATCATGAAAAGCTGCTTCCTTGGGGGAAAAGCTGCCTAAACGGCTTGTAGTCTAAGGAAAACCGTCACATACAGTCATACAGATGCACAAAGTCATTTTATTATGTTATTTAAATAGCAAATTATTGCTGCCTATGAACACTTGAGTGCTGTAGCCAAGGAATAAGGCCATGTCAAGAACGCTGTAACTGAGTTATAAAAGACTGAAAATCCAGAAAACTGGTTATAGAACTAATTATTCCAGTTAAGGATCATCCACTTAGTTCATTGGACTACACTGTATTTTAATTAAATTATGTTTTGAGTAAGAGAGGTGATATGGTTAGGCTTTGTGTCCCCACCCAAATCTTACCTTCAGTTGTAATCCCCATAATACCCACATGTCAAGGGAGAGATTAGGTGGAAGTCATTGAACCATGGGGGCAGTTTCCTCCATGCTGTTCTCATGATACTGAGTGAGTTCTCACAAGGTCTGATGGTTTTATAAGGGTCTCTTCCCACTTTGCTCAACACTTCTCCTTCCTGCTACCATGCCAAGAAGGACATGTTTGCTTCCCCTTTGTCTTCCACCACAGTTGTTAGTTTCCTGAGGCCTCCTCAGCCACGCTGAACTGTGAGTCAATTAAACCTCCTTCCTTTATAAATTATCCAGTCTTGGGCAATTCTTCATAGTGTGAAAACAGACTGATATAAGGGGTGAAAGTCAAATGGTTTACAAATAGTAGCATCATTAGTTAAAGGAATATCCAAGAATCCTGATACTTTTCTTTGCTAAGCTCTGTACTATTTACATTAAGATTTATGGCATTGAGAGCCTAGACAGTTTTAGTCATTTTCCATTTTAACTGTAGGGGTGGGGTGGAAGGATTAGGCAAGAGGACATCTCAATAAAGAACAACACACACAGTCTTCCTTTAAAGCCTATAGAAGAATTCTACACTTTAAATCATCACTATGTGACTTTCGGATTTAGTTTTTTAAATATGCTAAGATAAGACTTTCCAGAGGGGATGTGTGATATAAAGTAACTAAATTAATGGAGGTAGCCAAATCTTACAAATTTTTTTAGGGGCTACAAATAGTGATTTAATCCATGTTTCTGGACAGATTTTCTTCCTTCCTCCTCCTTACCTCAAGCCTTCATTTCTAGAGTTTTCACAAAAAGTACGTGGGTGAGTGTGTGTGGGGGGGTGTGTGTGTATTAAAATCGACTTGATCAGAATTAGAAGTTTCCTTAAGAAACGTTCTCCTGATAACTAAGATGCTAAAATATTCTTTGGTATAAGACATATTGCTAACAATTTTGCTAGGATGCTTAGAAAGATAACTTTTGTGTCTCCTTTTCTCTTTTTTAAGCTTTTATTTGAGGTTCAGAGGTACATGTGTAGGTTTGTAATATAGTTAAACTCATGTCATGGAGGTTTGTTGTACAGATTATTTAATTGCCCAGGTATTAAGCCTAGTACACGGAAGTTAATTTTCCTCATCCTGTCCCTCCCCTCACCCTCCATCCTCACAGTAGGCCCCAGAGTGTGTTGTTCCCCTCTTTGTGTCCATGTGTTCTCATCATTTAGCTCCTACTTACAAGTGAGAGCATGCCGTATTTGGTTTTCTGTTCCTGTGTTAGTCTGCTAAGGAGAACGGCCTCTGCTTCCATCCTTGTTGCTATAAAGGACATGATCTTGTTCTTTTTTATGGCTGCATAGTATTCCATGATGTATATTTACCACACTTGCGTTCTCTAGTCTACCACTGATAGGCATTTAGGTTGATTCCATGTCTTTATTACTGTGAATAGTGCTGCAATGAACATATATGTATATGTATCTTTATGATAGAAAGATTTATATTCCTTTGGGTTCATACCCAGTGATGGGATTGCGGGGTTGAGTGGTAGTCTGCTTTTAGCTCTTTGAAGAATCAAGGGAGTGTAAATTAGTGGAACCATTGTTCTCATTTTTAAGTTCTACAGACCTAGGACTGAATAAAAGCTCTTCTACTCATAGCTAGGTTACCTTGAAGATGTTATTTCCATTCTCTGAATTTTAGTTTCTTCATGTATACATATGAGGTTGATTCCTAACATCCAGGGTTGTCATGAGGATTTAATTGGATAAACTATACAAATTCTTTGGTGCCTGGATTATAATAGGTGCTCAGTATTAGTTTTCCCTAAAATCCATTCAACCTCAACTATATATCAGTCTTCCCTGCTACTGTGTTAACAAAATTTATTCATTATTAGTGGATTTAATCAACAAAGGATGGTATGCAAATTGTCTACGATAGTGTTATAACCATTATCAAAGGAAATAGGTGAAATATACTTTAATATTATTTTTCCAGCCAGAAAGTACTTAATTAACCCTTCATCAAATCCTAATATGCATAAAACAACATGGCACTGGTATAAAAATAGAAACATCAACCAATGGAATGGAGTAGAGAGATCATAAATGAACCCACACAGTATGGTCAACTGATTGTTGACAAAGATGCCAAGAATACACAATGGAAAAAAACAGTCTCTTCAATAAATGGTGTTGGTAAACCTGGATATCCACATGCAGAAGAATACAACTGGACACATCTCACAGCATATGCAAAAATCAACCCAAAATGGAATAAAACATTTAAATGTAAAACTTGAAATTGTAAAACTGCTGGAAGAAAACATAGGGCAAAGACTACCCAGTATTGCTCTGTACAATAATTTTTTTGAATTTGACCACAAAACCACATGCAACAAAAGCAAAACTAGATAAATAGGATTACATCAAACTAAAAAGCTGCACAGCAAAAGGAACAAATAACAGAACAAAAAGACAACCTACAGATTAAGGAAAAAATATTTATAAGCAATATATTCAATTAGGGACTAATATCCAAAATATAAAAGAAACTCAAGAACTCAATAGCAAGAAACCAAAAACAAAATAAGTTAATTTAAAATGGGACAAGGTACCTAAATAGAGACATCAGAAAAGAAGACATATAAATGGCTAACAGATTTGTGGAAAAACACTCAACATCACTAGTCACTTAGGGATATGCAAATTAAAACCACAATGAGGTATCAATTCACAATAGACAAAATGACTATCAAAACAAAAAACTAAAGATAGCAAATACTGGCAAGATGTAGAGAAAAGGGAACTTCTGGACCCTGCTGATGGAAAAGTCAATTAGTATAGCCATTACAGAAAATTATATGGAAGTTCCTCAAAAAACTAAAAATAGTATTACCACATAATACAGCAATTTCACTACTGGGTATTTACCCAAAAGACTTGAAATCAGTTTGTGGAAGAGGTGCCTACATTCCCAAGTTCATTGCAACATTATTCACAATAGCCACGTAATGGAATTAACCTAAGGGTTCATCAACAGATAAATGGATAGAGAAAATGTGGTATGTATACACACTGGAACATTATTCAGCCTTTAAAAAGAAGAAAATTCTGTCATTTGTGACAACACAGATGAAATTGGACAACATTGTGCTAAGTGAAATAAACCAGGCACAGAAAGACAAATGCCTCTTGTTCTCACTTACATGTGGAATCTGAAACAATCATTCATAGAAGCAGAGAGTAGAATGGTGGTTACAGAGGCTGGAGGTGAGGGGAATGAGAAGATGGTGGTCAATGGGTACGAAGTCTCAGACAGGAGAATGCCTGTTTGTTTTAGATTTATTGCACAGCATGGTCAGTATAGTTGAAAATAGCATATTGTACATTTCAAAATATCTAGGGGAGGCCAGGTGCAGTGGCTCACGCCTGTAATCCCAGCATTCTGGGAGGCCGAGGCAGGCGGATCACGAGGTCAGGAGTTGGTGACCATCCTGGCCAACATGGTGAAACCCTGTCTCTACCAAAAATGCAAAAATTAGCTGGGCATGGTGGCGCATGCCTATAATCCCAGCTACTCGGGAGGCTGAGACAGGAGAATCGCTTGAACCAGGGAGTCGGAGGTTGCAGTGAGCCAAGATCATGCCAGTGCACTCCAGCCTGGTGACAGAGCGAGGCTCTGTCTCAAAAAATGTATATATATGTATGTACTTATATATATATATATATGTATTTATATATGTATTCTTAGAGAGATATATATATAAAATACATCTCTAAGAGAATATATGTATACACACATCTAAGAGAATAAAGATATATAGATATCTTAGAGATATATATCTCTAAAAGAATGTGTATATATATATATACACACACACACACATCTAAGAGAATAAAGTTCAAATGCTCTCACCACAAATAGGCAAGTATTTGAGGTGACGGATACAGTAAGTAGCTTGATTTAATGGCTCCACATGTGTTTATAAATCCTAACATCACTTGGTATCCCATAAATATATACAATTCTAGTTTGCCAATTTACAGTGACATAAAAAATTCTAATATGCACATTAATTCCACTGGCAGGAAGATTTTATAACAGGACATGACATGTCAGGAGAATAATATATCACAACCATAGCTCATAGGGCTTCTTTACCTCTCAATCAGTGTGATTTTATTTTTCACACTTTACATGAGACACAGGCGCTTTTTCTCAACTTACCTATTTCATGGTGGTGGTATCAGGTTGTAGCTTCTTCGAGTTTGAGAATTTGGTGTAATTCCCCTTATTCAAACTTAAGTTCCACTATTCTAGCTGTTTATCTATTTCTTTCTTCCTCTCTCTCACACACAGGCACATAAATTCCCCCCCACACACCTCTTTACTCTTGCTCATATGCCTTCTCTTCCCCAGAATCTTGCCCAAATCCTACCAATGGCTCAAGACTCAGATCAAGTACTATTTCCTGTGACTGTTCGTCCACTGTTGTCTTATTTAGCAAATAAAGGAACCACTAGATGCAGGGCACCATGCTATGGAGACAAAGGAGACAACATGTGAATCCTTCCACAAGTCTAAATTCAAGAACGAGGAATACAAAAACATAGATGTAGTCAAATATCACAGAATCTAGACTAAAGGGATTAGGAAACCATAGACTGGACCAAATGGTTAATTCAGCTTGGTCAAGGTGATACGGTGCAGCAAACACTTCATGGATATGGGGTCATGAATCTGACTCTGTGTACACAAGTATCCCTTACACTCAAGCAGATGTCCATCAAGTAGAATGGATATAAATGATAGTGGAGAGGGATATTCCTCAAAGAGGGGTGTCACGTGTGAAAACACAAGAACTTGAAGCATCCTGTCTTGTTGGGACCTGCAAGAAGTTTCATGAGATAGACACAGAGGGGTGAGACAAGAGATAATTTAGGGAAAGGTAAGAGATGCTAAATCCTGATAATTTTCTGTTTATTCAACAGAAGTTAGGCATTGTCCTCAAAAAACTAGGGAGCGCCTGAAGGTTTTTAAACAATGAGAGCAAATGAGAAGATGTATGTTTTAGAAAAATCTTTGGAAGAAGCATGGAGGATAGAGGAAGATGAGGTTGGAGGCAAAGTACATGTTGAAGATTGTATCAGCTCTTGGGGTAGAACATAGCTCACATTTTCTACTTGAAAGTTCCATTGTGCTGATAGTCAGAACTTTATTTTTCCACTTAGGTGTTTACTGTTATAACATTCATCAGATTTTCCTCTCTACAACTGTATTGAAAAGTATTTCTGCCCTGACACACCTTACAATGTTTTTTGGTACCTCCTCTGCTGACCTTCTGCAACAGCCTCATACACATACACTCACACACACACACATTTCCTAGGAAAAAGATACAAATAAAGAAGATGGGCAGAAAATGTTTTTAATTGACAGATTCCTCAAGAGGGATTAGTAGTACACAGCAGTATGAGTGAGGTCAGCAGCAGTGAATGTCACATACACATATGAGCTCTTAAAAGATATTTGAAGGCTAAAGAAACACACTAGAGAGTTGGAATGTGTCTGCCTTGTGATCTTTTAATCCTTTGGCTATTTATTCTACATAACCTAAATTAATTTGAACATTTGCGTATAAAAATGCCTGGCCACCATCAACTAATACTCTGACTTCACTAAGTTTGTGAGATGACTTTTGCCCTGAATACGTTACCTTCCATTTTTCCAAGGGAGTATTTTTGGAACATAATCAAACAGAGAATTTGCATTCAAAGGTATCCATTTTCTAACTTGCAAAGCTGACTTTTTAATCAGACTTCTTATCTGCAAGCACAAATTGGCCTTTGCTGAATACATCATCTTGAGAAAAGACTGTATTATATAGGTGTATAAAAAAATACATGCTGTTAAGGTATAATGGAATTTTGTGGATAAGCGGGAGGTTAAAGTAAGGGAAAACTCCCTGTAAGGTGTACCATTCTTGATTTTAAAATTTACGGGTCTGGTCACAGTGGCTCACACCTGTAATCCTAGCACTTTGGGATGCCAAAGCAGGTGGATCACTTGAGCCCAGGAGTTCGAGATCAGCCTGCATAATATGGCAAAACCCTGTATCTACAAAATACAAAAATTAGCTGGGCATGGTGGTGTATGTCTGTGGTCCCAGCACCTTGGTATGCTGAGGTATGAGGATCACTTGAGCCTGGGTGGTCAAGGCTACAGTGAGCCATGAGAATAAGACCCTGTCTCAAAAAGTAAAATAAAATAAAATTCACATAACTAAATAATTATGTAGGCTAAGAAAAGGCTATGGACTTCTGCTTTGAAATCACTTTTTCCCTAAAGCCAACAACCTTTTATTCCATTGACCTTCAAGACACATTGCAAAACACTTAGAAAAATTCCTGCGTTGTGGTAGTAATAAGTGGAGATCTAAATATTTAAGGTTTTAAATTTATACGGATACATGTGTCTAGATGCTAGAAACTTTAGATGATTCTGTAATAAACCAGCCATTCTATAAGGCTACCTGAATTCTCTTGAAAAGGTACATGTCTGTTGTCATGAATCTTTCGACAATTTGCCAAACTATAGTTAGAAGAGTGTATGAGTCAGTGTAGAAGAGAAAGGGACAAGGTGGAACAGGTGAAGAAGAAGAAAAGAAAGGAATGGAAGAAATGATTTTCTAAAGTGGAAGAGGTGGACAGTAGCCCCAGTGCAGCAGAAAGGGAAATATCAGAGGCAGAGGCAGCCACAGAAAATGAAAACTGGAACCTGCCCAGGAATCCACAACATAGCTGACTCCCTTCATATCTGTCCCCGCCCTCTTCTACTGTGTCCTCTTATACTGCAAAGTTAGAAAATGAAACTACATTTCCCAAACTCCCTTGCAGCTGGGGTTTACAGACATAGTCTAGGTTCTATTGATCAGCATCACTCCTAAAAGACTTGAATTTCGAACCAATCAAGTGGAGAGCCATGGAGAGGCAGGTCATACATGCGTTTTTCATATGAAAATATCATAGGGAATACCTGGCTGTGGAGCCAGTCAGTCTAATGGTGTCTCCCTCATTCTCAGATCGCAGCTCAGGCCATGTGATCCTAGAGGCAAACATAGCAGTGACAATCTGAGTCCTGGACTGTAGGAAAGTTTAGGACAATGACTTCCTGATTCCCGTGCCTTTTGATTGTGATAGAGATCGGGCTTGCTTCTCTAGGATCTCATTCTCTGTTTTGAATCTCTTACTGCTTCTGTTATCCCTTACTTAGACTTGATTGATACATGCCATTGTTACTTAGTGGCCCTAAAGGAGCCATGGGGGAAAAAAAAACCTGGGCAGTAACTACCCTACAAAATAAAACTTTACCTTGTGATTATCAGTGTACAGTAGGCATGCAGATTATACATGATACATCAGTATTGGCAAATACAGTCAACTCCACTACTCAAAGGTCAAGCTCTCTTTATCATTAACTTTCCTGGCTATAGCTCCTAATATGGAATTAAGAAAAAGCAAAACTTTTGAACCAAGCACCTGATAATGCTCATAGGTCTTCACCTGGTGAACACTCAGGGTATCACTGACTGCTGGTTAATATTAAATTTGAGCAAATTTAGTTTTATATTTTCTTATTATATTGATCAGAAACTAGACATATGCAATTATTAAGTATAATCTAAAAATAATACAGACACAGAAATCAATTACACACAAACACAAAATATAAATATTGATATTATTTTGGAGTTCAAAGGCTTACAATGCAATGGATGAAAACAACTTATTCCACAAATAATGTCAGATAAATGAAGTGTAGTAATTTCCTCAAAATAGGTAAAGGAAACATATAAGAAACACAAACAACTCTATAGAAAAAAAATCTAATAATTCAATCTAAAAATGGACAAAAGATTTATAGGCATTTCTCAAAAGAAGACATACAAACAGCAAACAGGCATATGAAGAGGTGGTCAACATTGTTGATTATCAGAGAAATGCCAGTCAAAACTACAATGAGATACTATCTCACCCCAGTTAAAAGGGCTTATGGCCAAAAGCCAGGTAAATAACAAATGCTAGCAAGAATGTGGAGAAAAGGGAACCCTCACAACTGTTGGTGGGAATGTAAATGAGTACAACTACTGTGGAGAGCAGTTTGGAGGTTCCTCAAAAGGCTAAAAATTGAGCTACCGTATGATCCAGCGTTCCTACTGCAGGGTATACACCCAAAAGAAAGGAAGCTATCTCCTTTCTTCACAGAGATCACAGAGATACCTGCACTCCCTATGTTTGTTGCAGCATTGTTCACAGTAGCTAAGATTTGGAAGCAACCTGTGTCCCTCAACAGATGAATGGATAAAGAAAATGTGGTACATATATACAATGGAGTACTATTCAGCCATAAATATGAATGAGATCCAGTCATTTGCAACAACATGGATAGAACTGGAGATCATTATATTAAGTGAAATAAGCCAGCTACAGAAAGACAAACATCACATGTACTCACCTATTTGTGAGATCTAAAAACCAAAACAATTGAGCTCATGGACATAGAGAGTGGAAAGATCGTTACCAGAGGCTGGGAGGGGTAGGGAGGGGCTGGGGTGTGGGGGAGGTGGGAATGGTTAATGGGTACAAAACATAGTCAGAAGAAATTAATAAAATTTATTTGATAGCACAACAGGGTGACTGTAGTCAATACTAACTTAATTGTACATTTTAAAATAAAGAGTGTAATTGGATTGTTTGTAACTCAAAGAATAAATGCTTGAGGGAATAGATACCCCATTCTCCATGATGTGCTTATTTTACATTGCATGCCTGTATCAATACTTCTCATGTACCCCATAAATATATACACCTACTATGTATCCACAAAAAACAAAAATTAAAAAAAATTAAAAATTAAACAAATGAACACTTTCAGATAGAATCAAATGTGTATTCTCCCACCATGTGTAATTCATCAAGAGAAGTTGGACTAACACTAAAAAACCTTGAGCAATAATTCCCTAATTGAGTAAATAGGGAATAATGAAAATGCTCTTGGAGTTAGCTTAGAAGACTGTGTGGCATAGGCACATATTTGTTGAGTGTACTTCTTCTTCTGGTCATGTGACAAGAAATTATAAACCACATTAAAATGTTCCCACCACTGTTTCACACAGGCTACTCAACATAGTTACTAAATCAAATTTGTGAGGTTTAACCACTCTGCCTTTCCCGGGTTTAAGGCAGGGCCCAAGAACACAGTCCTTGCATGAATCCATGACATCAATTATTGAATAGGTTGTTCTTGTTTTATGCCCTATTCTCTGAATTCAAAGGGAAGCATAGGCCAGGCAAGGTGGCTCATGCATGTAATCCAAGCACTTTGGGAATCGGAGGCAGGGGGATTGCTTGAACCCAGGAGTTCAAGATCAGCCTGGGCAAGATGGCAATACCTCCATCTGTATAAAAAATTTAAAAATTAGTCAAGTGTGGTGAATTGAGCCTCTAGTCCCAGCTATTCAGGAGTCTGAGGCAGGAGGATTCCTTGAGCCCAGGAGTTCAAGGCTGCAGTGAACTATGATCACATCACTGCACTCCAGCCTGGGTGACAAAGCAAGACCTGTCTCTAAAAGAGAGAGACAGACAGGGAGAGAAGGAGAAGCATAAATAGATAGACAGATAGATAGAAAGACAGATAGATAGAAGAAAAAAGAAACAAAGAAAGAAAGACTTCTCCAAGGCATCTTATTAAATGAAAAATCAGTTTGCAAAATTAATTCATAGGGTATAATCCCATGTGTTAAAATGCATCAAAAGTAGAGTGAAAGATTACAAGGATGCATAATAAATGTTTAAGAGCAATGCTCCTAGGAGGCGAATTTGGGATGGAGAGTGTATGAAATGAGGCAACGAAGGAACACAGAAAGGAAGTGCCAGAAGGCTGGAATCATTTTTGACTCCCTGTCCACCCAGATCTAAATCAATCACCAAGTCCTTTCCATATTGTCTTCTTCATAACTTTCGAATTTGTCTATTTTGAGAAGTGGTCATCCTCACATAACCTTCTCTAGTCTGGGCAAGGGAAGGTTATGTGGCAGCACTTCACATAACTGGGGAAATGACAAACTATGCAATAAATGAGTGTTGACCTGTGAATTTGATAAAAAAAAAATAGAAACCTGCTACTTTACACCATAAACAACGTATACATCTGTGACTTCAGCTTTGAGGTACTCTTCTAAGTGGTCTCACTGCTTCTACTTTTGTTCACCTGCACCATCTCACTGCAGCCCCAAATCCATGCTAATGCCTGAGCCATAATTCTTTTTCAATTTTTAAATTCTACAATTACATATTATACAATTATATATTATGCATAACCTGATTTTCAGTGTAGAATATTCAGAAGATACTGAATTATTCAACCATTTCCTTTATGGACCTCCCATGTCACATCCCCACACATTCTCCGTCCTAAATTCCATTCCCCTCCCCAGGAGCCCTGTAAGTGTTTTATTATGTGTCTCTCATCTCTTTCCTGTGCTTCTTAACATACTCACAATTGAGTGTCAATTTTTGAAAAAAAATTAATAAGTTATACCCCATGTATGGTACGACTATACCGTATGTATTATTCTGCAGCTTGATTTTCTCTTTACTAATCTGACTTATAGAAGTTTTCATGTAAGGTCTGCCTTAATCTGTTTAATTCCTGCAAACTATTTCATGAATAAATATATTGTGATTTACTTATTGATAGCTATTCAGGCTGATTCTAATTCATTGCTATTAAAAAATAAATTAGAGCTGGGTGTGGTGGCTCACACCAGTAATCCCAGCACTTTGGGAGGCCGAGGCTGGAGGATCACTTGAGTCCCGCAATTCAAGACCAGCCTGGACAACATAGCAGGACCCCGTCTTTTAAAATTAATTAATTAATTAATTTAAAATACTGCATTTATGTGGCAAACTCATTTTTTGTAGAATACACTTCCTAAAAGTAGGATGCTGGAAGAAGGAGTATGCATTCTTTCATTTTTGATAGACACTGCACAGAAATACATTCTAAACCCCGTCTCTACTAAAAAATACAAAAAACTAGCCGGGCGAGTTGGCGGGCGCCTGTAGTCCCAGCTACTGGGGAGGCTGAGGCAGGAGAATGGCGTAAACCCGGGAGGCGGAGCTTGCAGTGAGCTGAGATCCGGCCACTGCACTCCAGCCTGGGCTACAGAGCAAGACTCCGTCTCAAAAAAAAAAAAAAAAAAAAAAAAAAAAAAAAAAAGAAATACATTCTAAAATTTCTTTACTTATTAGCACTTTCAACGAAAGTGTCTGTTTTTGCATATACTCCTACACATTGATTTTGTTTATCTTTTAAATGTTTTCACTTCTAGTGGTAAAATATGATATTCAATTTTGCTTTAATTATTAATTCCAGAGATATTGGCTATTAATTCTAGAGATACCAACCATCTTCTATGTTTTTCACTGATATGTCTATTCCTTTGTTTTGACAAATACCTGCATTTTTCTCTATTTTCATAGATTTATTAATTGATCTGTATGAATTCTGTCCATCCATCAATCTTTTGTCTGACATACGAAGCTTTTTGATTTTTTCTTATGCTGTAGACTGTCCCGGTCATAGATTTAAAAATTTTTCTATATTGTCTCTCCATAATCCACTGGGAGTGCATGTTGTTTATGATGTAAAGTAAGAGGGTCCTATCTTTTTTATCATTCATTGGCAATGGTCAAAGCTCTTACATTGCATAGTTTTCATTTCCCCAATTATGTGAAGTGCTGCCGAATAATAAACTACAACCTCATATATACATAATCTGCTACTGGTCTCCCAGCCTTTTGCCCTAATATATTCTTATATTTTGTGTTATTACCACAGTGTTTTAATTTCTACAGCTTAACGACATGTTCTTATATCTAGTAATGCAAGTTCACTCTTCTTTTAAATAATTCACTTGGTTACTTTTACAAACTTTGATGAAATTGTGAGTCAGCTTGTCAAGTACCATGAAAAATCCCACTGAGATTTCAATTAGGGATATATTGATTGCATGGAATAATTTGGAGAAGAACAATTATTTTACAAAAATGAATCTTCTCATCCAAGACACGGGTAATTACTTAAGTCTTTTTAAATATCTGTCACTACATTTTTACAGTTTTATTTTATTGGTTTCATATATATTTCTAGGGTTTATTAATAGGACTTCTATTTTTATTTCTACTATGGAAAATAAAATATTTTTATCCAAAATATGTTATAATTAGTTATTTCTGCTATGAGGGAATTTTTTTTTTTTTTTTGAGACAGAGTCTCACTTTGTTGCCCAGGCTGGAGTGATCTCGGGTCACTGCAAGCTCCACCTGCCAGGTTCACCCGATTCGCCTGCCTCAGCCTCCCGAGTAGCTGGGACTACAGGCGCCCACCACCACACCCAGCTAATTTTTTGTATTTTTAGTAGAGTCGGGGTTTCACTGTGTTAGCCAGGATGGTCTCAATCTCCTGACCTCATGATCCACCTGCCTTGGCCTCCCAAAGTGCTGGGATTACCGGTGTGAGCCACTGCACCCAGTCAGGAAATTTTTAAATTTACATTTTGATCTTATATGTATCTACTTTTTATTTATTTTATTTTACTTTATTTTGTGAGGGATATTCCTTTTTTCTTCCAACTTTTATCTTAGGTTCCAGAGGTACACATATGAGTTTATTACATGGATAAATTTCATGTTGCCAGGGTTTGCCATATACAGATTATTTTGTCGCCCAGGTAGTAAACATAGTACCCAATGGGTAGTTTTTCAATCCTCACCCTCCTCTCACCCTCCACTTCCAAGTAGGCCCCAGTGTCTATCGCTCCCTTCTTTGTGTCCATGCGCACTCAGTGTTTAGCTCCCACTTTTAAATAATAAGATGCAGTATTTAGTTTTCTGTTACTGCATCAATTCATTCAGGATAACGGCCTCCAGCTCCATCTATGTTGCTGTAAAGGACATAATCTTGTTTTTTTTTTTTTATGACTGCACAGTATTCCACAGTATATAGCACATTTTCTTTATCCAGTCTACTGTTGATGGGCATCTAAGTTAAGTATCTAAGTTAATTCCATGTCTTTGCTATTGTGAATAGTACTGCAATGAACATACATGTGCGTATGTGTTTACGGTAGTACGATTTATATTTCTTTGGGTATACAGCTAGTAATGGGATTGCTGGGTCAAATGGTAGCTCTGTTTTAAGTTTTTGAAAAATCTCCAAAGTACTTCCCGTAGTGGCTGAAATAGTTTACATTTCCATCAGCAGTATATAGTCATTCTCTTTTCTCTGCAGCCTCATCAGCATGTTGTTTTTTGACTTTTTGGTAATAGTCATTCTGACTGGTATGAGAGGTTGTCTCATTGTGGTTTTGATTTGCATTTCTCTAATGATTAGTAATATTGAGCACTTTTTCATATTCTTGTTGGCCATGTATATGTCTTTTTTTGAAAAGTGTCTGTGCATGTTTTTTGCTCCTTTTTTAATAGGTTGCTTGTTTTTTGCTTGTTATCTTTTTTAAGTTTCTTATAGGTTCTGGCTATTAGCTCTTTGTCAAATACATAGTTTGTTAATGTTTTCTCCCATTCTGTAGGTTGCCTGTTTACTCTGTTGATAGTTTCTTTTGCTATGCAGAGGTTCTTTAGTTTAATTAGGTCCAATTTGTCAATTTTTCTTTTTATTGCTATTGCTTCTGACATCTTCATGCAACTTTTGCCAAAACCTATGTCCTGAGTGGTATTTCCTAGGTCTTCTTCTAGAGTTTTTATAGCTTTAGGTTTCATGTTTAAGTCTTTAATCTATCTTGAGTTGATTTTTGTATATGGTCAAAGGCGTCCAGTTTCAATCTTCTGTACATGGCTTGCTAGTTATCCCAGCACCATTTATTGAATAGGGAGTCCTTTTCCCATTGCTTGTTTTTGTCAGCTTTGCTAAAGATCACATGGTTGTAGGTGTGTGGCTTTATTTATGGGCTCACTATTCTATTCCATTGGTCTATATGTCTGTTTTTATACCAGTATCATGTTATTTTAGTTGCTATAGCCTTGTATTATAGTTTAAAGTTGGGTAACGCAGTGCCTCCAGCTTTATTCTTTTTGCTTAGAATTGCTTTGGCTATTTTTGGTTCCATATGAATTTTAGAATAGTTTTTTCCAATTCTGTAAAAAATGTTATTGGTAGTTTGATAGAAATAACATGGAATCTGTACATTTCTTTTGGCCGTATGGTCATTTTAGCAACATTGTTTCTGTCCATGAGCATGGAATGTTTTTCCATTTGATTTGTGTTTTCTCTGATTTCTTTCAGCTGTGTTTTGCAATCCGTGTTGTAGAGCTCTTTCACTTCCCTGGTTAGCCGTATGCCTCGGTATTTTATTTTATTCTTTTTAGTGGCTATTGTAAATGGGATTGTGTTCTTGATTTGGATCTCAGCTTGGATGTTGTTGGTATGTAGAAATGCCATTGATTTTTGTATGTTGATTTTGTATCCCGAAACTTTGCTGAAGTTGTTTATCAGCTTAAGGAGCTTTTGGGCAGAGACTATAGGGTTTTCTAGGTACAGAATTATACCATCTGCAAACAGAGATAATCTGACTTCTCTCTTCCTATTTGGATGTCTTTTATTTCTTTTTCTTGCCTGATTGCTCTCGTTAGAACTTTCAGTACTATGTTGAATAGGAGTGATGAGAGAGGGCATGCTTGTTTTGTGCCAGTTTTCAAGGGGAAAGCTTCCAAATTTACCTGTTCAGTATAATATTGGCTACGGTTTTGTCACAGATGCCTCTTATTATTTTGAGCTATGTTCCTTAAATGCCTAGTTTGTGAGGGTTTTAACAAGAGTGTATTTTGAATTTTACCAAAAGCCTTTTCTGCATCTATTGAGGTGATTATTTGTTTTTGTTGTTGTTGTTGCTTTTAGTTATGTTTATGTGATGAATCACATATATTGATTAGCATATGTTGAACCAACCTTGCATCCCAGGAATAAAGCCTACTTAATTGTGGTGGATTCACTTTTTGATGTGCTGCTGGATTTGGTGTACTAGTATTTTGTTGAGAATTTTAGTATCTATGTCAAGGATATTGGCCTGAAGTTTTCTGTTTTCGTTGTGTTGGCCAGATTTTGATATCAGGATGATGCTGGCCTCATAGAATGAGTTAGGGAGGAGTCCCTTTACCTCATTTTTTGGGAATACTTTCTGTAGGAATGGTACCAGCTCTTCTTTATATGCCTGGTAGAATTTGGCTGTGAACCCATCTGGTCCAGAGCTTTTTCTAGTTGGTAGGTTTTTAATTACTGATTCAATTTTAGAACTTATTATTGGTCTGTTCAAGGTTTTAATTTCTTTCTGGTTCCATCTTGGGAGGTTGTATGTCTCCAGGAATTTATCCATTTCTTGTGGGTTTTTTAGTTTGTGTTCCTAAAGGTGTTCGTAATAGTCTCTGAAGGGTTTTTTGTATTTCTGTGGGGTTGGTGGTAATGTCCCCTTTGTCATTTCTGATTGTGTTTATTTGGGTCCTCTCTGGTTGTAAAGTCACAGCCATTGCAGGAATGGGAAAGTAGGGAAATCCAGTGGCATCCAAGTGGATGATGGGAGGCAGGACCACTTCTGAGCTGAGACTAAAAGTCCCTGGTTCATACTCATCGTACCTTCAGACTTCTCTTACTATACACAAATTCAATGATAAAATAATGAAGAATTTTAAGAAGATACCACAGAGCTTTGACTCTAAGGACAAGTTTCTTCTGAGTCTTGAGCCCAGTGCGGCTGCCCTTGCCACTAGCCCACAAAGCTGGCCCTGACTCTGTGACCTAAGAAAAGTTCCCCTAACTTATCTGAGCCTCAATGTCTTCACCTGTAAAATGGGCATGATGAAACCTACCATGTCAAGCTACAGTGAGACTTAAGAAGTAATGTACCCAAATCTCAGAGCAAAGCACTCTGTTGTTTTACAAGAAGTTAAATATCTACTGCTTAAAAGAAAAGACCCAATACAACATTTCAGTGGACATTTTGGTAATGCTTAAAAATGTTTTCAAAGTTTACTCAATAATTTAACCCTAAGCCTTATTATAATATGCTTTGTGTTGGGTTATAAAGTGGAAAAAATGGTCATGGGATAATTTTAGATTTTTAGCCTGCACCTGAACCACATCGCATGAAAGTGGTTCTCAGTCACTGTTCATGATGGGCCTGAAGGGCTTAGATGACGCCACATCCTGCACTCCACCCTCAGAGTATCTGGAGATAAGATGCAGAAATTTATGTAAGTTATGTAAATTATGTAAATTTTTGTAAGTCTCTCAGGTGATTCACGCACACAAATTTTTCTCTCAACACTTCTTATGCTCTCCTCCTAGATTCTGCTTTTCCCATTTTGCTGCACAGTTTGCCTTCCGTATCTGCAGGTTCTGCCTCATAGATTCAACAAATGGAGGATCAAGAACATTTGGAAAAAAAATACATCAATAAAAATAATACAAATTATAAAACAGTGTAAGAACTATTTACATAGCATCACATTGTATTAGGTATTATAAGTAATCTAGAGATGATTTAAAGTATAGGGCAGCATGTGCATAGGTTATTTGCAAATACTTTATATTTAAAGGGCTTGAACATCCCTGGATTTTGGTATCCTGGGGGTCATGGTACCAATTCCCTGTGGATAACAAGGGGCAAAAGGTACTTGCTTTATCACACATTCATCCATCCAAACCTCAGTCCACATGTCAATCGATTGACTTTTTTTTCTAATTCATCTTAAAATGGATTGCAGACATCCATGTACTTCATCCCAAAATACTTTAGGGTGTATATTATAAGAGTTTAGTATTTGAGCCGGGCGAGGTGGCTCACACCTGTAATCCCAGCACTTTGAGAGGCCGAGGCGGGCAGATCACCCGAGGTTGGGAGTTCGAGACCACACTGATCAACATGGAGAAACCCTGTCTCTATTAAAAATACAAAATTAGTCAGGCATGGTGGCACATGCCTATAACCCCAGCTACTCAGGAGGCTGAGGCAGGAGAATCACTTGAACCCGGGAGGCACAGGTTGTGGTGAGCTGAGATTGTGCCATTGCACTCTAACCTGGGCAACAAGAGGGAAACTCCGTCTTGAAAAGAAAAAAATAAGAGTTTATCGTTTGTTTATAGGGTTTTTTTTTTTCCTGAGGTAAAATTACATGCAATGAAATGGACAGATTTTAGGTGCACATTTACTGAGCTCGACAGATGCATACATCTGTGCCGTCTGAACCTCTGTCAAGATCCAAAATATTACCATCAGCCCCAGAAAGTTTTCTGACCCTGATGCTCGTTGCCAGTACATAGACATGTCCAGTCTTTCAGACAAAGCCAGCATTCAGATCTTTTCCAACATAGATTTGTTTGCGTGTTTTAGAACTTCATGTAAAGGAATCATGAAGTGTGTACACTTTCTTGCAAGGTTCCTTTCATTCATCAGGATTTTTGAGATCAATCCACGTTGCTGCACGTATCAGCAATTTGTCCCGTCTTATCTCCAAACAGTATCTCGCCATATCAATATACTACCGTTTGTTTATACATTGTCCTACTGATAGACATCTGTGATGTTTCTAATTTAAGGCTATTGTACATAAAGCTATGAGCACTTTTGTACAAGCCTTTATAGATTTAGGTTTTCATCTCCCTGGTGTAAACACCTACAAATGGAATTGATGGATCATAGAGCAAGTGTATATTTACTTTTATAAAATAGAAGCTCTTTTTCCAACATGGTTGTATTAGTTAATACTCTCACTAGCCATCCTGATGGTTGCTCCTCATCCTCATCATTTAGTGAGTCTTTTAAATTTGATTTTAATCATTCAGGTAGATATTCAGTGATAACTCTTTGTGGTTTTAACTTGAATTTATCTGAAGACTATTGCTTTTGAACACTTTTTGCATGTCCATTGGACATTCAGATATCTTTTCTGTGAGGTGTCCATTTAAATCTTGAGCCATTTTTAATTGAGTTGTCTTTTTATTTTTAAGTTATAAGAGTTTTTTTTTTTTAAATATATTCAGGATTCTAGATATCCTTCACCAGATACATTTTGCCAACAGTTTTGCTCAATCTAAGCTTTTCTTTTTTATTTATTTATTTATTTTTGTTTTGAGGCAGAGTCTCTCTCTGTCACCCAGGCTGAAGTGCAGTGTCATTATCTCCCCTCACTGAAACCTCTGCCACCCGGGTTCAAGCGATTCTCCTGCCTCAGCCTCAGGAGTAGCTGGGATTACAGGTGAGTGCCACCACACCTGGTTAAGTTTTCTACTTTTAGTTGCAACGGGGTTTCACCATGTTGGTCAGGTTGGTCTCAAACTCCTGACCTCAAGTGATCCTCCTGCCTCAGTCTCCCAAAGTGCTGGGATTACAGGCATGAACCACCATGCCCGACCAGCTCTTCCTTTCTTAATAGTGTCTTTTGAAGAGCAGACTAAACATTTTGATTCAGTTCAATTTAGCACTTTCTTCATGTATGATTAACGCTCTCATACTAATTTTTGAGGATGTTGCTCTATATTCTCTCTTCTTCTCGAAGTTCCTAGCTGAACCATACTGTGAACCAGCAAACCTCTCCCATTTCCTTTCCTCCTCATTCTGTGACATCATTTTTCTCCAAGTCTCTGAAAGATAACTTCCAAAAAAGTGAACTCAATAGGCACTTTGAAATTAAAAAGTCCCTTGTGCACTATGCCAGCGTTTGGTAATTATCGTGTTTAGAGAATAGCACAGGCTGTCTTTGTTTCCTGTTGTTCATATTCTTCAGAGTCACACACTTCTTTCTACCTTAAAAAAATTCCCAACAGTGTCGAGCTCAAGGCCATGATTTAATGTCTTCATAATTATGAAATTCCTGTGAAGAGGGAAGGGAAAGATTGGGATAATCCTAGCTAACTCCTCACATTCTCTCTCCCTCTTTTACCCCAATGGTATGCATTTAAAACAATCACCTACAGATCTTACAACATTTGTCAGAGAGGGAGTAAGGCCATTACCTTCCATGAGAAAAAGCAGACACAGGACTAAGGCACCTTGCCTAAGGCCACCGAGGAGAGCTTGGAACAGATGCCAGTCCCCTATCAGGAGATCCCAGTTGCCTCTGAAATTCCACGATCAGAACAGGCAGAACACAAAAGAGAAACCCACTGAGGAGAGGAAATGTTTTCCCACAAAAGCAATTTCCTCCAATTTGTATTTCAGCAACAAATTTGTTTCCAGTTTCAGATGCCACTATTCAAAAATGACCTGTTGCCTTTTGACTATAATAGAAACTCTCTCATTCTTCAATGATTTGCTTGTAAATATTTATCAATACGGCTTGGCCCTTCGCCCCCTTTCTCTGGCTTTATTGTGGTGAGCCCCCAACACCGCCAACATTTCTCAAACCTTTGTGACTGTTATGTCTTTCACGTGGGTCTGTGTGTTTTCTCCTCTGGTCTATGAGGTGCTATAAACATTTACAACTGAACTGTCAACATGTATAAATAAAGAACTGTAAATTTTTACAGTTCAGTGCCCTTTATTATGCTTTTACGCTCTTGCATGGATCCAGAAGATTTGCTTTATCTCCAGAAACTGAAGCAATAGATTAGATTACTTTACACGTGTTACTTAGTCCCAGTTGCACCAACGTCCTGAAATTGCCCCATTCCTATAGTTAGATGTGTTTTCTCTTTAGTTAGAATCTGGTTTATTACTGACAGAAACAAAGTCTTGATTAAAATTTCAGTCATGCTCTCATTGCCAACTATACTTGTCTAAGGCGGTAGTTCCAAAACTTTTAGCAGGTCTCGGAATTTCCTGGGGAACTTGTTAAACAAAGATGACGGAGCCCCACCTCCACAGTTGCTGATTTCCGAAGTCTGTCGTGGAGCTGGAAATTTGCATTTCTATCAACATCCCTGGGATGTTGACGTTGCTTGGTCCAGGAACCTAAAGCACTGGTTTGGTTCTTCCCCTTGAATAAACCAAGTATATTTCTTTTTAGTTTGTATTTCAGCAAGTGATCACCTTATTCCTGAATGCTGAGCTTTGCAGAATCTTGAGGTTTTTGTCTTCACGGAATGCAGAGTTTGCCTCAGGCAAAATTGGAGAATAAGAAACCCTCACACATGGACAAAGACACACCTAGAGGCAGCAGGGGGCCCAGCAGGCAGCCTGCTCAATCTCAGTGGCTCCCAGTAGTGCTGGGCCTCTGCTCTTTTAGGGAGGCCTCAGGAGAACATTCTCATTTGTTCTTTGCTTTCTCCACATCACCACATATTCTTAGCCAGCTACTTTTGTAACTTCCTCTGCAGGTATGTTAATCAGGAGGACTGACTTCTCACTCTAGTTCACCCTCACTCTAGCTCGCTCACCCACAGCCCCACCTGTTGAACAGACCTCAAGATTTACCCACACCACAAGACTCAGCTCAAATCTTGCCCTCTCTTCCCACTTACACCCTAGAACTTTCAGCCGTTCTCTATGGTCTGAGCACATTCTGATGACATATCTCACTTAGCACATTGTCCTGTACTTTTCTGGTTAAAGGTTCATCTCTTTAAAATTTAGGGCTCTTCTAAACAGACCAGTGCCCTATTTATGTCTATCACTCCGGGAGGTTACTGTCAATTAATTAAGGAGAAATGGCAAGACAGAAAGGAGGAGAAAGAGGAAAGAAAGTTCTGCTTTCAGAAAATGCTATACATTCTTTGAGGAGGGGGATAATATGGTCGCTGGGTGATTGGGGAAGGTGGTGTGGGGGCTGCTGAGTACTGTGACAAACTAAAAGGTTGACCCTCACAGCAACAGCAATGCAGCCCTGGGAGCAATGTTGCCTTAGATCAAGGACATGGATCCAGCCCAACCAGAGAGGAAAATTAATAGCGTAAGAAGGCAGAGGTGTCCTTGTGTTCCTTATGGCTCTCTGGCACAGATGTAAAGCCATGACAGTGGCAAGGGACTCTGGGGGACTTTTATTGGAAGTTGAAGGACTTTGAGACTTAGGAAGGACATGGGATAAGATAAAAAACCAAGACAGGAATAATAGTGGCAAATAGAGAGTCATTCATCATTGGCTCATGCTCTGCCAGGGACTGTTCCAGGAGCTAGGCATGCAATGGTGTTGGTTAGTTAAATTGAGGGTTATATAATAAAATAATATGTATTTATCTCTTCTTCATGTTTGAATAGTATTAGGCTTGTCCTCGATATAATCATAAAAATTATAGATTTTATCTAATTTGTCTTTAACAGAATGCAATACATAAATGCTGAATTCATAAAATGAAATATATGTTTTTTACTGCTTCCAAAAATATTTTAAAATATTTTTCTCAAGCAACTACTTTAGAAGACAGTTTGGCAGTTATTCTAAAGCTAAACATAGTCTTTCCATACA
Organism: Trachypithecus francoisi; assembly: GCF_009764315.1. Lineage (NCBI taxonomy): Eukaryota > Metazoa > Chordata > Mammalia > Primates > Cercopithecidae > Trachypithecus > Trachypithecus francoisi. Next base: position 12,601,525 of record NW_022681455.1, read on the forward strand.
ACCCAACAATCATACTCCTAAGTATTTACCAAAATGAGTAGAAAATATGTGTCCACATAAAAACCTGCACACAAATGTTCATATAAGTTTTATTCACATTTGCTAAATTGGTAAATGAACAAACTGTGGGACATCCATACAATGGAATGTTATTCAGTACTTTTAAAAAATGAGCTATCAATCCTCAAAAAGACACGGGCGAATATTAAATGAATATTGGTAAGTGAAGGAAGCCAGATTGAAAAGGCTGTGTACTGTAACGATTCTAATTATGTGACATACTGGAAGAGTCAGAACTACTGAGACAGTAAAAAGATCAGTGGTTGCCAGGGGTACAGGGGGAGAGAGGAATGAATAGGTGTGGTATAGAAGATTTTTAGAGGAGTGGAACTATTCTGTATGATAATGTAATAGTGGACAGCTGCCATTATGCAATTGTCAAACCCCATGGAATGTAAACACAAAGAGTAAACCCTAATGTAAATTGCAGACTTTAGTTAATAATAGTGTATCAATATTGACTCACTAACTGTAACAAACATACCATAATAACGCAAATGTTAACAATAGAGGAGGTGTATAGGAACTTTCTGTACTTTGTGTTCAATTTTTCTTTAAAACTAAAACTGCTCTAAAAAATAAAATACAAAATACATAACAAGACAAAAAAATCTCATTTTGTGCTATTACATTGTCAAAACATCTAGAGAGCCATATTTTTTCCCAGTTACCAATGCCTTGTTTTTTTTCAAAACTGCCTTTTTATTGTGTAACTCTGTATTGACAGAATATATTTCATTTCCTTCCCCCTAAGCGAAAGGAGATAGTATTTAATGCTGCTTCCATGAAGACCTACGAAGAAGTCAGTTCTATGAAATAAAACTCCTTCTGAATGAATTTATTACAGACTGAGAGGAGAATGGGTTGGAAATTCACACATACCTAATGCCATTCTTAGAGAATTTGGTCCTTATAAATTCAGTCTTGACTGGTAGCCATTAGGGGCTTTTGAAATAGCATATCTCAAGAAATGTTGTAACTTCTTTGGTGGGATAAAGATGGAAGAAAAACATAATATAATGAGTTTTTCTTTAACAAATGTTCATGTAAAAGGGTTTAGAAACTGATTTCAAGATAATTGTGGAAATACCCTTTTTTTTTTTTTTTTTTGAGACGGAGTCTTGCTCTATCGCCCAGGCTGGAGTACAGTGGCCGGATCTTAGCTCACTGCAAGCTCCGCCTCCCGGGTTTACGCCATTCTCTCGCCTCAGCCTCCCCAGTAGCTGGGACTACAGGCGCCCGCCACCTCGCCCGGCTAGTTTTTTGTATTTTTAGTAGAGACGGGGTTTCACCGGGTTAGCCAGGATGGTCTCGATCTCCTGACCTCGTGATCCGCCGGTCTCGGCCTCCCACAGTGCTGGGATTACAGGCTTGAGCCACCACGCCCGGCCTGGAAATATACTTTTAAGATTGTTACTTAACTGTTTGTTTTATAGTAAGCTTGGGTTTTACAAAATGTCAAACTGACAGTCAGTTACAAGGAAGCCTTTATTTATAATAGTATAGTCCATTTTTATAGCACTTTTAACTTGCAAAGGTGCTTTTCATATATAATCTAATTTTATATTCACAATCATCTCAGGAAAATTGTCAATTTTTCAATTTTTTATTTTTTGAGACAGAGTCTTGCTGGATCGCCCAGACCAGAGCCCAGAGGCATTATCTCAGCTCACTGTAACCGCTGCCTCCCAGATTCAAGTGATCCTCCCACCTCAGCCTCCTGAGTGGCTGGGATTACGGGCATGCACCACCAAACCAGGCTAATTTTTTGGATTTTTAGTAGAGATGTTACCCAGACTGGTCTCGAACTACTAGCCTCAAGTGATCCATCCACCTCGGCCTCCCAGAGTGCTGGGATTACAGGCATAAACCACCATATCTGGCCAAGATTTTTTTTTTTTTTTTTTTTTTGAGTCAGGGACTTGCTCTGATGCTCAGGCTGACATGATCCTCCCACCTCAGCCTCCTGAGGAGCCAGGACCACAGGTGTGCACCACCATGCTTGGTTAATTTTTTTTTTAATGTTTTTGTAGAGACGGGGTCTCCCTGTGTTGGGCAGGCTGGACTCAAACTCCTGACCACAAGGGATCCTCCCACCTCAGCCTCCCAAAGCATTGAGATGACAAGTGTGTGGCCCTGCACCCAGCCTCTTCTAACTTCTTTCTCATAATCATGATTTTGGTAGACGGATCTGCTGTCCTCCAAAACCAAACTGAGGTAGATGGTCATGTCTTTACCTAAAGCCACTAAAAGTGAACCCTCTGGTAACTCTCAGTCCAAGATCATCCTGAAGATTTCTTACAATAAAGGCATCCTATTTTTTTCCTTATTTTCTGTCTTTGGCAAAAATCAAATCTGCATATCAAATGCTTGAATAAAAAAAGAAAAAAACTTGTTTCTCATAGATCATAACCAGAGATGAACATAATGTTCAATGAAAGTAAAAATAATCAGAAACATGCATCTCTCAAAACAAAGCGTAAACTCTTTTGTCAGACATTGTTTCTCCCATTGTGCTGTTTTATGTTTGGAAAGTGAACATAAATGTGTGTCCTCCTGTGTGTTCCCATGTGTGCATCCATGTGTGCATCTGTTCTCCACTTTAGGCATGTCTCTCCTTGAGTCAGTGGCTCAGGAAAAGATCCAAATGCAACGTTGATCAAACTGATAGGATGTTGAAGAGCCTGTACAATGAGCTCATTTCTGGAAGCTTTATTAGACAATATATTTTCTGTGCTGGCTGTGACATGGAGTTACCATCAAATTCTATGGACACAATTGATGCCTTTTAGAGGCTGGGAGGCCAAACCAATGAGATTCATTTTTAGAGTGACGGCAAATCCTCTCATCCTTTCCAACTTGATCATTCTCCAGGGCGGGAAGTTCAACCTGCAGTTCTCAGACCAGTGTGCTTTAGTCTTTCAGTGTGAAACTTTCTGAGATTACAGTTGTTTGTGTTTGGGGTTAGGCCTTAGACTACCCAGAAACGGAGTAGAATCACTCTGATTTCAATCTTGCAGATCTGTCTGAGCTTCCTCTCTTTCTGGTCTGTGTTAGGGAGGGTGCTTGTTCTTATAGTTTCTATATAGTTGTAGATACACATTAGAAGTCCACATATTTTTTAAAACAAAAATATTTGCAATTAAGGATGTCATGTTATATAAATATCAATTTTACTTCTTTTTTTCCCCTCACTTATTTCATATGGAGGGAAAACAAAATGTTGAGTCATTCCTGCCTCTTTCTAGGCATGTCACATTCCATATAATCATTCATGAGTAAAAATATTAAAATACCACTAGCCCATGACAGCTTAATTTTTTTTGATAACAAAGCAAAATTATCTGTGGTGTACTAAAATCATGAAAATACTTGGTGTTACCCTGATCAGTTGCCTATTACTTCAATAAGCATCTCTTTAAACCCTCGAGGATGTTCTGTCCCTCCTCCCTTCCAGAAAGGCTGGAGTCTGTCAGGGCCATTCTGGGCCTACAGGGCTGGGTGAGTGCATTCTCTCATTACCCTGGAGGTTCCTGGAATCCACCACCACTTCTCCTAGAGAAAGCTGTTGGTCTTTGAAAGAAAACTCTTCTAAGCTAGCTACTGAGCCTGCATGGGAGGGAGGTTGGGAAATTGCTGGAGGATACAACCAAGCAGTCAACAGAGTTTCACTCTAAAGATACTGACAGGCCAGTGGAGGAGAAACATGCACTCCCCACTAACTCCAATACAAGACGGGAATCACCACTTCTACCAAAAATGATGTCAGCATACACAGAAGAGGAGATGATTATTTTTGACCCAGATGGGATGGAGTGGAGGTGACATTTTTGTCTTGCAAAATTTGCATCTTCCCTTCTTGGCAGGTGGGATTGATGCTAGATATAAATTTTTGTGGGCAGAAGGAAGCAAGAACACGTATCTCCACTTATAATTCCCTAATAACTAATACTAAGAAATCTTTTCTTCCACAAGGAAAAAAACACTTCACAACATAAAGAAAGAAAATCTCATGCCACATGGTTTTATAGATTGCAATCATCCCTTCTTTGATTATTTCTGCAGCAGCATTTACATCGACTGGAAAACTCTTCTTTCTTGAAGACTTCCTGAAGGTGATGGAAGCCTTGCATCTGTGTCTTGGTGCCATGGGGAGCCTCTGTCTGGAGCCTGGGAATTTCTAGAGACCCTTCTGACAGCTCTCCCTGTATCCTTCTCACAGGCCTTACCCAGGATTGAGTTGCCACTGTGGGAAATCAAAAGCATAAATTCTTGCTACTGCTGTTGCTGTTATATTTAGTCCTAACTGATACCATTACTGATTATTCTCTTGCATCACCTTGGTGTTGAATTGCAGTTTAGGAGTCTACCACTCTCTGAGGTTGTTCAGCCCAATTTCTGAAAGGACTGAGTAGGTCTCATGCCAGGGTGATTCCTTCCAAACTGCAAGAAGCAGCATGTAGACCTTTGGGAGATGGGGTGGTGTTTGTCTCTTTACATTATTATAAAACAAACAGTAATTTAGCTTGTCCCCACTGTCCTAATCTGAGGGACAGAATTGGCTCCAATAACACTAGCGATCATTTCTAAAAATTGAGGCAAGTATATATTTATGCGAACATCTTCTAGAATTAGCCCTGTCTAGTCTGTATTAGAAACTGCTATAAAAATTATGATATAAATGGTAGGGAGAGAGTAGGATTCACAATATCTGGTCTTTAAATTAAAAATCTTCACTGAAAGAGAGAGCACTTATTCTATGGATGGTAGAGGGCATGCATACTTTACTTAGGTAAGAATATTGGAGAAGACAGTATCTAAAGTTGTTTCCAATTTTGGTATCCTGCGATGTAATAGAAAAGTAACCACAGGGGTAATGTAGACTAAATAGAATAAATTAAAAGCAAGATAATAAATTCCTCTCTAATCCCCAAGACTAGGGGTTAGAGAAGGCAAGCAGAGCATATTGAACAAGTGTGATTTTAAGTAGTGGTCCTTACCCAATAAGGAGTGGATTGAGTAGGAAGGATTAAAGAGTGATGTTTTATTGACATTTATTCCTTCTCTATAAATTGTATTACGTAGGTGAAAGTAAGTAAGAAACTGAATGGCTGCAGAATCTTCTCTCCCATCAGTTTTCCAGAGAGTATGAACCACATGTGAATACCTGTGTGCATACATACGTAGAAAGTGACTAATGGCAGGAGTCGCACTAATGGGTTGGCCCATTTAATGGTTAATTTGTTTTTGGAAACTTCCATAAGAATCATCTAAAAGACAGTCTAGAAATAGTGGAGCAAGAACACTTGGGATAAAGGCCTTTAAACTGTGTAATTATTTGTTCCATGTCTAGAAAATATTATAAATTTCTTTCTCCCCCTGTTAGAGGGAAGCTGCAGGAAGATTTTGCAAGCATACCCAGATAAAAGCCCCTCTACAGTCACTTATGTGCACTTCTCTATAACATTGGAGGGAATTCAGTTTTATGTCTGCAGAGCTGCTGTTGCCAGGGAAACAGGGGTCCTTGTCAGAATGCAACTGAATTAAGTCCCAGTGTGCCAGTTACTGGGTCTTTTCATTTGCCTACAACATACATGAATCTCTTTATGTCTAAGAAAGTTATTTTCTTTTCTTTTCTTTTCTTTTTTTGAGACGGAGTCTCGCTCTGTCGCCCAGGCTGGAGTGCAGTAGCCGGATCTCAGCTCACTGCAAGCTCCGCCTCCTGAGTTTACGCCATTCTCCTGCCTCAGCCTCCCGAGTAGCTGGGACTACAGGCGCCCGCCACCTCGCCCGGCTAGTTTTTTTTTTTTTTTTTTTTTGTATTTTTTAGTAGAGACGGGGTTTCACTGTGTTAGCTAGGATGGTCTCGATCTCCTGACCTAGTGATCCGCCCGTCTCGGCCTCCCAAAGTGCTGGGATTACAGGCTTGAGCCACTGCGCCCGGCCATAACCTAAATTCTTAATGTAATTTCAGGTTTGTTCCAACTCAAACAAGTTACCTGAGTGATTTCTAGAGAGTATGTGAGCTGATGCAGACTAGATTTGAGCTGTTAAGTTCCATCGAAGTCCTAGTGAGATCAACACCCCATTTGTATAATCCTGAGTTCATCAGTATCACTAACCTAGTAGACCAATATTTGTGTGTAGATTAGTGCCTTTCAAGGAGCCATCTGTATCCAATTTTTGTTTTATTGGTGGTAAGTCTACCTGACATTTTTAGTCACAATATACAGGATGATGCAGAAAATATGCTGATGTGGTCACCCAAGAAAAACCGGAAACATGGTAATTTCCAAAGTGCTTTCTTTAGGAAGACAGAAGAGAATGTGGTCAGTGTATATTTATGAAGGCTCATTGTATGCAGTATTTTGTTTTTGAGTAAAGATCTTAAAGCTTAACTCTCCAGAAAGCTTCATGCCTTTCTCTACTCTGTTATTGTATCTCTACTCTGCATGATATTATTATTTCCAGATATTTAACTCTCTGCTTAGCATTTATCTAAGATATATTTTCTGCCTTATATAGTATTGGTAAACTAGTCCCTTGAGGGTTCTTCTTTTCACTCATTATTGCCATTACCTTTTCATTGCATTTGCAAAAGATATTCCAGGACACATGTTAGGTATTTCCTTGCTAATGTCTTGCTTGAAAATAGCATATTCTCAAATGAAACCCGTTTTCTTTTATGAAGTGTAGAGGGCTCATTTACCTACTCTGATAGGCTAATTCAGGTTTGGTTGTGTTGAAGTGGCGCATGTGATCAAGGATTTATAGATACTGATTTACTCTGAATGTTTATCCCTTATTCTTATAGCTGAGGCTGTTTGGCCAGATCATTTAGCAACGCCAAAATGATTGTTTAAAGCAGGACAATGTGCTTATGTGGTGGTGTGTGCAATGTAAAGCCCTAACCTAGAAGACTGACACTTAAGACTTGACAGAAACATTCCTTTTGCAGCAAAATAAACAGTTTTTTCTTCTCCTAGATAAGGTAGAGCACTTTTTTTATTAATCCATATGGTTTGTTCTCTTGCATAGGAAACCACTAAAGACAACAATTTTCCAGATCTCTTCCTCTAAGTTTTCATTATCAATAAATGCTTGTGATATCAGCTGAGGTTTTTAGCCCACACATCCGGCTTGTATCTTAATTGCAATAACTTCTTGTCACAAACAGCCAATGTAGTGATGTATGGAAAAAGTGGATTTTTTCCTCGTCCCTTGAGTCTGCCCCTACCCCCACCTTCAGCCCCCTCTGCCTTTCCCCCATTCCCAACCTCACGGAGCCCGGAAAGTCTTTCAACATTCCTGGAAAGTTACATAAGACACCAGAAGTAGATAACATTGTATGTTTCCAGTTTAAAATGCACAATATTTATGCCTGTAAGGAGAGAAGAATGAAAGAATGTCCCTTTTGGAAATCATATCTGAAATGACTGGGGGCTGACAAGTGCTTCCCTTACAGTAAAAATAATGTTTAAGGACTTGAAGTGTTTTTTACTACCTGGTAAATAGCAAGTTCTTTGTTCCTTAAGTACAAATCCTAAACACCTAAAAGCCCACATGACAGTCAACAACTAGGTTGAGCTTCCAAGTTCTTATTTGAGGCAAGGGCAGTAGAAGTGAAATTTTAGTTTTTATTTTATGAATGTATGTATGCATTTATTTTGAGATGGGGTCTCACTCTGTTGCCCAGGGTGGAGTACAGTGGTGAGATCCTAGCTCACTCTGACCTTGAACTCCTGGCCTCGACTGATCCTCCCACCTCAGCCTCCCGAGTAGCTGGGACTACAGGCACATGCCAAAAGACCTGGGTAATTTTGTTTTGTTTTGTTTTGTTTTGATTTGTTTTGTTTTTGAGAAGGAGTCCCACTCTGTCACCCAAGCTAGAGTGCAATGGTACGATCTCGGCTCTCTGCAACCACCGCCTCCCGGGTTCAAGCAACTCTTCTGCTTCAGTCTCCCGAGTAGCTGGGATTACTGGCATGGGCCACCGCACCCGGCTCATTTTTGTATTTTTAATTGAGATGGGGTTTCACCATGTTGTCCAGGCTGGTCTCCAACTCTTGACCTCAGATGTCCACCTGCCTCGGCCCCCTGAAGTGCTGGGATTGCAGGCATGAGCCATCGCACCCGGCTTTTTTTTTTTTTTTTCTGTAGAGACAAGGTCTCACTCTTGCCCAGGCTGGTCTCAAACTCCTGGCGTCAAGTGACTTTCCTACTTTGGCCTCACAAATCACTGGGATTACAGGTGTGAGCCACTGCCCCCATTCCCAGTCTTCTTTTAAGGGTATGGAGGGCAAAGGGTTGAGGACAAGAGTCTTGGCATGACATAAAGAAAGGCAAGCCAGGTTCCACTGTTAGCTTCTGATTACCCCTCAAATGCCCAAATCACTGCTATGGAGAGTTTGGTCTACCCAAACCCAGAGTCTCAATCACATGGACCTCTCCCATTTGGTGTGGGACAAACCTACTGAGAACAGAAGTGACTGTGCTACAATTTGGAAGAGGAGAACATTTAGTTAGAAAATGGAAGCACCAAAAACAGAATTTTGATGTATAAACATATTTGCCCAAATCAACATACCACATAGAATTGGCTCTTCCGTGGCCTCCTGACCCTGCCCTTCCCTTCAGTGAGGTCAGCACAGAGACACGCAGCCCCGTGGCTGGTTCCAACACACCGCAACGGTGTCCAAGGCAACACTGGCTGAAGGTCATTTCAGTGCTGCCTAATTTCCAGGAAGCGGCTGTTCTCTGCGGTCTGGCATCAGGTTGGAAAGTTTAACCTGAGCACAAGGGGAAGCTGGTTGGTTTCTGCAGACTCTGCATTCTTTTCTCTGGTGGGTCGGATTTGTGAGCAAGGATTGGCTCCCACCTAGAAAGTAAATATTTTTGAAAGGTTTGTGGAGAGTAGACATGACCTTTGCCCAATGGACTTACCACCCATCTAGATAAGTAGCAACCAAAGGAAGATGCCGAGTATCTCTGCTCCATTCCTTAGAAGGGAAGCAACTTGAAAAATGGAATGAATTAAGAAGGAATGAAAAATACAAAAGAGTTTAGGGCAGTTTCTTCCCCCTGTCCCTACTGGCCCCTATTCTTATCATTTCTTTGTGAAGTTGCTGATTCTAGTTTACATTTTGAAACAGAATTATGCTACAGGGGTCCGGGTCTGCTGATACTAAAATAAATGCAGGGTTTAGCAATGACTCTCCTCACAACAGTGACTCCTCTTTATTTTAAATATTGTCTCAGCCAGTTCTCTCTTGCACAAGTCCTTTTACTTAATATCATGGATGACACTTATTCTCATGGGCATTCATCAAAAGTTGATGGAACCCCTATTAAGCACAAGACACTGTGCTAAGCCCTGAGACTAGAAAACAGGCAATTACACTACAATGTGTAAGTGCTACGGAGGTCAAGAGGAAGTAAAGCGACCCAATCTGAGGGACAGCCCAGTGTGATGGCGTTGAAGGGGTGATCTTGAGCACCAGGTAACCTGGAAGGATCCTTAACCTGGTACAATCCTTCATCTCTCTCTAGTATTTTCTATCCAGGCATTTCATGAATTGCCTCCTGGCTAAAAGTGACTGCATAAGTCACTTTTAAGTGTTTTATGTCTAGACAAACCCAAGGGTAAAGAGGGCAAAAGATAGCATTGCTTTACAAACAAGACCCTATATCCCATGGTTTCCATGCCTCAACACAATGGCTCACACAAAGAAAGACTCCCACATGAGGACTTCAACTGTAGTTGTTTACCATCCTAATGAACCAAATAACTGAAGCTGATTAAATTCTTCTTAAGAAATAATCACTTGCTGTAAGAAACTTCCACAGGAAACCTGAACTTTTTTATCATACCTGGAAGATCAAGGTAGAAGGAAGAGATCTGGGGAGTTGGAAGCCAGTAGTAATGTCTCTCATCCTAGTGATTTACAACAATCACCACATATGTGGCATCCAAATGACAAAAGCTAGAAAGACTCTCAGGTGAATATTTCACATTGACAGTGAAGAGCCCCAAATCCAGGGAAACCAGCTGATCTAAGTAAAATCAGCTCTCAATAAACAATAGCTCATAGCCCTTCACAACCACTTTATGGATAGGTGTTTTCCCATTTTACAGATGAGGAAATTAAAGTTTAAAGAGATAAAGCTACTTGAACAAGATCATCCCAAGTCACCTTTCAACTGGTTTCAAAGCCCGACAACAGACACAGCAATACTGTCTCATGTCCGGAGTTTATTTATGTCAGACACACAGCTTCCAAAATGGGATGACACCTAAGACTATCTGAGGCTCTGAAGCCTTAACCATAATGTAATATTATATAAAATTAAGGGATTTCTTGAAATAAATTATCCTCTGTGGAAGGGGTTGGCAAACTACTGCTCACAGTCCAAATCCTGTCCTCTGCCTGTATTTTCAAATAAAATGTCATTGAACATGCTCATTCATTTGTGTATTATCTGTGGTTACTTTCAAGCCACAATGGCAAGGATAAATGGATGCAACAGAGACCATAGGTCTTGCAAAGCTGAAATTATCCACTACCTGGCCCTCTACAGAATAGTATAAAAGTGTTACTATAAAATGAGTTTATCTGTCTATATATTATACTCATTCAATACTTTACAATACTTCAAATATTAACCCTGAAGCTACTTTCAACTTCCAAATGTATCTTCTAAATAATGAAAGACTCAAGTCTACTTCTTGCAGTTTTAGGGGTAAGTATATTTTATATCATTCATATCTACTTTAGGTGAACTTAGTACAATTCTCTTAGCTAAAACATTGTATTCTCCAAACATCCTGGATGATAGAAATCTTAAGGTGATGGTACTCTACAGTCTCTAGTATTTAACTCAAATTGCTACAGTTAAAAGTTACGTACTAGTTTTGAAGTTAACAAATTTATTCATATTTAAACATGGTTTATGTTTTCTTTTGTTTTCCAATCTCCCACCTATGCAATTTGATTTCTGTTGCTTGCTGTGGCTCTACAGTAAGTATTGTATTTCTCCTTCTTAGCTTCAAAGATAGATAGCCCTTGCATTCTCCTGTATCTGAAATGTCAACCAGTTAGTAAAATGCACTTATTCCTTCTCTTTCCAATACCATCCATTTTTCTTTTCCTACGATTCATTTATATTAGCTTACCAATATTACTTCTCTCGTCTAAAAACAAAATTTTCTCTTAACCAAATTTGCTTTCTATTGTCCCATGTCATAGGATCTCCATGAAGCAAAACTTCTTCAGCAATTCCTTCAATTTCTCTTCTCTCATATCCTTTCAAACTCTTCCAATCTGGCCTCCACTCCTCACCTGCACTCCAACCGTTGTACTAAAACTGTTCTCAAGAAGGGTACCAGAGACCTTGTTGCAAAATTCATATTCGACTCTCAGTCCTCATACCACCTGACCTGCCACCAGCAGCATCTGAGGTACTTGTTTGCTGTATTCTTCCTGATGCGCTTTCTTCCTTGGGCTTCCAAGATACCACTCTATACCACACATTGGTGTGATCTCTGTTTTGTCAGGGTTCACATTTAGAACTGTGCCTGGCACATGGTAGGTGCTCAGTAAAAAACTGTTGAAGAAACTTGAGACTTCTGTTGCATTGCAAAATAAATGCACACCACTGCTATCAAGATACTATTAGAAGTTGTTTGAAAGCTTGTTAGCAAAATATGCTTATGTTACAGCCAGATAATCACATTTCAATACAAAAATACTAAGTACTTTTAGCACAATAGCCATCTTTTATCAATATGTTATATATATATAACGTATGTATGTTATCTTCACTTAAGATACTTTGTATATATATATAGTATCTTCACTTAAGATACTTTAGAAGCCAGTCTTTATCCCAGTATTCTTTTCTTTTTTCTTTTAATCTTTATTTCTTCTAAAAAAAAAAAAGGGATACATGTGCTGAACGTGCAGGTTTGTTACGTAAGTATATGTGTGCCATGGTGGTTTGCTGCTCCTATTGACCCATCCTCTAAGTTCCTTCCCCTCACCTCCCATCCCACAACAGGCCCTGCTGTGTGTCATTCCCCTCTATGTCTCCGTGTGTTCTCAGTGTTCAACTCCCACTTATGAGTGAGAACATGCAGTGTTTGGTTTTCTGATTCTGTGTTAGTTTACTGAGGATGATGGCTTCCAGTTTCATCCATGTCTCTGCAAAGGATATGATATCCTTCCTTTTTATGGCTGCATAGTATTCCATGGCATATATGCACCACATTTTCTTTATTCAGTCTATCATTGATGGGCATTTGGGTTGGTTCCAAGTCTTTGCCATTGTAAATAGAGCTGCAATCAACATGCATGTGCATGTGTCTTTATAGTACAATGATTTATATTGATTTGGGTATATATCCAGTAATGGAATTGCTGGGCCAAATGGTGTTTCTGGTTCTAGATCCTTGAGGAATTGCCATGCTGTCTTCCACAATAGTTGAACTAATTTATATTCCCACCAACAGTGTAAAAGCATTCCTATATCTCCGCAGCCTCACCAGCATCTATTGTTTCCTGACTTTTTAATAATTGCCAATCTGACTGGTGTGAGATGGTATCTCATTGTGGTTTTGATTTGCATTTCTCTGATGATCAGTGATGTTGACTTTTTTTCATGTTTGTTGGCTGCATCAATGTCTTCTTTTGAGAAGTGTCTGTTCACATCCTTTGCCCACTTTTTGATGGAGTGGTTTGTCTTTTTCTTGTAAATATGGTTAAGTTCCTTATAAATTCTGGATATTAGCCCTTTTTTCAGATGGATAGATTGCAAAAATTTTCTCCCATTCTGTAGGTTGCCTGTTTACTCTGATGATAGTTTTTTGTTGTTATTGTTTTGTTTTTCCTGGCAGAAGCTTTTTAGTTTAATTGGGCCCCATTTGTTAATTTTGGTTTTTGTTGCAATTGCTTTTGGCATTTTTCTCATGAAGTCTTTGCCCATGCCTATGTCCTGAATGGTATTGCTTCTGTTGTCTTCTAGAGTTTTTACGGTTTGGGGTTTTACACTTAAGTCTTTAATCCATCCTGAATTAACTTTTGTATAAGGCATAAGGAAGGGGTCCAGTTTCAGTTTTCTGCATATGACTCAGTATTCTACTGAAAATGCCATCCATCCATGTTTGAGAAAGTTACAGATTTGGGGAGGTCACTGATTTGAAATCATGGCCTGACATTTTTCTTCTTTACTTAACATTGGATAGAAGTTGTAAGAAGACCTGGAGAATATTTTAGTGATGGAGTTGCTGACAAATATAGCTATATTAGTAAAGCCCTCTCAGAAGAGAGTCAAGGATTAGAATGACATGTTAACTAGAGTGGAATTCCTTTTGGCCAGAAAAGATGTGGCATCTTTGTTAGATAATTCTTCCGAACAACTTCCCACTCCATTAAACAGAGAATATACTCATTGCTGGTACCCAATAATACTTTGGAATTGAATTTAATTGAGTTGAATTGAGAACCAACAAAGAAACAAAAGACCTGGTACATTTCAACTGAGTTGCGTTTGATTTAAGAAGCAATTTTACTTGGTATAGCTTTCCCAAATCAAAACACTATCTATAGCAAGGAGAAATTAAGAATCTAGACTCACAAGGTTATTCAGGACAATCCTGGGGAAAACTGAAAGTGATTGATCTTACTCAGCATCTGCACGTTTTATGAGAAGAAAGGCACGTACCACAAGAGGCCTGTAAACATTGTGTGAGAACGAAGCTGGGAGTGTGATGTGCAGCGCTTCCTCTGGGTGCATGACATGCCATCAAGACAAATGGCATCTGAGCCACTCACTTGGCTCAAGTCTAAGATTATTAATGAATTTCCGTCCTGTTCTTTCTTTATAGGCTTTAATGACCCAGCGAGATTTCACTGTTTAATATTTAAACAAATGTTTTTATCCTGAGACAATGAGTCTCTGTTGAGACTGGATAGAACTGTTAATATTTTCCAGTATGGCTGACTGCCATTCCTGCTGGAGTAAATGGCATAAGCTGATTTCTAGAAATGCTTGAAAATAAAAGTTCGCCTTTTGGTGACACGTGAATGGAAAGCATTAGTGGCACACACAGCAGAAGAGGTGTGTGTGGTCTGCTCCGCAGGGTGAGTTCCACTATTGTTCTGACCCTTCTAGCAGAACACAATGATTTGGTTGGCATAGCTGGTGTTGGCTAACCAGACTGGCTTGATTTCATGTGCTGCTGCTGCTTGGCGTTGACTCTTATCAATTTATCAAAAGTGACTTTTAACAAACCCCTTCTTAATTATCCGTCGTCAAAGGCAGTTGGGTAATGGACTTACCATTTGAGATCCAATGCCACTCATTGGTAAAATGGGCTTTGGTTAACTCTAGAGGTAAACTTATTTAGAGTGAGAGCATGATTTCACATGAAGTAAGACATTTCTCAAAGTATACTTTGACCTAGTTAGCAGTAGTTACACATTCATTTCCTTCCAACCTGGGTGTTCTGTTTAGATTAGACACTAATCAAGCCTAACTTTATAGAATATTCACAATTTTCTATGTACCTGAAAAATTTGTGATGAACTCCTTTGAAAGAGATCTTTGACTCCACCTCTAAGGAAATATTATCCTACATGATATTGTGTGTGGATTGGCACCACTAGCCAGGTGGATTCTCAGGCTCCCAAACCTGAAAAATATGGAGGTATTAAATTCTTCTTGTCTCCAACACGTTTTGATTAGTTTCTTTCCTGAGAGATAGTGTCCAGCATAAAGGTCAGCAATTGGAAAGGACAAGGTGAAACATCAAAAGTTGGACAACAGCAACAACGAAAGGACCAATATGAATTTTAAGGAAAACATCTTATTGATTTTTATTGTTTTAATTTGCTTTTTTTTTTTGTTTTTTGATGAAGTCTCACTCTGTCACCCAGGCTGGAGTACAGTGTTGCAGTCTCGGCTCACTGCAAACTCCGTCTCCTGGGTTCAAGCAATTCTTCTGTCTCAGCCTCCTGAGTAGCTGGGATTACATACTTATCTTCTTTAAGAATGATTTATATGCATATGGAATGTAAAAAATAAAACTCTTTATAAGATTATCATGTACAAATTTTAAAGCTTTCAGAACATAATGTCCAATAAATAAAAAGAGTGATTCCTCCAACCCCAAAACTGTAGGATATGCATTAAAGAACGTACTTTCTGGGAAAGGTGTGAACTGGTATGGATTCATTCACATTCTCTCACCCAGCTCTCTGAGATTTAAGATCTCAGTATGGCTGCCTCATGCCAGGAATCCAAGCTGCCTGGCCATGGGAGGAAATGTTTCCTCTTAAATCTGTCAGATCAGAAGGATTACTGTGGGCATCGGTGAAAAACAACTTCCTAACATTCTCGCCCACCTACCTTCACCAATGAGCTTGACTCATTAGATACAAGTTGGAATCCAGAAATATGGATTATTAATAAAATGATCATATCAGGAAACAGTGTGAAATACTTCTCTGGGATACAGAACTCTAAAATCATGACCTCATCAACTGAAGATATACCAGTTTTATGGCTTAATGTATTTACAAGAAATGAACAAGCAAAACTAGAGAAAAACTAAGATGTTAAAAGCACCTATAAAGAATAATATGTTGTAGAAGAAAAGATAAAGACAGTTAAGTATGACAATATAATGTCAGCAATGTGGTGACTGGAAATTTAACATACGTGAAGAGAGATAGAGAGGAGAGAGCCAGAAACATTTGCTTGCGTTCTTGTATCTGCTTTGAATGTGTTTTGGGCTTATGCCCAAAATCAAGGTCTCCCATTCTCATTACAATGCCCTGCTCGATAGCCCCTATCTCTTTTATATACGGAGTATTAGATCTCTAGAAGCTAATTAGCAGTGCTTGGAGTTTCATTTTTATGTATTTATTTAAAAGTGGAAAGCATTAAGAAAAAATAAGTAGCAGGAGGAAATGCGTTGATGTAATAGCTACCATTTATTGAGCATTCAGCTATGCACCTCTCATTGTCCACATATTATTTCTTTATTGATGTTCACAACAACTCTCTGTGATAGGTTTTTTTATTACAGTTTTATTGATAAGAAAACAGAACCTCAGAGAAGTGGCTTATCTAAGGTCCAATTGCCTGCAGGTGACGGCTGCAATTTAACCCCAGCTGTGTCTCTTTCTAGTACACACTATGTAAGTGAGATCGCAAGCCGTGGATCATGAAGCAAGAAGCGTAATTCATTTCCTCGGTTGTCTGATGACTCATTGTGTGGCATTAGACCAGTGTTTAGATTCTTTCATGCCTTTGTTGTCATATCTTCCAGTTTGCAGACAACCTGCCTGTTAACTGGTTTTGACCAGCCCCCAATATAACCTGAGTTGAGGTAAATACAGAGCTTCTATTTGAGTTCTAAATCTGGTGTGAAAATGAGAGGAATATTTCAGAAATCTTTCAGTTGCTGTCAAAATGGCAGCAGTCATTCACAGGTTAGGGAACCCATTAAAATAGTCAAGAGCACCATCTGCCTAACTGGGAACTGTTTGATAAGCTACTATCACTTTTTGACTCTGTCTCATGCTTGTCAACTTGCTAAATGCTGACAAAAGCGGCAGAGTGGACCTACCATCTAAAACAAAGCATTCTGCTTCAACTGGCAAAATGTCTCCTAGACACTTGCCTAGAAGTAACCAGCTCTTTAATGAGTTACTGTTTTTATTAAATATTTTGTGGAGTTGATTCATCCTCTTGGATTTAAGAGACACAAACATAACACAGTGTGCTTTTCCTATGCAGAAGCTGTTTGCGTTCTATGTAATAAGTCCCCAGTGAATCTCAGCAAATCAGTGATATTTGTATAGACTTGAAGAGGTTTCAGAAATCTTTGAAAGAATTAAAAATAAGCACATTCAGCCATGCTCTCTGGTGTCAAGGAGTGTTCTTTGCAAGAGGGAGCTGGGGAATATGAAAAAGAACATGAAATTAATGTTGAGAAAACAGATGTCCATAGCCAAAGGGACTAGCAATGCAATTCCTGAGCAAGAAAGCTATGTGCAAAGGAGTCCAGGAAAGAAATGTGATAACATTGGGAAATGATATCTGCTGGGTAGGTCCTAGGTCTGTAGGGGTTTCATTTTTTCAGCAACAAGTCAGTGATGGCACCAAGAACAAATATGAGTTCATTATGTTAACAGATGACCCCAGGTTGACCCAGAGAAAATTAAAATTCAGAATGATTTTATTCAATGTGGGGAGAAACTTAGTGAAGATTTTAAGGACATGTTCCAGGCAACTCATACATAAAATAACATGGCTGGAGAAAATCCTTTGGGATTTACAGCAAACTTCACACTCCCCTAGGTCACTGATGCTCAGCTATGGTACTGTTTCCAAAGATTGTACATGTGTGATGTACAATGTTTAACTGGAGAGGATGCATACGGTGGGCTCCCTTTACTTTAGTCGGTAAAACAAATGGAAGAAGAAGATAGAAGGGAATTACAGAACTAGAGACTAGAGTCAATCAAGAGGATGAGATTTATGATAGTAAGAATTATTGAACATCAAAAATGTATGGTTACAAATGTAATGATCATCCTGAAAGTCTTTGAAAATCCAAAATGTTTTGTCTTGGTAGATTAGCTTGGATGCCATTGTGGCATCCAAGATTTAGATGATTCTTAAGAACACATGTAGCCTAACGTTTCTGTGGGCTCTGGGAGAGGAGAGTCCATGCCCTGTTTGAAAGCTCCTTGGGCCCTCTTCTCTCCTCCTGGACACAGACGGCAATCAGGATAACACAGGTTCAGGTTGTGCTGGCTTTTCATCTCTCTATGGTAACTGACTCTGAAGTTGGGGCAGACCACTGTTTCTTCCTTTTGTATCCCCCAAAATGGAACTGAATGAGTTTATTTTTCTCCTTCTCTGAACTAATTCGGATTTACCAGACTGAGAGGAAGACAGAAAGAGAAGGAGAAAGATAGAAGTGAAAGTAGAGGCAGTGCCGAGGGGGTGGCTGGGGACTTGAGGCTCATTCTCATCTCCACTGCCACATCTTCTTAAGTGGTCCTCAAACTCAACTAAGCACTATCTGGGCTGTGGAAATGTAGCTTTAAGACAAATTCCCCAGACCACAAACCCATTTCAATCAATTTGCTACCCTAAAACTCTAGAAACTCTGGAACTGTCAGTTCTTTCACATCATCAAAAAAGTACTCATTCCTTGTTTACAGAATCAAAGGCACCCTGAGCTGGAAGAGACCTTAGAGTTAGCACATTCAGTCTAACAACTTCATTTTACAAATGGGCAACTGAGGCCAGGCACAGTGGCTCACACCTATAATCCCAGCACTTTGGTAGGCTGAGGTCAACGTGGCGAAACTCCATCTCTACTAAAAATACAAAAATGAGCCAAGCATGATGGTGTGCACCTGTAGTCCCAGCTACTCAGGAGGCTGAGGCAGGAGAATCGCTTGAACCCAGGAGACAGAGGTTACAGTGAGCCGAGATTGTGCCACCGCACTCCAGTCTGGGTGACAAAGTGAGACTCCATCTCAAAAAAAAAGGGCAACTGAGGCCCAGAGCAGATCAATGACTAGACCAAAATTACTCTGCCCCAGTGCAACAGAGCCAGGTTTACCATCAAGAATACTGACTCCAGGTGGGCAAGACGTGTGCCCATTTTTTTTCCTGCTGCTTCTTCAGGATTTAGCATGATGCCAGGCACATAGTAGGCACTCAGTAAATATTTGTTGAATGAATAAATAATCCATGATTTCTAACATCCCTTCCACTGCTCTTGCTGCTCCAGTACATGTTTTAACTCTCCAAAAACAACAACAACAATAATTGGAGGACCAATTTAGCTCATTTCACCCAACCTCAAGCCCTGAAATGACCTAATATTTTATCTTGGAATGTTCCACTGTGTTTCCAAAAATTCCTAGTATGCAGTGGTGTGGTTTGACTTAATCCTGTTTTCACAAAATGAGCTTGGCTGCATGAGTCCTTCACAAAAGCCCTATTGTGATCCCGTGACTCAACTTTTGCCAATGAAGAAGCATCATCTTGTATTTCTAATATTGTGCATTTTTATTCCCGGGCTTCCCCTCTAATGTTTCTTAAAAATTTCCTAATTTTCCTCCATCACAGTAAGGGAACTCTTTTACCTTGGTTGATAGTAAAAGTAGGCTGAGAATACTGTGGGCCATATGCAGGTAAATCTCACTGTGTATAAATTCTCCTACAAGGGAATATTATTTCAAAACATAAATTGCAAGTGAGGTCAATTCCTTGCAGCACTGAAGGATTCATCATAAGATTTCTTTAAGTGTTGGTCTTGAATATACATGTGGTTCAGTTTACATCTTCTTAGAAATGTAACTATTGTGCAATTGGGGTAACACTTCTGAGACAACCATGAAGTAAGCAAAAATCCAACTGGTAAGGCATGTTTTAGGAGTGACTCAGGGGTCCGGAGTCTGACTTCCAAAGCCTTCTCAAGCATGTAGACTCTTTCAAGCCCTGCAGGCCAGGAAAAACCTAAAATTACCCCTGCTTACAATTGATTTACTTCATGTTCCACAGTCAATTAAATCCAGAGATGGGGATGGATTGGGGATTCATGAAGGAAGAATAGGGAAAAAATTTTTAAAAAACATTTCATTTCATACTGGAATGTCAAATGCCCTCATCCTAGATGGACTTGACAGACACATAACAAAACAGTAACATTTCGATACTAAGATATTCACATTCATTATATTTTTAATTGAATAACATAAGGATACACATAAAAATAAGATTAATACATTAAAAGTATATGAGAAAACATATAGGGATATAAAACCGAAGAGAGAAGCTAATAGAACAATGTATATCATAATATATGCTGTTATGGGAGACATTGAGGTGACCCCTAGCTTTCTGGCAATCAATGAGAAAAAGGAAAAACTGACCCATTACGCAATTCACTGTCTTCCTCAGGCTTTTTATTTGTTTATTTTTTTTAATGCTCAAGAAAGTGTACCAGAAAGAAATGTGTCTTGTAAGTCCTCATAAAGAGGGTACTGTGTAAGTAATAAGTAACAACCCTAAGGACATCCTTACCATAGACCAGTGATTTAGTTTGAGCATATGTCCCTGCCAAATTTCATGTTGAATTATAACACCCAGTGTTGGAGGTGGGGTCCTGGTAGGAGGTGATTGGATCATGGGAGCCGATTTCTCAAGAATGGTATAACACCATCCCCTTGGTGCTGTCTTTGTGATTGTTAGTGAGTTTTCATGCGATCTAGTTGCTTAAAAGTGTGTAGTACCTCCCCGCATTCTTCTCTCTTGCTCCTCCATTCACCATGTAATGTGCTTTCTCCCTCTTCACCTTTCACCATGATTGTAAGCTTCCTAAGGACTCCCTAGAAGCTGAACAGATACCTGCATCATGATTCCTGTAAAGCCTGCAGAACTGTGAGCCAATTAAATCTGTTTGTTTTGTTTGTTTGTTTGTTTGTTTTTAATAAATTACCCAGTCTCAAGTTTTTCTTTACAGCCATGCAAGAATGGCCTAATACAACCAGTGTTTCTCAAACTTTAGCATGCGTTGGAATCAACTGGAGTCTTACTAAAGCACAGATTGTCAATGCCACCCCCAAAGTTTCTGGTGCAGTAAGTCTGGGGTGGGACCCTTGCATTTGTATTTTTAACATACTCCCAGGCAATGCTGTTGCTGCTGCTTCACTCCAGGGACCACACTTCAACAACCATAGCTGTAGACGCAAGGCCCACTTTCTCAGGTCCTCTTCTCAAAGCATCCTTTCATATTGACTGATGACAGTGTAGTAATTACAACCAAGCAATTCCATGCAATTAGGTCCAGCCCACAGTAGGTGGTACTCACGTGGAGAGGTAATGGTCCCACCATTTCTCATTCAGCATATTCACTATATCATTCCTAAATGCAGTCCATCCCCATTGGCTTATTCATTGTGTTTCCCAACACACTTACAGATTGCTTCCTCATGCATCAAATTCCTCTGCAGCCCGGTCCAGAAGGAACTCTACCTATTAAAACCCAGCCATCCCTCATCAGCAATCACAAAAACAACCTTTTCTTATTGATGACTGCCTTTTAAATGCCAACAGAGTTCTGCACCTATATTACTTGTTACTTAAATGTTCTCCTTTTATTATTCACCTATTATCTATCTCTTTAAAGGTAGGATATCTTGTATTTCCAACCATGGTTCAAAGTCTATGAGCCATGTATAATATATCCCCATATCTCTAAAGCACACAATGTAGTGCTTTGAATAAAATGAACACTGAATTATTCGAGAGCTAAACAAACATTTAAGAAAAAAGTTGTAAAATTTAATGAAATGGCAACTAATACCAACAAAAGAGATTACCTTAACACCATCATAAAATATCTGCTTTCCCATAAAGATGGGCTGTTTTAAAATAACTGCTTTGCCATAAAGCTGGGCTGTTTTAGGTTAACTATGCGTTATTGAGAATAAAGGTGTATACAAAAAAATTTTTAAAAATGGTTTTACTAGCTATCTAACCAAATGTATTATACAGTTATTGTCTTTGAATTCAACTTTTTCCCATATTTTAAAGCTGAACTCATTCCCTGATTCAATGAATGTTTACTGAGAATTTGCTATATGTAAAGTAATTGGAAAGCAAAGAGTACATCCTTAAGGAGCTCACACCACAACAGAGAGGACAGACACATAAACCCATAAGTGCAACCCATGCAAGACTAAAGATACATGTAAGCCATGCTGGGAAAACAGAAAAAAGTAGTCAGGTTAGAGATGGCAGGAGAGGGACTTAGAAGCTTATCTATTCAAGGTGTCACAACACATATTGGGGGTGGCATTGTTTGAAAAACAGGTCTCATACTGTTAGGAATTGGTATGTCTTGTACTGTAACAGGTGACAACAAGCAAACTAATCCATTAATCCTCAGTCTACTGTGAGCAAGGGAAGCATGAAGAATCAGAGGACTGAGCTGACACACACAGTGATATGTTTTGAAAAGAGCCAGAAAGGATTTCTGGCTGAAGATCCCACCACCAATTGCCACGGTCCCTGACATTCACCATTAATAAGTCATTCCTAGATATCTTAAAGACTCTCTGGTATTCCAAGGACCTCAGGTAAAATGCCATTTCTCCTAAAACAGAGTCTCTTAACCTTGGTGGCATGACTGACATTTTGGGTTGGATAACTTTTTGCCATGGGACCTCTTTCATGTGTTACAGGATTTAGCAGCATCCCTAGCCTCTATCCACTATATGCCAGTAGCAGCCCGCCCCTAAGTCACGACAACTAAAAATGTCTCCAGACATTTTCAAATGTCGTCTGGGAGGTAAAACCGCCCCCCACTGACAACCATTTTCCTGGGAGATATTACACCTTAGACTGGTGTCAGCTGTGGTTCTGTTGCGTGATCAGATAATAGCTCAACTCTCTCTAGAGAGACAGTCCCTCCCTCACTCCATGCAGTTAAAGGAAGAGTGACATGGCACTGAAGAATCAGGATGACAACTGCCCAGCCAATCTTATCTGCTATACTAGGTCTGGCTCTCAATGAAGTGACATGTGTCATGGATAGGTGACCATCATATCCAACTGAAATTTAGGATCAAACTATCTGAACCCAGGAAAGATTTGGGAGGGGGAGTGGAGGTGAAGAAGAGTATTTCAAATAAAAACTACCCAATTGTACACAAACTTGAGGAAGAGTGGTCAAATTAAATCTTTTTACTTTAGGTAAGGGACTAACCTTAAAAAGGGACTTGATTCCTTATTTATTGATTGACTAATCATCTGTAAAGCACATAGTTACTTTGACATGTTATTAATAATTATAAAAAGTAATATCCTTTATACATATACCATGTTTTGTAACTCTTAAAATCCTTTTCACATAGTGCCCTTTTAAAAAATTGGCAATATGTTCCCATATTTCAAAAATCAAAACAATCCCAAAAGGGAAATAGTGAACGGTCTCATTCCCACCCTTGCTACAACATTCCCCTCCCCATTACAGATAAATATTTTAGTTTCTTCAGCATCCTTTCAGAATTTATTTATGAAAATATAAGAATATACAAAAACACATTCACGTTTTCCTATTTCTTACACAAAAGGTATTATGTTATCCTTGCATTGTTTCCAGTAATTTACTACTGCACTCAAGGCTGCAGTAATTAGCATTGGCCATGTGTCATGTCAAACGTGTAATCACTACCTATCCACCTATTTATTTATTTATTTATTTACTTATTTATTTATTTATTTTTAGAAACAGGGTCGCACTTTGTCACCCAGGGTGGAGTGCAGTAGCACAGTCATGGCTCACAGTAGCAGGATCATGGTTCACTGCTGCAGCCTCAAATTTCTGGGCTCAAAGGATCCTCTTCCCTTAGCCTCATGAATAACTGAGATTACTGGCATGTGCCACCATCCCCGACCTCACTATCTTTATCTAATCCTCACATCACATCAATCCTATTAGATAAGCAGGAAAAAGGATCATTCCTGCCTTTACAAATGTAATTATTTTATTTGTGTGTGTCAAAAAAAGTCACCTACAAAATATACCATATTAATCATTTTTACATGTACAGTTCAGTAGTGTTAAGTATACTTTCATCGGAGTGCTATCAGGGAAAATGGCAGATAGGAGGCAGCACTAACTTGCATCTGTCTCTCTCAGATGGACAGAACAGTGTGTGGGTGAACTTTTGCACCAAGAAGTACTGCAGGAACATACCAGGGAACCCAAAAGAATTAACAGACCCTTTGAAAGAAGCAGCTTGCTGCTGCAAACTCTGAGACAGCCAAAAAATTATAAGGGCCCAAAGTGTGAGGGGGGAAAATTCACCTCCGAACACACATCCTCACTGGGGAACCTGAAAACCCACATCATGGGAGAAGGACTTAAACTTACCTAGTGTTGAAATGAATTTAGAAAGTTGAGCAAACTGTAAAAGTAGAAGAAGCAGTGGGAAGAGCCCTGTAGGCACTCCCAGTCCCCAAGTAAGCCCAGGGAAGACATTTCTGACTTTATCTCATAGGTGTCATTGGAGAGACCAACCAGTGGAATTGGGGAAGAGCCACAGGGAGAAGGAGATTTCCAGCTAAATTTCATAATAATTTTGACTGATTGTGACTTTCCTGGAATCCAAGGGTGGCAAATGGGAAGTGCAGATACAAGCCCAGAAACCATGGCAGGCAAAGAGGGGTGAGGCCTGAAAGCCCTGCTTACTTTCTCAGCAGGGAGGCTTGTAGCCTGAGGCAAGATCTCAGCCCTGCCCACTGGAGACCTGGATATAAGTTCGACTCTGTCAGCTGTTGGGGAAGCATGGTGGAAGTGAGACTGGCCTTGCTGGCTGCATGGGAACTGGATGAAGCCTGTCACTCTCAGCTTTCCCCTATGTCCGTGGTGACCTGTACAAAGCAGCAGAGGCAGCCATAATACCCATAGGAACATAACTCCATTGGTCTGGAAACCATTCCCCCATTCCCCATATTAGCTGCAGCAAGCCCTGCCCAAGGTAAATCTGAGCTCAGACATGTCCAAACCTGTCCCTACCTAATGGTCTTTCTCTACCTGTTGTGGTAGCCAAAAACAAAAGAGATAAACTCATGGGAACTCTATGGCCCCACCCATCACCTGAGAAACCTGAATACTTATCCAAGTGACCTTAGGGCAAGCTTGTATCCCCCCTATACTACTGCAGCTGATGCTCTCTTGAAAGCACCACCTCCTGACTGGAGGGCAACCAACTCAAATCATTAGAGCAACTCATAACAGAATAACCCTGCTCCAATGAGGAAGAAAACAATAGCTAATTCCATCGCCTATAACATCCTAGCTAACCAGAAGTCCTGAACCAGTCCATATGACAACTTCACTGCTAGCATAACTGTCTTTCAAGAAAACCAGCACACTAAACAAAACTACAACCAAGGACTCTCACAGAGTCCATTTCATTCCCCTGCTACCTCTACCAGAGCAGGTGCTGGTATCCAGTGCTGGAAGACCTGAAGATGAATCATATCACAAGACTTTTTGCAGACACTACCCAGTACCAGCCCAAAGCCCAGTAGCTCCACTGGGTAGCCAGACCCAGAAGAACAATAACAGTCACTGCAGTCCAGCTCTCAGGAAGCCCCATCCCCAGGGTAAGTGAAAGAGTATCACATCAAGGAATCGCCCCATGGGACAAAAGAATCTGAATAACAGCTCTTGAGCCCCATATCTTCCCTAGGACATAATCTACCCAAATGAGAAGGAACCAAAAAAACAATTCTGGTTATATGACAAAACAACCTCAAAAGATCACACTAGCTCACCAACAATGGATGCAAACCAAGAAGAAATATCTGAACTGCCAGAAAAAGAATTCAGAAGGTCTTTCATTAAACTACTCAAGGAGGATCCTGAGAAAGGTGAAAACCAACTTAAGAGAAATTAATAAAATAACACAGGATGTAGACCAAAAAAACTCAGAAAAATAGGTAGCATAAGTAAAAAACAATCACAACTTCTGGAAATGAAAGACATATTTAGTGAAATGCAAAATACATTGGAAAGTTACAACAATAGAATTGAACAAGTGGGAAAAAAAAACTTCAGAGCTCAAACACAAGGCTTTTGAATTAACCCAATCTGACAAAGACAAAGAAAATCTAAATAAATGATTGAAGCCTTTAAGAAGTTTGGGATTATGTTACATGACCAAACTTAAGAATAATTAGTGTTTCTGAGAAAGAAGAGAAATCTAAAAGTTTGGAAAACATATTTGAGGAAATAATTGAGGAAAAGTTCCCTGGCCTTGCTAGAGATCTAGGCATCTTATATAAGAAGCTCAAATAACACCCAAGAAATTTGTCCCAAAAAGATCATCACCTAAGCACATAGTCATCAGGTTATCTAAAGTCAAGACAAAGGAAAGAATCTTAAGAGCTGTGAGGTAAAAGCACCAGATAACCTATAAAGGGCAACCTATCAGATTAACAGCAGATTTTGCAGCAGAAACCTTTCAAGCTAGAAGGGAATGGGGTCTTATCCTTAGCCTCCTCAAACAAAATAATTATCAGCCAAGAATTTTGAATCCAACAAAACCAAGCTTCATAAATGAAGGAAAGATAAAGTGTTTTTCAGACAAACAAATGCTGAGAGAATTTGCCACTACCAATCGAGCACTACAAAAACTGCTAAATGGAGTTATAAATCTTGAAACAAAACCTCAAAACAGAGTCTCCTTAAAGTGTAAATTTTATAAAACAATAACACAAAGGCTGGGCACGGTGGCTCACGTCTGTAACCCCAGCACTTTGGGAGGCTGAGGTGGGTGGATTACAAGGTCAGCAGTTTGAGACCAGCCTGACAAACATGGCAAAACCCCACTTCTACTAAAAATACAAAAAATTAGTCAGGCATGGTGGTGTGCACCTGTAATCCCAGCTACTCAGGAGGCTGAGGCAGGAGAATCGCTTGAACCTGGGAGATGGAGGTTGTAGTGAGCCAAGATCACACCACTGTACTCCAGCCTGGGCAACAGAGTGAGACTCCATGAAAAAAAAAAAAATAAGAAACCCACAGTGGGAAAAAAAAGCAAGATATTATTCAGGCAACAACTAGCACGATGAATAGAATAGTACCTAACATCTCAATACTAACATTGAATATAAATGACCTAAATTCTTCACTTAAAAGATACAGAATGGCAGAATGGATAAGAATCCACCAATCAAATATCTGCTATCTTCAACAAACTCACATAAGGACTCACATAAATTTAATATAAAGGGATGGAAAAAGATATTCCATGCAAATGGATGACAAAAGCAAGCAGAAATAGCTATTCTTATATCAGACAAAACAGACTTTAAAGCAACAACGGTAAAAAAAGTCAAAGGGGACATTATATAATGATGAAAGGACTAGTCCAACTGGAAAATATCACAGTCCTAAATAGATATGCACCTAACACTGGAACTCTCAAGTTTGTAATACAATTACTACTAGACCTAAGAAATTAGACAGACAGACCTAAGAAATTAGACAGACAGAATAATAGTGGGGAACTTCATTAGTCCACTGACAGCATAAGACAGGTCATCAAGATAGAAAATCAACAAAGAAACAATAGACTTAAACTAGAAACAATGGACTTAAACTAGATACGCTAGAAAAAAATGGACTTAACAGATAAATATCTACCCAACAGAATATTCTACCCAATAAGTGCAGAATATACATTCTATTCATCAGTACCTGAAACATTCTTCAAGATAGACCATATCGTAAGCCACAAAACAAGTCTCAATAAACTTAAGAAAACTGAAATTATGTCAAGTACTCTCTCAGACCACAAAGGAATAAAATTGGAGCTCAATTTCAAAAGGAATGAGCAAAACCATGAAAATACATGGAAATTAAATAATGTACTTTTGACTGGTCATTATGTCAGCAATGAAATCAAGATTGAAATTTAAAAATTCTTTGAACTGAACTCTAGTAGTAACACAACCAACCAAAACTTCTGAGATAGCAAAAGTGGTGTTAAGAGGAAAGTTCATAGCATTAAATGCCTACATCAGAAAGTCTGAAAAAGTGCAAATCGATAATATAAGGTCACACCTCAAGGAACTAAAGAAACAAGAAAAAAAAACAAACCTAACTCTAGCAGAAGAAAGGAAATAACAAAGATCAGAGCAGACCTAAATAAAATTGAAAGAAAAAAATACAAAAGATGAATGAAATGAAAAGCTGATTTTTTGGAAAGAAAAACAAAATTGATAGATCATTAATGAGATTAACCAGGAAAAGAGAAGAACCAAATAAGCTCAATTAGAAATGAAACAGGAGATATTACAACTAATACCACAGACATACAAAAAAACTATTAAAGCCTACTATGAATACCTTTATGCCCACAAAATAGAAAACATATAAGAAATGAATAAATTTCCAGAAATATACAACCGTTCTAGATTAAACCAGGAAGAAATAGAAACTCTGAACAGGCCAATAACAAACAGCAAGATTGAAATGGTGATAAACGAATTATCAACAACAAAAAAGTCCAGGACCAGATGAACTCACAGCAGAATTCTATCAGACATTCAAAGAAGTATTGATATTAATCCTACCGAAACTATTCCAAAAGATAGAAAAAGAGGGAATCCTCCCCAGATCATTCTATGAAACCAGTATCACCCTAATACCAAAACCGGGAAAGAACATAACAGAAAAAGAAAACTACAGACCAATATCCCTGATGAACACATATGCAAAATTCCTCAACAAAATACTAGCTGAGTCTAGTAGCATATCAAAAAGATAATCTGCCATGATTATGAGGGTTTCATACCAGGGATGCAGGGATGGTTTATCATACACAAGTCAATAAATGTGATATACCACATAAGCAGAATTAAAAACAAAAATCATATGATCATCACAACAGATGCTGAAAAAGCATTTGACAAAATCCAGTATCCCTTTATGAATAAAATCCTCAGCAAAATTGGCATAGAAGGGTCATAGCTTAAGGTAATAAAAGCCATCTATGACAAATCCACAGACAACACTATACTAAATGGGGAAAATTTGAAAGCATTCCCGCTGAGAACTGGAACAAGACAAGGTTGCGCACTTTCACCAATTCTATTCAACATGGTATTGGAAGTCCTAGACAGAGCAATCAGATAAGAGAAAGAAATAAAGGGCATCCAAATCAGCAAAGAGGAAGTCAAACTGTCTTTTTTGGCCAGTGATACAATCGTATATCTAGAAAACCTTCAAGACTCATGTGAAAAGCTTCTAGATCTGATAAATGAATTCAGCAAAGTTTCAGGATACAAAATCAATGTACACAAATCAGTAGCACTGCTATACACCAACCGTGATCAAACTAGGAATCAAATAAAAAACTAAATTCCTTTTACAATAGCTACAAAAAAAAACAAAACAAAACCAAAAAAACTTAGGAATATACCTAACCAAGGAAGTGAAAGACCTCTACAATGAAAACTACAAAACACTGCTGAAGGAAATCATAGATGATACAAACAAATGGAAACACTCCATGCTCATGAATGGGTAGAATCAATACGATAAAAATTACCATACTGCCAAAGTAATCTACAAATCCAATGCAATTTCCATCAAAATACCATCATCATTCTTCATAGAACTGGAAAAAACATCCTAAAACTCATATGGAACCAAAAAAGAGCCTGCATAGCCAAAGCAAGACTCAGCAAAAAGGACAAATCTGAAGGCATTACATTACCTGACTTCAAATTATACTACAAGGCTATAGTCACCAAAACAGCATGGGACTAGTGTAAAAATAGGCACATAGACCAATGGAACAGAATAGAGAACCCAGAAATAAAGCCAAATACTTACAGCCAACTGATCTTTGACAAAGCAAACAAAAACATAAAGCGTGGCATAGGACACCCTTTTCAACAAATGGTGCTGAAATAATTGCCAAGCCACATATAGAAGAATGAAACTGGATTCTCATCTCTTATCTTATACAAAATTAAGTCAAGATGGATCAAAGACTTAAATCTAAGACCTGAAACCATAAACATTCTAGAAGATGACACTAGAACAACTCTTCTAGTTGTTGACTTAGGCAAAGAGTTCATGACCAAGAACCCAAAAGCAAATGCAACAGAAACAAAGATAAATAGATGGGACTTAATTATTAACTAAAAAGTTTCTGCACAGCAGAAGAAATAATCAGCAGAGCAAACAGACAACACAGAGAGAGGAAGAAAATTTTCACAAATTATGCAACTGACAGAGGACTAATATCCAGAATCTACAAGGAACTCAAATCAGCAAGAAAAAAAAAAGAACAATCCCATCAAAACGTGGGCTGAGGACATGAATAGAAAATTCTCAAAAGAAGATATACAAATGGCCAACAAACATATAAAAAAATGCTCAACATCACTAACTATCAGGGAAATGCAAATCAAAACCACAATGCAATACCACCTTACTTCTGCAAGAATGGCTATAATTTAAAAATCAAAAAATTATAGATGTTGGCATGGATGTAGTGAAAAGGGAACACGTTTACACTGCTAGTAGGAATGAAAAACAGTACAGAGATTCCTTAAAGAACTAAAAATACATCTACCATTTGATCTAGCAATCCCAATATTGAGTGTCTTCCCAGAGGAAGTCATTATATGAAAAAAGACACTTGCACACGAATGTTTATAGCAGCACAATTTGCAATTGAAAAAATATGGAACCAGCTCAAATGCCCATTAATCAACAAGTGGATTTTAAAATGTGAGATACACACAAACACACACACACACACACACACACACACACACCATGGAATACTACTCAGCCATGAAAAATAAATAATGGCATTTGCAGCAACCTGGATGGAGTTGGAGACCATTATTCTGAGTGAAGTAACTCAGAAATGGAAAAGCAAACATTGTATGTTCTCACTTATAAGTAGGAGCTAAACTGTGAAGATGCAAAGGCATAAGAATGATACAATGGACTTTGGGGACTCAGAGGGAAGAATGGGATAGTAGGGAGCGATAAAAGACTACACATTGGGTACAGCGTACACTGCTTGGGTGATGGGTGAACCAAATTCTCAAGAACTTATCAATGTAAACACCACCTGTTCCCCCAAAACTACTGAAATTATTTAAAAAGTATATTTCCATCATTGTGAAAAAGATTTTTGGAACTTTTTCCTCTTGCAGAACTGCAATTTTATGCCAGTTAAACAGCAAATTCCCCTTTCTCCTTTTAGCAACCTCTGTAAACCACCTTTCTATTTTCTATTTCTATGAATTTCACTACTTAAACTCTTGTAAGTGGGATCATAGTGTAATTGTCTTTTTGTGTCTGACTTATTTCACCTAGCATTATGCCGTCAAGATTCATCTATGTTTTAGCATGTGACAGGATTTCCTTCTTTTTAAGGCTGCATAGTATTCCACTCTACATATGTACCATATTTTGTTTATTCATTCATTTGTCCACGAACACTTGGCTTGCTTCTGCCTCTTCCTGGCTATTGTTAATAATGCTGCTATGAACATAGATGTGTGAACATGTCTTTGTTGCTCTGCTTTCAATTATTTTGGTTACAGTTCACTCAGAAGTGGAATTGCTGGATCATACAGTAATTCTATCTTTAATTTTTTGAGGCCCTGCCATACTATTTTCCATAGCGGTTGCACCATTTTACCTTTGCATCCACATTGCACAAAGGGTCAAACTTGATTCTTAAATACCACAAAGTTGGCAATATTATATATGCAGAAACCAAGACATATGCTGCAGCCTTACAGATAATACAGGGTGGAATTGAAATATGCCACAGGTCTTAACACAATTTAGTGCCTTGAATTATTCTATTTACTGCAGCAAAATGTTCAGTGGTGTAAATGATACAAATGTTATTTTCTGTCATGACTAAGTGTGATTATCTCTGTCAGAGTCTCTGTGAGAATTTCAGTGAATGGATTTGTCTACATTTTGAGAGTTTAAATCCTTCCCCTTCTTTCTCAATTCTGCTACTGTTCACTTCCAACACCACCAGCCTGTCTTACATTCCAAAAACGTAGAAGATAGGTACACCAGCTCATGGATTGTTATCCATGCCAAGTTACAGTCCCTCTCCACTATTCATAAATTAGCTGAAGTCTTGAACTTGGAAACAGAATGATGCCCCATTGGTCTAGTGCTGGAGAAAGAGTCCTGAGTGGCTAACACTGTAACCTGGGCTACATGTGTTTGCTAACCCTACAAGCTGTTATCTCTGGGCCAGGCACATGAAGCCAGAGGGAGAACTAACTCTTGGCTGTATTGCTGGATTTTTCCACCAAAGAATTATTGCAGGAAGACAGGTCACAAAGTCAAGGCATATATTACCAAGCAGGGAATACCATCTGAGGCAAAAAACAAATACCAGCAGGAAAAAAGGAAAGCCTGACCCACTCTCCCTCACACGTCTCACCTCAAAGATGTTAGTAGTTGGAAGCTGTTTCAATAATGATAGTCAAACTTGATAACAATGCTCTCGAAAACCGTCCGTGCAATCCTGTTATTTTACATCTCCTTGGTCAGGCAGTCGATGAAGAAAAGGAAGGTCAATGCCATGGGGAAGGATGTGACTGAATGTTGTCCTGCAGACCTAATACTTTCCTCATCTACACATGGCTCAGATCAGCTTTCTAAGGTTTTTGTGCTCTAAATTGTCAAGGGGCTTGCTGTTAAATATAAAATAATGATCTCTGACACTGGTGTGCACATATCAACATTTAAACAAAGGATGCTTTTTAAACATGAATGAAATAGCTAATAATCTGCTAAAAAGTCCTGGAAACTGACATATCAAGATGAACTAGAATTACACTCGCCTACAGTAGAAGACATTGAGGAAATTTGCCTGTCTTGAATTTGGCATTGGATAAAACAGAGAAAACATCTCCCTGAAGAATTTATAATTGCATTCCATCACGTATGTGGGTTTGGTACCTAATTTTGCACTTCCACTTTGGTACGAAGAAAACTGAATTCAATCCAAGGCCTTGGGAAATAAGTTTTGACCCCTCTAAGTCCTTATTCTCTTCAATGATCAAAACCTAAATCTTATAATAAATTATCTAATTATTCATCTTAACATTGCACTTTCTTATAGATTGTAAATACTTCTGGAAATCAGTAATACATAAAGATATTATTAGGCTGGTGCCTACTGTGACTCCATCTATAACTATTAATATAGCTAAAGCAATGAATCCTTCTGAGGCTCAGAATTTATCAATTCCCATATGTCAGCAATTGGAACTGACATTTTGAATCAAGTGTCTATTAAAATGATTTCTTATTTAATTTAATACAATTCTTAATGTGCATGTTAGCATTATTATTACCATTGCCAACTGAAGCATAATAATGAAGTAAAAGTAACTCAAAGTCAGAATAAGTAAAGCCAAACTACGTTTCTAGTGCACTATATACATTACCTCACTAAGCTTATTTCTACACATTCAATTGTTATGGCAGAATTTAAAAATCAGAACTTGTTTGCTGCCCTATAGTTAATAATACATCCTCTATTATATATTATAATACATATTGTAGTAACTACATTTTACTGTATTTAATCTCCTCCCCAGTAAAAGGAAGTTTGATGTAATAATTTGTCCTCATTTATAGATTAATGTCTCAACGTGACTAAAGCATTTGAAAGAGGCCAGGCGCAGTGGCGTATGCCTGTAATCCCAGTACTTTTGGAGATCAAGGCAGGCAGATCACCTGAGGTCAGGAGTTTGAGACCAGCCTGGCCAACATGGTGAAACCCCGTCTCTACTAAAACTACAGAAATTAGCTGTGTGTGGTGTGCCTGTAATCCCAGCTACTCAGGAGGCTGAGGCAGAAGAATCACTTGAACTCAGGAGACGGAGGTTGCAGTGAGCCAAGATTGAGCCATTGCACTCCAGCATGGGTGACAAAAGCCAAACTCTGTCTGAAAAAAAAAAAAAAAAAAAAGCATCTGAGAGTAATTGTGGCTGGCTCTTGAAGGAAAAGAGAGCAATTGTTCATCATTCCTGTATACCTTAGAGGGTCTACTGGGTTCTGCGGCCTATGCATGTATCAGTGAGCAAGGCAGATGAGAAAATTGCCCTCAAGAAGCTTACATTTTAATGGGGAAAGACATAAACTAAACAAATAAAAAGATTAATAATAGTATTTAAGAAAATGGTAATGACTACAAAAAAAATAGAATGTGAGTACTCAAAAGAATGATTCAACATCAAAAACATACCATTACATGAGACACTGAAACAAATCAATGCTGAGGAGATAGAGCCAAAATCTTTACATTAGAAAATTTTTAAAGCTAAAATGTAAATAGCAACCAAGTTAGGAAGTTTAAAAAGAACAGCAAAGAAAAAAGGAGAAGAATGAAATGATAAAGCTGAATTTGAAATTACTAAAATAGAAGGCAAAAATGAATTAGAGAAATTATCAGAACCATTATTATTTGGTATAAATGCTAATGAAATTGACAGCATCATGGCAGAACTGATCAAGACAAAAAGACACATTTTTTAAAAACTATGTTATCAAAATTGACTCCAGAAAACTTTTAATAGAAAACTAGCCTTTTATGACAGCAAATCATTAATTTAAAATTATTTTTAAAAAAAAGAAAAAACACTAGGCACATCAGTGTAGCTAATGTAAATCAGTCTAATTTACAAGGAAGAGGATTTGGTGTAGGGATTCATCTTTATAAAATCTCTGCTAGGATTGAAGAGCAGACTCAAGGCTAAGAGTTGGCAAACATTTTCTATAAAGGAAAAAATCGTAAATGTTTCAGGCTTTATGGGTCCTATAAAATCTCTGTCACATATTCTTCTTCTTTTATTGTTTTTATTTTTGTTTTTGATTTTTAACAACCCCTTAAAAATATAAAAACCATTTTTAACTCAAGGGTTATATAAAAACATGCCATGAATCAGTGCTGCAAGCTACAGTTTGCCAAGTCCTGCTCTAGGCTGAACATTCTGGAAGGATTCCCAGAAATTAATTAAAGGAGTTTTCAAAGGAGTAAGTACACCAGGAAATATCATCTGCCATTCCTGATAATGGATTCCTGCCATTCCTGATAACCAGGAAATAGGAAGATGTGGGATCCATGTAACAAGCAATGTAACACATGAGAGAAATGAAAGAAATTCCCTAATGGAAAAGAAGAAATGCTTGCTCCAAGAGGATATCATGTAGCAGGCCTGAAGGGCAATCAACTCATGTGAGAGCAGGAGCGAAAGGTTCTGGAATAATTGACTTCAGGAAAGAGATGAAACTGATAGGTTTAACTGACATACTTAACTACATGAAAGGGAGTTTTACTGATTATTGGTGAGTTTGAGGATGAATTTGTGTTACCTGCATAGAAAACCAAGCGAACTCAAAAGCAGAGCAATAATTGACTCCAGGAAAAATGATCAGCTACACAAAAAGGGAAACAAAATCATAGTATCCTTCATGATTCAATTATTAATAATTAGGGTGGGAATGAAGAAGCATGTAAGAATGTTAAACACTCATTTTCTGAGCAAAATGTCAATAAATAATTAACAACTTTAAAATCGAGAAATGCTGGGTGTGGAGGCTTCTGCCTGTAATTCCAGCACTTTGGGAGGCCAAGGTGGGAGAATCATTTAAGGCCAGGAGTTAGAGACTAGGCTGGGTAACATAGTGAGACCTATCTCTACAAAAAAATAAACAAAATTAGCCTAGGGTGGTGGCACGTGCCTGTAATCCCAGCTACTCGAGTGGCTGAGGTGGGAGGATCACTTGAGCCCAGGAGATCAAGGTTGCAGTGAGCTGAGATTATACCACTGCACTCCAGTCTGGGCAACGGAGGGAGATCCTTATAATAAAACAAAATATAAAAAATAAAGTAAAAATAAATTAAAAATAAATAAAATTCAAGAAATTGTCATATAAGCACATAATTATTTAAAACATGGTACTAAATGTCGGAAGATAGCCAATGTTCTGATTGAAAGTTCCTACCTTCAGGTCCCATATCATCTGCCTCTTAATAATGGCAAAAAGAATCTGGTTTTTCAAGGAGGCAATAATTAATTCTGGGACTCTCAAAGATCTATTATTAATTTTCTGCCCATGATGTATAAAACCAATTTACATTATTGGATACGTGCATTTTTAGCTTTATGTAAATGCTATTACTCTCTTAGTATTATGATATCTAGATGCTCCAAATGTCTCCCCATGAGCAGTACCACGTTCCAGAGGATATGCTTAGTGCTAAACTATCATCTGCCATTCCTGATAATGGATTCCCTTTCAAAACTCAATAACGTGGCATATACATGAAACATAATAGCAATAATAGCAACCCACACATTTTTGTCTCCTGTTTGCTCAGGACCTAGCCCTGTCAGTATCTTCTGAAATGTCTTCCAATTTCAAAATAATAATAATTATTGAAATCTGAGAAGAATAGAAGAGAATGGTTTTGTTATACACATTTACGCGGGTTATTGCTAACTCTTTGTTTTACTTCTTGTTCTTTAAAATTAGAACACTTTATTTTCTATGTTCAGGAAAAGCTAATTAGGGAAATAAAATGCCCTCAAAATTCTTATTGGCTTTCTGTGTTACTGTGTTCAACATGAACTGAAGCTAAACAATTAGTTCCTATTTTCCTATAGTTCTAATAATTTTTATATCCTTCTTTCCCCATAAATGTGTGTTTATTTTGTGTATTAATAAACATATTTACAATAGGCTGTAAAAGGTATGTCCACACATCTATGTAGACATATATATTGCAACCACTGTATATTATCATTATATATTTTTATCCAATTATAAAAATATAAAATATTATTGATTTATGTCACTCTATTTTCCCATAGCTGTCCATTTCATTTGAACTTTCCATGACTGCTGTTTGCTGATAATTCCATGCGTTTACTGATTTGCTTATCACTTCCTTATTGTACTACCTACAGTGTCATTTGTAGTGTTAACTACAAATAAGTTTTGAAAAGAACAAGATACAAATAAATCTAATAAATAAAATATGAATCAAAAAACAGTGTAGAAAAGATATTTACGGCATATAGTTTGGAGGCTTTACTGTGTTCAAGAGATGATACAGACAACTGAAACCACAATTGATAATATTTTATTAAAATTAGATGCTTGGATTATGATCAGTGAACCATATGCTTACATACGTCAAATGGCTTTTAGTTTAATCACTTTTGTCTAGACCAATCATGTCTTAAATATGTGTTGATGCCATGGTAGTTCTAGGATATCTATAATTTCTAGCCCAGTGAGAAACAATGCCATTTTATATTTTTGTACATTTTTATAAATATTAAAAATGTGGATAAAGAGCTATCAAAATGGAGTTGCTAGTCAAAGTCTATAGTCTTTCAATGCTCCGTAGCCCGACTCTTTAGTACACATTCTTACTGGCCCATTTCCAAAGGGTTGCAAGTTTGTGTTGAAAGCCTAGGGCACATCCCTGTGACTACAATGCTATGGCACAGTGGATAAAGTCCACAGAATTCTCCCTAAGGTAGAAAAGACATTAAATGGCTTTATTTCCTTGTGTTCTTAGCTGGAGACAGAACAAAGCAACCTGTTCATTGCCCTCTACAGAAATTTGAATCTAATCAAGGGCTAAAAATTAATCATGTTTTTACAGGAAGAACGACACCAGGAAGCTTTTCTAGCGGGGAGAAAAAATGAGGATGGAAGTAAAGCAATGCACTTCACAAATTTGAGAGTTCTGAAAATGACTCATCAAGCAATCATGTCAGGAATGCCTGGCTGTTAGCAGATGGCTGGGTGAGGTGTTAGACCAGCTTCTTGAGATCCAGGTTGAGGATTAGTGTCTCTCCTTCAGACCAGACCTTGGTGTAAGCTTGCTGAGATCCAATCCAATCTGGGGATGGAGACTGTGATCTTCCAAGGGGAGTTGGAAGGTGCTGTGCTCTCAGCTGTTGGTTGAATTTGGAAGGAGCAGATTTGCCTCAACACTCTTGTCTGCAACCTGAAACAATAGAATCAGCCCTGCCTACTGTCTTGGTGGGGCTCCAAGTTGATGCAGCACATTGTTGGAAGTGCATATTTTTGGAGTGTGGGCAGCAATTTAATTCATACACATATATGTACTTAGATGTGACAAGTACCACCTTGTCTATTACCTTTTAATCTCAGTTAATCATGCGTCACGATTAATTATGACGATTCTTATTTACTTTATAATACAATGTAGCTTTTATATCATTTAATTTTTCGTGCAATTCTCTTATCCACCTAAGCCAACTGTTAAGCTCATTAAGAGCAGGGATCATGCTTTTTACTCTTTTGTGAGCTCCCACAGCATCTTATTATCATCTTTTCAACCAAAACATTGTTATTAAGAGTCTCTAACGTCCATGGACCATTTTTTCAGAACTGATAGTTGTTATAAAATAAAAAACAGACTGTCATAACATAACACCAAAACTGGGTGTCACTGTGGCTTGTGAATATGGTTTGTAGTATACTTATTTGGAAATAAGCCTTAAGATTGAGTTATGTAAGTGGGGTATCTACTAATTTAACTATTCACAAGACACAAGAATCATGACAGTAATAATCAGGGAGGCATTATTGAGTTTAACAATACCTTAGAGCAGTGTTTCCCAAACTGCCCTCTTTGGTGCGACAGTTACAGCGTAAATCAGTAAATCAGTAAATGTTCTATGCACACAATGTTTAAATGACTGAGTTTGGGAAATGGTGCCTATTATATCACTCATATGAAAAATTCTCAATGTGTGTAATTATAGTAATGATTCTGTCAAGTCCTTCTGTCAAGAAATTTGCTTAACTTTGTTTAACTCTGTGTATTCTTGCAGACCACCCCCCTTTAATTTTTAATGACTTATGAATTTTTCAAAGGGCACTCGTGTTCCAAGGAGCACAATTTGGAAAAGGTTCCCTAAGAGTTTATTATTTAAATCAGTTTGTTTTGATGACAACAAAGGGACTTGTTGAGGAAAACCACAGCTGCTCTCTGTAATGAGAGCTACATGCAGTTTACTCTGCCTGTGTCATTGGTACACTGTCTCTCCTTCCTAAGAAGCAGACAGCAACCTGTAACCAGCAGGGTAAGGGAGTAGTTTCTAGGCTGTCTAATTTTTATCTTCTCCCCGTCTCCCCCAGCTACCAGTCTTGCCTGTCCTTTCTTGTAGTGAGTACTCATTTCCAGATTCTCATTCCATATTACTAAATGTCAAAAAATTATTAATATGTCCTTTAACCACAGGAATGACTTGTTGCTTATTGCTGAATCTGTTAATCTTTTCAACTTGTCTGTGTTCTCTCTGCAAGATCAATATTGTGTGATATTTGAGAGAGAATGAAAGAGACATGATACCTGTTCTCTTGACAGTTTTTTTCCCTTTATCCCCTGGAATATTTTGTGATGATTAATAACTCATGTCTTCAATTTCTTCCCGCAACTACCTTCATTGCCTTACCCCATGAACGTGTTCAAGTCTCCTTTGTGCTAAATCAAACGTCTTGACTCTGCTTGGTTAGAGTATTGTTCTTCTCATTCTATTTTTGGTCACATTTCTAGGCAAAGTTTATTTTTACTATTTCTACTTACACCTCCAATTCATGCTTCAGTCCCCTACAATCTAGTTTATACCACGTGCTTCTCTAACCCACTCTACTGGTATTGTTCTACGAACACCAAGAGCCATATCTCTGTCATCATCCTGCTTGATTTTCCTGCTGCTCTAGATCCATTAGCCAGAGTCTTCATGAATTCTATACTCTCATGGTTTTAGTTATACCACAGTTTCTTGGTTATTCTCTTTCTCAGCCACTTCATGAGATTCTCTCTGTCCATCCAACCCTAACTTTGGTGTTTCCTGGTGTCTGTTCTTGTTCACACTCCTCACTCTACTTGTTCTTTCTGGAGTACTTATTCCATTCTCAAATATTTAGCCTCCTTTTGTTTCCTGATGACTGGCAATTGCCAGTCTTTAGCATGGACATCTCCCCTGTATCTCAGACTCATGGAATCAAATGTCTCCCCAACACCTTTATCTGGATACATCACAGGAACTCACACTCAACATATTCAAAATAGAATTCTTTATTCCTTCCTCCTATCTCGCAAAGACTGACTCTTCCAAAGGGTAATCCTTCCCACCGTTGATGGCAACATCATAGTCTTTGTCATCCCCTACAGAAACCTATGTTCCACTTCCACTCTGTCAGCTTATTCTCTTTTCTTTCTGTCACCTTCAACATGAATGGATCGCTTAACCCTTTCAGTTCTATCACCTCACCATACAGAATAGCCTCTGAAGAGTGGTCTCACTCATTCTAATTCATTGACCTGTTAGAATAATCTACTGAAAATGTAACTCTTGCTAGAAACTGGTGCGAGATTCTGGTAGGCTACTGTCTACAGCAGCAGTACTCTTTCAGGTAGGCTACAAACTCTTCACTTTTTCAACTACTTATCTCTGTGAGACTGGATTTTTTCAGACATTTCAACAAAATCAACATAACACAGCAGATTGAATGCAGAAACAGATTTGAGAACCCAGCTGTCTCCTGTTAAGCCAGACATTAAAGAGACTTGCAAAAATATAAAGTGATGCCACCCTTCTCACCAAATTTGTTTCTTGTTTTGGAAAATATAGCTTTTTATAAAAATATGTTACTTAGGTTAACATATAATAGAATTGCTTATTGTTATTTTAAAATGAATGAGTAAATAAATATTTTTAAATGCCTCAGTTGTAATGTCTAACACAGTAAATAGAGATTGATGGAACTCTTGTATACCAAGTTAACTGGAATAGACAAGACCGAAATTTTGTTTTCAAAGCTGATGTGGTTATTCTCTTTATGGCAAAAAGCCTACCAGCCTATATAAATCAACATCACTTTATTAATTATGAGTGAGCCCCTTTCCACATTTAGACTTGAAGCTAAAACTGAAATGCTTAGGTCATTAATCTTTTTACTGCAGTGTTCATGTAAGAACTCATGCCTGTGGAATTCTCTAACTGAATTAGCAATTTCAAGAATTTTGAAGAATATTCTACTAAATGTCCCACAGGCTTAATACCTTTCCAATCAGTACGTGCAACACATAAATAAAAAGAAATCAGCATGATTTGCTAACAAGGACTTAGCCCTGATCTGCTTTTACTACTAAATGGGAATGGAAGGCATGCGTGCTCAGAAAAACGTGTCTGGTTACACAGTTTATAGTTTACAGAGTTATTAGTTTCCAGTTATAATGCATGAGGATCTGAAAGTAATGATATATGTATAATTATCTGAAAGTAATGATATTCATCTATGTTGATAAGAAGAACAATATCATGATTCTGGTTAATATGCATATATGTACAGAGCTATGCATGTGTACAGGTAGGGGGATGTGTATTTGTATGTGTATATGTGTGAGTATGAGTGTATATGTGTGTACATCTATGGCTATGCATCTGTGTATGTGTACATGGATGGGTATCTGTTTGTGTATATGTATGGGTATGGACATGCATGTATGTATGTGTATGGCTGTGTGCATGTTTATTGGCATGTTTATGGCTATATGTCTGTGTATGTGCATGGTTACAGGTATATGTATATGTCTGGGTATGGGTGTGTGTGTATCTGTGTGTATGTGTATAGCTATAGTTATGTGTATATGTACAGGTATGGCTATGCATCTGTGTATGTGTATAGCTACAGGTATGCAGTAATACTTGGGTAAACAAATCTTAGGAAGCTGGCATGGAAATAGGTTTCATTACTGACAACAAAATATTCTGTTATTCCTTAATCTCCTTCTGCTTATTATCGTATGTTCCTCCTTTCTCTTTTCCCTCCCTCCTTCCTTTCTATCTTATTCTTCCTCCATGCCCAGCAGCTCCCAGTCTTAGCTTTCAGAGGCTGTCTGCCCCAGGGCATGTGTGGCTTCTGGGGAAAGGAGCCTACTGACACTCCTCAAAGTCAGCAGGCCTGCATTCCAGGCACCGCTTCTCAGAATGACGCAGGACCCTCGCATCGAAGGATGGCCTGCAGCTCTCAGGGATACGCTAGAATACTCAGATGCAATCTGACAGGCAGCTTCAGTGATTTGAAGGAATTCAAAGAACATTTTGCCCCTCCTAGGTGAGTTGAGTTCTCTGAAACTGTCATTCTCCTTTCCCTTCACTCCTTGCCCAAGGGCAGGTTGCAGACCCTAACCCACAATCTTTAGACAAAAATAGGGCTGTTTATTTGCCTGAGACACAAGGGCTTGAAGTGTCTTAAAATTGTCCCTCATCATATGCCATTCAGTTAACCTTCTCCCAAGTCTCACACCCCATCCCCAGAAAAAGGAAAGAGGAGGAGAAAGAGGAACAGGAGAAGAAGCAGGTAGCACTGTAATCTCCTTAAGGTAACAAAATATTATCTATTTCATAGTGAAAAGAGGCACTGAATGACATCGACTGTTGAGGCTTCTTGCATAATCGGGGCTGATTTTTATTGCTTCTGTGAAAGAAATTGATTAGAGAAAAAATGAAATCCTACTTCTCTCTATTTCAGCGTAAAATGTGCCCAGAATTTTAGGTTGATAAACAACTGAGATGTATTATTTTTTCAAGGCAAGCATCTCTTAGGCTTCCTCCTGCAGAACCCTTGTGAAGTGAATCATTCTCTGAGTTTACTTGCTTCCTATGAGTGATTTAATCCTAAGTTGAAGAAGAGTATGAAATTGACTTTTTGGAAGTAAATTTTGTGTTTTATGTGTTTCGTGTTAAGGACTGGCTGCTAAAAAAAAAATCCTTGATATTTGACTCATTAAAATTTCCAAAATGTGCATGTGCAAGATTTTGAAGGTATAGGTCAGGTCATTCAAGTGTAACTTAAGCCATATAACACAAACTTCTAAGAATTCCATTGAACAAAGATGACAACATTATTACATATAAATAAATGAAGTTGAGAAAATTTACAGTAATTATCTTAACTATACTTTGGATCTTGAGCCCCATACTTTATCCTTAGGGCAATTCTCTCTCTCTCTCACTCTCTCTCTCTCTCTCTCCTTTTTCTCTCTCTAACAAAGAGCCAGAAAATCATTTGTCAGCTTGAGAAAACCCACCCAGAAGTATTCACCAACTTGCATTTCTCAACAATAGGAGAATTGGCATTGTTAAAGAATGTCAAGACCCCTCCTATTTTTAGGTGCATGTCTAGGCATTTTGAGGTTTGCTCATCCCCTGGGCAACCCAGAGCATAATATTGTGTTGTGTTAGGTCCTTTAATGGCTTTGGGTTTGCACTACACCAGCATAGCGCACCCTAGCACTGCTGATTTTCAATGACTCAACAGGTTCAGACTCATAGACAAGAATTTCAGAGCCATCGCCCAGGCCTGAATCAGCCAGGACTAAATCCAATTCATCACTTTGCAATGAGATTTGTTTATTCATGTTCCAAATGTGACTCAAAGAAAAACAAAACCCAGGGAATCTGGGTACAATTTGTCAGCTTGCAAATAACAATGATTTCAATGACACTATATAGAATAGACTTGGTTGGTCACCCTGCCATTACTAGAATTCTTTTGACTGCTTTTACTTGAAATGACCAAAAGAGTCAGAGACAAGTCATCAATATTATTTATTGTTCTTAAAGAAAAAACGAATAATATACAAGGCCTTTCGGAAGAAAAAGATGGTACATCGGAATATTCATAATCCTTCCACTGTCCCCAGTTTTGGTTATTTAATTCCTATTCTGTTTATGGGTGCTTTTTGGAGCCCCATTTGTGTTTATTGGCAGGAATTATCTCAGGGAATATATGTTTCATATAAATTTCCGTGGAATTTTTTGGACCTTGGTTGAAATGGCACTAATCATATTATTAATAAATTACCACATATCATATCATTCACCTGCAACCCTATTCTGGGAGCAGTAAATCCTGAAACTCTGAAAGTGGTCCCATTGACAGATTGGGTTCTGGGGTCCCACCAGTAACTCTTTTCAATTTTTTTTTCTTTTTGAGACAGGGTCTTGCTGTGTCACCCAGGCTGGAGTGCAGTTGTGCAATCACTGCTCACTGCAGTCTCAACCTCTCAGGCTTAAGCGATCTTCCCACCTCAGCCTCCTGAGTAGCTGGGATCACAGGCGCCACCATGCTCAGCTAACTTTTTAAATTTTTTTGTTAATGTGGGGGTCTCTTTATGTTGCCCACGCTAGTCTTAAACTCCTGGCCTCAAGCGATCCACTCACCTCGGCCTCCCAAAGTGCTTGGATTATAGGCATGAGCCACAGGGCCTGGCCACTCTTTCCAAATTCTAACATCTCTAGTGAATGTCATTTTTCTCATTGACTTTGAAGATGATCCTTCCCACCACTGATGGAGTAAAATCCCTAAGAAGGGCAGATGGGTGTGGCGGATGGGGGATGGTGAGGAGATAGACTCTTCCCCAACCATAACCGAAACTCTTACTACCTCTGACTATTTCACAGTACAACAAGGACACCATAAACAACGTATAATTTTCAAAGGGTGCTCCACCTTTGCTTTAAAGACAAATTTGAAAAGAATCTTTCCAACCTCTTGGAAAGAATTAATGTTAGGCAGAAAAGTCTGTTAGAAAGTACCACAGCTTGGAAATAGTGGAAAGTTTCTGTTTTTGTGTGATTTGAGCTGGTCAACATTGTGGAGTAACCTGATAATTCTTCT
This sequence comes from Trachypithecus francoisi, assembly GCF_009764315.1. Taxonomy (NCBI): domain Eukaryota; kingdom Metazoa; phylum Chordata; class Mammalia; order Primates; family Cercopithecidae; genus Trachypithecus; species Trachypithecus francoisi. The sequence goes on from NW_022681455.1 coordinate 12,645,944, forward strand.
TCCCAGCCTGTATTAGGAGAAATATCCCTTAGCTTCTTTCAAGAGGGCAAGGCCTGCCTCTGAGCTTAAATCAACTACCTCAGGACACTGGATGATGCTCTCACTGTTTATAGAGACAGTTAGAAACAAGTCTCGCAAGTTTTGGATAGAACTGACTGTTGTGGGTCAAGACCACAGCTATATAAATTGTTATTTAAAAACTATGACATCAATGTATTTCTGAGTGTTAGAGTGAGATATATTTTACTATGACCTTTTGTGGGACAATGTATTTGCTAGCCATGAAAACTCTCACACAGCTTGTCCAAACACACGTTGCCTGTGACATGCAATCCATCTTCCTTCAACTGAGATAAATCATTTCTCAGAAGTCTGTAAGAAGCTCCAAATGAGGCCAGGCACAGTGGCTCACACCTGCAATGCCAGCACTTGGTGGGGCCGAGGCGGGTGGATCAATTGAGGTCAGGAGTTGGAGACCTGCCTGGCCAACACGGTGAAACCTCTGTCTCTACTAAAAGTACAAAAATGAGCTGGGCATGCTGGTGCACGCCTGTAATCCCAGCTACTCGGGAGGCTGAGGCAGGAGAATTGCCTGAACCAGGAAGGTGGAGGTTGCAGTGAGCAGAGATCGTGCCACTGCACTTCAGCTTGAGCGACAGAGCAAGACTCCGTCTCAAAAAAAAAGAAAAAAGCTCCAAATGCCAATCATGAATAAAGAGTTAAGCCATACCAAACTGAAGTTTGGTTGTTTCCATGAACAGCTAGGTTACTAAAGTGAGCATCTTGGAGATCCCATACAACACATGGATCAACAGATCCACTGATGAACACTCTGGTACCTGAGAATACAATATTTTGTTCTGCTTGTGATGGCATGAGTTAACATTCGAGTCTACTGAAATTCAAATAGGGTTTCCCTTAGCAATTTATCCATGTCTGCCTTTGGGGATTTATCTATCTCAGTTTATGTCCCAGTCATATATGGGTCCCTGCTCTAACTCTAACCAGACAATCTCTAACATGGATATGACTGGTTAGACGTTAATACCCATGTTGGTAGGATACAGGTCTGAATTCGTTTTCCTCACTCAGTATTACTCTAGTAAGCAACAGTGCATACTCTTGGTAAATAAATTGTTAATGAGTATAAGTAGATACTGTCTGAAGAATATTTAGTCTCTTCTAAACAGAAAGGCACACATTTATATGGAGAGACATATGTTGATGACTACATTCTTAGGACTGATAAACTTTTTGCTCCTGTTCCTGGGTAAATGATATTTAATTTATTTTGGAGAAAAATTTCTATTATTGGTTTTCCAAACTTTCAAAACTCAGAACAGGCACAAAGAGTGAGACAGACTGGTTGATTTTTGGAAGTAGTTTGATGTTTCTCTAATATTGGCCTTAACTTCCAATTGATGTTTAAGCTAATTTTCTTTTAAAAGAGAAGTTAGTTACTGCCTCTCTTAAAAAAGAAAAATAAAACTCCTAAGAAACCTATCAAAATATCAAAATACTTTATATAATTAATTACAAGTTAATAGTTAATTATAGTTAATAATTAAAATTGTAAATCTTAGATGTATTCAGTGATCCTCTGAGAAATGTAGGCTTGAATTTCACTTCTTTATTGGATTGCTCTCTATTCAAAGTCAGGTTGAAATTTGATAATTAGTCTAATTATCAAAAGAAAAGTAATATAAACTATAATTGATTAAACATTATGGACAGAACGAAAACCCAAAATAATGTCTTTTTACCATGTAGCTCCTATGGAAAAATGCCTTCAAAATGCTGCAGGCACAATTTATTGAAATCATCGGACTTCCAGGTCTACTGCATCCAACAGATGGACAGGACTTTTTGCCCTGTCCAGACAGACACCAAGTTTAAAAACATTTTTAAAAAGCCCAAGCACCTTTTTGATCTAACTTTAAAAAGCATTGTCAATGTCAAGAACACGGTGACTGTGGGTTGTTTATTATGCTAGGAGGAGTCTTCTATGTTGAATTGTTTGTGTGGTATGAAGCGACATTGTATGCCTGCTGTCCCTCTGGGACCCTCATGAAAAGGAGGTATTTATGTCCCTGCCTGTGCCCATAAACGAATTGCCCCCTAAAGTAAATATAATATATAAAGCCAAGTCTGGCTCCAAAGTCATGCTATGTGCCTCCCTCTGGCTATAGAGGAAGTTACTCATGCTTATCAGAAGGCCAAATTTGGTGTGGCATTATTAGGTTGCAGGCAATATGGTAATGGGAGCGAGAGAAGTGGTTTTAACCAACAGAGAATGTCTCTGAGCCAGCTGGCTGCCAGGGAAAGTGTATATTACCTTGAGCTCAGATAACTTACATAAATGTAAAGAGAAGCCAGATCCTTCGAGAATTGGCATCATATCACTAGTTCGTGCAGGGGAAGTGGTTAAATACATCAATGTGAAAATACATTTTCACTTCTATGGCATGGAAGTTGAAAAAAATATAATTTATTTTAGTTTATTTTATTGCTCTAAATCAATCAGGAATTACTAAACTCCCATGAGGAAACCAAATATGCAGTAATTCAGCCATGTGACATGATTGTGACCACATTACAAGCTAGACAATGAGATAGGGCAATAGAGAAGGAAAGTCAGGTTGAAATTATATGGCTTCGTGGCTGAACAATGCCATTTATTTCCTCTCCCTGATGTACAGCTTCTGCCTGTGAGCCATCAGTTCTATCCAATTCTTTTCTATTTCTCCAGGTTCTTCAGAATATTTGTGTCTGATGTCAGTTATTAGTTCAATTGCATTGTTAGAGTTAAATAACATTGCTTTGAAGCCATGATTGTCTGGATTAAAATGCAGACTCTGCTGCTTGCTGGCTGTGTGGCTTTATACAGCCTTTCTGAGCCCAGCTTTTTTAATGAAAACATCATACAATCTATATTAAAAAGTTCGATGGGCCAGGCACAGTGGCTCACGCCTATAATCCCAGCACTTTGGGAGGCCGAGGCCAGCAGATCATAAGGTCTAGAGATCGAGACCAGTCTGGCCAACATGGTGAAACCTCGTTTCTACTAAAAAGACAAAAATGAACAGCGCATGGTGGCAGGCACCTCTAGTCCCAGCTACTTGGGACACTGAGGCAGGAGAATCGCTTGAATGCGGGAGGCAGAGGTTGCAGTGAGCCGAGATTGCCCCACTGCACTCCAGCCTGGTGACAGAGCAAGACTCCGTCAAAAAAAAAAAAAAAAAAGTTAGATGACACCTGAAACACAGAGTAGTTTCATGGAAAGTGAAGATTTGAAAGCAGATCATCATTCTAAGATATGTCATGAGAAAACAACTCATCAAAAACACTTTTGCTAATTATTTTAAGAGAAAGGATTAAACCGAGGTATATTTTGTTAATTACTATCCTAAAACTTTGTGTTTACCATGTGTTGGCATAATAGAAGACATAATTTTTCCCAAAGGCGTCAAACTTGTCCTTGATACTCAAGTGAGGATACTGGTCAGATGTTATTGATTTTGATTTTAAATTCAGAAATAGAAACATGTGAGGCACTGTGGCTAACGCCTATAATCTCAGCACTTTAGGAGTCAAGGCGGGAAGATCACTTGAGCCTGGAAGATTGAGGCTGAAGTGAGCCATGATTGCACCACTACACTCCAGCCCAAGCTAGAAAGAGACCCCATCTCTAAAAAGAGAGAGAGAGAGAAAAGAAATAATTTAAAGTTTCAGAAAGACTTCTGAATCTTAAAAAATTAAACATAAGTCTCTATGAAAACATAAGCAATAGTGTCATACTATTGTATGAGTAGTCTCTTCTTTTCTTTCTCTCCCAAGGATATCCTTCTCAGCCTAAAACACTTTTGTCGACAGTTAGCCCAATATCCACCACATTTTACATCTGCTAAGAATACTAACTTACATTTTCAGTTCAAACAACATTTCAATAATATACAAGGCGGAAGAATCAGGATTGATTCAGCCAATTGAAACTTTGTATACTGAGGCATTTGCAGTAAATCTAGTAAAAATCTTTGGATTTTCCAGAAACTTAAAGCAGTCTATTTGTGTGTGTCTCCCTGTTTTGTTTGTTTGTTTTGTTGTTGGTTTTTAGGTGGGGTCTCGCTCTGTTGCCCAGGCTGGAGTGCAGTGGCGCAATCAGAGCTCACAGCAGCCTCTGCCTCCCAGGCTCAGGTGATCCTCTCACCTCAGCCTCCTGAGTAGCTGGGACTACATGTTTCATTCACTGTATCATCTCAAAGCTTAAATAAGAGCCTGTGGAGCCCCAGACGAAGTTGGAGTAGGAAGAGTGGTGTCAAACTTTTGAAGAGTAAGTTTTAAACTGAGCATTCCAAGAAGTAACTGGTGTTTCCTCTTCCTCTTGCCGACTGGAGAAACTGAAGGACAGAGCACTTAAAATTTCCCAACCCCATTCAGTGGAAAAGGAAACATACTGTGGAAAGAATTGCTAGCAATTGTAGTCAGTGTCCATCTCTATGGATTTGGTGTGGAAATTTACATTACAACAAGTGAAAAACAATACAATGGGCATGAATTCTGCTTCCTTTGGTGATTTAAAAACAAATCTGGATCTGGATCTGGATATATGTGCTTTAGAAACTGTCATTTGTCAACTTGGTTGTTGCTATATGGCGTTTGTAGAGCTTGACTTGTGCTTGTCTTAAAAAAAAAAAAAAAAGCTTCTTAAAACTGTATGCCTTTATCAGAAGTCGCCCCTCGGCTGTTTACAAGTGCCATGGTTACAGACCTGCTAGACTGATGATATTCACATGCAGGAAACAATGCAAGGAAAACAGGATTTGCACGGCTCCGACTGCACTGGCCCAAGAATTCCAGGAAGTGATTGTACTTTATGAAACCGTCTGTGCTCCGCTAGATTGTCTATAGCTTTTAAGGTCAAGTCCTATCACAGCGAGTTTGCAATGCCCTTTGTAACAAGGCAGAGTGTTTATGAAGCTGAGTACATGCTGTATTGTTTATCAGCCCAGGCAGTTGAAAGGTGCGATATTCCAATCTCGTGGTTCAGGATGGCACTGGGAATCGATCACAGGCTTTTCTGACATAGGCTTGGGATTAGTTCAAAGAGTCCCTGGCAACAGTGACCACGCAACAGTCCAGCACATGGAGAAAGTCACGAAGCCCACAGTCCCTGACAAGAGAGATGCGTTCATGTGGGAGATCAATGTGGGGAGCACTGTGAGTTTATGTTTTAAGATCCCTGTGCTGCCTGCTGTGGCTGAGAGTCTCCTTGGAGAGGGAAAGGTGCTGCAGTACAGTAACTGCTGATTCCGAGAGTACGGAAAGGAGAGTGAGACAACAATGGAATTTATTTCTTCGTAAGAGAGTTGGGAGGCAGCCAGGCATTCCAGGGCCTTGCTCTCTAATTCTTTGATTTCTCTACAGTGCATAATGTCTAGAGACTCCTGTTGCCTCTGGACTCGGGGATACTGGAGCCGGACAGTGGACGCCCAAACTGCTCACGTTACTCCACGGCCTTGCCTAATCTCTTTGTAGGCGCCAGGCTGGACGTGACTGACCAGACCCCTGCTTGCTCCCTCTCCGTGAATGATGTTGGTCCCTGAAGCTAGGTTAAACAAGCAATAGTCCATAGCTATTGTTAAGGACGCTGTCATGATGGAATCAGCTGGGTACTGGGCATCCTTTCCACTAGGAGTGATGGCTGCTAGCCAGGCATCTGTGAACTTTCTGGAGACAGTTAGGTGTTGTGTACCAAAGTCATGGCACCTTAGGGGCAAGCATGATATCCCGTGTTTTCAGATGGATGGACTGAATGAACCTCAGTGAGTGACTGCTGATGTCCAATCAATCAATATCGATTTAATGAACAGGTTGCAGTAAAAAAGCCTGCCAAAACCCACACAATCAAGACAAGAGTGACTTCTGGTTGTCCTCACTGCTACGCTCCCACCAGCACCATGATAGTTTGCAAATGCCATGGCATGTCACATTATAAGTCAAGTGACTTGCCATTAGAGACTTTCTTCAAGGGAGACAAAATAAATGACAACAATGAAATACTTTGTATCCACTTGCCACATTCTGTGTCTCATACTGGCTTTTGAAGGTCTGGTTTTGCAATGTAGGGTTGTATTTTACTGCCTGAATTTTATTTTATTTCTAAATTCTTAGGCATCTTGAGGTTCATCACTTGATAGGTACTCTGTGGACTAACATCACATAGCTATTATCAAGCCTTTTAATAAAACTGTTATTTTTTTCTAGTAGACTCATAGAGGACCATTGTTGGATGTCTTATGGGCATAACTACCTCAAAAAGGGTTGCTTATCACTGGCCGAAACACTTAAGTAAATAAAAATTAAAAGTGCCGCTCATCAGGTAAGAAGAGTCCTGAAACCTCTGTTTTGGTCTTGACTGTACCATTAACTCATAGGAAATTTTACCACCCCCAATTACAGACATTGGGATAATCATTCCCTGCACCTTTGTTTTTCCTCGGCAAAAAGAGGTGCTTTAAATGTATAATTGATCTATAGGGGATTTCCCATCTAGGAGGATTGAATCTCTGACACTTGGCTTCTAAATCAGAAGACTCAGGGGTGTTTGGACCAGAGCAACTCCATCTTGAATATGAGCTAGGTAAAATATGGCTGAGACTTGCTGGGCTGCATTCTCGGTGAGTTAGGCATTCTAAGTCATAGGATGAGATAGGAGCTTGCACAAAATACAGGTCATAAAGACACTGCTGATGAAACAGGTTGCAGTAAAAAAGCCTGCCAAAACCCACACAATCAAGACAAGAGTGACTTCTGGTTGTCCTCACTGCTACGCTCCCACCAGCACCATGATAGTTTGCAAATGCCATGGCATGTCAGGAAGTTACCCTATATGATCTAAAAAGAGAAGGCATGATTAATCCACCCCTTGCTTAGCATATCATCAAGATATAACCATAAAAGTGGACAACCAGTAGCTCTCAGAGCTGCTCTGCTTATGTACGCCATTCTTTTATTCCTTTACTTTTTTTAATAAACTTGCTTTCACTTTGCTCTATGGACTCACCTCAAATTCTTTCTTGTGCAAGATCCAAGAACCTTCTCTTGTGGTCTGGATCAGGATGGGTATGAAAATTTGAGGAGAAATATCACCATGGGGAGAATAATAATTAATAATTATTTACTTTGTAAATATGAAGTATTTTTAATAATTTTTTCACATTTATTAAATCCTTAGAAAAATTCTAGGAATTTGATATTATGATTTTTAATGAACAAAATAAGGAAACTGAAGTTTGTAAAGTCCTTAAATGACTTGCGAAAGATACTGATTAAGAGGTTGAGTCTACAACAAACCAAGCTCTTGGGCTCCAAAACTAGGGCCCCTAAAAGGATCCACCTGCGGGGGAGGAAGTGTCTAATTGGAAAGAGGATGAACTAAAAGCACATTCAGTCTTGGTTTTTCTAGCTATACATATAACGTTTAGTCTTCTCTATGTTTTAGGTAGCATAAATACAAAAGGTCATGGGCCCTGCGTAAGAATGTTTTCTGATTTTAAACGTGCTAATTTTATTTTTTTTACCCTGTTAAGGCATGTATACTTGAGAGGGAAAGGAAATTATGGAGTTATTTATTTGAGGTATATCTAAGTTTTTTTTTAAGTACATTAGAAATTATAAAAACTGTATTCTATGCCCTAATGCTCTCAACACATTATCAGATTATGTAAATAAATACCTGGGCAAACTGCTTTATTTATTCAATGTTTATGCAGTTAGAGTTAAGAAAAATGCTATATTTAGGCTTGGCATGGTGGTGCATGTCTGTAGTCCCAGCTACTCAGGTGGCTATGACAGGAGGATTGCTTGAGCCCAGAGGTTCATGTTCAACTTGAGCAACACAGCAAGACCCCATCTTTCTCACTTAAAAACAAACAAAGAAACAAACAAACAAAAATCTGTATTTAAAAATTATAGGAAGCAACAAAGACAGTTTTCAGAGAAAAAATATTGTTTATAATTCTTACATTAGAAAGAGGAAAGTCTTAAAATTGAGTGAACTAAATACCCAACCTAAAAAAATTTGACAAAGAAGAGCACAATAAACCCAAAGAAAGGAACAAAAAAAGATAATAGAAATTAGTACAAAAACAAATGAAACAGAAAGTAAAATTTCAAAAAGTTAAAAATTGTTCCTTAAAAAGATAAATGTTTGGTGATATTTACCCCCCAAAAAGGAAAGAATATAAAAAAAATAGCATTAGGCATAAAAGAGAATATTCTTATTCTTTCCATATACATTAAAAAGGAAACAAAAAGAATATTGTGAACAACCTCAGGCCAACAAGTTGTGAACAGATGAACTATATGTATTTGTAGAAAATATTACATAAAAATAACTTAAGAGGAACTAGAAATCCCTTGTATAGTAAAATCTAATTCAATCTGTAGTTTAAAATCTTGTCACACAGGAATACCACGCCAGAAGAGTTTACTCATGCTCCCAAACATTTCTTACATAAATTCTAGGACAGAAAAAAAGGAACACTTCCCAGCATATTTTATGAGAGTTGCATAACCTTGATATAAATGCTAGCCAAGGACAGAACAAAATAGGAAAACTACAGATCAGGATTATTGTAATTCACTACTTTAACAAGTTAAAAGAGATTAAACCATATAATTACATCCATAGTTGCAAAAAAGATGTTCAGTAAAATCAATAAACATTCATGATAGTACTTTCATAAAAGTAGAAAGAGAATGAGTAAAAAGACTTAGGAAGGAAATGTCTTTAACTTCATAAAGAAGACCTACAAAACTCTAGGGCAAATATGATATATAATAGTAAAAGTTTCAAGTATTCTTTTTAAATCATGAACAGGACAAGGATGACCAGTCTTACAACTTCTTTTTCACACTACAGTTGAAGTCTCAACTATCAAGACAAAACAAGAAAAAGAGAAGTTCTAAGAATTACAAGGAAAGAAATCAACTTCTTCCTCTTCTTCTTCTTCTTCTTATTATTATTATTATTACTTGAGACAAGATCTCACTCTGTGGCCCAGGCTGGAGTGGAGTGGTGCCATCGTAGCTTACTGCAGCCTTGCTCCTGAGTTCAAGTGATTCTCCCACCTCAGCCTCCCAAGTAGCTGGGACCACAGGCATATGCCACCACACCTGGCTACTGTTTCTTTATTTTTGTAAGGACAGGGCTCTCCATATATTACCCAGGATGGTCTCGAACTCCTGGACTCAAGCAATCCTTCCATCTCAGCCTCCCAGAGTGCTGGGATTACAAGCATAAGCCATCATACCCAGCTCAACCTCTCATTATTAACAGGTGACATTGTTTAAATAGATAAATATCAGCAAATAAATTATTTAAATTAAGAAAATTGACAAATTAATGAATAAACAAAAGCAATTTTATATATTTGAAAAAATCAGATAGAAAATGTAATTTAAAATATCTTTTACAAAAGTAATAAATTATATAAAATACATAAACACCTAGGAATAAATCTAAGAAAAGGCATGTAAGACACCTATAGAGAAGGAGAGAGCTTTTTGAAGTTCAGTAAATTACTCAGTTATGGAAAAATATACCATGTTCTTGGATAAAACGATTCATATCATAAAGTTATCCATTCTTTTCTAATGGACATAAATGCAAGTGTAATGGACATAAATGCAAGTATAATTATGATAACAACTCCAACAGGCTTTTTCATGGAACATGGCAAGTTGATTTTGAAATTTCTATAAAGGGTAAAGGGTAACGGATGGCCAAAATGCTCCTAAGGAAGAAAAACAAGGAATATGTCCCATTACATATTGAAACATTGTAAAACTATAGTTATTAACTTATTAACAATGTGATATTGCAGATTAATAAAGAAATAGGCCAAAGCAACAGAATGGGACATTTAGAGACAAATTCACAGATATATGAAAATTTGATTTATGGAGGGGGTAGTATTTGAGATCAATGAGAAAAAGATAAACTATTCAACAAATGCACAATACACAAACACCAAATTCAGAGAGGATTAAGGCATAAATGTAAAAGTCAAAACCATATAATCCCCAAAAAAGAATGTAGGGCATATCTATAAACAAAATTTAAAATGCACAACTCTGTAGAATAAAATTGAAGAATTCAATGACTTTAAAACTAAAAAGTCTTCTTTGTCAAAAGGGTGAAATGAAGAACTATGGAGCAGCAAACAAATCATATATATATAAGTAAATAAAATTTAGTTAATATTTTTATCTATCACTATTCCTAATTTGGTTATTTAAAGAGCTCCAAGCAAGTATTAAGAAAAAGAGAAATGACCCAATAGAAAAATGGACAAAAGACCCAAAGAAGGAATTCCAAAGAAAAGGAAACATATATGGCCCATAAACACATGGAAAGAAACTCAGCTTCATCATTAATCAGAGAAGCACAAATACAAATCACAGTGAAGTTTTATGATATTGCAATTCACACTCACTAGACTGGGAGTAAAACCAGACAGTAGCACATGTTAAGAGGATGTTGAGCAATGAGATTTCTCATCTACATCTGGTGGGAGTTTAAATATTATGTACTACAACCGGCCGGGTGCAGTGGCTCATGCCTGTAATCCTAGCACTTTGGGAGGCCGAAGCCTGCAGCTCATTTGAGGCCAAGAGTTCCAGATCAGCCTGGTCAACAAGGCAAAAAACCCATATCTACAAAAAATACAAAAAGTAGCCAGGCGTGGTAACATGCACCTGTAATCCCAGCTACTGGGGAGGCTGAGGTGGGAGAATGGCTTGAGCCCAGGAAGTCAAGGCTGCAGTGAGCTGTGATAGCAGCACTGCAGCACTCCAGCCCAGTGACAAGTGAGACCCTGTCTCAGAGACAAAAAAGGAGAGTAAATACATTCATAGGAAGGATTATTGTGCAACAGTGAAAATTTAGTGAGCTACAGGCACAGGCATCAACAGGACGACTTCCCAAGACATAATTTTGAGCAGGAGGAGCAAGTCCCAGGAAAATATAAATTAAAAATTTCAATTCATATAAATTCCCACCAAAGAAAAACCTAAACTATATTTTGTTTCAGGTTATATACAAATGTGTTAAAACCATAAAGAAAAGCAGGGAATGATGAACGCAAAATTAGGGACAGTGGTTACCTCTGATGAGGGGCGGGAGAAGCAGCCTTTGAGGTTTACCCAGGAAGATTTAAGGTGTGGCATATATTCCATTTCTAAAGCTCGGTGGTGGGTATGTGGGTGTTCATTCTGTCACTATTCTTTTTTTTTTTTTTTTTTTTGACACGGAGTCTCACTCTATCGCCCAGGCTGGAGTGCAGTGGCGCGATCTCGGCTCACTGAAAGCTCCACCTCCCGGGTTCACGCCATTCTCCTGCCTCAGCCTCCCGAGTAGCTGGGACTATAGGTGCCCGCCACCTCGCCCGGCTAATTTTTTGTATTTTTAGTAGAGACGGGGTTTCACCGTGTTAGCCAGGATGGTCTCGATTTCCCGACCTCGTGATCCACCCGCCTCGGCCTCCCAAAGTGCTGGTATTACAGGAGTGAGTCACTGTGCCCGGCCTATCACTATTCCTTAGAGTGCGGTTGTATTTTAGATTCTTCTGTGTATATGTGATATACTCCACAACAAAAATAAATCTATACTTTTCATGGCCTTGTCATGTACAGAAACCCCTCAAAATACCCTTATCCTTTACCGCTGGACCATTTGGGTGGGAAATGTTTAAAAACCCCTATCTTCAGTGTAAACAATACATACAAAGGAGACTACAAAACTTTTATGTGACATTTAAGGAATAACACTTAAGAACTAGAATATTGCCAGCATTTCAGAGCCACCTTCCTCACCTGGTAAATCTCCATGATCATGTCCTCTTCCCTCCCTCCTTCCTTCATCAGTGTGAAGGATTAGTTTTAAGATTTGAATGGACAAGATGATAGAACACGAGAGAACCTACTGACTGTCCAGGTGAGCACAGAGGCTCAGAGCATAGGAATTTAGTGAATGCCACTGTCAACATACTTCACATAGTTGGCAGTTTTGCCTAACATGGTCTCTGCCTGCAGAATTGCCACAAGTTGGAAATCCCACATCAGTCACCACTTCCTTGGGGACATTAGTTGTTCATGTAAAATTCCGAACAATGGAAGTTGGCTTTTAATCCACACGGAAATGGAACACAAAGACAGAGCCCTAGAAGTGGAGTGTGAGTGCTGAGGATTTTCCCTAAAGCCTCTTCCCTTCCACATGTATTGATGTGTGATGTGTTGGTTAAGTATTTGGAAAGCACAGCAGGTTTTAGTAATTATTCTTTTCTCTAAAAAGAACAATTTGCTCTTAGAAGAATGACAGTTTTCTTCCCTTACTATGTGAAAGCACCCTCTGAATCCCTAAAAAGCAGAGATCTTTTGTAGGGATACACTCAAGTGTGAAAAACTGAAAAGCAGAGCCAGTAATGGTAATAATGGACAGAAAATTAAAGACAGCTGTCACCTCTGGCAAGGGGAGGGAGGAGGACATGGAAATTTACCAGGTGGGGAAGGTGGTTCTGAAATACTGGCAATATTCTATTCTTAAGTGTTATTCTTTAAATGGCACATAAATGTTTCATAGTCTCCTTTGTACGTATTGTATATGTCACAATACATTTTTATTTATTTTACCTGAAGTTCTATCTAGTTGCCAAAAAAAAAGCAGAAGTGAAAAAAGGGTTTCCAAAGAACCAGGATCAGAATGAAGTAGACCAGCAGGAGAGAGGTTTTTCTTTTTTCTGATTTTTAAATTCTAATTTTTGTGGGTATATAGTAGCTGTATATATTTCTAGGTTCCAAGAGACGTTTTGATACAGGCATGCAATGTGACATAAGCACATCACAGAGAATGGGGTCTCCTCAAGCATTTATCCGGAGAGAGATTTTTCGTGTACACCTATACTCTTCAGGTTTCAGCCTTTTAAATACGTAACTTTCACAAGAGATGTTTTGAATGTTTTCCCTTGACCTTGAGAAAGAAAAGCATTTGCTGAGATGTTGCCTATTGAGTGAAAGGGAGGGGAATCCTAGAGGAGAGGCCACTGAGTTTACTACCCAGTTGACGCACAAGAAGCAACTTGAGAAGGACTCCAAAAGCAGCAGGTCAAGGGGAAACCAGCATTGAATCAGGTACCTGGAAGTGGGGTGAATGTAAGTGCCAGTTTGCCTGCAATCCCCCCCGCCATGTATTCCTGTCCCAGAGTAATTATTAACAACACTCTTGTTAGTGGCAGCAAATTCGTACGGGTCTGCAGCAACCTCAGCTCTTGCCTCCTCAGAAGAAATCATTCGACTGAGGGGCCTATAGCAGAGTGAGAAACCGAGGCAAGTTTGAGAGCAGGAGTGAAGGTTTGTTAAACAGCTTCGGAACAGGAACAAAAGGGAACAAAGCACAACAAGAGGGACAAGTGCGCAAGGTAAGAGATCAAGTGCGCTGTTTGACTTTTTTCACTTGGGGTTTGATATGTTGGCACGTTTCTGAGGCTTTGTGCCTCTTCTTCCCTGATCCTTTACTTAGGGCAGGCTGTCTGCATGAGCAGGGACCTCCAGCTCTTGGGAGGAGCCACATGGGCAGTGTGTTTAGTGGAGCTGTGCGCATGCTCACTTGAAGCATTCTTCCCTTACCGGTCGAGTGTTCCCATAAGGTCATATCCAGTTAAACTCTGCCATTTTGCCTCTTAGTTTGTAGGTGTGACCCTACTCGCCCAGTTCCTGAGATCTTACTGGGAAGCTGCTGATCACCAGTTTCAGGTGTTTCTATTGAGAGACTGCCTTTCCCTGCGTGGGTTGCAGCCAATTATTGTTTTCTAGAGACAATTAACAACTACCTGACTATCACCTGATGGTCGTCTGACTTTCCCACACAGGGGAGTGGGGAAGCCTCTCTTACCCGGCTCATCTCTGCCTGACTACCTACTGTAACACTTCTTTCACTTTCAAAAGTGTCCAAATTTGACCATAAATAATGTGGTCAACCTGTACATACAGGAAGAAATACAATGTGCTGTGGGAGAAGAAGGGCTCATCCAGGAAGACGTCTTAAAAAGGGAGTATCTAGGGCTTAGATGCTGTGGCTCTAATTGGCAAAGAAATGTGGTAAAACTCTAAAAAAAACTTAGAGGAAACGAAGAAGGAGGAGGAAAATTATTTTTGTGTTTATTTAGAGCTATACAAAAAAAAAAAGAAAAACACAATGTAAGTAGTTATTTTTTTGACCAACTTTTCTTCTGCTTTGAGCTTCTGAAGAGCATGCCTGGGCTTTCTTTCACCTCAATTTTGTTTTCATCTGAGATAAGTAAAAGATATATGGGAACTAGCATTATCTAAGTTGATTTAGAGATTAGGGTGAGTCCATTTCCAGCTCTTCATCTTGCCTTTGGAGGAAAGGCTGGAAGCTTCCTACTCCTTCACATCACAGAGCTTGTGACCTGTAATTTTTGCTGTTTCTCAATCTGCATTCTTGTGGCTTTGTTCATTAATGTCATGCTGTAATTTATGAGCTTTCCTCTTTTGACCCTTTAAGAGAACTTTATCAGCATTCTCTAATTTTATTAACAAAAGAAAAGAAACTATTTTTAGGAACGATGATTACATAAGGCTGAACCCAGACCATCCCAACCACATGTTGCGGTTCTGCAAAGTGGTCCCGTGAGGTAGTTGCTCCCACACGTGGTCTCAGCTCAGAAGTCATTGTTTTTGCAAACGTTGTCCTTTAAGGAGGAACAAGGTGCAGAACTTTTGTTTCTCTTTTCCTTTCTTTTGAAATATCAATTTGCATATAACCATATGGTAAATAACAGCCTATGGGAAAAAGGGAAAGGGATGGAGAGTTAAATGGAGGAAGTAGTAAACAGAAAAAGTAACAGGTCACACAGAAACCAGGAAACTACAAATTATAATGATTGTGCTTCCGTTTTCTTCCTGCATCTGTTCTTTCGAAACAGGGGCTAAATTGGGATGGGTAAGATCTAATTGGTATTTCCCCTAGATGCAACATCTTTGTGAATTTGTGGATGGGACCAGATAAGAAACTCGTGGAGGAAGGAGATTCAAATGAGCAGATTTCAGTATCCTTCAGGCAAACCCAGCCTTGAGTACCTCTCAGCCTTCAGAGATCCCAGGAAAATCATAAATGATGGAGTCACTAGGAGATAAACAATGTAATTTGACTCAAGAGAATAGATAGAAAATCAGACACACTAGGAAAAAAAAACAACCTGCTATTTGTAAATTTATTCATGGTGGTTAAGATAAATAACAGCAATCAAATGGTTTAGTTACACGGAGGAAAATTTTATTTACTGGTCCCAGGCATGCTAAGCTCTGAATACCAATTTCCTGGGTGCAAGAGGATCACCTAGAATTATTGTAAAAAGTTGCATCATATCCAGGAGATATTTATCAGCAAAAAGACTCACACAACAGGTTTAAATTGATGAATGCCCACTCTGATGGCTCAGTAAATATTGTTAGTGATGCCTTAATTTTTCTTGGTTTTAAGGATGTCTTTCTTCCATATAAGCACTTCACTTCTCCCTTTTAGTTGCTTCCTATAAGAGTAATGAATTCATATGTTAGACTTTCACTGGACATTTCATGGCAAAAGGAATATCGACCCAGTATTGACATTAATAATACATATAAAGGAGAATGGCAGGAACACCTACAAAAATCTCTCCCTATCAACACAGACTCCAGCAAAGGTCATAGTAGAGTGGAACATTTACAGAGAGGTGAAAGGTATTGACAGAGATTAGCATGGAGCAGGGAAGAGAGACATACAATTTGTGTTTTAGAGTATGGCTGTCCCTCATATACATGCTTGTTCAATTTTTATTAAGGCAGTGTACCAAGTGTTTATTTTTTTCCCACTGCTCCAGATAATGAGCAAGGTCATCTCTTTCCCAGAGTGGAAAAGGTGGTGATGGTGGCTTCCTCCTTGAGAAACTAGCTGAGCCTATTAGCAGGGAAGCCACTCAGAAGGAAGGGTTCCATGTGTCAGGACGGATTCTTTCTTCTTAATATTTGAGCTCATTTGCTTCTCTAGACAAAGAGTAGTCTCTCTCCTTTTTAAAACAAATACATTGGGAGGAGTCCTATTTTAAGTGTTGTTGACTTTTGGATTAACTGTTAAGGTGGTGTTTGGGACAAATTAGAATACAGTCAGCTGAGGGCAGAAGGGGAAGGCTACTGATGGGTATGGGAAGTGGAGCTGAAGACAGATGACAGAGACATCAGGAGACAGAAAATGATGGAAGAGAATAGAAGTGGGAAGAAGATGAAGATTAATTTCACTGATTTAAAAATTTTGTCTAAATTAATTCTGGCCATTCTTCTGGGAATTTGCTCATGCTTTTCCATGCAATGTGTGGTTCCGGGGCAGACATTTATTGATCACCTGCAATGTTCCAGGCACTTGATTCAAACCTAGTGATTCAAAAGTGAGTAAGTTATAGGGATGGCTTCTATCACAGATAGCATGCTAGAGGAAATGGCATCTAACGTGAGCTTTGAAGAGTGAATAAGCATTCACAAAGGAGGCAGTAGCATGGAGCAGGATGGGGCCATTTGTGATTCCCAACTCAAATGAACACTCAAACATAGCTTGTAGTTTTTCCAACTCTTCCTCAGAGTCACTAACTCTATACTTTGTATTGTTGAGCCTTCAACACTGCCCTATATCTATTTACTGTCAGGATATAAACTAATTTTCTGTTTCTCAAAAAAAGGGGGACCACCGTTCATGAAAATCTTCCATTTCTTTTTGCCATCACCTATCCATCCATATCTCCCTCCACCCCATCACCTAGTCTCATAGGAAAATGTATTCCCTCTTCCTCCTTGAAAAAAACCAAGCTTTTCTTCAAGTCACTGAGACCCAGACCTTTCATATCTCACCTGAAAGCTATGAAATCATTGTCTCCATTATCTTTGCATCTTTGTCCTCTTCCTTAGGTTCAGCATGAACAAAAGCTCAGATCTTCTCCATTTCAAAAAGCAAACATGCATGTGCACACATGCACACACACACAGAGAAACTCTTCTTAAAATAATCCCAAACTGTTTTTCCCCTACCAGTACTTACATTGTTTTATTAATCTCCTCATTGAAAAATCAATGAACTCCATCTTAATTCTCATTCTAACTGACCTTTCTGCACCACTGGATATTGCTGATCTTTTCTTCCTTCTTAGAATGCTCTCCTTTCTTTCTTTTTTTATTTGAGACGGAGTCTTGCTCTGTCACCCAGGCCGGAGCGCACTGGTGTGATCTCGGCTCTCTGCAAGCTCTGCCTCTCAGGTTCACGCCATTCTCCTGCCTCAGCCTCCCGAGTAGCTGGGACTACAGGCACCTGCCACCACACCTGACTAATTTTGGGTTTTTTTGTATTTTTAATAGAGACAGGGTTTCACCGTATTAATCATGATGGTCTTGATCTCCTGACCTCGTGATCTGCCCGCCTCGGCCTCCCAAAGTGCTGGGATTACAGGCATGAGCCACTGCACCCAGCCAGAATGCTCTCCTTTCTAAGTAAGACACTCATGGAATACTCTCCTTTCTGAAATGTTGACTCCTTACCAGTTCCCTTCCTTTCAGCTATCTCCTCCTAACTTATTGTTCCTTATCCCTTAAATGTTCGTAGTCTCCAGGGTTCAGACCTTGACCCAATTCTCACTCCATTACCTTTCCCAAGCAATTTTATTCACTTGTAGGGCTTACTCTCTCTGGCTTCTCACACTGAACCAACAGCAATTTATGTTAGATCTTCCTTCCTAACATCCGTCAATTATAACCCCCTTTCTATATCCCATCTACTGTCATTACTCAGCTTTGGCCATCCTCATCTCCCACCTGGTTTAGAATAAAAGCCTCCTAATGCATCTCTCTGCCTCTTCTGGCTACGCTCCAATTCTTTAAAGCTGTGCAAGAGTGATGTTTCTAAGTGATAAATCTTATCTCTCTGCTATCCTTCTTAAAATACTTGAGCAGTTCCTCATTGCTTTCAGAAGAAAGTCCATATCCTTATCAAAATTCTCACTGTGATGCAGCAAAGTATTTAAGACTTAACAATATACTTTTCTGATGTCGCCTCCCCTTCCTTACCCACCAAGCATATACTTGGGAAGATTTTTCATCATGATTTTTCAATCATGCCATGATTTTCAAACCTCATGTTTTTCTTCTGCTTAAAGTTGAGCCTGGAATACCTTAAATTTACTTACTTGAAAAAAACTGCATTTATTCTTCAAAATACAAATAAAATACTTTCTCTCTGAACCATTTCTTGATATTCCTCCTTACTCGTTCCACTGTGCAAATACACATATCCCAACCAAAGTTAGTTATTATTTCCTCTATACCCCTATCATATTTATTTCCTTCCACTACTTATCACTCATACCAGATTGTTTTATGGCTCTATGATCGCTGTGTTCCTCCTGGGAAATTAAAGACTTAATGCAGCATGACATGGACAGTTAATGTCACAACCAGAACAACAATGATCTAGAGTGCATAAGCCAGTTAACCGTCTCTTAGGCCATGCTGTGTGGTTGATATCATCCTGCCGGAAGGGAAAGACACAGATCTGATAACCTCTGTAAGTCTCCGTCTGCTACCGCCATGATTCTATGAATAACCTCTTTAAACGTTGCTTCACCACAGAATCTACATAGCTGATGCCTTTGTTTTCTAAAGGCTACCCTGGGAACAGCAGCAGGAAAAACAGCATCTCTCTCACCACATCATAGGCATCATTAATGAAGGTGATATCTTGGTAGTGTTCAGACTTGCCATCATTCCTAGACACCTGGATAAACCGAATGATATTTTTAGGGCTTCCCCATAAACTGAATCATTTTGAAAAGTGCCCCAGTGACCAAAGTGGTTGGGTTTTCTGAGTGTTGATTTACTGTGGCTTACGGGGTAGTTGAATGAATTAATTGTGCTTAATTTAGCTATTAGTTCAAAGATCTTTCTGAAGATCAGTCCAATATCAAAGTCCTTCTAAAGTGTACAGAGCTTTTTCTTTTCTAAAATGGGAATTGGGATGGAGATGTGGTTACAAATCTAGTGAACTTACATATTTTAATCTAATTGCAGATACTAGAAAACCCAATTGTAAGTAAACTATAAAAAGACACACTTGTGCAAATAGAACTGTTTGTAAAGAATTTAAGTTCCTTGGATAAATAATTATTTTAAGCAATAGTTTTATAATATGGAACGGAATTCTGGGTGTCATGTGCAAAAGATATGATCCACAAAACATGATAGCACTTCGGCTTTGAAAATTTATCGTGCTCTTTGGGGGATCTGGGGGAGTGAAGCATGTGAAAATTTTGGGTCCAAAAGCCTAAGCCTCTCCTGAAGTTCCTCTTTAACTGCTTATATGACCTACAGGAAGACAACCACCTGGTATGTCATTTTCCCCTAGTAAAATATGGGTTAAAAACACCTATGAGGCCGGGCGTGGTGGCACAAGCCTGTAATCCCAGCACTTTGGGAGGCCGAGACGGGCGGATCACGAGGTCAGGAGTTCGAGACCATCCTGGTTAACACGGTGAAACCCCGTCTCTACTAGAAATACAAAAAACTAGCCGGGCGAGGTGGCGGGCGCCTGTAGTCCCAGCTGCTCCGGAGGCTGAGGCAGGAGAATGGCGTGAACCCAGGAGGCTGAGCTTGCAGTGAGCTGAGATCCGGCCACTGTACTCCAGCCTGGGAGACAGAGCCAGACTCCGTCTCAAAAAAAAAAAAAAAAAAAAAAAACACCTATGAATTAGGTATGATAAGTGAAATAGAAGTTTCCTGGGTTCTTAGGAGAAGTCAAACATTCTAAGGCTGAGGTGTCTGGGTCTCTGTTGTATCATTTACTCATTGAGCACGTGTTATTTGTCAAGCATTAGTCTAAGCTCTGGGGATGAACAGACAACTAAAGAGACAAAAATTCTGGGGACTCCTAGAGGGAGGAGAAGTGGAGGAAGGCAAAGGCTGAGAAACTACCTACTGGGTGCTATACTCGCTACCTGGGTGACAAGATCATTCATACCTCAAACCTCAGCATCATGCAATGTACCCATGTAACAAACCTGCACACGTAACCCCTGAATCTAAAATAAAAGTGGCAATTATAATTTTAAAAAGAGTTACTTCATGGGAGAGGAGAAAAGCAAGCAACAAACAAAGAACTAAATAAAGTAGGTATTAGAAGATGGGAAGATGGGAGGTGGTGTGGAGAACAATAAAACGGGGAAGGGGGCCGGGCAATCCTGCGGGTTGTGGTGGATTTCGATTTTCAATATAAAGCTGAGAAAGGATCTCACAAAGAGTGACTTTTCAGAAGCACATGAGGAGGTGAGTGAGGTAAGGTGAGAACATGAGGATATCTGGAGAAAGAGCAGCCCAGGCAGAGAGAATAAAGGCATGGGAGATTTGAGATGCAAATGTAACTGTGTTTTCAGGGAATAGTTTAAAGGCCGGCATGGCTGCATGGTGGAAAAGAGTGAGTTAGCAGGGGGCGAGATGTATACAGCCTTGGAGCCTATTGAAAGGATTCGCTTCTCTGAGGGAGATGAGAGCCATTGGAGCATTTGATGCAGGGGAGGAACATGGTCTAACTTGCATCTTGAAGTATCCCTCTAGTTACTGTTTTGAGAATAGATTTGTGGGGAGTTTCCCAGGTGGAAGCGGTTAGGAGGCAGTGGCAGTAGTGCAGTTAGTGCCACGGACCAGGGAGGTAGCAATGGAAGCAATGAGAAGTAGTCAGACTCTGGATATATGTCATAAATAGAGACCACACAGGACTTCCTATTGGAATGAATTGGGAGCATTAGAGAAAGAAAGAAGTCAAGATTGGCAGCAAGGTGTTTGTTCTGGCAAATGGAAGAATGTACTGGCCATTACAACTCTACTGGTGACACTAGCTCAATTTGGGGAAAACTTAAAGCAAATGATTTAACATGATCTCTTTATCTGCCTTTGTTATGTATCTTTCTAAATCATAAAATGGGAGTACTCAACTGAGAACTTTTTTAAGACCTTAATTGAAAGATGCTATCTAATCAAATTTTTTCTTGCGTCTCTATTACATTAAAAGGCTTGTTTGATTCTAATAAAATATTTATGATATAAAACATGTATACAAGAAAGGTTAACAAGAAAGAAATGATAGAATATTATTAGTCAGGTTTTATAAGTGAAGAAACTAAGGTCCTGAGAAACTGACATGCACTAAGATGCAGTTCTTCAGATTTCTTCTTCAGAGAACTTTCTAGCATAACCATTACCTCTCTGACAACAGTAAGCCCCATCCATGGTACTTTTTATAATGATTTTTCTCCAGAAAGGCTCTTGGTTTTAATAGCTAATGAACCCGTCAACTAGAGAATATTGATTGTTATATAGGACACAATCTATTACCAGGTTTTCTCTTTCTTTTCCTTTAAATCCTGTTTTCCTACCTTTCAAGTTGAAAAGAGTCTTTAATCTATGACTTTTATTGTTCCTTGTATATGAACTAAAATGTGAAGATTGACTTGAAATGCAAATGCTACTTTAACATCTTTCCAGCAAATACTACTTCTTGTACTAATGCTAGAGAGTGTGAGATAAATAAATTGGAGTTCAATTTTTCCTCCTTCTCAATTCTCTCTGTTTGCCATTTTAGAACATTGTGAAAGGCAGCAAGCTATGCTAGAAGATAAAGCTTATAACAATTTTTATTTCCTCTGTTGTGACCTCCCCACTGGTCCCCCCCTCCAAAAAATCTTAACTGTTGATTTTACAGTCTTCTCTGCTCTCAAGGGATTTGAGGTATGCAAAGCTTTGGCTGAGATTGGAAAGAAACAGCTCAGAGGTGGGGACTGCTGCTTAAAATGTTCCTTTGTTTCATTTTTTTTTCCTGTTATTGTATATGAAACTTTGAAACTATCCTGACTTTCCATTCCAAAGGCAAAGGCCAGGACAGGTGCCAATCGCAGCGACCATTTGGTGGAGGGGCATACATGATGATTGGTTTTTATGGGGGCTCAGAGTGAAAGCAGAGGGGATTCTCAGAAGGTTTCATTATGAGATTAAGATGTTGGCCTTGTTAGGGTAAACTGTAATCCTCCGTCACCTTTTGGTGAGAGGGATCCTGTGAGAACCTTCTACAAGGGAGATCTTCAGGTTTAATACCAACAAGCACAATGCAGGGTCCTAGCAGTCCAAGAACTGAGTGGAAACTCCAGGGCTGGGGATGCTAAACTCCATCTGTGTTGATTTGCTTTGTAACCTGAGGCAAGTGTCTTTAAATTCCCTCAGCCTCCACTTCTTAGTCTAAGTCAGGCTTGCCACAGGCACAGGTGTTGTGTAAATACATGGATACTATCATTCCTTGGGGAAAAAAAAATGCTTTGTTGAGCCAGCAGAGCTCTCTACTGCTTAAAGCAGGGTGTGAATAAGAGCTCCTGGGTCTTTCACCAAATTGTTGAAGATGTTCTGAGATGCTGTAGAAAGGTGCTTTCATGGCTTTAGAAACAGTACACAACCGCTGCTCAGATTGAGTGGTATCTCTTTAATGGCAGGGTTGGGAAGCTGTGTTTCATTTCTCTTTTGGATAAGTCACTTGGAAGTGATGGACTTACGGGCCTGCTGGCCTGGCCATTTGACTATGTCGAACAGCAATCCCACCTTTAACTTGTTAGATTCATTTTCCATACTCCCCTCTATTCTCTCTCACCTCCCAAATACACACACACACACACACACACACACACACACATCTCTGCATTTGCCTGACCTGTAGAGTCTGATTTGAGGGATGCCAAAGTGCTTCCTGTTGCCACATATAGGCATTCCTAAACTTTTCTCCTGTTACAACATTTAAACCTGTTGTTTAAATAGAAAATAAGAGTCAAACATACCCCATTGTTGTTCATGGGATCCGATTTGTGTTTACCAGTGTGGGCTCTGGGTTTGAATCTCAGCCTTGTCACTCAGCTCTGTGAATTCTCTGAGCCTTGATTTTATCTTCTGTAAAATGGTAACAGTAATGGTACAGCCCTCATAGGGTTGCTGTACAAAGTAAAGATGATAATGATGTAAAATCCTTGGAATGTTGCCTGATGCATAATAAACACACAGTAGACACAGCTGCTGAGGTTATTATTGAAGTGGTACAGCGGAAAGAAATGATACGGAGGAAGGTCAATCAGGATGGCGTAATGGGACAGAGCAAACCATAGACTTGTACTGACCATTTATGAGCATTTAAGTTAACTTTTATTCTGCTTCTGCTGATGGCAAAATTTAAGCAGGCTTGCAAGAGCTGCTTTGTCCTGTAAGACAAAGACTAGCCTAACCAGTCTCTTGCTAATAACTGGAGTGACCTCTAGTGGTTCTGATTTTTTTCACAGTGGAAAACACAAAACAAACCAGACTCACCCAAATTGTACACTATTTTGCTTGCACTCAAAATTCAGAAGCTGATTAAATGGAAATTAGTCTAGTGTTTAATTGAACTGACTGATTTATTAATAGAAGCCTTATTTCTACTGGATAGTTTCAAGAATCCCTTCCGAGTATGACCACACCCTCACTTCCATTTGGCCTTCTGTCCATTATTACCGAGTTGGGGGAGTAATTTATTAGCATTCAATTAAAAGGTATAGATGTATTTAACATGTATAGGTGCTTCCCATGGGCAAGACACTGTGCTAGGCAGAAAAGAACCTATCAAGATGAAATATGGACAGATCCCTTTGAAAACACTAAAAAAGTACCTACTTTTAAAATGTGCTAAAATAGATGTCGACACAAAGAATTACCACCATCTTATGCCTTATGGCTTTGTGGGCAACTTTGCTTTTTCTGCTATGGGAAAAAACAGATCCCCTCAGAATAAAGCAAAATAAAGCATGCATATCCATTGATACACAAGAGAATTCTCACCCATGGGCTGGGAGGTTTGGCCAAGAGTAGAGCCAGGTAGCAAAGGAAAAATGTATCCTGCTGTGGTTTAAAATAAATAAATAAATAAATAAAGCAAAATTCAAAATTCAAAAATTAAAGAAGTCATTTTAAATATGTTTATTCTGCAACCATACATTATTTATGTTCTAGGTAATTCTATCTTCAAATAAATGTGCTCCTTTTTACGAAAGCATTGCATTAAATATGCAAGTGAAAATGAAAACTTTTTATACATTTATATGATTTTTATTTAAATAAGTCCATAAGTTATTTATATTGGCAAATTCTGTTATACATTGTAGAATGTTAGCAATGTACATATGGCCAATGTATAAAAAAGTAAGAGTCCCAAAGAAAATACTAGTGTCCTGATATAAGGCCCATACTCTGATTTTATTTTTTTACTTGATGGGTATTTGGTTTTTTTTTTTTTTTTTTTTTATACTTTAAGTTCTAGGGTACATGTGCACAACGTGCGGGTTTGTTACATGTGTATACTTGTGCCATGTTGGTGTGCTGCACCCATCAACTCGTTAGCACCCAACTTGATGGGTATTTGAAACTGAAAAATATTTTTAGCTATCCATGCAAAGTGCAATTGTCTCTTATTTTTCCACTTGTACTTCATGAAGACCTTTGGTGATGTCTAGTTGACAGGCTAATAGCCTTACCACAAAGAGCTATTTAGACTTGGCAGAAATTTAGAAATTCCTGAAGCCTAAATCAATCTAAAAACCTCAAAACAAATTCACAAAACTTCAAATTCTGCCCTGGCACAACTTTATTTGGTAATACTGTGTAGGGGGATTCATTGCAAACACAATGTC
Organism: Trachypithecus francoisi; assembly: GCF_009764315.1. NCBI lineage: Eukaryota > Metazoa > Chordata > Mammalia > Primates > Cercopithecidae > Trachypithecus > Trachypithecus francoisi. The sequence continues at coordinate 12,670,783 of NW_022681455.1, forward strand.
TTCTAACACTGGAATTTTCCTGAAGCACTGGGTTTCATCATTGGGCATTCTGTTCCATTTCTTTTTAGGGTTTCCATTTAGTGTCATTTATGTTCAGCTTATGCCCTGGGAGTACAGAAATAGCCAGTTGAGAGTATATAAAATGTTCTGTTTTTAAAACTTATTTTTAAATTTGTTTTTATTCTTTTAAAATTATTTATTTCTTTATTTGTTTTCTTATTCTTTATTTTTATTATATTTATGATTTATCTTATTTATCTTTAGCTGGTCATCAGTTTAAATAAACATTAAAATGTTTCACATCTTAAAGATGTTGACCTCTCCAAGGTGGGGCTGGGCTTGATTAGGAGTTAAAACTGAGTGGAAAAAAAAATTCACAAAGACGTATTGCAGGAAACATTTACAGGAAAAAAATGAAAATGAGAATGTCATCTACATCAATACAATATGATGGTCTTTGAATTCGCATTGTCAAATCTTATTTGGTTCTATATTTAGTATTTAAAACTATATTGACAACCTATTAGCCTTTCATAAGAAATTAATATTCTTAGCAAACATTGAGTGGTGCTTTGTACACAGTTGAACATCTTATACTTTTTTCAGCATTTTTACTCAAGCATTGGGCTGATAGTATTAACAAATATTGCTATTAATTATTCGAACTTAAATATTACCACTTAAAACAACTATAAACATGTTTAAAACAAAAAAGAGACTGGTTGACAACACAGATTTAGAGTCAACCCTTCATGATAAATGAGAGAAGCTGTGATATCTGGGTGTCTAACTTTGACTCCAGAGAAGTAACAAAACTGAATACGGTGTTAGGGTCATTGGGTGATAACTGCTCCAGGACGTTTTAAAGAAAGTAAAGTTAGCTTTAAGCAGCTTCACACGATTTTCGGAGATGCAATAGTGATTCATGCCTTTGAAATTTTTGCAATTGTGTGTGTTGTTTCATACCATTCAGTTTTATCCACCTGCCATTTTAACCTCCCTTTCGAGTATTGGGGAACAGGTTTGAGTCTCTTGGTCCCTTGGGTAATGGTTTAGCTCAGCAGTCTGCTGCCACCTAGTGTCTAGGATAGAGTGTCGTCTATTAACTCACACTTGGTGACTGAAGGAAGAACTCCAACTGCTCACCAGAAAGTACATACTACAAAAGCAAGCACACATGGGTGCTATGATAATGGTTCCCAAACTAATCCAATGATGCCATCACATGGTATTCAGTTCTCATCAACACATATCTTACAATGGGAATGGCAGGACGTGGGGTGGCTAGGAGGGGCTGGTGGCAACAGTTCCAGTTTCACATTAAATCAGCAAACCACCTTACACATTTTCAAGCATCTGAGTCTCAAACCCCTTTAAGTTAATGATGAGAATCCTCATGACTCCAGCCTTACCTGATGAGTTTCACTAACACAGTCACAAAAGCTCTGGTAGAATTTCAGAGGGATTTACATTGAATTAGGTCTTCCATTTTCAGAGATACTTTTGGCTACTTGGTCTTAGCATAAGGGAAATTTCTCTTTATTTTGCCAACAAAATTATAGACCTCTTTCAGTTAAATCTTCCATTTATATCAAGCTTCAGTGGGATCATGTGTTACGTATGAAAGTCTACTTGTTACTAGGATATGACAACCAGTATTTGACATCCACTCTTCTTCCTGAGTCTGTTCCACTTATAGCTGTTCTGAAGAATATATTTCACTTTGGGAACCAAACACAGTGCTGTTACATAAAGTCTGATTGATAGGAGTTAAGGTGGGCAGAAGTTATCGAAATCTGAAAATCAAGTGTTTCAAGAGGAAAGAATGTATTATCATTAGAGCAGTGGGAGAAATTGCCGGTGCTAACTGGATGATTGGTGGGGAGCGTCAGCCTCCACTGCGGATCCCAAGCACTGAGCCAGCCTAGCTTCCTGAAAACTGCTGACCTCAGAATGCAGGAATGATGTTGCCAGACGAGGTTCCCTTCAGCAGTCGATGGGCTCACACTGAAGTCTTGTTTGCTCATTTCACTGTGTGTCTCACTAGACTAGAATACTAGAACTCATGAAGAAATGGCCTCAGCAACGTGGAGCCAAAATGAGCACAGGGAATAAAAAAGAGAAATTAAAAATACCAGCCTCACTGTGACAGCCAATCTAACATCTCCCTCCCTGCTCATCTCTCCCTTCCCCTCCCTATTGATTATCTCAACATTCTTATACTTCCCTATTCTTTGTCCCTGTCATACACAGACACATGCACTCACATATTTATCCCTCCTCTTTCTTTTCTGCAAGAAATATATGCCACAGAATCACTCTTCTGGTAGTGAAACAACCATGGAGTTCAGTTAAAACTCACAGCTGTAAAGTTTACCCATCCCCATTCAATTTCCCAATTGATTGCCAGTCTTCCTCATCATTTCCTACATGGATATGGGCTTTAAATGCTACAGCATCATACACAGGATCTGTAAACAGAGCAAACATAATATTTATCTTTTCTTCTACAGTCCTGAGTATTTTCATTTAAACAATCTCATTTATTAAGTTTAACCACTAGCAAAGGCAAGACTCTTTCTCTGTTCTGATCATTAAGTACTTGGTTACCGGAAGGAAAACTGGATTTTAGATGAAGAATTTATTCTGATCGTGTTAGCTTTGTTGTATCCCTGAATGTTCAATGATATAGTTAATGAAGATGGGTCACTAAACCTATGTCACTCATGAGAAAAAATTCCTAGATGATAAACAGCAAGGCAACCCTCATGCAGGTATGAGTATATATGTGTATACGCATATGTATAGACACACACACACACACAGAGGAAAAAATATATGAACATACTACAGAGATACTGAAGCCAGGAACAAGAATCTTGACTTAAATATTAGACAAAGAAAGGCTCCTTTTGTGAAAAAAACCACCTTAAAATACAAATTCTCAGTGCAGAACTTGAGTTACCAATTGATAGTATTCATAGTAAACCTGATGATAATAAAATGTCCATTTTTTGTTTTGTAGAGACAGGATCTCACTCTGTCACCCAGGCTGGAGTAGAGTGGCACAATCATAGCTCACTATAACCTCAGACTCCTGAGCTCAAGCCTTCTGCTTCAGCCTCCCGAGTAGCTTGGATCACAGGCATGTGAGACACACCCAGCAAAGTTTTTACTTTTTACTTTTTTTTTTTTTTTTCATAGAGATGAGTCTCATTATGTTGCCCAGGCTGGTGTCAAACTCCTGGCCTCAAACCATCCTCCTGCCAAAACACTTGGATTACAGGCCTGAATCACCACACCTGGCCAATAAAATGTCTACGCTTGTTGGAAAAAAAAAAACCCTCTGCTTATTGACACTTCCTGTATTATGTAAAGAAGGCCAAGAATCCTTTTGCACACTGTTTTATGAATATAACAGACAATACCCATCAGTTGTGGCAGTGACTATATTGTTGTGCTCTTGGTAAGGTGCTAAGAACAATCCTTTCTGTAAAAGGATGAAGAACAAAACCCTTGAGCACTAAAAGATGACACATTCGACAAATGCTAGCTAATTTCCTGCAACAGAGCATAATGAAAGTGCATGTGGACAGGGTGTGCGTTATCTGTAAAAAGAGAAGCAAAAAAAAGAAACAAAAGCATCATCATATCTTTGGGGGTCCAGAAATAAAATCCACTCAGTTAAATGGTGATTATGAGCAACTTTGAAAAGATTGTCAATATCAAATGCTATTTTTAAACAACCAAAGTTTCTCTTCATACATCTAGCAGTCTTACATTTTAATGAAACAGGCTCAAAATAGCACAACACATATTTCTAGGTTTTGATCATTAAAATTCTTCATCTGTGGACTACTAGCCATAAATAATCAACTTGAGAAAATAAACCAAACTTGATGGCTTTCTTGTTTCTTCTTACCATTTCTGGATCTCTGAACCTTCCCTTCCACTTTCTCAACCAAAGATAGCCTAAACAAAGAAAGCCAGCTGTTTGCCCAATCTTTCCGATCGACCTGCATAAATCAAACTAGAAATGACCTTATTCCTTGTTTCAATGAAAAGAGACTTAGTGTCACAGCTAAATCTTTCACTGGAGAAGAGAAATGGGGTTGGCCAGAAAGACTAATTATAAACCTGCCAGTCAAGGTTTACTATAGAGAAACAACAGGAAATATCTATGAAGCTGTTCACAGCTTGTCAAGATGACCAGTGGAAGACCACATATATGACTTACCTTAACAATAACTTAAACTCTGGAGGTTCCTTCCACTGTAGTAAGTTTTATGATGCCCTTGAACCAGGGAAGCAGTGTGCTGTGCCAGGGGGGGAACACGGGATTTGCTGATAAACAAACCTCGGTTTGAATCCTCCAAAGTCTACTGACCAGGTGAATGGTTTCTACAATTTTTTAATGAATCTGAACTTCTTCATTGTAAAATGAGTATAAAATCTATACCTAATTGTATTGTGTGAGGAACTAGAGATAATAAGCAAAAAAGTACCTAGAGCATATCTATAAACATTATAAAGGGCATTATGGGAGTTGAGCTTTGTTAAGTCTTTGTGAAGGCAGAGCTGTCCTTAATTGAAGTCACTCTACCATAGTCTGTTTCATCTCAGATATATATTTGAAAGGCCCTTTCATAAGAGGTTCTGTAAAAAGTAGTGCTCATGGGGAAAGTGTTATTCTGAAATCATCCTGCTTAAAATCAACTTTCTGAACTGCCATGCAGTCTTGGCAAATATGAATTTCCATCACCTCTTTGCTACATGCCAAGTTGGAATATTGAGAATGCTGTCTATTACTCAATCTAAGTAAAGTACATTACGTTTAATTGGAGGTTGTTTCACTACCTTTTTGAATTAGGAGACTAATCATTCATCAGAAATATACAATTAAGGACTTATGTGTTAATTTGGCATTATTGCCATTGATCCAAAAGTGTTGTTATCTTTTAAGCAAGAGCTGAAGTGAGTTCCTCCCATATGTTTTGGCAGAATCGGTGCATCTGTAATATTCAGCGCAAAGCCCTCCATGGCTTGGCATAGCAGCTGCACAGATCAGTGCTCTGGGGCATATTCCAAGCACATCACCACATAGATTTGCAACAATAAAGCAGAAATTTCAAATCTACTGAACAAAGTTTGCTACTGGATCTGTAAGTTGATTTACTTTTGCAAACATCTGTTAAGCATCTTTTCATGTAAGTCACTGTATAAATATTATTTAACTTTTCAGCTATCTTGCCCAGAGCCCAAAAAAGCTGCAGAAAATATTTTATTTTACTTCAAAAAGCATTTTATGCCAGATAAAAAGAATACATACAGAATTTCAAAGCTTCAAAGAAAGAAGAAATATTTCAGAACCCTACCGATATTTACTACGGTTTGATTAGAAGTAAATCTTAGATAGGCAAAGATTTCTTCAACTGCACAGTAAAAGCACTCCCAAAAAGAAAAAAATTTTGATAAATTAGACTTTATAAAAACTAAAAATATCTGATTATCAAAAGACTCCATTAAGAAAATAAATAGACATACTACAGAATCAGAGAAAATGTTCATAATACATATGTGAAGATGAACATATATTCAGAACATATTTCAAAATTGCTGTCACCAATTTTAAAAGTGCAATAAATATTAGCAAAAGCCTTGAATAGACACATTCCATAAGAAGATATACAAGTAGCCAATAACCACATGAAGGAATTTTCAACATCATTAGTCATCCACAAAATGCAATTTATTTATTTATTGAGACAGGGCCTTGCTCTGTCTCCTAGGCTAGAGTACAGTAGTGCAATCTCAGCTCACTGAAGCATTGACCTCCCTGGCTCAAGCAATCCTCCTACCTCAGTCTCCCGAGTAGCTGGAACTGCAGGTGCACACCACCATGCCCAGCTAATTTTTGTATTTTTTGCAGAGACTGGATTTTGCCGTGTTACCCAGGCTGGTCTCAAACTCCTGGGCTCAAGCAATCCACCCACCACAACCTTCCAAAGTGCTGGGATTACAGGAGTGAGCCAGCGTGCCTGGCCAGTAAAATGCAATTTAAAATAAATAAAATACCATTTATACTCACTAGAAAGACAAATATTGAAAGCAATGACAACACCAAGTGTCAGCAAGGACATGCAACATTTGGAATTTGGAGTTCTCGGACCTTGCTGGTGGTGATGGCATACAGTAAACCACTTTGGAGAACTATTTGACTTCCAGCAATTCCTCTCCTACCTATTTACAAAAGAGGAGTGATAATCCATGTCCACACACACACACACAAAAAAATGATTTGTACAAGCATATTCATAGCAGTTTTATTTACAATAGCCCCAAACTAAAAATAGCTCCAGTGTCCCTTAACAGGAAAATAGTACACACATTGTGGTATTTTCCCATAATGGAGCACTCTTCAGTAATAAAGAGAAAAGCACTGCTGGCGTACACTACCACCTGGATGCATCTCAAAAGCATCATGTTGAATGGGAGAAGATGGGTACAAAAGGCTACAGAGGGTATGACTCCACTTCTGTGGAACCCAAATTCAGACAAAATGAATGTATGGTTCTAAAAATCGGCCAGTGGTGAGAGGAGAATGTGGCTGGAAAGAAGCACAGAGACATTTTTAGTGGGGATGGAGATGTTCTCATCTTGCTTTGGATGGAGGTTACAAGGGTGTATACAAATGTTAAGTCTCAATGACTGAAAGGGCTCCACTTCTGCTAATAGCCAAGTAGCTCCTACCAGGTTATTCTACCCTCTAATAATAACTATAAACTCTGGGGAAAATGTTAAAAAAAAAAAAAAAACACTATCCGAAACTCCTAGAGAGTGAGGAAATCAGACATATACTGGAAGGCGAGTATTGTTTGGATAGACAGAATACAAGTGAGAGAATTTGGTATTTGTATGGCTTTAGCCTGAGGGTGTACCACAGTCTATACCATGCAGAGCAGCTAAAACTTGGGCATGTGCTGCCTTACTAGCTTGGAGAACACAATATCAGAAGTTGGGTTGACTTCTACAGCTAGAAATGAGGAAATCATCCCCTGAAAAAGACAAACAGAGGCAGGGAGCCTCAAATACTATGTATACACTCTGCTCAAACCATCTCTTAGCCCCCAGACCACACCTGCAGACTCCAGCCATCTAGCTGAGGCCAAAGAAACAGCTGAAATTTTAGCTGCCTCCAACTGCGGGGCACACAGTTTGCAGTTTAAGTCTAGACATCTGCCTGTTCCATGTCTCTACAACATATCATTTGCCCAGAATATAATCCAAAATTACTCAATAAAGAAAGAGGAAAGCATTACGCACACTCAAGAGAAAAGGCAATCAATGGAGACTGATGCTGAGGTGTTCTAAATATTGGAATTAACAGGCAAGGAATTTCAAGCACCTATTACAACTATGCTATAGGATGTAAAGGACAGTGGTCAGAATGAAGAAAAATATAATAAATGCAGCCAAGAAATCAACACTAGATAAAAAGAACGAAGTGGAAATTCTGTATCTGAAAAATCAAATACCTGGAATACAAATTCAATGGATGGGCTTAATAGCTGATTGGAAATTTTAAAAGAAAAGAGTTGGCCGGGCGCGGTGGCTCAAACCTGTAATCCCAGCACTTTGGGAGGCCGAGACGGGTGGATCGCGAGGTCAGGAGATCGAGACCAACCTAGCTAACACGGCGAAACCCCGTCTCTACTAAAAAATACAAAAAACTAGCCGGGCAAGGTGGCGGGCGCCTGTAGTCCCAGCTACTTGGGAGGCTGAGGCAGGAGAATGGCGTAAACCCGGGAGGCGGAGCTTGCAGTGAGCTGAGATCCGGCCACTGCACTCCAGCCTGGGCGACAGAGCAAGACTCCGTCTCAAAAAAAAAAAAAAAAAAGAAAAGAAAAGAAAAGAGTTACTGACTTTTAAAACAGAAAAACACGAACGATTTAATCTGAAGAAATAACAGTGGAAAAAATTTTGCAAATAATGAAAAAAATCTCAGAGACCTGCAGGGCAATATTAAAAGGTGTAACATACACAAGATCTTTAGAGTTCAAGAACGAGAAGAAAGAGAGAATGAGCATCCCACAACCAGAAAAATATTTGAAGAAATAATGGCTGAAATGTTTCCACATTTGATGAAACACAAAATTTGTAGACTCAAGAATCTCAGCCAACCCTAAATCTAGGCGATCGGATATGAATGTTCGCCATACAAATCTTTCCATTTTTCTCTGTTTAAAATTTTTCATAATAAAAATGTTTACAAATATATAAAAACTTATCAAAACAAACACCTAAGATGTGCATATTTTTGTGTGTTAATTATATCTCAATTTCTTTAAGTAACTAATCTAATTATAGAATGTATTCAGTGGATATTCAAGCTTCAGGCATTAACTGGAAGGTACAATATTTCTCACCTTTTTGATTCCTGCTTAACACAGGTAAATTGTAGCCCATGGGAGAAGGGGTGAGTGATTGGCATTGTCTGAGATGAGTTTGCTCCCAAATCCTCTGCTCACTCATCAATTCTCATGTCATTCAGTAAAAGCTCTTGAATTTGTCTCATGGATAAATATACACATCTAACCAAGAGGTTTTGAAAGACCAAGGAAAGCAAGATGAGTGGCAACACAATGCCATGCACAGCTTCCTCCCACTGGGCTGTTGGTGACCTGTGCATGCAAAAAAACAATCAATTGGAAAGCCTACCCTTTCAACCCTGTATGTAGGCATATGATGACAAAGAATACAGTTCAGAAGGTTAGTGCCCTACCTTTGTCATTAACTACTTACGTGACTGTAAATAAACTCCCAGATTGACTGGGAACCCCATTTCTTCTCTACAACACATAAAGGCAAGAAAAGAATGTATGTAGGCATACGATGACAAAGAATATAGTTCAGAAGGTTAGTGCCCTACCTTTGTCATTAACTACTTACATGACTATAAGTAAACTCCTAGATTGACTGGAAGCCCCATTTTTTCCCTACAATACATAAGGCAAAAAAAAAAAAAAAAAGAATTGCTCCCATAAGCCCCTTTCATGTCTAATATTTGTGGTCATCACTGGGCTCTTCAGAAAAGGATAATAATAATTCTGCAATTCTGGGAAATCATCTGTGATGCAGGGTGAACCAAGTTACCTCGAGACAATCTCTGGCCAAAGTCAAGAATACAGTTTCAGTTGACCCCACTTGAACCCAGCAGATTTGAACATTTTCAAATAAGCATCCCAAAACTATTAACAATTCTTCTTTCTCCAAAAAAGAGAATTGACATTAACAATCAAGTGGGTTTTTAAAGACACAAAAATCCCCAAAGAAAAAGTCATGTGCTAAGATTCAGTTCATACAGAGCTGACATCATGTAGGGGGAAAGGAAAAAAAAACCACCTACAATAAAATGTTATGCCTGTCCCTGTTTTCAACGTCCTCCCACGTATCTACTGCTTCTGTTGAAACTTGTTATTGCTAAAGTACTTTTTTATTATAAAAAGAGCTACAGTTCCAAAAGAGACTACTGGCACCCAAATTCAGCTGTGGTGTTAGAGGCAATTAAATTGGGTTTGGTAATTTCTTTCTTGGGCATTTCATATTATTACTGTTGTCAATGTGACCAGAAGAGGGCTGCTTCTATTAATCCTAAATACAGAAATATTACAAGCATTATTATTAGAAATATTACACTAATCTTTGACTATGTCTTTTTGAAGGCAAAGAGATAGATTATGTCAGGCAATATTGGAAAAAATAAAAACAGAGACCTAACTACTGATAAAAAGAGATATATGTTCAATTGCAAATCAAAACATACAAGGAACTCCAAAAGACTTATCCATTAATGGAGGGTGCTTTATATTCAGAAAATTATTTCCAGAGTAAACTTAAAACATAATCAAAATTTGTTTAAAGAGTAAACCCTCAACTCTGCAAGACCACAACACTATGAGACCATGAGACTACAGTATCAGGCACATCCACAGACCATGAGCCTGTGAGACTGAAGACCATGACAAAGTGGGACAAGGCAATGGTGAGACGTTGAGACCACAAGACTGCAAGACAGCAAGTCTCAAGATTGCAAAATGTCCATGTTAGATTGTAAGACCTCTGAGTTTGTGATGGAATGCACAGTTTCCATTCCTTTTCTGTGACATCTGACTTATTGTTCTACTAAGCAGTTAAATGAGCAAAAAAACTTAAAGGCTAGGCATGGTGGCTCACGCCTGTAATTCCAGCACTTTGGGAGGCCGAGGCAGATGGATCACTTGAGTTCAGGAGTTCGAGACCAGCCTGGCCAACATGGTGAAACCCCATCTCTACTAAAAATACAAAAATTAGCCTGGCATGGTGGCAGGCACCTGTAATCCCAGCTACTTGGGAGACTGAGGCAGGAGAATCACTTGAACCCAGGAGGTGGAGGCTGCAGTGAGCCGAGATCGTATCATTCTCCAGCCTGGGCAACAGAGCAAGACCCTGTCTCAAATAAATAAATTAATTAAATAAAATGTTAATTTATTTGGAAATAACTCACCTTGGATCTCTTTGTCTTTTTAAAATAATTTTTTGGGTAGCTAATTTAGATTCATTGAAATTATAAGAGACTTCTGGCTTTAGGATGGTCAAGTAAAGACATTTCTTTATGTCTTTCCTCTTGACAACCTCTTCATATTAACCAGAACAAGAAACACAAACTCCTGTTTTGATGAAATGTTCAATCCCCATCCACAAAGTAGGAAGAGAGAAAACAGTTGCTGGGATAGTATAACTTAACAGGAGAGTGAACGGTCAAAGCTAACTTTTGCAGAAGGTGATGCCAGCAAGCAACAAGCCAATTTGCTTTACAGACCCGGGGACAGGCTTAGGAATTGGAGGCACTGGATACTTTGAAAAGTGAAGGTCAGGGGGACCGGCTAAACGCAGCGGTTTTACTGGAAATCTGTTTCAAAAGCAATTAGATACCAGTGTTTCATCCTTTCCAGACAAGCAGGCCACTTTTCTTCCACTTCTGCTACTGAATATAAGAGGTAATTTGTTTAGGGAAAGAAAATTAAAGAGCCTCGATATTCAGAAACACCAAGCACAGAGGAAGGTGGTAGTAAATCATCACACTGCAATCAGAAGAAAAGTCTGTATCCTACATACCTACCTCTGTCAATTCCCAACTGACAGAATGCCAGTAGTCAGGCTTACACATCCTTCTAGATGAGAGATGAGAGGATCCATCTCTGGAGAAAGTGAATCAAGCCAGAAAACAAACCCAGACATTGACATTTTGGGGCCTCAGAGATGGTTAACTGCCATAACAAATAGACTCAAAAAAAAGCCTGATGGTGCCAACACAATTATGTTTAATTCTTGCTGTGTAAGAGCCATGCCATCATGCAGGCGCCTGAGCTGATAGAATCTCTACCATCTTCGACATATGATTTCTAAGGTCATTTTCTGAAGCCTTTTTTATTCCAGCCATAAAGCAATAGATTAGGGTATTTTAATAGGCCAGGTCTGGAAGTGGCAAAAATCACTTCTGCTAATATTCCATTGTGCAGAACTCAGTCATAAAGGCATTTTTTTTTTTTTTGAGATAAGATCTCACTCTGTCACCCAGGCTGAAGTGCAGTGGCATGATCTCGGCTCACTGCAACCTCCGCCTCCTGGGTTCAAATGATTCTCCTGCCTCAGCCTCCTGAGTAGCTGGAATTACAGGCACATGCCAGACTCGGCTAATTTTTTTGTATTTTTAGTAGAGACAGAGTTTCACCATGCTGGCCAGGCTGGTCTCAAACTCCTGACCTCAGGTGATCCACCCGCCTCGTCCTCCCAAAGTGCTGGGATTACAGGTGTGAGCCACCGTGCCAGGCCTATAAAGGTATTCTTAACTACAAGGAGGCTAGGAATGGATTTTGGTGAGCAGCTGGATGTTTTTGCCACACTCAACCAAACAGCTAGTTCCGTGACTAATGACTCGACACAGCCCTCCACTCAGTAAGCCCTGTCTGTGCAGAGAGGCTTTTAGTGCACAGGCCTGGTCAAATATAAACAAGCATCCATGAAACAAGAGTAGGACACAATACAAATAGAATAACTAGAAAGGATTTTTGGAAATTAAAAGTATTAAAGCCTAAATAAAACATTCAATTAAAATGTTGAAAAATAAAACTAAAGAAATCTCACAAAAGTGGGAATAAACAGAGATGAGAAGAATAAAAAGAAAGGAAAGAAAAAATTTGTATGAAGAGATGTAAAGACCATTTTAACATCAGCACTGGAAGTTAGAAGCAAGAGATCAATATCCTCAAAACTTTGAGTGAAGTATCCTCCCAGCCAAATGATTAACCAAAGGTGAGGAGAAAATTAAGAAATGTCAGACATGCAAAGCTTCAAAACATTGATCTTCCATCAGTCCTTATTTAGGAAGCCAGTAACAAAGAGAAGAAACAAAAACAAGCAAAACAAGAAAAGGAGGAGGTAAACACAGGATTCAAGAAATAGGGCACCCAAAACAGGAAGAAAGAGGTGCAGAAAAGTCTTAGAAGGATGACAAAGAGATGTCTCGGTATAAGAGTTATGTAGCAGGCCCACAGATAAACAAATACATATTGAAAAATTGAACAGAAGTCAACAGGAGGGGTTGTCTTGAGAAAAAAAGGAAAGTGGAGATGATTATCGAAACAGACTTTACCATATGAAAAATTTTTATTGAGAAGTGTTTAACATAACTAGTGGGTAATATGGCAAAACTACAAGGTCAGAGAAAACTAAGCAGAGAGGTGAAAGATAAAAGACTACATATTGCCCTGCAATCCCAGCATTTTGGGAAGCCGAGGCAGGTGGATCACGAGGTCAGGAGTTCGAGACTAGCCTGGCTAACACAGTGAAACCCCATCTCTACTGAAATTACAAAAATTAGCCGGGCGTGGTGGCATGTGCCTGTGCCAGCTACTCAGGAGGCTGAGGCAGGAGAATGGTGTGAACCTAGGAGGCAGAGCTTGCGGTGAGCCAAGATCACACCACTCCAGCCTGGGCAACAGAGTGAGATACTATCTCAAAAATAAATAAATAAATAAATAAATAAATAAATAGATAAATAAATAAATAAAAGACTACATACTGGGTAAAAAGTACACTGCTCAGGTGATGGATGCACTAAAATCTCAGAATTCTCTACTAAAGAACTCATCCACGTAACTAAAAAGCACCTGTTCTCCAAAAATTATTGAAATTAAAAAAGAAAACTAAGCAAATGGAAAGATAAAATTATTAACTACAGAAAGAAAAGTTATACAAGAAGAAATATAATCACAGTATGCAATAAGATAGAGTAAACAATATTTACATAGACTTTTAGTTATCCTAATTTGGTTCCTAATGGAATTGGAGCATGATTTAACTGGATCTTAAGCTTCATAATTTCTCACAGGCTGCAGTCAAGGTGTCAACTCAAATACTACAGTGTAAGCTAAAGAATTGACTGGGGAAGGAAGCGCTTCCACAGTCACTCAATAGTTGTTGGCAGCATTTGGTTGCTCACCGGCTGTTACAAAGAGCTCCAGTCCCTCACTGGATGTCGGCCAGAGGCCACCTTCAAATCCTAGCCATGTGGGCCTCTCCAATATGGCGGTGTGATTCACCAAAGCCAAGAAAGCAACATAGCAAGTCCACTAGAAAGCCAGAAGGTACAATCTTATGTAATATAATCACAGATGTGGCATTCTTTCAAATGTTGCCCTCTTTTATTGATTAGAAGCCAGTTACTCCAAGAGATGAGATTACACAAGGCCATGAATACCAGGAGGTGAACATAATTGGAGGCCATCTTAGAAGCTGCCTAACATACACAGTTAAAATCATTTTTCAATTTTTGTGGGTTGAATTCAATGTTACAGATTAAACTAAAAATTAGATAAGATTCTGTTGAGAGGATGGAGGGAGAGAAAAGGAAACAAGAAAGTTAAAAGTTTTCATCTACCATGTAGGAAATCCACAGGCAATTTCTAACAGAGCTTTTACAAATGATAGCATAAAAACGGCATTTAGGAATATGAAGGTAAATGCCAAAAGAAATCTCAGAAAAATTGACAATGATTGCCTCTGGTGACAGGATAGGGTAGATGACTGGTTTTTTTGTTACTTTGCACTATTTTAGTCCATATTATCTAATACAATAAATAATAATAAATAAAAGAAACTAGTCAAGATGAAATTGTCATTCCTTCTAGTAGTTAGGTTAAGAAAACAGTAATAAAATATGCAACTTACCTAGCCAGGCATGGTGGCAGGTGTCTGTAATCTCAGCCACTCTAGAAACTGAGGAAGGAGAATCGCTTGAACCCGGGAGGCGGAGGTTGCAGTGAGCCGAGATCATACCTCTGCACTCCAGCCAGGGTAGTAGAGTGAGACTTTGTCTCAAATATATATATATGACTTTCCTTTGGCCTCTGGCTAATAAAATCATGAGGAAATATAAATTAATACCAAACCAGGAATCCAGGGCAGGAGTTGTTTTTGTTTTGTTTTGTTTTGATTTGGTTTTGTTTTATTTCTAAATAACATTAACTAGGGAGAAAGTTGACATTTCTCAAATAAATCTAAATGGACTGGATTTTGATTGCTAAAGGAAAACTTTTAAACTTGATCACATTAATTGGATTTCAGAATTTTTAAAAGCCTTTTGTTACTCTATTTATTTTATGATTTTTATGTTATTTACATTGATTTTTACCCCCTAACATAAAAAATTGCCAGATATTCATTGTTATTTCTGATTTTTTCTTCAGTTTACTTAAGTTCTCTCTCTCTCTGTGTGTGTGTGTGTGTGTTCACAAATACAAAAGATAAATTGCAGAGGACATTTAAAAAATTTTAACACTTTCTCATGAAAGCATAAGAACTTTCTTGAACAGAGTTCCCTTTTCTAAATAGTACTACATCTTTAACTGTTTTCATGAAGTATTCCTTTTCTTCTTGGTAATTAGTAAAAGTTTTTCCTTAGATTATAAAAAAGTAGGTTTGCAAATCCAATTTCTCTTTACATTTCTTAGAAAGTATAAAAGAATATACCTAATAAACCTATGTTTTCTTTTTATGAATAGACACTGATGTTAGGATGACAAGAATACACTTTTCCTTTCTTTCTGGTGCAACCTTTAATTATTTCTAAAGTCAACTGAGGGTTATTTGTATTTGTTATTATGATCTTTCAGTTTTTTAAAAACTGGATTTATGTCAGTTTCCTTGATCTAGTTCACATATTGCTTTTGGATTTAGGCTTAAATTTTAACTAGAACTAACTCTGAGTCACTATATTACATCAAATTCTTAGAATGTGCATGTTGCAGGCTGACCTTCAAGTGAGGGGTCCAACTCACTTACATACAAGAAGGCAGAGGTAAAGCCCCTTGCTCAAGGTCACATGTTCGGTTAGTACCAGAATTGAGAGGATGCCCTGTCCCCTGGTCTTCCTACAGACTCCTGTTCAAAGCTCTTTCCACTACATTGAAAATTCTCCCACCATTTCTTCTGATAAGTAAATGTATATGAGGTGTATATACATATATTTTATTTAAAAATAGGCTCCTCTAGTCCTAGGTGAGAAAGTAAACATAAATCCACAAAAACCGCTACACAAATGTTTATAGTACCACTATTCATAAAAGCCAAAAAGTTGAAACAGCCCAATTGTTCATCCATTGATGGATGGATAAACAGCATGTGCTATATATACACAATGGAATATTATTCAGCAGGAAAAAGGAACGAAGTACTGATACATGCTACCACATGGATGAATGTTGAAAACGTTGCGCTAAGTGAAAGAAGACAAGCACACAAGTCCATAGATTGTATGATTTCATTTATACGAGATGTCCAGAATAGGTAACTCTAAGAGGCAGAAAGTAGATTCATAGATGCCCATGGCTGGGGGAAACGGGCAAGGTGGAGGGAGGAGGTGCTGGGGAAGTGATGACTAAAGGTGTGTGATTTCCTTTTGGGCCGAGGAAAATATTTTATAACTGATTGTGGCAATAGAGTCACATGCTATAAATATATACTAAAGCCATTGAATTGTACTCTGTGAGTGAACTTTATGGAGTATTGCCTATATCTCAATAAAACTGTTAAAATATGCCTTTGTTGGTGCTCATTGTAAAGAAAATTTAGAGTTACATCTTCAATTACTATGATGAGATGAAATAACTATCAGTAGTCTAGATAAATGGCCAAAAAATTAGCAAGATGGCTCACAAGTAGAATAAATTGAATCTATTTTTTTTTGTTTGTTTCCTCCTCTTTACCTTATTTACTAGATCATCATTTTAGACTCTGCTAGAATGTCAGTTTAACACTGTGATATGCTCGCTTCATCTGCAAACATTATGAACCACCTACTTGATGATGAAAATCGCACTGGCCACTAGAGATAGAATGATAAACCAAAATGTAAAACTCACTCAGGAAGTTGATGGAAAAAATTTCCAGTTTTTTAGAAGGCAATTGTATTAGTCCATTTTCACACTGCTGTAAAGAAATATCTGACACTGGGTAATTTATAAAGGAAAGAAGTTTAATTGACTCACAGTTCTAGATGGCCGGGGAAGCCTCAGTAAACTTACAATCATGGCAGAAGTCAAAGGGGGAAGCAAGCAACTTCTTCACAAGGTGGCAGGAGAGAGAAGAGAAAAGGAGGAACTTCCAAACAGTTATAAAACCATCAAATCTCGCGAGAACTCACTATCACGAGAAAAGCATGGGGGGAAACCCTCCGTGATCCAATCACCCCCCTCCCTCGACACATAGGGATTGCAGGTCCCTGCCTTGGCACATGAGGATTATAAGAGATGAGATTTGGCTGGGGACACTGAGCCAAACAATATCAAAAATGAAGGTGATAACACTTGTTGAACACATTAGTCTATGTCACAGACACTGTGCCAGGTATTGAGAATAGGTTTTAAGTTGTAACAATAGTCAATTGAAAAACTTTTTATCACACTGCAGTTAATATTAGTTGGCTACAAGAAAATTGAAATCATTAAATGGTTCAGTTAACTTTCATGCATTTCATATATAAAAACTCATTCACTTCTTTTGCATTACTGTTATTCAAGAACCTCCTCCACTAACAATGATCAAAATATACTAGACGTGATAAACATTTGTTGAACTCTCAAAGGCAATTGATGATTTAGCAGTATGATTGCCTTGTGACTGTGTAGTTCATTAAAATCCAAAGTGCCACCAAATAGTTGTCTTATTGACTCTTCTAATCTCCAGCTCAAGAAAGCAGAAAAAGAAAGCAATTCGCAAAGGCAGCATATAGAGAGTACTGAGCATCGTTTGTAAACCTGAGTAAGGCCATTGCAAGGTTCTGGGCTATCATGGATATTGTGGTCTGATGATTTTTCCACTGATTTGCAATACTAACCACTGCTTTCCGCTTTATTTCACATGGCTTCCAAGACTCCCTCAGGCACAGGAGTTGCTTTATTCTTTTGTACTCAAGCTTGAAAAGTGAGTTTCTCTTTATTACGTATGCTTTTGGTATATAGCATCTGAAGGCAGAAGCTTAGGTAGGGACAACATTTGCCCCTGGTGCAGGCAGGTGGATGATACCAACCCTTCTAAGTGTGACCTTTCTTCTGAGAACAAAGTGCTTTCCAAATATTATCTGAGTGAGCTCAGAACCCCAGCAGAGAGGCCTGGAGATAGAGACTAGTATTAAATTATTTCACACCTGGGAGAATCAAATAAAAAGAAACTTTCCAACAGAGATGTGAGAAAATTTTAACCTCTTAATGACTAGAGGCAAACTGTCTAAGAAATAATTTGAGGATGAATTTGCCTCCTGCATATGGACAGTGGCTAACACAGCCCACAGTGCTTGGTTGTATTTTGCTTAAATGGTAGCGATCCAATCCACCCAGATTCAGGCATTGCAAATAGCCCTTTGCTCAAAGGAAATTGCCTGACAGTGCCTTAAACCTAGTGGGCTCTTGATAAGTGAGTGTTAAATTGATTTTGGAAAATGTGATAGTGATTCTTGGCATAAAAATAGAATAACTGCTATGAATAACTGCTATAAGGAAGAAGATACATAAGACAGTGTCTACAATAATTGCCACTGTGACCTTAATAAGGAGATGTAGACATCATGAAGTCACTTGCTGTGAATTTAGATTGCATCCTCGCATAGCAGGACTTGAGAGGTATGTATATACAGCTGTTATAGACATCTATATATGTATTTTAACATACACATGTGTGCATGTGTGTGCATGTGTGTGTGAACTAGCACTTATATATACATAGTTTATGTGTATATATGCTGAAATAAATATATATAATGAGTGAAAAGTACAAACAACCTATTAGAGTTTGAATTAAAACAATTCCTTATCAATTGATCTCTGTAACTGAACATTTTTACTAAGTTATTCATTGGAATGGGAAAAAATGAGTAAATAACCCATCCTCTAACTGTGTGAACTTAGCCAAGTTATTGACTCTCCCTATGCCTCAGTTTCCTCATCTGCAAAATGAGGTTAACAATAGCATTTACCTCATTGGGTTATATAAGAATTAAATGAGTTAATAATGAAAAGCACATATTCCAGTGCTCAGTATAGCATGTGCTTTACATGCTGGTTATCTCTGTTATTGTTGTGGTTGTTGCTAGGTGTTCATCCTCAGAGGAATGGAAATGAAAATGTGGGGGGTGTGTGTGTATATATATATACAATGGGATATTATTCAACCTTTAAAAAAGAAGGAAGGCCTGTCATTTGTGACAAATTGGATGAACCTGGAGGACATTATGCTACGTGAAATAAGCCAGACACAGAAAGAGAATACTGCATGATCTCACTTATATGTGAAACCGAAAAACATTGAACTCACAAAATCAGAGAGTAGAAAAGTGATGACCAGGGACTGGGGGTTGGGGGAAAAGGGGAGATGTTGGTCAAAGGCACAAGTTTTCAGCTATAAGATGAGTAAGTTCTGGAGACTTACTGTACAGCATGGTGACTATAGTAATAATAATGTATTGCATACTTGAAATTTGCTAAGAGAGTAGATTTTACATATTCCCACACAAAAACAGTAACAATGTGAGGTGATGGATATGTTAATTAGCTTGACTGATTAACATATGGAAATCATTTTGCAATGAATATGTATATCAAAACATCATGCTACATAGAAGCAGAGAGTAGAACAGTGGTTACCAAAGGCTAGGGTGCATGGTGGCAGGAAGAGAAGACAGAGTTTGGGCAAAGGATACAAAATTAGAATTAGC
Organism: Trachypithecus francoisi; assembly: GCF_009764315.1. NCBI lineage: Eukaryota > Metazoa > Chordata > Mammalia > Primates > Cercopithecidae > Trachypithecus > Trachypithecus francoisi. Next base: position 12,690,089 of record NW_022681455.1, read on the forward strand.
CCAGAGGAGTAAGTTCTGGTGTTCTAATGCACAGTAGGATGACTACAGTTCATGGTAAAGTATTGTATATTACAAAATAACTGTAAGAGAGACTTTTGAATATTCTCACCACTAATAAATGATAAACGGATAAAGTGGTACATACACTATCCTGATTTGATCATTATACAACATAGATATGTATAAAAACATCAAACCACACCCCATAAATATGTTCAATTATAATGTGTCAGTTAAAAATCATGTTGTACACCTTGAATATATACCATTCTTTTTTGTTTGTTTGTTTGTTTGTTTGAGACGAAGTCTCACTCTGTCACCAGGCTGGAGTGCAGTGGTGTGACCTCAGTTCACTGCAACTTCAACCTCCCGGGTTCAAGTGATTCTCCTGCCTCAGCCTCCCGAGTAGCTGGGATAACAGGTGTGTGCCACCATACCCAGCTCATTTTTGTATTTTTAGTAGAGATGGGGTTTCACCATGTCGGCCAGGATAGTCTTGATCTCCTGACCTCATGATCCACCCATCTCAGCCTCCCAAAGTACTGGGATTACAGGTGTGAGCCACCATGCCCAGCCATATATACCATTCTCACTTGTCAATTACACCTCAATAAAACTTTAAAAAGAAGAAAAAATAATGTTGTGTTATTCTAATCCCGGAGTACCAACAAGTGAAATAAAACCCCCAAATTCGTTGTAACAAAGTTTTCTGTAGGCTTCTAAGTGATACTGAGATTGTAATTTTTAAAACAGCTTTACTGCTATTCAAAAGTCAAAAATAAGAGATGTGGTGGAGGTTGTGGAGAAAAGGGACACTTATACGTTGTTGGTGGGAATGTAAATTAGTCCAGCTACTGTGGAAAGCAATCCAGAGAGTTCTCAAAGAGCTTAACCACCATTCAACCCAGCCATCCCGTTACTGGGTATACTCGAGGGAAAATAAATTGTTCTACCAAAAAGACATGTGTACTCTTATGTTCCCTGCAGCTATATTCACAATAGAAAAGACATGGAATCAACTTAGAGGCCCGTCAACAGTGGACGGAATAAAGAAAATGTGGTACATACACACTATGGAAACCATATACACAGCCATTAAAAAGAATGAAATCATGTCCTTTGCAGTGACATGGATGCAGCTGGAGACCATTAGTCTAAGCAAACTAATTCAAGAACAGAAAACCAAATACCACGTGTTCTCATTTATAAGTATGAGCTAAACATTGAGTACACATGGACTTAAAGATGGGAATAACAGATGCTGCGGACCGCTGGAAGAGTGAGAGAGATAGAGAGGGGGACAGGGTTGAAAAACTTCAGGTTGGGTATTCTGCTTTTTACTTGGGCGACGGGATCATGCATGCCCCAAACCTCAGCATCACATTATGTAACCAACCTGCACAAGTATCCCCTGAATCTAAAAGTTGAAATTTCAACAATAAAAAATAAAGTAGCCTTTATATGGTAGAATTATAAATAGCCCGATCTTTTATTTGTTTGTTTTTGCTCTGACGACTGTTTCAAACAGGTAACCAATAACCAGTTCGACTCAGGGGAATATTTACAGTATAAATAATGAAATCCTTACAAGTCTTGCCTCTCATATTTGTTACTGCAGCACATTGTTTCTATATATCTTGAATTAGAATTTTTTAATGCTTGAGGATATGATTTTAATTTTTCATTTCTAAAAACTTATTCATCTAACTATTTTTACCTTAATCAAGGTGTTTAAGTACATTTTTCTTGAGTCATGCTTACCAAGGACACAGACTCAGTGTTGGCTTTAGATAAAATTGTAAAAAGACAGCATTTGGTTTTATTCCCCCAGTTTACCCAATCTGTTTTCTTAACCTTCCTCAACTCCCACTTTCCACTTTCTTCCCTGTCCTCCAGAGCAAACTGTGTCTACACCACCCACCTGATTTAACCCATCAAAACTTCTTAGAGGAAGCAACTGAAATTAACGTTCCATCATGTCTTTTTAGTTTGATGATTTTCTCCACACTGAATTTTAATAAGAAGCAATGCTTGAGCTTATTATATCAGGGTATCTTTAATCCTATGGCACATTTGGCTGCCAGAGTATGCAAAGTCACAGGATAAACATGATACATCTTCTTGAATGTAAAGATTAACTGTACCTCATTTTAAATATTTGTATGCTAAAATAAGCATAGCTACATTATAAGTGGGGATGGCAAAGTACCCCACAATTTTAAAGACAAAACACAAAACTGTAAAAAGAAAGCTTATATTTGTGATAGGGTATTTGAGACAAAGCCCTCAAAGTCACCCATTCCTCTACCATTGATGTCATGACCCTCAGCTACAAGACAGGCATCTGCAGAAACATTTTAGGAGCACTATCTCAGTTAAAGGGATGAAGTCCTAATATGTAATTGCTGTATCATCCAGCTGGTAAGGTACCAGAAATTGGCAAGAGGATGATGACTTTTATATAGCAAAAAGAAGTTTAAGTTCCAATACTGACTGGCTGTGTGATCTTGGGCACATCAGTTAACTTCTCTGAGTAAATTTGCAAATCTGTGAGTTGGGAATGAAGGCTTCACAAACACTGTTGAAGCTGAAGGAAAACAATTGTGAATACACTTTATACACTACAAAATTCTATACGAAAGTAACATACTCTGGTTTGTTTCTGTTGTTGCTCAATCACTAGTTTTGTGGAAATGTCTGAAGGCCTTCTCTGAACCCTGGAATCTCACGGTACAGTGGAGCCCCATCCTGCCTACTGACTTGACTGCTGGTCTCCTATTTTCTTGTGGGCATACTTCTGGACTTTTGAGCTCAAGTTGCAAATTGCCTATGGAGGAGTGTCAAAATTTCATCATAAATAATGATCCATTTTGCATAGTAAGATATTTTACACAGAAGACAAAAACTTGTGTACATTTTAGAGAATCTGTGTGCTCGGTTCTGGTTCACTTTCCTCTTCCACTTGGAGAATCTGCAGCAGCTTTCAAGAAATGCAGGATTAACTCTGGTAATGACTACTTGAGAGCTGGAAGTAACTCAAGTAATTACATTCTTTTCATTTGGGACCAAGATTACCTCTATCTTTGGTTTATTTGCCATCTGTGCTGGTAAACCATTTGGGGAAGAGACAAATACACAGGTCTAGATTTTAGGTCCTTAATGGACTATTTATAAAAATAGAAAATAATGCCTTCATCTGAACTTGAAACTCTTGCAGTAGGTTTGGATATAGAAATGCCACTTCCATTGTAGAATGGTAAGCCACGCACTGCATATAGATAAATCACGCAGACTTCTACCCCTAAAAAGTACCCGAAATTGTCTTTTTTAGTTTTTTTTTTTTCTTGCAACTGCTTGATACAGTTTTCCTTTAAATTGCTACTGCATTCTCCTTGTCATGTGGACAACTGGGGAACTTGAGTCAACCTTGGGCCATAGGAATTGTCAAGTTGGAGACACAGAATGCATTACCACTTTAAGGCTCCAAGAATAGTACCTCTCAGGAAAGGGTAGGTTGGCAAACAGGCATTAAAAGTGTGTTTTCCTAGAGATTATTCTAGATAATGTGTTCTAATATATTCTGCCCAAGTTTGAGAGTTCACACATGTGGCCTCTGATCCCAGGCCTACCACTGACCGTACAGCTGGCAGACCAGCCTCCTGCCTTGCTGGTATTCAAGGAAACTTAGGTAGAGATGGAAAAGATGGATAAATATTCTAAGGAGATGAGAACAACCTCAGCTCTAATCTTTCCCTTAGCTTTGAGGGACTTTGTTCACTCTCACAAACTCACTTGCCAATTTTAGGGCACATTCCTTTTCTTGTTTTCCTTCCTTCCTTCCTTCCTTCCTTCCTTCCTTCCTTCCTTCCTTCCATGGGATCTCACTATGTTGGCCAGGCTGGAGTGCAGTGGCTATTCATGGGCATGATCATAGCACATGCTGGTTGCAAGAGATCCTCCTGCCTTAGCCTCCAAGTGGCAGAGACTACAGGTGTGTGCCATGACACGTCACTTCTTTTCTGTTCAGTGTTATGATTATTTTCATATTATCTCACAATTACACAGTAATACATGCTCATTTCCAGAGAACAAAGGTAGATACAAAGAGGATAGTAAAAATAACCTTTGTGAGCATTTTAAAAGTCACCTTTCATGACTTTTAGCTATGCATATTTGTGTATTCAAAAATCAGAATTCTAGCCGGTCATGGTGGCTCACACCTGTAATCCCAGCACTTTGGGAGACAGAGACGAGTAGATCACCTAAGGCCAGGAGTTTGAAACCAGCCTGGCCAACATAGTGAAACCCTGTCTCTACTAAAAATACAAAAATTAGCTGAGCATGGTGGCAGGCACCTGTAATCCTAGCTACTGGGAAGGTTGATGCAGGAGAATCACTTGAACCTGGGAGGCGGAGGTTGCAGTGAGCTGAGATCATGCCACTTGTACTCCAGCCTGGGTGACACAGCAAGATTCCATCTCAAAATAAATAAATAAATACAAAATTTAAAAATCAAAATCAAAATCCTAACACAGAGTCATTGGACATTGGCATGTCTTGTCTAAACTATTCATGTCCTTTGACCAATTTTATTTTTTGACAGGGGGAACATTTTAAATCTTTATTAAAAGGATACACAAAATACTGATTAATAACTTCCAATTTTGCAGAATTCATAAATTACCATGCTTCTAATTACAGAGACAACACATCCTTCTTGTCAGAAACTTTTACCCTAACCGCAAAATTTAATTCTTCTTTCTGATGAAGCAATAATTGAATGATTTACTTATAGTGACAGCATAATGTACTTGATTTTTGAAACCATTGGCTAAATATGTTCTAATTGATTCAAAAGAACTTGCAATGCAAACTTTATGTATCAGTTGTAAACCAATAGAGATATAACACTGATGATAAATTCAGCACAAGTACATTTTCTGGAGTCTTCTAATTTTAGGTTGATATTGTAAGAATGTCTGCTATAGCCTGTGGTGCATGGACATATATCAATATGTTTCAGGAAAGCCAAAGGAGAGCCTTGAGATAACTGAAGGGAAAGCCAAGAGAAGACTTATTAGTACCTCAAAATCATTTTAAAAGCCTTTTAAACTGGACTTGATATTTTTATATCCATTATTTTTTATCTTAAAAATAACCTATACAAACTATTCTAATTTCCTATTTTGACAAATATATTGATGGCAATGTTCTGCTTCTAGCAAGGTTTGACAAAGGTACCAACAAATTCTGTGCCCCTAAATTGTATTCATTAAAACATCAAAAAGGCCAGACTTGGTGGGCTTATGTCTGTAATTCTAGCACTTTGAGGCTGAAGCAGACAGATCATGAGGTCAGGAGTTCGAGACCAGCCTGGCCAATATGGTGAAACCCCGTCTCTACTAAAAATACAAAAATTAACCGGGCGTGGTGGCACGCTCCTGTAGTCCTAGCTACTCGGAAGGCTGAGACAAAAGAATCGCTTGAACCCAGGAGGCGACGGTTGCAGTGAGCCGAGATTGCACCACTGCACTCTAGCCTGGGAGAGAGAGCAAGACTCCATCTCAAAACAAAACAAAACAAACAAACAAAAAGAAATCATGTCTTACAACCAAGTATTCAAAAAAGATTTATAGATATTCCAGTTTTCTGAACTGTTAGAAAAATTTCTGATTGTTATTTAGACACATTAACTTTTAAAACAATCTTTACTTTGAAAATATAATCTAAGAGAAAGTCAATCACATTCACAACTGGAATCTATGTGAATAACTAAATAGGTTAATAATCTAAATCCAATTGCTGGATGTCCACATGAATATCAAATGGATTGGTGCTTCGTTATTTACTTATTTAGATTTTATGTTAGCAATAATCATTTGCCCAAATTTTAAAGCAGGAATTCATCTTTTTCTGATTGAATTGCAAACCCTAATTGTCTATTAAGGATAGTAACATCTTATCATAGATATAGTGACTTTGTGACTGGTTTGTTCTTGGTCTTTTAATTTATTAGGTTTTTTAAAAGTAAAAGTAACTATAATTGTTTTGAATGGCAAAAGCAAAAAGTATCACTGCAAAAAAGAAATAGTAAATATCAGTAAGCAAACAGAGCTTGTTGAAAAAGAAAAGTCCGCATTAACCTGCACCTGGAGATGACCACTACTAATATCTAGTAACTAGGAATTAGAAAACACATCTTTCCTGATGCTTTCACCTACATGTGCACATATTTCTCTTGACTATCCTTACCTGAGGATCGTTGCTCACTCTTTTTTATTTTGCACTTAGCTATGCCCTTTTACTTCAGGTCTATGAATTACAATCTCCACATAATTCAATTCTGTGTTTTTTTTTCTCCTATTTGAGAGACTTGACAGACAGTTAAATCCATGTACTCTTCTAACAGGTTTTCCCCCTTTCTATTTCTGTGTTTCAGTCGTTTGCCAAAAAGACTGTTTGTTTCTCCCTCTCATCTTTCCCTCTCTTTCTCTTGTGTTTTATTTTGATATACAGCCTTTTTTGTTTTATTATTAATCACATTTTCTTCTCTCTTTTCTTTTTTTCCTTGTCCTTTCTTTTCTTTCTTTTTTTCTTTCTCTTTTTCTTTTCTTTCTTTTTTTCTTTCTCTTTTTCTTTTCTTTCTTTTTCTTTTTTATTTTTTTTTTGACAAAATCTCACTCTGTCTCCCAAGCTGGAGTGTGCCAGTACAATCACAGGTCACCGCAGCCTCAACCTTTTGGACTCAAGCCATCCTCCCACCTCAGCCTCCCAAGTAGCTGGGATTACAGGCCTGTGCCACTATACCTGGCTAATTTTCTATTTTTATTTTTTGTAGAGACACAGGTCTCACTATGTTGCTCAGACTGGTCTCAAACTCCTGGACTCAAGCAGTCCTCCTGCCTTGGCCTCTCAAAGTGTTGGGATTACAGGCATGAGCCACCACACCTGGCCCACATTTTCCTTAATACTTAATCTTTTTTCTCTGCTTTTTAATGTCAAAACCGAAAAGAATTATCTTTCAATTCCTCTTGTGTAAGATGAAAAAATGTAGCATTACCTCCTATCCTTTCCTCAGCTTGATCTAACCTGAAATTTTAGAATTCAGTTATCATTATGTCATTAATATTTAATTAACTAATTATTTGTGTTTTAATATTATAGAAAACTTGTGTGTCAAGGTCTGCTGATATTTTTATCATGTTGTAGCTGCATATTTATGTAAATTGGGTGTCTGTTTCATATTAAATTAGTTTCAATGCTCCTGCTCATTGCTGTTTCTTTTGTTGCCATAACCCACACATTTTCCAGTTGTCTATTTTGATTTCTTGTTCAGTTACATGGACCAACTGGTGGAGATCCAAGTTTATGTCCCATCACCCTGTGCATGGCATGCGGGTATGTGGCATCATTCTCTTTTCCTCAGCACCTGGTGAGCCCTTTTCATCTAGAATCTGGTATTTAGGAAAACTTTCTTCTTCCTTTCGCCATTGCCTTGGGTCCATCAGTAACACTCCTCTTCTGGAAGGAATAAACGTGAGCTCCTCATTATGTTCTGTGTGGCTCAGCATTTCTTTTCTTCTTTCTTTCATTTTTATCTCTATATTTTCTGTCTTAATTTCAGGAACAGTTTTGAGGGTTTTTTTCTACTTCAAAAATTTCATATTTTCAGTATCACATCTACTATGCATTGCATACATCATGGTTTTTTATTTGAATACTTGTATCTTTAATCTCTTTATATACAACTCTGATTTTAGAACTTCATGGCTCCTTATTTTGGATTCATGTATGCAAATTCTTTTAAGGCATATTGATCACATAGTCAAAGCCATTAAACTTTTTCCCTACTGCTTCTTGAGGTAAATCTGTCTCAAGGGGAAGCTCTTGCTTTCATTCTTCAGAGCAGTTCTTACATTAGGTTGAAGCATACAAAGTTGCCAGTATTTCAACAAGTTTTTACTTACAAATGTGGCAATTTTACAAGATTTAATCTAAAATAAATGCTTTATCTTTTCTAAGATGTGTGACTTATTCATCTTTTCAGAAGCAAATCTCTGCTGCCCAGATTGGCTTATAGGCAAGATGAAGTTAAGATGAGTTTATGGGATTTGTTTATGGTTTTGTTGCTAATTCTTCAAGTCCAGGTGCATAGGGAGAGGGAGTGTTTTCTTTTTTCTTTCTTTTTGTTTTAATTCCTTCAAAAAAAAAAAATAACAACAACACAAAAAACAGGATCCACGTGCAGAATGTGCAGGTTTGTTACATAGGTATATGTGTGCCATGGTGGTTTGCTGCATCTATTGACCCATCCTCTAAGTTCCCTCCCCTCACCTCCCACCCTCCAACAGGCCGTAGTGTGTGTTATTCCCCTCTCTGCGTCCATGTGTTCTCATTGCTCAACTCCTATTTGTGAGTGAGAACATATAGTATTTGGTTTTCTGTTCCTGTGTTAGTTTGCTAAGGATGATTACTTCCAGCTTCATCCATGTCTCTGCAAAGGACATAATCTCATTACTTTTTATGGCTGCATAGTAGTCCACATTGTATATGTACCACCTTTTCTTTATCCTGTCTACCATTGACGGTAATTTGTGTAGGTTCCAAGTCTTTGCTATTGTAAATAGTGCTGCAATCAATATACATGTGCATGTGTCTTTATAGTAGAATGATTTATATTGCTTTGGGTATATACCCAAATAATGGGATTGCTGGGTTAAATGGTATTTCTGGTTCTAGATTCTTGAGGAATCACCATACTATCTTCCACAGTGGTTGAACTTATTTACATTCCCACCAACAGTGTAAAAGCATTCCTATTTCTCCACAGCCTCGCCAGCATCTATTGTTTCCCTACTTTTTAATAATTGCCATTCTGACTGGCATGAGATGGTATCTCATTGTGGTTTTGATTTGCATTTACCTAATGACCAGTGATGATGAGCTTTTTTTCATATGTTTGTTGGCCATATACGTGTCTTCTTTTGAGAAGTGTCTGTTCATATGCTTTGCCCACTTTTTAATGGGGTTGTTTTTTCTTGTAAATTTATTTGAGTTCCTTGTAAATTCTGGATATTACACCTTTGTCAAATGGGTAGATTGCTAAATTTTTCTCTCGTTCTGTAGGTTGCTTGTTCACTCTGATGATAGTTTCTTTTTGCTGTGCAGAAGCTCTTTAGTTTAATTAGATCCCACTTGTCAATTTTGGCTTTTGTTGCCATTGCTTTTGGCACTTTTGTCATGAACTCTTTGCCCATGCTTACGTCCTGAATTGTATTGCCTAGGTTTTCATCTAGCGTTTTTATTTTGGGCTTGACATCTAAGTCTTTAATCCATTTCGAGTTAATTTTTGTATAAGGTCTAAGGAAGGGGTCCAGTTTTTGTTTTCTACATATGGCTAGCCAGTTTTCCCAGCACCATTTACTGAATAGGAGATCCTTTCCCCATTGCTTGTTTTAGTCAGGTTTGTTGAAGATCGGATGGTTGTAGACATGTGGTGTTATTTCTGAGGTTTCTCTTCTGCTCCATTGGTGTGTATATCTGTTTTGGTACCAGTGACATGCTGTTTTGGTCACTGTAGCCTTATAGTTTGAAGTCAAGTAACATGATGCCTCTGACTTTGATCTTTTTGCTTAGGATTGTCTTGGCTCTGCGGGGTCTTCTTTGATTCCATGTGAAATTTAAAATAGATTTTTCTAATTCTGTGAAGAATGTCAATGGTACTTTGATGGGAATAGCATTGAATCTATAAATTGCTTTGCGCAGTATGGCCATTTTCACAATATCGATTCTTCCTATCCATGAGCATGGAATGTTTTTCCATTTGATTGCATCCTCTCTTATTTACTCCAGCAGTGGTTTGTAGTTCTCCTTAATAAGGTCCTTCACATTCCTTGTTAGCTGCATTCCTAGGTATTTTATTCTCTTTGTAACAATTGTGAGTGGGAGTTCATTCGTGATATGGCTCTCTGCTTGTCTATTGGTATAAAGGAATGCTTGTGATTTTTGCACATTGATTTTGTATCCTGAGACTTTGCTGAAGTTGCTTATCAGCTTATGGAGTTTTGGGGCTAAGATGATGAGGTTTTCTAAATGTAAAATCCTGTCATCTGCAGACAACTTGACTTCCTCTATTCCTGTTTGAATACCCTTTGTTTCTTTCTCTGATTGCCCTGGGCAGAACTGCCAATACTATGTTGAATAGGAGTTGTATGTTGAAATACAAGGTACTTAGTCAAATTTGAAGAAACAACAAACAGGTTTTTAATTTTAGCATGTCCTGTGTAATACTTGGGACATAACATATACTTAAACAAGTCTGTGTTGTTTATTTGAATTTCAAATTTGTCTGGGCATTTTGTATTTTATCTGGCAACCCTACTGCTCAACCCTACTGGTGAGAGAGGGCACCTTTGTCTTGCACGAGTTTTCAAAGGAAATGCTTCCAGCTTTTGCCCACTCAATATGATATTGGCTGTGGGTCTGTCATAAATAGCTCTTATTATTTTGTGATATGATCCGTTAATACCTAGTTAATTGAGAGTTTTTAACATGAAGAGATGTTGAATTTTATTAAAGGCTTTTTATGTATTGAGATAATCATGTGGTTTTTGTCTTTGGTTCTGTCTATGTGATGGATTACATTTATTGATCTGTGTATGCTGAACAAGCTTTGCATCCCAGGGATAAAGCCAACTTGATCGTGGTGGATAAGTTTATTGGCATGCTGCTAGATTCAGTTTGCTAGTGTTTTATTGAGAATTTTTGCATCGATGTTCTTCAGGGATATTGGCCTGAAGCTTTCTTCTTTTGGTGTGTCTCTTCCCAGTTTTGGTATCAGGATGATTCTGGTTTCATAAAATGAGTTAGGGAGGAGTGAGGGAGTGTTTTTCTTGAGATAAATTTACATTGTTATTTGAGCACATCTGAATACTGGGCAGTGGGGAAGAAGGCGGAGCTATAAATATTCTCTGCGTTGAATATTGCACCTGTCTTTTCACATGCGATTGTGGATGCTGGACGGTAGAATTGACTCCATGTCTCCTTGGGACTGTAGAGCCATTTTTTTTTTCAGTAATTATGGCAGACAAAACCAATAGTCAACATGTTCTTCACTGTTACACGTGATTGCCAAATTTGATAAATAAAAATACAAGGTACTTAGTCAAATTTGAAGAAACAACAAACAGGTTTTTAATTTTAGCATGTCCTGTGTAATACTTGGGACATAACATATACTTAAACAAGTCTGTGTTGTTTATTTGAAATTCAAATTTGTCTGGGCATTTTGTATTTTATCTGGCAACCCTACTGCTCAGCCCAGTCACAGCATTAAATTCTTCTCAACACAAGCATGTAGTCAGTATAAATCAACTGCTGTTGACATGTGAGTTGATGTCTATTTGACATTTCACATTCCACAATGGAACTTAGCTGGTGGGGTCCAAATCTTACAAAACAGGCCTTGCTTATCTCCAGTTCTTGCTTGATTAGTTTTGGATGTTAGCCTGGGTCTGGCAGAATCTTCTCCCCTTTTCTCCAGGAGCATGGCTCTTGTACAGGAGGAGTGGTGTGAGTCACTCTAGAACTTTCATCAATCTGGGTTCATCTCACCACCTCTCCCATAAATTCTCCAAAGGAAGTGCAAATTCGGCAGTGCCCTTCCTACTTTCCAATGGCCATGCGGGTTTTCTGTTGCTTATTTTGAAGGAATTTGGGGGAAAAGAGTATTAGGTGACTCTAATATGAAAAGTCAAGATAATTTTCTTGATCTGAAACAAAACAAATCCTTGCACGTGGTTAAATGTCCACGTTCCAGTATGAACTTTAATACTCATATAAGCCTAACTGTGAAACTTATACATAGGTTGGTCAATATTTTTATGGCTGGATTGTTCTGGTTTTAACAACACAAAGATTTTAGCAAAGGCAATCATGAAAGAAATTGCCCCCGCTATCTATTTTGAGTATGAGACAATGTGCAGACACTAAGATTTGCAAACAAGTATCATGAAGTAGAACCCTGTAGAGAAACACAATGGAAATTTAGAAATGTCACATGAAGATAATTTCTTATTTCAACATACAGTGACATCAAACTTCAAATGAGAATCCATTAAGAATAAAAGTCAGATAATTTAGGTAGCACTTTGGAAACGATCATACATGGCCTCTTTCCTTCTCTTCCTTTATCTTTTCCTCTCCATGGATGATATATGACAAAAGAGGAACATTCTGTAGCATTAAATCAGATTTCATACTCATTATTATGATTATATGCACATCCATAGTACATGCCCTACTTTTGCTTAAATCATGGAGATTATGAGAAAAACATTCCTTTGGGGAATTTAGTTTGTTTACCAGCTTTTATAGATATTTCATTAGAGAAAAATTAGAACTCTGGGTACTCAGGATTCATGCTTTCATCTGTAAATTTCAGTGACTGCTAACACCACCCGGCCAAACTGATTATGAAGCTCGAAATATGATCTGAAATTTCAAATTCAATTCAATTTCAGTTCAAAACGCATGTTATTAATGATGCCCTGTTGTTCCTGCAGTAAGAAGGCTGCTTTTCTTTTCTCATATAGACAATAGCTTTGATTATTTTAAGTTTTATATGTGATACATATTTAAAGTATAAACTAAAATATATAAAATGGTATAAAGAAAATATTTAAAAATTACCTTTAATTACAACACTATGAAATAAATAGCCCCATTATGTTGATATATTTTTTACTTTGCTTCCTGGATAGAAACATAAGTGGGAATATATGAGCACAAAAATATCATTAAAAGAATTGACTTTTTTTAAGGTGTAGTGAGCTTTAGCCCTTTATTTGAATTCCTTTTTCATATTTAAAGCCACCTTATAAAGTATGTACTATCATCATTTCCTATTTAGAGATAAAAAAATAGAGGACAGAAACGGTCAGATTGGCCAAAGTCATGTCATAGCAAGTGGAGAAGCCAGAATTTGAAACAAGGCCATTTGACTCCAGAGCTCATGATACACTACACGCGGTTTAATGGGCATGCATTTTATCACCTAACGATATACCATAGATACCTTGCCATATTGACACATATCAAAATACATACATCCTTTTTACGGCAACATAGTATTCCATTAGGTGGTCATACCATAGTTTACATAAACAGTCTATTCATAATGGAATACATTTTTTCACCACTATAATATTACTTTGAAAACAAAAAGAACCCTTGCAATTATCTTTGCTAATTTTTTTACTACTTGTTTAGGATAAATTCCTAAAAGTAGGATTTGGGAGTTCAATTTAATTTTTTGACACACATTGCCAAAATGCACTTCCTGAAGATTAAACCAACCTACTCTCCTACAAACAGTACATTAGAATAACTTTTCCACACTCGCTCCCTTCAGAAAGATAATTCTTAAAGTCTCACATTCCAAGACACTTTGAAAGCAAAAAATCTCTTTCCATAGTGAGTCATCACTGTAATTTCCATATAGCCAAACTTCTTTAAAGACTATGATACCCTGTCTAGGCACCAATGCTTCTCTGTAGACCAGCTTCCCAAGATCAATTTTCCCTATGGTGGCCAGCAGGCGGTGCTCACACACAGATTAGAAAGATCTCTGTGGTCACTTTGATTCTCTAAGGCAAAAGGCTTCGTTCACATCACCTCAAACCCTTGGACAACACTACGTGGCCTGTGAAAACCACCTGATTGCTCGAACCTTATAGTATGGTTTATTCAATACTCTCTGAAATTCAGGTTCTTATTCTTATACCAATATGTTAGGAAGAGTCATGTGAGCAATGTCCAAATATTCTTGACTATGAGTGAGATCCATGTATGCATACTACCAATAGCTCCCTAGCATCCAGGCAGGTAAGTTTTTAAGTATCCAATCTTAAAAATGTATCACAACCTTAACCACCAACTCCGTATCTATACTCCTTGCCTGTAACAAGTGGCATATGCCAAAAACCACCTCATGCTCTCTCTTTTCTGTATTTTACTTTCCTTCAACTATTACATATTTCTTATTTGAAAAGTAGATAATATATGTGATTTGTTGCAAGGCTGAGGCAGGTAAAAGTTTCTCCATATTTTCCTTCCTAGTAGAGTCCAGTCTGTTTTTCTTTTATGGTTTTATATATGGAATAATCATACTGCCTTGTGCTTAACACAGAAAATTTTTAAATTCCTGTATAGTTTGGTTGCTAACATCTTGAAAAGCAGAGTTCAAATTAAAAATTGACTGCACAAAAGTCGAAATTTTGGGTATTTTAATTGTTAAATTTGGTCTGAACAACCAAAATACCAGGAAAAAAAATCTGAGAAAAATATTTAAAACCAATACGACCCACAAAATGTGATGTCCTTAAGAGATAAGGGAGCGCATAGATCTATTCAAAATAAAATACTGGGTCAGGCATGGTGGCTCATGCCTGTAATACCAGCACTTTGGGAGGCACAAATGGGAGGATCTCATGAACCTGGAAGGTCAATGCTACAGTGAACGGTTTCTGTACTCCACCTTGTTTTTGTGCCACTGTACTCCACCTTGGGTGACAGACCCAGACTCAGTCTCAAAATAAATAAAATAAAATTATAACAGAAAAAAATGGGCATGGTGCCTGAGCAGAATTTACAGAAACATAAGTAACTATAAACACATTTTAAGAAAAAATGTGATCTAATTACTTATAGAAAAAATGCAAATTAAAATGACCTTTGTCCAAATTGGCAAAGACTAATTCAGTAATTAGCAATTATGCTTAGGATCTGGCAAAGATCAAAGTCACTTTACATATAGTTAGTAGAAATAGATCATCATTCTAGGAAAAAGTTTTACAAAGCATAGCAAGGAGACAGGCAGGTGAACATCACACACCAGGGCCTGTCAGGGGTGGGGGACAAGGAGAGGGATAGCATTAGAGAAATGCCTAATGTAGATGACAGGTTGGTGGGTGCAGCAAACCACCATGACACGTCTATACCTATGTAACAAACCTGCACGTACTGCACATGTACCCCAGAACTTAAAGTATAATAAAAAAATATAATACCCTTTGACTGGTAATATGTCTCTGGAAATTATTGGAATCTTAGTCAAGGAATATATGTGAAAAGTTTATTCTGGCATTCTTTATTCTAACAATAAATTATATATCACCAAATATCCAATAATACCACATAATCTTTAATGTACATATATATCAGAAGGAAAAGGAAATGAAAATATATCATATCTTCTATATTTGTTTTCTCTGGGTATTGGGTCACAGTTTTTGTTTTTAATTTTACATTTTATTTCTCACACTTTGTAAAAAAGGTTGTATTACTTTTATAATCAGAAAAAGACAGATTTCAAAAATCAACTTGAGTCACAATTACCTTACAACAAAACAATCTAAGTGTAGAATTTAGTGACTTTTGACAAACAATATCCTAATGTAACAATCATGTAACACCCACCACAATCCACAATCGAGATACAGAATATTTGCAGTCAAATTTCACCACTTCAAACCCCATCAACACATGGACAATATTCTGTCACTATAGACCAGTTTAGATTTTACTAAAATTTAATGTAAATGAAATTATACAACATATAATCTTTTTTGCTTGTCTTCTTTCTCTCAGCCTAATGTTTTTGAGATTTAAACAGGATGATGCACAGGTTAATAGTTTGTTCCTTTTTATTGTTGAGAAGTGTTGATTTTAACATAAGTAACAATTTGTTTATCTAATCAACTGATGATGGACATTTGGGTTGTTTCCTGTTTGGAGTAATTATAAATAAAGCTTCTAATTACATTTATGTAAAATTCTTCCTGTGAACTTATGCTTTATTTTGTCTTAGGTACATACAGTGGAGTAAAATTTCTGGCTAGCACTGTAAGACAATATTTAAATTTATAAGGAAGCATCAAATTGTGTTTCAATGTAATTATAACAATTTACCTTTGCAACAGTAATGCATGAGAGTTTCAGCTGTTCCACATTCTCACCAACGCTTGATATTGTCAGTCTTTTTAATTTTAGCTATCCTGGTGTTGAGGAATGGAATCTCTTAATTTTTATTTCCCTGATGACTAATGATGTTGAGCATCTTTTCATGTCCTTATTGACCATCTGTATACACTTTTTTTGGTCAAGAGTCTGCTCAAATCTTTTCCCTATTTGTACCTGGTATGTTCAAAAACTTATTATTGAGTTGTAGGAGTACATCATTAAGTTCTAAAGTCCTTTGTCAGATATTGTCAGATATATGTATTGTGAATTTTTTCCTAGTATATGACTTGATTTCTCATTTTCTTAACAGTATCTTTTGAAGAACATTTTTGAATTTTAATGTCATGTAATTTATCAATTTTTTCTTTTATAGTTTGTTTTTGGTATCATATTTAAGAAATATCTTCCTCCTACAAGGGAAGAAAATATGCTTCTATGCTTTCGTTTTGAAGTATCATACTTTCAGCTTTTATGTTTGTGTGAATGTCTATTTCTGTTCATTTTTATATACGTTGTGAGGTGATTTGAAGATTCATTTTTTTTAATGTGGGTATCTAACTATTCTGGCACCATTTGTTGAAAAGACGAGTTTTTCACTAGTTTAATTATCCTGAAATGTTTGTTAAAAGTCAACCACCTGCCTGGGCACAGTGGCTCATACCTGTAATCCCAGCATTATGGGAGGCCAAGATGGGTAGATCATGAGGTCAGGAGATTGAGACCATTCTGGCCAATGAGGTGAAACTCCATCTCTACTAAAAAAAAAAAAAAAACTTAGCTAGGCGTGGTGGTGCATGCCTGTAATCCCAGCTACTTGGGAGGCTGAGGCAGGAGAATGGCATGAACTCGGGAGTCAGAGGTTGCAGTGAACCGAGACCATACCACTGCACTTCAGCCTGGCAACACAGAGAGAATCCATTAAAAAAAAAAAAAAAATCAACCACCTGTAAATGTAACAGTTCACTTTTTTTTTTTTTTTGTATTTTTACATTCTTTTGAACAAGAGTTTTTCTTTTTTTTTAAATTATAATTTAAGTTCTGGGGCACATATGCAGAAAGTGCCAGTTTGTTACATAGGTATACATATGCCATAGTGGTTTGCTGCACCCATCAACCTGTCATTTACATTAGGTATTTCTCCTATTGCTATCCCTTCCCCCACCCCCCACCCCCATCCCCTGACAAGCCCTGGTGTGTGATGTTCCCCTCCCTGTGTGCATGTGTTCTTATTGTTCAACTCCCACTTATAAGTGAGAACATGCCGTTTTTGGTTTTCTGTTCTTGTGTTAGTTTACTGTGAATGATGGTTTCCACCTTTATCCATGTCCCTTCAAAGAACATGGACTCAACCTTTTTTATGGCTGCATAGTTTTCCATGGTGTTTATCTGCCACATTTTCTTTATCCAGTCTATCATTGATGGGCATTTGGGTTGCTTCCAAGTCTGCTGTTGTGAACAGTGCTGCAATAAACATACATATGCCTGTGTCTTTACAGTAGAATGATTTATAACCATTTGGGTATATACCCAGTAATGGGATTGCTGGGTGAAACAGTATTTCTAGTTCTAGATCCTTGAGTATTGTCAGTCTTTTTAATTTTAGCTATCCTGGTGGTGAGGAATGGGAATTGCCACACCGTCTTGAGGAATTGCCACACTGTCTTCCACAAATGTTGAACTAATTCGCATTCCCATCAACAGTGTAAAAGCATTCCTATTTCTCCACATACTGTCCAGCATCTGTTGTTTCCTGAACAGTCCACTTCTTGATTGGCTATTTTGTTGCATTGACCTATCCTTACAGCAGGAATCATCAACTCTAATGAGCTTCAACTTTTGGATCTCTGTCACATTGGAAAAGTGAACAGATTACTTGCTCCAGATGATAGTATTAGAATCAAGCAGAGAATATTATTGGGGAAAGGGACAGATTGTTATAATGCACATTCATCTATTGACTGTATTTATGGAATAGTCCTCTCTTTACAACAGTAAGCTCCCATCACTGGAAGTGTTCAAGCCAATGTCAGATCATCATTTAGCAATAATGTTCTGTAAAAGAGTCTTTGTCTCTGTTTGCAGATGACATGTCTCTGTTTGCAGATGACATAATTGTATATTTAGAAAACCCCATCATCTCAGCCCCAAATCTCCTTAAGCTGACAAGCAACTTCAGCAAAGTCTCAGGATACAAAATCAGTGTGCAAAAATCACAAGCATTCCTATACACCAATAATAGACAAACAGAGAGTCAAATCATGAGCGAACTCCCATTCACAATTGCTACAGAGAGAATAAAATAAACTTTGGAATACAACTTACAAGGGATGTGAAGGACCTTTTCAAGAAGAACTACAAACCACTGCTCAATGAAATATAAGAGGACACAAACAAATGGAAGAACATTCCATGCTCATGGATAGGAAGAATCAATATCGTGAAAATGACCATACTGCCCAAAGTAATTTATAGATTCAATGCTATCCCCATCAAGCTACTATTGACTCTCTTCACAGAATTACAAAAAAAATTCTTTAAATATCATATAGAACCAAAAAAGAGCCTGTATAGCCAAGACAATCCAAAGCAAAAAGAACAAAGCTGGAGGCATCACACTACCTGACTTCAAACTATACTACAAGCCTACAGTATCCAAAACAGTATAATACTGGCATCAAAACAGATATATAGACCAATAGAACAGAACAGAGGCCTCAGAAATAATGCCACACATCTACAACCGTCTGATCTTCGAGAAACCTGACAAAAACAAGCAATGGGGAAAGGATTCCCTATTTAATAAATTGTGTTGGGAAAACTGGGTAGCCATATGCAGAAAACTGAAACTGGACCCCTTCCTTATACCTTATACAAAAATTAACTCAAGATGGATTAACGACTTAAATGTCAAACCACAAATCATAAAAATCCTAGAAGAAAACCTAGGCAATACCATTCAGGACATAGCTATCGTCAAAGACTTCATGACTAAAACACCAAAAGCAATGGCATCAAAAGCCAAAATTGACAAATGGGATCTAATTAAACTAAAGAGCTTCTGCACAGTGAAAGAAACTATCACCAAAGTGAACAGGCAACCTACAGAATGGGAGGAAATTTTTGCAGTCTCTCCATCTGACAAAGGGCTAATATCCAGAATCTATAAGGAACTTAAACAAATCAACAAGTAAGAAACAACCCCATCAAAAAGTGGGCAACGGATATGAACAGACACTTCTCAAAAGAAGACATTTATGTGGCCAACAAATATATGAAAACATGCTCTTCATTACTGGTCATTAGAAAAATGCAAATCAAAGTCACAATGAGATACCATCTCATGCCAGTTAGAATGGTTATCATTAAAAAGTCAGGAAACAACAGATGCTGGAGAGGGTGTAGAGAAATAGGAATGCTTTTACACTGTTAGTGGGAGTGTAAATTCAACAATTGTGGAAGACAGTGTGATGATTCCTCGAGGATCTAGTACCAGAAATACCATTTGACCCAGCAATCCCGTTACTGGGTATATACCCAAAGGATTATAAATCATTCTACTATAAAGATACATGCACGGGTATGTTTACTGCAGTGCTGTTCACAATAGCAAAGACTTGGAAGCAACCCAAATGCCCATCAATGATAGACTGGATAAAGAAAATGTGGCACATAAACACCATGGAATACTACACAGCCATAAAAAAGGACGAGTCCATGACCTTTGCAGGGACATGGATGAAGCTGGAAACAATCATTCTCAGCAAACTAACACAGGAACAGAAAACCAAGCACTGCATATTCTTACTCATAAGTGGGAGTTGAACAGAGAGAACACATGGACACATGGAGGGAAACATCACACACTGGGGCCTGTCGGGGAGTAGGGGGCTAAGGGAGGGATAGCATTAGGAGAAACATCTAATGTAGATGACAAGTTGATGGGCACAGCAAGCCACCATGGCACACGCATACCTATGTAACAAACCTGCACGTTCTGCACATGCATCCCAGAACTTAAAGTATAATAATAATAATAATAATAATAATAATAAAAGATTCCTGCAATGGGTAATTTGTTTAGAGGGGATGCAAAATCCCTTCTAGCTCTGCAAGTTCGTGATTCTGTGGAAAGCTTGCAAGAACTCAGTACAACACTTGAAAACTTACATCACAAAAAAATTCACAGCTTCTCAAGCCAAAATAGCCTATGAATAGATCATGAATTTAGATACTGAAATAAAAGGAGAATCAAAGTTTACTTTTCTTTGTCATCTCTGTAAGTGAAAAAAACAATCTTCCAACTCCAGAGGCACTAAGTGCCTTGCTCCAGAATAACACAAATAAAAAGATAAAATCGCTTGAAGAAAAGAGGTACATTTTTTTCCCTGCAAACGGAATTAACTAGGTCCCACAGGTCCAAGGCTGGAGGGAAATTAGGCCATGATATAGGGAATCAGACTACAAATAGAAACTTTAAAATACAGAACAGCTATAGCATCATTGTATTGATTACTTTGTAGCCTGATGCATATTAATTAGCATCAAATGCATCCATTGCACACAAGCTCTTCACAGTGAAGCTCCTCTTTTATCATGTCTTCTCACTGTATTTTGAAACAATGTATCAATACAACACAAAATATTAAATAATGTATTATACTATGTTGTATGCATCAAGGACCTTTATAAGTGATAGTCAGAGCTTCTGACTGGCTTGAGAGGTTAAATTGATAGAATTCCTCCTAGCTCATATCTTAGTTCCTAACTAAGAACAATTAATTGCACTATGACTCCAATTCTTTACCTCTCCTTGAACCCACACATTTTATCAAGTGACTTTGGAGCTCATCTTGTAAAGATGGAGTATTTCTCCATTCCATGTGCCTTGCTTTTACCTCTGGAATAAGTGGACATGACAGTGGGCTGGTTCTACGCCTGGTACTGCAGGGGCTTTGCAAGTGTTTGCTTGCTATCTCTTGTGTCCCTGCCATCAACATAAGAACATGCCCACGGATATGGTTTGGCTCTGTGTCCACACTCAAATTTCATGTTGAATTGTGATCCCTCGTGTTGGAGGTGGGGCCTGGTGGGAGGTGATCGGATCATGGGGATAGTTTCTGATGGTTTAGCAGCATCCCCCAGTGACGTCTCCTAATAGAGTTCTCAGGAGATCTGGTTTTTTGAAAGTGTGTAGCACCTCTCCCTTAGCTTTCTCTCTTTCTCCAGCTCCTGCCATGTAAGATGTCCTTGTTTCCCTTTTGCCTTCCGCCGTGATTGTAAGTTTCCTGAGGCCTCCCCAGCCATGGTACCAATGCAGCGTATGGAACTGCCAGTCAATTAAACCTATTGTCTTTATAAATTACCCAGCCTCAGGCAGTTATTTATAGCAATACAGTAATGGACTAATACACCCATGCTAGTCCTCTGGAAGATAAGAGACCTATCCACCACACCGGAGTTGCCCATTATCTCAGTCACAGCAAGCCTAGACCAGCCAACTCCCAATGCATGAGTGAGCTCAGACAAGATGAGCAAGACTCCTGGTTAACCTAAGGCTGACTCCATAGAGTAAACACATCTCTATGAAATAACAGAGCTAGATGGTTGTTTGTTGTGATGTGGCTGTTTGACAATAAGTAACTGGTACAATTTTCTTGTGAACTTTCCTGCAGATGATATAATATACCCATCACACTTTTAAACACATTGAAAATACTCCCTGAACTGCTTTTGTTTCCCTGCATATCATTAGAACCTTGGGCACACTAGCTTGCAAACAGACTTCTTCTGTAAGTGTGATCACAATCATTGTTACAAATAGACTGCACGATCTGTCAGGTGTGAGTCTATAAAGCACAAAGCAGACATGGCTGCATTCAAATGCTGTCAGGCTTATTTTTAGAGTCTCCAAAATCAATTTCTAAGTGAAATCCATTCATCCAATAAACCTGGATTCATTAATATGTGTGTAGGTATATGTATATATGTGTGTATATGCCCTTGAAATATTTTTAAAAGAATAATACACTAGTCTGCAAAGAAAATGAATCAATAAATTTTAAGAAATCAAATTATACTGGCTATTTTCTCCTATCTGATACATTAACACCAGAAATGTATAAAAATATTAAACCAAAAGCATCAAATTACTTTAAAACTCCCTTTTAAAATATTTTTATGTCAAACATAAAATAATTCTCAAAAACTCTTAGTGAGCTAGGCCTAACAGTATATTTCATAAACGAAGAGCTTTTAGTTTGAAACCAGAAGCCACATCATACTTAAATGAGGAAATACTTGTTCTGTCACACTTAGATCAGAAATAGAAAAGCAAAATGTATAATGATAGCACCATTATTTATCAATAGTCTAGAAGTGAGAAATCATATGATAAAACAAAAGAAGAAAGACATCAGAAAAAATAAATTTATCACTATTTGAAAGTAATACAATTTTCAATGTAACATATTCAAGAATATCAATAAAATTATTCAAAGTTTTAAAAAGTTATATAAGGTAGCTGATTGAAGCACAGATGAAAATCAGTTGACATCAGACATCCAGCACAACATTTCAATATATATAATTAAGAATTGATTGAAATCATCCGGAAAAAATACACCTTTTCCCAACCAACACTTTGGTATTCAAAATACGAAGAAATGATATTTAGTAGTTAAATTGTAAGGACTTGAATATAAGGCAATGCCCTTTTTATTGGGTGATAATTTGGGAGAATTGCTATTTAGTATTTGGACATATATATTATATATAAAATTATATATAATACATATAATTAAAACATATTTATTTTATATATTTATATATACCAGCTTATATATATTTATACAACTTCAAACAACCGTATTCTTATATATGTAATAGGAAAGATAGTCTATCTGTTTATCAGAACAAATAATAAATGACTGTCAGATGGACAGATAGATGAATATAGATGTGAATATATATTTTTTTAACAACTAGAATTAATTTTCATAATAAGGAAACACTGTTGAGAGAATGTTGAAAATAGGTGTGGAGAAAACCTTGGAATAAATTAAGACTTGCTTGAAGACTAGTTTTTTTATTTGCATTTTTATTTATTTTAGACAGGATCTCACTCTGTCTCCCATGCTGGAGTGCAGTGGTGCTATCACAGCTCACTGCAGTCTCAACCTCCCAGGCTCAAGTGATCCTCCCACCTTAGCCTCCCAAGTAGCTGTGACTACAGGCACACACCACCACACCCAGCTAGTTTTTGTTTTGTCTTGTTTTGTTTTTTTCAATAGAGATAATATCTCACTGTTTCCAAGGCCAGTCTCAAATTACTGAGCTCAAGCAATCCCCCTGCTTTAACCTCCCAAAATGCTGGGATTATAGACATGTGCCACTGTGCCCAGCCCGAGGGCTGGTCTTATCGTTGGTTAGTGCTAAGAAGACTGGTAGAATTTAGGCAGGGCACAGAACAAGCACTACCAAGTAAAAAATTTGGGTTTTAAATTGCAACTTAGTACTATGCATAACATATCATGCATATCATCAACTAATTGATAGAAAACAAAAAGAGCTGTAAATATGTAAGAGTTATCAACATTATAATTTATACCGATTGCACAGTAATTTGTCTCTGTGATTGTATAAATCTTATATAATTATTCCAAATAGTTACTGATACTAGAAAACACCACAATAAAACACTGAATTGGTTTTAAACATGCCTGTAGCTATGACAAACACACTTGTGCACACTATTTTGTTTACTTTGCAGAAGAACGTTATTCTACTTCTGGTCTCTATTCTCTTCCCATGAGTTTTATTCTTGAGTTGTGTAAGAATGATTTCTCAGTGAAAAGCAATTCTACTTTACACCATGAATTCAACAATGCTCTAGCAATATATGCGAGGGAGGTAAGATTCGTGCGTCGAAACCACAGATGGATGGCTAGGAGTTCATCTTCTCTTCCTTCTTCAACCTACTGTCTGGTAGAGGTGTTAATGAACAGTGAAATGACCATATGCTTAGTGCAGTTCAGAAATACATAAAGAGAAAAGAAACAGAGATTGGGTATTCCTGAAAACTCAAGTGTTTGCTAGACCCTAAAGGCAAGCAGGTAGAAAATAAATAACAGATATCAATCATTAAATCACAAACACAATTAGCATAAGTATACGAGAAGCAGATCAACCTCACCAGTGATGATGAGTATCTGCCAAAACTTAAATGCAAAAGTCTAACACAGTGTAATATTTCCTCTAGGAATTTAGGCCATAAAATACTTCTAGAAATACTATGCAAAGATATTCCTGTCTGTGTAAGTACTTATGGAAGTATTTTTATGTGTGCATATGTATGTGCATTTGTGTATCTTTGCTCACTTCTCTGGAAATACATATATTCATACCAGCATTATTTTTAAAAACTTAGAAATAACTTTTAACTTAAATAACAATTGATACCTGCTGAACTGAACAGTGCCAACTATAGTAAATGTTAAATTAATATGTAGTGTTGTTTTGTTATTGGTGCAATTTATTTTGTTCTTTTTTTTTTATCTCCCTCAATAGAAGATTTGTTCAATTAATTGTGGACGTTGATATATCAGAACACCCTGCAGCAATCAAAAAGAACAATCTAGGTTTACATTTGCTGACATTGAAAGATATATTGTTCCAAAAAGGCAATGCAAGTTTCTTGATGGTGTATGTAGTATCATCTTATTTTTCTTTTAAACATCAAGGAAAAATAAAGCTGAGGAACATACTTGGTAAAGAGATTTTGCATTTCAATATTGTCATCTTTTTTAAACAAGCAAGAATTACTTTTTTGTTTTTCTGGCATGATTTTACATTTCCTCTTTGTTTTCCACAGCTTTAGTATGGATAGGCCTAGGTATAATGTGTTTTGTATTTCATCTGCTTAGAGATCTGAGCACTTCTTGAATCTGTAGCTTGATGTCTTTCATCAATTTTGGAAAATTCTCTAACCATTACCTCTTGAACTATCATCCCTGTCTCTTTCTTTCTCCTCTGTCACAGTGATTACACATGTTTTAGACTTTTTCACCATATTCCATCTGTCTTACTCTTTTCTGTGTTTTCTATCCTTTTAGTTTTTTGTGTTTGGTCTGGATATTTTCTTCTGACTAATCCTCAAGTTTACTAATTCTATCTTTAGCTATTTCTAATCTTTAAACCGTCCATTGAGTTTGTAGTTTCAGATGTTGTATTTTCAGTCCTAGCATCTCCATTTGATTCTTTTTTTTACAGTTTCCTTCAGGATTCTCATTTTTTAATTTTAATGCCTTGAATATATATTACATATTTTGAAGTCCCTGATAACTCTTTTATCTGTATCTGAATAATGATTTTTTGGTTTGTCTCTTATTTTTTACATGCCTGATTATTTTTCATTGAGAGTTATACACTCCACACAAAAACCTGCAGAGATATTTTGAGATTCTATATAATATTATATTCCTCCAGAGAAGATTTAATTTTGTTTCTCAATTCACTTTTCCAATCAGGAATTAAGATGGTCTGAAACTGGGCTTGATTCTCTATAAGGAAATTTCTATTCCCAGTCCCTTTTTCTTTTACCTTTGAGGGTTCCAAGCAAGTATCTGGGATGTTTGTGAGGGCCTCTCCACATTGGTGGACCCTGAATGCCAATTTTTCACCTTCACACCCACGATAGCCATGTGAGTCTGTTGAGAGCCTTACTCAGCTTCTCAACCTTTCAACATTGCTTTGGAAATTTGCAAATGCTTTGAAGAATCAACTTTCTGGGGTTGCCTTGTTTTTCTTGTCTTAGGTACATAAATCCTTACTCTTCAGCTTTTCTACTGTTTTCAGGTCAAGGATTCATGAAAAACAAGCTAATATGCCATCAACCAAGTATAAATAATAAGTAATAGGTTTTTTAATTTAAAAAAGAAAATATAAAATTTTATTAGAGTCAGTCACATTTTGAATTAATATCTGCCATTTACTTACACCAAAATGAGAAAGAGAAGAGAATTTTTATGGGAATTCTAGATTTAGAGATTATATTCAAGGGATTGGCAACTCCAGAGGATGTGAGGGGAACTGTGAAGTGCATAAGATGATAAAATTAGGAATCTGGTTGTCATCAGCCTAGTTTTTGTTATCTATTAAAAAGTATCAAAATGACCAAGTAGTAGGAAAAATGAAATTTCTAGGTTGAAATGTCAACACGAAGCCAGGTCACAATCTCTTTTTGTTAATACTGTTAATACATGCTGTTGAATAAATTGCATTATTTTTTCTTAGCAATATATCTTAACAAAGTATCTATCAATTTTAGCAAATATAAGCTACCCTAAAACTTAAAGCAAAACAATTATCAACAGAAACCAAGCAAGAAAAGGTAAATAAATTTTCCAAAAAACTGGCAACCAAGAATCTCAAAATCCATTTGTGACTTCACATCTCCTGACCTCACATACTAGTGAATAAAATGTTACCAAATCCTGAAAATTCTCACTAATACTCACTTCCCAATTTAGGTAAGTCCAGGCTGGCAGTAAGTAGACAACTCAAAAAAATTCAAGGAAAAACAATCATAAATGAAACAATCTAAGATAACAGGATCTCTACAAAGACAAGAAAAATCATCATGACTTATTTGTTGGCACTACACGCTTAATGAAGTATCCCGGAGAACCTAGGAAGATAACTGGGTACATTCCCCACATAGAAGGAGTAAACTCTGAAACAGGACACTTGAGACAATCTTAGAAATGAGAAGACAGTCTTTGCCATTTAATAAAGTCTGCAGTAGAAGTCTCTCTATCACTTCCAATGTTTGTCCCCCATCTAGTGTCCACAAAGTCAGAAAAGCAAATCAAACCAAAATCCCCCCGTTTCAAAGTGTGAGTCAAGGGAAAGACACATTCTTACATTGCTATCAGATAAATTAGAAGTATCATTAGTGAGTGTTAATTCATACTGTATTAGAAAAATTCAAGCCTAGACAGAGTGTCCCGCCTTAACATGAACAAAAGAAAAGAAAAGATACAACAATAAAAGAAAGCACAAACCAAGAACAGACAAAAATTCCTAGTGGGTGCCTCATGTCATGGAAAACTTTTAGAAGAATACGAATTTAATATGTTAAGTACTCAGAGTTAAAATAATAACACCATATAGTAAGAGGAAACGTGAGTGCTCTTTCCAGCCAATAAAACAAATTGAGAGCCAAAAATTCACCCTTACCTAGCAAATAAATAAATTAATTAAAAATGTTAAAGAATAGATTAAGTATGACTGCAAATTAAATTACTGACGAAGGGGAAAGCCTTTGAACGTAATGAATGCTAAGGAAACAGGCAAACAGATAAGGCAATTAGAAAAATGATAAGAGATATAAAAGAGAGACAAACACAATCCATCATCAAGATAGTTCCTATCCCTAGGTAGAAAACAACAAACAAAATACAACAAAAATATGTTTAAAGGTATTATAGGTCAGAATAGTGCTCTGAATACATGCAAATAATTTTTTTCATCCTAATGCCCCACTGTAATCACAGAATAATAACAACTACTATTATTACTATTCAGTAATAATAATGCTATGCCAGACAGAACAAAGATGAGAAAACTGAAAAAAAATTTCAGTAGCTGAAAAGCAAATGGATCAATGATAACTAATTTGGCAAGTACCAGAAATACAGACCTCAAGGCTGCAGCTCGGAAAGTTGAGGCTCAACACAGTTTACTTCACAGAATTCCGACAAGGTGCATGAAGCGGCAGCGTCACATCCCTTTAGAATTGGAGGCAAAATGGAAGAGATGCCAAAATGAAGAGGATGACTGACAGAGTTGTTTGCAAAGAAGATATACAAATGGTCAACAATCACAAGAAAGGAGACTCAACATTAGCAGCCGTCAGGGAAATGCAAATCAAAACCACAATTAGACACCACTTCACACCACTTAGATGTATATAGTCAAAAAGACAGACAATACCAGGCGTCCAAGAGGATATGAAGAAATTGGAACCCTTATACATTGTTGATGGGAATGTAAAATAGTACAGCTGCTTTGGAAAACAGTCTGGCAGTTCATCAAAAGTTAAACATAGTTATCTTATGACCCAGCAATTCTACTCCTAGGTATATACCCAAGAAAATTGAAAGTATATGTCCACACAAAACTTGTACACAAATGATACATTATTCACAATACTCAAAATTTGGAAACCCAACGTCCATCAGCTGATGAATGGATAAGCAAAATGTGACAATGGTAATAAAAAGGAATAAAGTGCTGGTACATGCTACAACATGGATAAATCTAGAAAGTGTCATGCTTGTAAAAGAAACCAGTCACAAAATGTTACATATTGTATGATCCCATCTATATAAAATGGCCAAAAGAGACAAATCCATAGAAACAGAAGGTAGATTAGTGGGGTTTTAGGGCTGGAGATGGGGGTGGGAGTGCGGGTTGGGAAAATAAGAACTTAGTGCTAATAGATAAGGAGGGTTTTCTTTTTGTGGTCATGAAAAAGTTCCAAATTTAATAGTGGTGACAGTTTCACAGCCGTTTGAATGTATTAAAATCATTTCATTGTACTTTAAGTTAATTGTATAGCATGTGAATTACATCTCATTTAAGTTGTTCTTTTTTAAAAAATGATTTGTTTGATAGGTGCAGCAAACCACCATGGCACGTGTATTCCCATGTAACAAACCTGTAGGTTCTGCACATGTATCCCAGAACTTAAAGTGTAATTAAAAAGAAAAATTTTTAAAAACTATTAGAAGAAAAAAAACGATTTGTTGATTTTCCAGAATAATGGATGAAAACAGATGCAACCAACCTTCATTGTTGCCCCCATTTCAAAATATCAAAGACAAAGACAAGATTTTGTAGACTTCCAAAGGGAGAAAAACAGGTTCAACATCTGTTTTGATTCAGAAATCTGAATGGCATGAGATTTTCCAACAGCAACCATAAGCATGAAGAAAATACAGCAATTCCATCAATAACCTGAATAAAAATATCCCTAAGCTAGAATTCAATTATTAGCCAAACTGTAAATCCAGTATGAGCGAGTAAGACGAAAACATTTCAGGCATGTAAGGTCTTAAAAAATTAACTTTGTGCACCCTTTGACAAGAAGCTGCAGGAGGATATGCTCCTTGAAATGAGTGCATAAATCAAGAAAGAGGAAGACATAGGGACATGGAAAATAGATCATCCAATGCAGGAGAGAGACAAGAGAATTCCCAGGGAATTCCAAGGAAGAGGGAAAATCTCAGAATGATAGTTATGCTCTAGATTAGAAAGCAACAGTCCAGTCTGCAGTAGTATGTCCCAAACAACAAATACACAGAAATCTTTCTTCACCAAGATCCCTACGGCCTTCAACCCAGAACATCTGGGTAAGCCCACTCCAGATTCTATGCCTTCGGTTGTTTCCCCACATGTTGCATAAATTCCTGCTCTCTCCTCCATGCTCAATGCTGTTTCATGTTTTGACACATCTAAAGACTCTAATTTCAAAACACAAAAGGGAGCTTAATTCACCTTTACCTGGGAGCTAAAAGTACGCCATGATGAGATGCTTTCGTTAAAGTATCCGTGGTTATGCTGTGTAACAAATGAACTTCAAACCTCAGTGAACTTTCACTCTCACACTGCACATCCAAAGTCTCTGAGGCACCTAGGCTGATGAGCATGCTAATTCTTCTTCTTCATTTTTGTTTTTTTGAAACAGGTTCTTGCTCTGTCGCCCAGACTGGGGTGCATGTCTGGCTAATTTTTTGTATCTTTTTGTAGAGACGGGGTCTCACCATGTTGCCCAGGCTGGTCTCAAATTCCTGAGTTCAAGCGATCTGCCAGTCTCAGCCTCTCCAAGTGCTGGGAATACAGGAGTGAGCCACCGCACCAGGCCTAGCATGCTTATTCTTAATGTGCTGTTTCCACAGTTGCTGCAGCAGTTTTAAAGTGAGTTAGCCAGTGGATCCGGCATGGTGGCTCAGGCCTGTAATCCCAGCACTTTGGGAAGCTGAGGCAGGTGGATCGCTTGAGCTCAGGAGTTCGAGACCAGCCTGGGCAACATGGCAAAGCAACAAGGTGAAACACCATCTCTATTAAAAAAAAAAAATACAAAAAATAGCTGGGCGTGATGGTGTACTTGTAGTCCCAGCTACTTGGGGGGTTAAGGTGGGAGGAATGCTTGAGCCCAGGAGGTTGAGGCTGCAGTGAGCCATGATCACACCACTGCATTGCAACCTGGGAGACAGAGCAAGGTCTTTTTCCCCAACAAAAAAAAAAAAAAAAAAAGAGAGAGAGAGAGAGAGTTAGCCTAGCACCAGCTTTTGATCTTTTACTCAGAAATTACAATACATCTCCTGCACTCCCAGCACATCAGCAAGAACCAGAAACATGGCCCCAGCTAACTGCAAGGGCTCTAGGAAATGTGGCAGACCACATGAACAGATGGTGAGCAATCTATATCTCTGCTGCACAAGCTGAGAAGCAGAAAATACCGAGCAGCCCAATCCTAGGTATTTTTGTCAGATACCTAGAATGTGGCCCACAGTTCATCTCCGCCAGACGCCCTACCTTGGCAAGCCCTGAGTTTCCCAGGACTCAGTCATGATCTCGCCCACTTACTTCCTCAGAGGAGGCTGCTGTTGATTCCAAGGGAAGCTGAAGCCAGAATATGACCCAGAGAATGTTCAGCTATGGTTCCTTCATGCAGTGTGGGCCTTTCCTAACATAACTAGGCTTGTACTTGCTACTGAGATTTTTTAAACTAAGGGCAGATGGATAGGAGACAGAGAAGAAAAAGGGAGAGAGAGGGACTGGAAATTCAAACATGGATTTTAAAAAACTGCGTCTAAAAGCGGAGAGGCCGGCGCAGTGGCTCAAGCCTGTAATCCCAGCACTTTGGGAGGCCGAGACGGGCGGATCACGAGGTCAGGAGATCAAGACCATCCTGGCTAACACGGTGAAACCCCGTCTCTACTAAAAACTACAAAAAACTAGCCGGGCGAGGTGGCGGGCGCCTGTAGTCCCAGCTACTCGGGAGGCTGAGGCAGGAGAACGGCGTGAACCCGGGAGGCGGAGCTTGCAGTGAGCTGAGATCCGGCCACTGCACTCCAGCCTGGGCGACAGAGCGAGACTCCTCTCAAAAATAAAAATAAAAAATAAATAAATAAATAAAAGCAAAGAAAGGCTAACACAAAAGTCAAAGCAGTGGTTGCCTCTGGTGGAGAGGGGAAATGATACAACTGGGAGAAGTTCTGGTATTATAGTCTATTTCCTAACCTGGGTAGTAGAGAATGAATGGAGGTGTATTTGTTCTACTAATGTTCTGAAATCTATCTATCTGTCATCCACCTACCTATCTACCTACCTATCTATGTACCGACCTACCTATCTATCCACTCGCCTATCATCTATCTACATATCTCTCAATCATTTATCTACCTACCTACCTATCTACCTACATACCTATCATCTATCTATCTACCTATGATCTATATATCTATCTACCTACTTACCTATCATCTATCTATCTACCTATGATCTATTTATCTATCTACCTACTTACCTATCATCTATCTACCTACCTATCATCTATCTGTCTACCTATTATCTGTCTACCTATGATCTATTTATCTATCTACCTACTTACCTATCATCTATCTACCTACCTATCATCTATCTGTCTACCTATTATCTGTCTACCTATGATCTATTTATCTATCTACCTACTTACCTATCATCTATCTACCTACCTATCATCTATCTGTCTACCTATTATCTGTCTACCTATGATCTATTTATCTATCTACCTACTTACCTATCATCTATCTACCTACCTATTATCTATCTGTCTACCTATTATTTGTCTACCTATGATCTATTTATCTATCTACCTACTTACCTATCATCTATCTATCTACCTATTATCTATCTACCTATTATCTATCTATCTACCTATGATCTATTTATCTATCTACCTACTTACCTATCATCTATCTACTACCTATCATCTATCTGTCTACCTATTATCTGTCTACCTATGATCTATTTATCTATCTACCTACTTACCTATCATCTATCTACCTACCTATTATCTATCTACCTATCTACCTGTTATCTATCTATCTATCTATCTATCTATCTATGTATCTACCTATCTACTGATCTATCTAATCTGCATGTGTTTTTTATGCAGTTTCCTGTTGTGCTTTACTAACCTTGCCCCTAAAAAGGCCTGGCCCTTGGGCAGCTCCTGAGAGGTAGGTAACCTCTAATCCCTTAAAATGTCCTGCCTGGTAAGAGTACGTTTCTTTACCCAGGCCTAGGTCCAGACCAGACAGTCCATGCCAACAATGTGATTTATGGTGGTAGCCCAGGGCTGGAGATAGCAGCTTGACCTCTGGAGGAGCTGGAGCTGAAGGTCAGCCATGTGGGTGGTCGACCACGCCTGTGTATGTGTCTGGACACAAGCACATAAATCCTGAGCCTGGTTGAACTGCCTGTTTAGCAGTACTCATGCATGTTGACACACGTCATTGTTGGGACAGGTGAGCCCTGTCTGCACAGCTCCCATAGAGGAAGACAACTGGAAGCCCACCTCTGGTGTCTGGAATGCTGTCTCACATGCCCCTTCTGTATCCTTTTTGCTGAATTTAGTCTGTATCCTTTTGCCATAATAAACTGTAATTGTGAGTATAACAGCTTTGTTGAGTTCTGTGAGTCCTTCCAGTGGATCACTGAACTTGAGGGTGGCCTTAGAGACCCCCAAACTGCAGCTGTATATATCTTTCACAATTAATTTTTGAAAAGATCTAACAGAAGAAAATTCACCTAAATATAGGTAGCACTAAATCTACAGAACACAAGGACATTTCGTGTTCTGTGGAAGATTTCTATTAATAGAAGATCTGCATGAAGACATGTCGTAAAGAGGTTACTGAACATTAAGTGTAATGAGAGAAAAGAAATCTTTACTTATCCAAGGGAAATGCAATTCACTTACAAAAAGGAAAAGTAACTGCCATTAAATTCCAGGAAGTAATACAAAAACATACATAAAATCTGCAGAAAAATATTACTGAAGAATATAATATTCAGTTTAAATTATTGCTCAGGTACTAAACTAACAGATATTCTTGGTCAGGCAATAATCAGAAGAGAGCGTACCCACGAGCCTTGGATGAAAGCAGTGGCTCCAAAGTGAAATAAATCAAAAGATGAATCAAAATAAAGGTCTCAGAAAGGTGGACACTGAACTCAAACAATGAGTATTGAGTATTGCATTCATTTTAATGTGAAATCATGATGAAACAACTATCAGAATTATAGATAGAGAGCAGAATGCAGATGTTAATATTCTTAGTTAAATAAAAATAGTAAAATAGAAGTCAGGATGTGGTTGGGAAGGAAGTAGGAGGGAGGGAAAGAAAGCATGATAAATTTCTCCACTTTTCATAGCAGAAAACCAAATAAAACTGTCTAAAATTTTTTCAAAAATGGACTCAACCCAGAAATACGATTCCCACCTCTGTTGCTTTTCATAATTCATTTTTTAAAAAAATGAATCTATATAATTGAGCTAATATAAAAATAAATAGCATTCATGAATCATTATATTCCAGGGGCTATTCTCAATGTTCTACCTTATATCTTTTTACTCCTCACAACATCTCATGATTTCAATACTTTAAATCCCATTTTACATATCAGAATTCCAAAGCACAGAAATGTTAAGTAATTTGCTCAAGTTCCCACAGAAAGTTTAAGTGATGGATCCTGGAGGTAGTACTTTGTCATGTACAGAAACAATTCTACCAAATTTGACTTTATTTCTCTCCCTGTTATGTTCAATTATAATTCAGTTGCAAACACTTTACTTAAAATAATATGTATGGCAAAAATTCATTTTTATAAAAATGATTTCTTTTATATTGCTATTTTTCCAACTGTACATATGCATAGGAAAATGTCAGGAATGCGACTCAGCTAACATTACAATGTACTTCTGGAGTTAAAATTGGGGGTGACGTTTTGCTCTCTGCTCTGTAATTATCTATGCTGTTTTAACTTTTATAATTGTGTAATATGTAAAATTAATAAAATATTAAATGCATGTCTTCAAATTTTTAGGAAAAAAGTTATGCTTTTGCACCTACGCCATGAAATTTTAAGCAGCTTTTTAAAGTAACATTGTTGGTAAGACTTACTGATGGGTAACCTTATTTTTGTAAAAACAGCCACTTTGTGATACAATATAAAAAGTGCATTTTAATTATGTAAAATTAAATATGCTTTATGTGTGTGTATATTTAGTGACAGACATAGAAGCATGCTTTCTATAACTATTGGCAGTGGTTATATCTGAATGCTGGGACTTTAGATAATTTTCACTCTATTCTTTACTGCTTTTAGTGCTGATTCAATTATGAACCATAAGCACTTTATTAGCTTAATTAGAATTTGTATATTCAGTTGGGGAATAGTAAAGGTAAAATATGCATTTTTACTTGTCCCTCAGAGAGGCACCTTGATTACTCCACTTGTGGTGTTAGGCAGATGTGTGAGTGTTTGGGTTTTTTCCACTATATTTTTTTCTTTGCTGATGATTGCCTAAAACCTGGCTTTGATTACTTTCTTTGAGATTTAAGATAGCAGAAGCCTTTCAGCATTGAGTCATTTTGCCTGAGAGGGAAAAATAATGCTCTAGGGCAAGTTGAACAACAAGAAAGGGATTGACTATATTTTGACCTGTGGCTGCTCAATTAGATGAATTTGACCAGCTGTGAAAAGACTGTCCTCATGGGCTAGTCTGCTTAGGGAACACATCATTCTTGATCCTTCTCTAAAGACCTTGCTACTTAAAGTGGGTTTGGGGAACAGCAGCATAGGTCTCACCAGGAAGCTTATTAGAAATGCAGAAGCTTGAATCCCACATCAGCCTTACTTTTATCAACATCCTAGGGGTTCCTTTGGTGCATTAAAGCGTGAGAATCACTGACTTGAGAGCATCATGATCCTATTTCTCTGTGCTCTGCTGGGGTTAGTTAAATGGGAACTGCATCAAGGTTAGAGAATCACGCATGTTCAATGGAAAAGACCCCACATGCCACAAAGGAGTGCCCCGGGCTGAGAAGTAAATAGACTCACATGAAGAACTCACCCACACTCCTCACCACAAACCATACCCTGGACAAATAAATGCTTTGGAACCTACAAAGTCACAATTCAGAGATGGAAACTGACTTCTCTAAAGTCACATCTAAAGGCAGTATCATTTACACACCAAATTTGGAAACCAAAGACCATGTGATTTAAATGTTCTGCGTTGCCCCTTCAGGGTACTGATTTCCAACCTCATTTTCAAATTGACTTATATCTGAAATATTTCATGGGCTTGAGACCTAGAGTAATTTAGCCAGAAATTTCTTTGGTTCACAATGATCAGCTGTCAACCTTTTTTTTTTTTTTTTTTTTTTTTTGCAGTGGTTTAGGCAAGAATTTAAAAATGATCTACCATTTGTATGTAGAGAAAAACCCTCAACGTTCTTTTATTTTATTCTTAAATGCTTATTTAATAAATAACAAAGATGAAATAAATAAAATGTACTTGAATTATTAGGATGGACAGAAAATAAGCATATTATTATTAAATACCACTATCGTAAAGGGTGTTTCTATACGCTTTGTTAGAGCAAGAATTTAAATGTCCTTAATGAGAAAAGTGGAACTATAGCACACTGAGTCAATTACATAATTCTACCAAATTTTCCAGGAAATAAAGCTCACAATGTTTATTTAGAAAAACATGTGATTGCCAAGGCTGCACCTGCAATGTGCCATTAATAATTCAATTTGCCTAATCACTACATCTAAGGAAAATATTTTACATTTTGGTAGAAACTTTAACTCTTTCTTCTTTTTCTTACCTACAGCATCCCGGAGGTGAGTCTGAGGCTAGTATAGATATCTTCATTTTACAAATGAAGAACTGAGTCCCACAGATCAACTGTCACCCAAAATGATGCTGTATTTGAGGACTGATGATTCTTCCTAAACTGTGAGTTCCGATTTGTTTGACCAGAAAGGACAATACCCATTAGATAGATGGCTTTAAAAATTAAAAGGATTATGTAAATTTCCAACTATTTCAAAACAATATAAGCATTCAGGAAGCCATTAGTGGTGTTTAAATTTGAGTTTTAAATCTAAGGTGGATGGCAATCTAGAGTCTTTGCCTTTGGGAGGAAGGGGTGAGACTGGCGGAGAAAGGCATGAGGGGGCTTCTGTAAGGATGGTCATTTCTACATGTTTAGTGGGGTGGATACCTATGTGATAAAGTGAGTATAGCAAAATGTTAATGGTAGAATCTTGGTATGTATTCAGTGTTTGCTCTAAAATTCTTTCAATTTTTCTGTATGTGTAAAATTTCCTGTATGTTATAATATCAAATATGCTATACTAAACAATAAAATATTGTTAAAAAAAGACACATTCTTTTAAATGGAGTTTTTACCCTATATATTACAAAGCCCTTAAGTATGCACATAAATCATCTGTGTCTGCTTGATAAACATGATGTGAATGAATGTGCATAAAAATTACACTCAGAAGCACTTAGAACCTCACTGTATTTTTCATAGAACAATTTTTTATTTATCCAAATGGTACTCTAATTTTACTAAAATGAAAACTGAGAGTATTTGCTCTTTTCTGACTATTTTAGAATCATGTTTATTCTCAGGGCAACTGATTGCTAATGAATTCCATTATTATCTTCAATATCAGTAACTAAATAAACTTTTCTAAATTATTTTATTTTCAAACAATTATAGACTTTTTTGTTCATTTTCTTTTCAAATGATCTCACTATTCTTAAGACAATCTTGAAATAAAGCAAAGAAAAGAAATAAAGCATTTCTCTTTTTTTTTTATTTTTTTTTATTTTTTGAGACAGAGTCTTACTCTGTCACCCAGGCTGGACTGCAGTGGCAGATCTCGGCTCACTGCAACCTCTGCCTCCCTGGCTCAAGCGATTCTCTTGCCTCAGCCTCCCGAGTAGCTGCGATTACAGGCACCCACCACCATGCCAGGCTAATTTTTTTGTATTTTTAGTAGAGACAGGGTTTCGTCATGTTGCCCAGGCTGGTCTGGAACTCCTGACCTCAGGCAATCTGCCCAACTTGGCCTCCCAAAGTGCTGGGATTACAGGCCTGAGCCACCACGCCCGGGCAACATTTCCTTTTTTAGTAACGTAGCAGAACCTTGCCATCAAGCTTGCTTATATAACTTTTTTTTTCCAGTGCAATGGAAAACAAGTGCTTCCTCTTTCAAGAACTCCAGTAACTGACAGCTCTCAGTGTTGGCTGGGTTACCTTGCGTTGGTTTTCTCCATTCCACTTGTCTTTTGATTTCACAGCTCAAGGAGAAGAAGGTGAAAACAAACAAACCAGCCTTAAATAAGCAAAGAGTAACTCTCAAAGAAAACTATTTGGGACAACCTTCTTAAAAGAATAGGTAACAGGCCAGGCATGGTAATGCCTGCACTTTGGGAGGCCAAGGAGGGCAGATCACTTGAGGTCAGGAATTTGAGACTAGCATGGCCAACACAGTGAAACTCTGTCTCTACTAAAAATACAAAAATTAGCCAGGTGTGGTGGCATACTCCTGCAATCCCAGCTACTTGGGAGGCTGAAGCAGGAGAATCGCTTGGAGGTTGCAGTGAGCTGAGACCACGCCACTGCACTCCAGCCTGGGCAACACAGTGAGATTTGGTCTCAAAAATAAAGAAAAAAAAAAAGAATAGGTAATAATCTTTTTCAAATGACCCTGCTAATGCAGCAGTTTCATTTTTCTAACAGGGAATTGAGGAAAGATATATGTTTTCTCTCTTTAGCTCTGGCACGCACACACATGCACAAGCTTCACTAAGGCATGTCCGTCACTGTACTTCATTCATCCTTGAAACTCTGGGCTCCAGAACATTCGCCCTTGCTGTGTTTTTCCTTCTACAGATGATGTGAGGCAGGCTTGCCTGTTTGTTGGAGATATTAAAGCTCACTAGCAATACTTGGTTAATGTTTAGTTTCCACTTGAGAATTTTTCTGATTTTTCAAATGCTTCACCAGGCTATCTGCCTTAACGTCACTTAGTGGTGGGATCTAACCCCTGTTTTAATGACCCCTTTATAGAGCGATTCTCTTCGGATGGTTTTATTGAAGCTTTAAGCAACCCAAGCGTATTTGTGAGATCCTCAACTCTTGAATAGCAACTGTGGAAGATGCATGTATTGTGACAGAGTTGATTTCTCCAAGGGGATGTCCAGGACACTGGCATCTTTAAATCATACAAATATTAAAGGCAAGAGCTAATAAAGGCTGCTGGCTCCTTCCCACATGCCCAAAGAGTTAGATGCCACAGGAGAGGGGAGGCTGATAGATCCTAGAACCTAACAAAGAACCAGAGGAAATCCCCTCGGAGAGAGAAGTTGCTGAGTCTTCGTTGCGGGTCATGTGGCAGAAGTGGGGAGTCAGGACAGGAGGAAGAAAGGGAGGCAGGTGGGGAGCATGTGTTAGTGGTGGACTTTTCTCTCCTCCTATTTTTTCTTTTTTTTTCAGATGGAGTCTCGCTCTGTCGCCCAGCCTGGAGTGCAGTGGCATGATCTCGCTCACTGCAAACTCTGCCTCCCGGGTTCAAGCAATTCTCCTACCTCAGCCTGCCGAGTAGCTGGGATTACAGGCGCCCGCCACCAGCCTGGCTACTTCTTGTATTTTTAGTGGAGACAGGGTTTCACTATGTTGGCCAGGCTGGTCTTGAACTCCTGGCCTTAGGTGATCCACCTGCCTTGGCCTCCCAAAATGTTGGGAGTACAGGCTTGAGCCACCACGCCCGGCCTCTCTTCCATTATTTTATCGGCTATCACTATGGAGTGGAAAAACTACAGTTCCAGCCCATTGTCAGGGAGAGGAAAGGTAACATAAGAGAATCTCTGAAACACATTTTGGGAGGAAAGAGTATAAAAACAGGTGTGATAAACTGGCCAGGCCTCTATACATTCCCTCTGCCCCCCTCTCACCCCACTTCTGCCCTTGGCTAGGTAATTATAACTAACTGAGAATTTGAAGGCTTTTCAAAATAAGTGGTTTCTGGAACAGAAGTGCTCAGGGAGGGGAATTCTCAAGAGGCAAAGTCGCTTCATGGTAGGGGATGGGCGTGGAGTAACTCAGATTGTGCCATCAGAGGCTCTCCAATCTGAGCATATGCTCCTTTTCCTAACCAACCACGGAGTAGAAGCTAGGGCTGAGGCATTTGTCCCTCCCACTGTGTACACATCACTAACCAATATGGGTTAATAGATCCAAAAGGATATGAGCTCCCAGAGAAAATAAGGGGGTATCTGACAAGCACAAGCGGCACAGAATTTAGTTCACATACGGAAAAACTATGCTAAAGTCAACAGAATTAACAAGCACAGAGAACAAGAATTTAAAATAAGCATAATGACAATTTTCCATTGTATTTTCCATAAGGGAGAATATCGCAAACATAGAGCTGAGGTCAGCAATTATAATTGAGCAGCATTTGGTGAAAACGGACATGGAAAAACTTTATAGCTACGTAAAGTCTTTAAAAGGTGGTGAATTTGCAGAACTGATAGAGTGAAAAACAATTACTAAATTGTAATATTAGGTATAGAAACTCTCCAAGAAGACATTAATAAGAGATAAAAAGTAGAAAAGTTAAGAGATACAGAGAAAAGGACAAAGTGAAAAAAGCCTATTTAATATGAGTCCTAGAGAGGGAGGAAAAATTTAATGTATGCAAGAAGTAGAAAAATGTAAACATTTGTATAATACAGAAGTCCCAGAGGGAGAAGAAAATATATATATAATTTAATGGAGAGAAAGTAGAAATGGAGAATACTTTTAAAAACAAAATACAGTAAATAAAAAAATGACAGAAAGAAGTATTCACAATACGTGTAAGTGATGTAAATGCAGATCAAAGAATAAAGCATCTCAGACTGGATTAAAAACAACACAAACAAAACAATATAAGCCAACAATATAGTCTATGAGATGTATTTACAATAAAAAGATATCTAAGATTAAAATATGGAAATATCAAATAAACACAAGTTAAAATAACGTACTGTATTTTATCATTAGTCAAAATAAAATTTAAGATAAAAAAATAAGGATCAAAGAGATGCATCATTTACTATAAGAAGAATAATTTGGCCAGGTGTGGTGGCTCATGCCTGTAATCCCAGCACTTTGGGAGGCCGAGCCAGGAGAATCACGAGGTCAGGAGTCCAAGGCCAGCCTGACCAACATGGTGAAACCCCGTCTCTACTAAAAATACAAAAATTAGCTGAGCGTAGTGGCGGGTGCCTGTAATCCCAGCTACTCAGGAGGCTGAGGCAGGAATATCGTTTGAACACGAGAGGCGGAGGTTGCAGTAAGCTGAGATCAAGCGACTGCACTCCAGCCTGGGTGACAGAGTGAGACTCCATCTCAAAAAAAAGAAGGATAACTCAGTGAGGCTCCAAACTGATCTGGAATGTAATTGCATCCAACAATATAGCCTTAAATACATAAAGGAAAACCAATATAGATTCATCTGCTTGGAGTTGAAGATTTTAATGGTCCCTCCTCCAAAATAGATTAGATAGATGATGCACACACACAAGAAAGACTTAACAACACAACTTATAAATATAGATGGACAGATAGAGGTATAGATATAGATGTAGATATAGACAGGTACTTACATATCAGAAAATACACACTCCTTCAAACACATGTCAATAGTCATAGTAATTGACACGAGTTAGGCAAAAAAGAAAGTTTTAAAAATTCCTCAAAATCAATATCATACAGATTATATTTTCTGATTATAATGCCATATAATTAGAAAGCAAAAGCTAAAGGAGGTCTAATCTGAAAGGTCAAAATGGTTATATCTAGTTTCCACAGGCTCATTAAATGCAACAGACATTTATTAGGCATCTCCTAAGCTGCTGTCTTTGAATACCCTCAGAATATTCAGTGATGCCCATTAGAACACAAAAAATACAATTTATTTATTTTTCTCTTGTACTTTAAAAACTTCTGTGCTTTTATGTGCTTTGTAATGTATATATATTAGTATAGTATCTCAAGTATATAATGTATACACAAAATTATACTCATACACACATATATATGATGAATATAACCACCTATATGCGTGGTTACATTAATTTCCATAGAAGTAGTTATATTAGTTTCCTAGGGCTGCCATAACAAATTACCATAAACTGGATGGCTTAAAACAGCAGAAATTTATTCTCACAATTCAAGGGGCTACAGGTTCAAACCCAAAGGTGTCAGCTGGGCTGCACACCCTCAGAAGGCCCTAGGGAAGAGGACTTCCTCTCCTCTTCCTAGCTTCTAGTGTTTACCAGCAACTCATGGTGGTCCTTGGCTTGCATTGCAGCTGCATCACTCCAATCCCTGCCTCCACCTTCACAAGGCCTCTTGCCCTGAGTGTCTCTGGGCCTCCAAATCTCCTCCTCATGATAAGGATAATAGTCATTGGATTTATAACCCGCCCTAATCCAGCATGACTTCTTAACTTGAATGTATTTGCAAAACCCCTGTTTCCAACAAAGGTCACAGTCACAATAATGGGGTTCAGGACTTCACCATATTCAACCCAAGACAGTGATATATGTTAAAACTTTTCAAAAAATATAATGGAAGTATACAATCTAAAAAACTGTAGACCCCCGGTGTGAATCTCTAGGATTAGTACCATAGCAGACACAGGTGTACATCAGATGTGGTGTTAACATGCTAGCAGTCCATGGGAGATATCACATGTTCATTAGTTACCACAATATACTCTGAAGAGAAATGTCCCAAGAAGAATTCTGACAATGGTCTAAAGCAGCTTATAGCAAAAGGTGTCATAACCAGGTGTGGGAAGCATGAAGGTTTTGCTAAGGGGGTTAAGTCTGTATTGAGCACTGAGTTATGTTATATCAGAAAGGAATGTTCTATAAAGTGCATTCCCAGTACAGACACTGTGCCCAGGGGAAGGGCAGGAACACTGAATACAGTTCGCTTTAGTAGTGGACAGAAAAGTAAGATGAGATCATATTGCTTTGTCACTTTGGACATAGAAGGAAGTGTTTGTTTTGTTGATGTTTTTGTTTTCATTTTCCTTCTTCTGCACTTGGTGGCAATTGAGAGGACCAAATGGGTTTCAGCAGAATATTATTCTGGTAGCAGTGTGCATACAATGGCTAGGAAGATAAGTAGACAAAAGGTGCAGTAGAAGCCAGTTTTAATATGTGAGCCAAGGAATAAAAGGAGGAAAAGCAACACAATGCATGTGGGAATAGAAAGGAGGAATCCATGGATATTACAAAAGTAGAATAAAATAACCTGGCACGAGACTGCATGGAGGGACAAGTTGCAAGAAGTCAGAGGGCAGTTAGGTCTTGAGCTTGGGCAATCAAGAGGCCAATGAAATCAGCCAGGAAAATAGAGGCCTCAAGAAGAAAACAGAAACTGTTTTGGTGGGAGTTTGAGGTTGGGATTTCAATATACTGAGATTTAAGAACACCAGGTAAGGATGTCAGACAAGTAAAGGAGAAGGTGTGTAGTGCAGCTGTGACTCCAGGGTCAGGAGTCATGGAGCCAGACAGAGGTGACAATGGAAGCTCTGGGGATTTATTTGCCTTTAAGGAAGAAAAGGAAAGAAAACAACAATGAGATGGGATGGTGCTGGGAGTCTTCATTTATTAATAACTAGTTCCTCTTTGAGCTCTCTTCCATACCCTCCAACAGACTTCATAAATTTAATCTCTGAAGAATGCTTTTGTAGCAAAACAGGCCCTTCCTCTCCCTTCCCATATACTTATTTTTTATTCTTTGACTATTAGTTTAGCTCATTTCAAACTCATTGAAGTGGATGGCCACAGAGAATTCTGGGGTAGGTCTGAATTTGAATAAATCTTTTAAAGATACACATACACACACACACACACACACACATATTCCAGGCATTGTGTTAGAAGCTGAGATACATGGGGAACCTGAGCTTGAAGGACCCTCCAGTTTAGTGAATAAACTTTCAATTCTGTAGGGGAGAAAGGGTAAAAGCAGGATTAGAGGTGTGCAAAGTTGGTGATGCCAAGTGGGGAAAGGTAGTAGCTTTCAGGTTTAGCGGGGGCAGACAAAAATCTATTGTTTTTAATGAGGGAGAGGATCCAGGCATGATTATTCAGAGAAAAGGTGCCCACAAGAAGGCAAGACAAGTCAGGTGAGAGAGAGGAGGATGAAAAAGTGCAGCCCAATAGCAGGCACACGTGATGGGGTGGGAGCACCGGTCCCAGGCTGGGCTTCACTCTTCTTCTTGGAGACGAGAAGAAAACAGGGAATTAATTCGAGGATGGAGAAGTAAAGTTGAAAGCAGCAGACATTAGATAATGTGTCAGTAAATATAACTGGACTTCAAAGATAAAGAATCATTGAAACTGCAAGTAAAAATATCAAGGGAAAAAGATCCAGACTGGTCTCATTCTCTGCCTAATGTTAGAACCAGTTGGAGTTCTGCCCCAAAGTCCTCAAGAAAGACAGCAGGACCTACAAATGACCCATCCATTCAAGCTGTCTGTCATGTATAATGACAGAGACAAATATTTTGGAAGATGCAAAAGACCCCGTGACTATAGCCCCAGTTATACTGCATGAAAAAGAATTAAGAAGCAATTGCAAAAGAGAGGAGAGAGAAAACTGTCTTTGAAAAGCAATTAACGGCCGGGCGCGGTGGCTCAAGCCTGTAATCCCAGCACTTTGGGAGGCCGAGACGGACAGATCACGAGGTCAGGAGATCGAGACCATCCTGGCTAACACAGTGAAACCCCGTCTCTACTAAAAAATACAAAAAAACTAGCCCGACGAGGTGGCGGGCGGCTGTAGTCCCAGCTACTCCGGAGGCTGAGGCAGGAGAATGGCGTAAACTCGGGAGGCGGAGCTTGCAGTGAGCTGAGATCTGGTCACTGCATTTCAACCTGGGCAAAGGAGCGAGACTCTGTCTCAAAAAAAAAAAAAAATGGAAGTGTCATGGCTGAGAAAACAAACTACATGTGAAATATTTCATTCCTTTGGACAACAAAACTAGTTTCAAACCAATGTTTAAGTAGAATTTGTGAAACAGATATATTCAAAGGTTGAAAACTACCTTTACTGTAAAAAACAAAAAGAACTTGTCACATGACTGAGCTATCATGTGATTGATACAGTGTATTACTTCAATTTCTAACATTACTCTTAGTGAAGGAATGATTGATTACAACTTTAACAGCCTGACTTAAATGACCACATGTAGGAATTTGCCACTTTTAAAATTTTTTATTTTATTTTTAGTTTCACTGTCTTGTGCCTTCTATGTTTGGAAAAATCTCCACCTGAGGAGT
The DNA here is from genome assembly GCF_009764315.1 of Trachypithecus francoisi. Classification (NCBI taxonomy): domain Eukaryota; kingdom Metazoa; phylum Chordata; class Mammalia; order Primates; family Cercopithecidae; genus Trachypithecus; species Trachypithecus francoisi. The sequence goes on from NW_022681455.1 coordinate 12,734,601, forward strand.
TTTGCTGAAAGACAGTCATTTCCCAAATGCCTGTTTGCCAGGCTCCCTTGAAGACAGCTTGGGCACCTAACAGGTTTGGCCCATCAATTGTACCAAGTCAAGAATGACTTAGGAGTTCATGATGAAAAGAGGAAAGCTACAGGGAAGCTTTGGTGGTTGTGGGCAACCTCAATAGCAGCAGTTGCATTGAATTTCCAGGGACCACAGTGGCTAAAGTACAGAGGAGAACCCACAGCCAGTGCTGGGCAGTGGTGGCCCAACTCATGGCATCAATTGTTTAGTGGTGACATTTGCAGTGTCTTCTCCTGACAATTGCAGTGTGATTGTAGCAGTGATTCTCATGCTGGCTCCCTGTCCAGCCACCCATTTGTCTACCACTGTGGTCTCTGGAAATTCACAGATAAGTCTGCAGAATATATGCATATATATGTATTTGCATAGCACAAAAGGAAAATTCTGGAACTCAAATATACCATTTCACTTAATATAGCTTTTCAGTTGTAGCTTCCAATTTTACTATACTGTACAGGTTAGATAACTTGTACCCTACACTTTTCCACTTTCAGGTTCCTGATATTCCTGCTCCTCTTGCCTGGGATAAGATCTCCTTTACTCTCCAGTGACTTCTGCTTTTCGAAAACTTACCCTCTTTTGACAAATAAGCCAAAGGCACTGGTTGTGTGAGTCCTTGGACCCTAAAAGGACTGTGCAGGTGGGTCGGGAGAGAATCTAATTTGTGTTTTTGATGAGTGACAGCTTCCTGCTGATTCCTAGGTAGCAGAGCACTGACCATCTCCCCAGAGAGCTAGGCAGACTGGCTCATGCCTTAAACTGAGTGAATTGCTTCCATTCCTAGCAAGCAAAGGGAAAGGTCATCTTGCCATCCAAGAGTGTGAATCTCCTCCTAGGTACTTCCCTACCACTTCTCTCCTTCTCCTCATGGAGATTCTCTCTCCCAAGTGCCACCCTAAATAAGAACCTTGTACTTCACGAGCTGATGCACCCACCCCCTGCTGGAATGGAAAAAGGAGTTAGCTTTTTTCCCCCAGTATATTTGTTACTGCTGTTTCTTGCGTTACACATAAAAAAGGGCCCTAATTAGATGGTGCTCCAGAGTCCATTTTTACTAGCTGGACCTCTTGCTGTACTCCTCAACCTCCCATTTAAATGACAGACCCTCCTCAGTGTATTTTCTGACCCCTCTCCTGCTCATTTCTCATCCCCTACTGCATGCAATCTCTTCTTTTTTTTTAATTTCACATCCATTAGTGTTTCTCTTAAAGTAATTGCATTTAAAATAACTGTAACAATTACAAATGATGTGTACTCCTTTTATAGTGATCGCATTCTTTACCCCTTCCTATACTTTAATTTACCAAAGGAAACTAAGAACCAGACCTGTTCACAGACTAACTTAGTCATTCAACAATCACTAGTTGAGTGCTCACTTGGTCAAGAATTATGCTTGGATTTGAACATACAATGATGAAGGGATCAGACTTTGACTTCAAGGAATTCAAAGCCTAGTGGGAGAGAGAGGCATTAACATTGCAACACGTTATTATAAGTTCAAGCAAGGAGAAATGTGCAAGTTGTGGGTTTACGGAAGATCCCATAATCCACCAGAGTGGGTTTGGGGAGTGGGGAGGAGGGAACTGCAAAGACTTCCTAAGGAGGTAGAACTTGAAGTCCTTTTGAAAAGATGCATAGAAAAGGCTGGGCATGGTGGTTCAAGCCTGTAATCCCAGCACTTTGAGAGGCCAAGAGGAGCGAATCATGAGGTCAGGAGTTAAAGACCAGCCTGGCCAATATGGTGCCCCGTTGCTACTAAAAATACAAAAATTAGCCCGGTGTGGTGGCATGCACCTGTAGTTCCAGCTATTTGGGAGGCTGAGGCAGAAGAATCGCTTGCACTGGGGAGGTGGAGGTTGCACTGAACTGAGATCGTGTCACTGCACTCCAGCCTGGGTGGCAGAGCAAGACTTCATCTCAAAAAAAAAAAAGATGCATAGAAAAAAAAATCAAAATGTATGGATGGTGGAAGAGACCTTCCCAGTAGAGGAATGGCATGAGCAAAGGCAGGGAAGTAAACAATGGTCTATGTTCAGTGTTTAGTGTTGCTAGAGTATAAAATACAAAAGATGAAATTTGAGGGAAGGCAGAGGCCAGGTCAGAATCAGATATATGTACACCATGTCAAAGAGCTTGGGGTTTATTCTGCTGGTCCTGGAAAGCCAATGAAAGATTTTAAGGCATTTTTCACAATTTGCTTTGTGAAAAATGAATGTGATAGGAAAAAGATCAAATGATGGTAAAATAATCAGGGGCTGATACAATATTCCCCACCAGAGAGTTTCTGTTCTAGGATAGCATAAGGTGAAACAGGCAGTGACGGCTTGAAGAAATAATTATAGAGATAATTATAAAGTAAAAATTGATTGCTTTGGGGGATATATTTTTGTGACAGAGTAGGAAGGATGGCAGTAAACATTCACAGATGCTTTCACGGTTTGTTGACTGGGATATAGAATCAACCTAGAATAAATACAGAGCCAAAGATGATGACATCCGCATGGATCAGTTGAGTTTAGCTGAAGCGGAGCTAGTGCCTAGATGGAGATTGAGTAATTAGGTTTATCAGGAATTAGGTAAACAATCTAAATTTCAGGGGAGAATTCTGTGCTGGGCAGATGTGGGGCTCATTAGTATCTACGATGTGGTTGAGCATATGAGAATGGGCATATGGGTACAGAGATATCCGATGAGAGAAAACCACTGGGCTGAAGCTAACATGGGGATACTAATGGCAGTGGGGCAAACAAAGGGGCCACACAGGACATGGAGCTAAAATGTTCAGTGATGTATGAAGAGAACCAAAAAAGCTGAGATGTCAAGTGAGGAAGTGAACTGTCATGTCAGATCCGATAAGAACTGAGGAGATTCTGCTAAATATGGCAACATGTCCATGAGGTGGTGGCTAAAGCCAAACCCTAGGGTGCTGAGTAGCCCATGTGAGGTGAGGAAGTGAGAAGCCATGTGAAGTCAATTCTTTCAAGAAGCTTAGCTGGTGAGGAATGGAGGGCAAATGGATGGTGAAAGATAATCGGGAGTTCGTACGAATCAGCTCTGCAAAGTTTAAACTGCCATGTGTGCAAATCACCCATAGCAGCACCTGACCACAATGTTCGAGCCATCCATTAACCCTGGAACTCCAGCCGTCACTCAGATAATTGGACACGGCCCATAGCAGGTGCTCTTAAGATGGATCAAACTGTTGAATAGATGTGGATGGTTAGGCAACTGTCTAGCAAAGATGATTAAACTAGACAGACAAGCCATGTGTGCATTTGTAGTTTTCTCCAGTCAGCATTGCTGTCAAGCTGAATCATTAGGCCTTGGTTCTCTGCTCAGGCATTTCCCACAGACACACTTTGCCATGAAAACCAGGCAAATAGGCAATTAAAGGGAAGACCAGCCATATAAAAAGGCTTTTTGATTCATATCCTAGCCTGTGCTATTTTTTGCTGCCTTCTCATGTCCTCAGACTAACTTCACCCCATCCTGGCCTCACATTGCTGTCACTGTCTCCAGGGTCCTATTTTGAGACATGTTTATAGGTGCTGTCACACCAAATGATGTCCAATAGTAAAAGTCATTTTCTCTGTTTTCTTCCAGCTTTTTCTGATAAGTATTTATAATGAGCATTGGGATCTCTTTCAATGTTGAGAAAGACAGATCGAAATTTTAAGTGTTAGCCTGAAGAAACCAGTCCTAGGGGACTGATACTTTTTTGTTTTTCATTGCCACATTTGAAACACTTTTGGGTCAGTAGGACTGCATTTCATCGACCTTGTGATATGCTTTGACTATGTCCCCACGCAAATCTCACCTTGAATTTTAACTCTCACAATTCCTACGTGCCATGGGAGAAACCTGGTGGGAGGTGATTGAATCATGGGGGCGGGTCTTTCCCGTGCTGTTCTCATGATAGTGAATAAGTCTCATGAGATCTGATGGTTTTAAAAATGGGAGTTTCAATGCACAAGTTCTCTTTTTTTGCCTGCTGCCATCCGCATAAGATGTGACTTGCTCCTCCTCACCTTTTGCCATGATTATGAGGCTTCCCCAGCTATGTAGAAGTGTAAGTCCAATTAAACCTCTTTCTTTTGTAAATTTCCCAGTCTCAGGTATGTCTTCATAAGCAGCATGAAAACAGACTAATACACTTTGAAATGCAGGACTTTAAAGCCCTGAGAAGAAGGCTGAGATTCTTTTTTTCTTTCCTCCTTTTCCTTCCTTCTTTCCTTCCTTCCTTCCTTCCTTCCTTCCTCCCTCCCTCCCTCCCTCTCTCCTTCCCTCCCTCCCTTCCTTCCTTCCTTCCTTCTTTCCTTTCCCTTCCCTTCCCTTCCCTCCCTTCCCTTCCCTTCCTTCCCTTCCCTTCCCTTCCCTTCCCTTTCCTTTCTTTCCTTTCCTTTCCTTTCCTTCCTTCCTTCCTTCCTTCCTTCCTTCCTTCCTTCCTTCCTTCCTTGATACAGGGTCTCACTCTGTCACCCAGGCTGAAGTGCAGTGGCATAATCATGGCTCACTGTAGCCTTAACCTCCTGGGCTCAAGTGATCCTCCCTCCTCAACCTCCTGAGTAGCTAGGACTATAGGTGTGTACCACAACCCATGGCTATATTTTATTTTTTATTTTTTGTAGAGATAAGGCCTCACTATGTTGCCCAGGGTGGTCCTGGTCTGGAACTCCTAGCCTCAAGTGATCCTCCTTTCTCGATCTCACTCCTGCTGGGATTACAGGCATCAGCCTCTGTACTCAACCTAGGTTGAGAGCCTACATGAGGATCTAGGTGGGATTAAAAGTCCACTCTGACTTAAGCAAGAACAGTTTCTTCTCTTTCACTACTCTGAATGCTGGGCCGCCTGGATGTGAATTATCGGGACTCCATTGTACTGTCTAGCACAGACCCTGCTTGTTTACTCCCTGGAGGCTGGAAATGAACCAATATAAGGCACAATGGGAGGGGGAAGGCTGTTCTCTACCGGAAGCCTGGACAGTTTCTCAGAGTCCTTTACTTACATCTCTAAAGTTACCTTCTCCATGCTCAGCACACCCTCCTACTTCAGGAATGCAGTCTCCACACCTCCATTTGGTTTGTAGGCTCACCTTCTCACCTGTCAGGAATTGGCAGGGATTCCTTGACTTCTCAGTAGCCTACATCCCATCACTGGGGAGATCTCAGACTGGGCAAGTGGTAACTGTGGATGGCCATGATGTGTTACCTGATTAAGAAATACTGAAAATGTTGCCTATAAAACTAACAGACCTTGTGCACCAAGAGAGGATGCTTTGAAATTTGTTGATATATTTTTTCCTTCACTTGGCTCAGGTCCTTGCGTGTTTAAGAAGAAATGTCAATCCCTCTGGTTTTCTTTGCTGGAGCAGCAAAGAGCAGCAAGGTGCCCAGCAGGAGCTCCCGGTGTAACAAGCTCATGCTGTGGAGAGACTCCTCACCAGGCAATCAACACAGCCAATCCTGCCATCAACAGATGTGTTCAAGGCAGAGATTAAACTGTGATTGTTCTCCCTCAACACACAAACACCCATTACACCCCAACCCCAGCTGTCTTCCAACAACCAGCAGCCCAGGTTGGATTGCTATGTGTACAGAGTTAGTTTCAACCCACGATACCAGCAGTAACAGATTCCTGGCCCCCAGAGTCCAGTTTACGAAAGGGGGACAGGTCTCCTGCTCAACAGTGAATTCTGATATAGCTCCAAGGGACCAGAACTGACTTAAGAAAGGCTAGAAATGCACTGTTGAGAAGAAAATCCAATAAGAAAAGTCTAATGGCATATAATTCTACACACATCTAAGAGGATGAGTATAATTTTTTCTTCCTTTGCAAAATTGGAAATGCAGTCCTACTTTGAGGGCCATTTTCCTTACCTGGCACACAAACATGAGAAGGCAGAAGGAATATGCTAAAGAGTGAGAGTCTGGCATAACGAGGCCTTTGTATGAGTATCCATTGAGGAAGCAATGCAGCCACCAGAGTCAGAACAATGCAGCCACCATAGTCAGAACAATGCAGCCACCATAGAAAATGCACCCAGAGAACGGGCGCCATGGCTCACGCCTGTAATCCCAACATTTGGGAGGCCGAGGCGGGCAGATCACCTGAGGCCAGGAGTTTGATACCAGTCTGATCAACATGGTGAGACCCTGTCGTTACCAAAAATGCAAAAATTAGCTGGGCCTGGTGGTGTGTGCCTGTAATCCCAGCTAATCAGGAAGCTGAGGCAGGAGAATTGCTTGGACCCGGGAGGCGGAGGTTGCAGTGAGCCGAGATTGGGCCACTGCACTCCAACCTGGGTGACAGAGCAAGACTCTGTCTCAAAAATAAATAAATAAATAAATAAATAGAAAAGAAAGAAAATGCACCCAGAAATGGAGTGGAAACATGAGAGTGAAAACTGACCAGACAGTGGTCAAGTGGCAAATACAACTTCCACGGAAAAGCCAATCAGGATGACTTTAATGGAATACCAGGGAAGAAGAGAATGAAAACTGGGATTGGGAAGGGATTGGAGATGACAAGAAGAAAGAGACAGCCAGGTGGGATGAAAACAAGGACAGGAAGAGGGAGCGAAAGACAAGAAAGTTGTGCGTGGAAGGCCAGGCATGGAGAAAGTGCAAGAGTTGGAAGGCAACAGTCAGTTTCGGTTCTGCTTACCTGTAATCCCAGCTATTTGGGAGGCTGAGGCAGGGGATCGGATCACTTGAGCCCAGGAGTTTAAGAATAGCCTGAGCAACATTGTGAGACCCAGTCTCCATAAAAAGGAGTTGGAAGGAAACACATGAGACTCATGATAGTCAAATCACATAAACCTGGTTAATAAGTTAGTGATGGATAATAGTTAACTCATTGTAATACTATCTTTTAAAAAAAATTTAAAGGCAGAGATTACTGGCAGAAAACAATGCAAATTCCTATCACTGAAAGTGATCAGATAAAAGTTAGTAATGGTAAATATGCTACTATCTTATCTTGCTCCAAGCTCTTGTTCCCCAAATGTCAACCAGCTCCTCAAGTAAACTGCCATTGCTCTATTTCTATTAGTCATCAGTTTAAGACTTGAACAGATTTAATTCTATGTCATAAGAAGCAACTAAGCCATTATATAACAGAGCCGATTTATATTTTTTTCTCCTCCACAGCTTCTGAGCACAGAATGTTTTTCTTTTTTCTTTTCTTTCTTTCTTTTTTTTTTTTGAGAGAGGGGTAACTCTGTTACCCAAGCTAGAGTGCAGTGCCACATCACAGCTCACTACAGCCTCAACTCCCTGGGCTCTGGCAATCTTCCTGCTTCAGACTCCCAAGTTGCTAGGACTACAGGTGCACACCATCATGTCCAGCTAATTTATTTATTTATTCATTCATATATATTTATTTATTTATTTTGGTAGAGATGATGTCTTGCTCTGTTGCCCAGGCTGGTCTCAACTTCTGGATTCAAGTGATCCTTCCACCTCAGCCTCCCAAAATGCTGGGATGACAGGCATGAGGCACCGCATCCGGACTGAGATTTTTTGAGTTAGGCTGATTTGCCTAACTCAGCCTAGATGTGGCGTGCCGGTGACATCATCCCACAGGACTCCAGCTCCACCTGCTTATTGTGCTTCTTTCAACACTGTCCTGGGTTCCAGAGGGCAAGAGTAAGACGGAGAAAGTGGGGAAACAGGAGGAAATGCTTCCATATTACCCATCACAACTCCAATGCATGTTGCTAGAGGCAGTTTTGGAACTTAGGATGTCACCAGGGAAAATATTGTGATATTCCGGGATGGAACAGAGACAAAGAAACAAACTTGGAAACTACTTAGAAGGTAACAGTAAGAATTAATTGAGTTAGGATGAGAAAGAAAAAGCAAACGATGTATGGCTTGAGTAAATGAATGCATATGGTGCTTGTTACTGACATAGGGGAAAAAAGAGAAGAAGATTTTGGTGTGAGATGATTAATTCAGTTCTGAATACATCGAGTTTGAGGGGCCTAAAAGAGGTACAAATAAGGCAATCCCATAGGCAATTGTGATATCTCTCTCTCTCTCTCTCACAATGTATATGTGTATATATATACAGTATACAATGTATGTGTGTATATATATCTCACACAATGTATATCTGTATATATATACACATATATATACACATATACAGATATACATTGTGTGAGATGTATATACACACATATATATACAGATACATATATACAATACATATGTATATATACACACATGTATACAAATATACATACACAGATATATATATCTGTGTATATATCTGTGTGTATATGTGTATATATGTGTGTGTGTGTGTATATATATGTCTGAGGCTCAGAAGGCAAAATGATATGTATTTACAGGTTATCCCTGTAAATACAGGTTTTTTGGAGTTATCAGAATTTAGGTGGCAATGAAATCTGTGGAATTATATCCAAACTCCCAGAGAGGGCGCAGAGAAAATACAGAGTTAGAAAAACAAAAGGGCTACGGGGAACCCCAGCATTTAGGGGACTGGTAGAAGGAAAAGCCTAGAAAGAAAACTAAAAGAGGGTGGTAAGAGAAGAAAGAAGAAAGACTAGAAGAAATTGCTGGAATAAAAATTAAGGTAATAGAATGTTTTAAGAATGCCTAGCAGATGGTGGCAGGGCACACGGTGGAATAGTATTTGGATCTTCCCAAATTTCCCACATAAAGGGAGAGAGAGAAATGAAATTGCAAAACAAAACATATGGAGAATGAGAATCAATCACGAGATACCCTGAAGACCCCCAAAACACAAGGCGGGTGACAACAAGCCATCAACAGTCACAGACACCACATGGTTTCAGCTTCTGTGTGGGTGAAGGCAGGTGGGAGCAACAAGGTCCCTGACACATCTGAGGACAGAGCCCCAATTTAGCCCAAGGAATTCACTGGAAGGTACTGTGAGGCACTTGGAGAACAGCGGCTGAAACTGACAGGGGTTTCCTCACTCTGAGGCTCTTCATTTCTAAAAGACAGAAACCCACAGTAGGAAGGTCTCAAGAGGCTGGAGTGGCTTAACCCATCTTAACTCCTGAAGCTGCAGCTTCAGAGCTCCTCACAGGAAAGGCCTCCACACTAGACAAGTGAAATCAAAATTGAGCATAGGAAAGAAAGGTCTAGCTCAAATTAGGAGAAGGAAATAGAGACAAGAAATATTTTAAATCATGCCCCCAAAAATGTTTAACCTTGCATGAGAGTAACCGAAGGTGCTTTATAACATTAGAAAAGTTACCAGAACCATGCCTCTTTCTAAAAGTTCAGAAAAAGTAAATTTTTCACCGAAACGAGCAACAGAGAATGATTAAGTTCAAATTTCTCACAATGTTTCTATAAGACAAAAGAGAATAATAAGCAGAATAGTATGCTGTAGAGAGGAAGAACATGCCAAAAGATATGTTCCAAAAATAAATCAAAATGGAGCTAGGCGCGGTGGCTCATGCCTGCAATCCCACCACTGTGGGAACTGAAGTGGGTGGATCACTTGAGGTCAGGAGTTCAAGACCAGCCTGGCCAACATGGTGAAACTCTGTCTCTACTGAAAATACAAAAATTAGCCAGGCATGGTGACACATGCTTGTAATCCCAACTACTTAGGAGGCTGAGGTAGGAGGATCACTTGAACCTGGGAGGCAGAGGCTACAGCGAGACAAGATCATGCCACTGGACTCTAGCCTGGGTGGCAAAGTGAGTCTTCATCACAAAATGATTAAAAAATAAATAAATGAAAATGGTTACATATGTGCAATGAGCTAAAAGACATTAAGAAAATGACACAAGACATAAAAGATCAACATATATCAGAATTAGAAAAACTTACATAGGATGATAGAACTCAAGAAGAGTTGGAGGCCGGGCACAGTGGCTCACCCCTGTAATCCCAGCACTTTGGGAGGCCGAGGTGGGCAGATCACGAGGTCAGGAGATGGAGACCATCCTGGCTAACACAGTGAAACCCCGTCTCTACTAAAAAATAGAAAAAATTAGCCGGGTGTGGTGGTGGGCACCTGTAGTCCCAGCTACTCGGGAGGCTGAGGCAGGAGAATGGCGTGAATCAAGGATGCAGAGCTTGCGGTGAGTCGAGATCATGCCACTGCACTCCAGCCTGGGCGACAGAGTGAGACTTCGTCTCAAAAAAAAAAAAAAAAGAAAGAAAAAAAGAAAAAGAAAACAAAAAGAAGAGTTAGAAATGAAAGAAGAAAGTCAATTTAGAAATGAGGACCAAACTAGAAGGAACACAAAAGGAATAACACACCAAATAATATCTTAAGAGAAGTAAACAATTAAAATATTTTTTTAAATTCAAAAGGAAACAAAGACATTCAAAAGGAACTCAGGAGAAAGTGACAAATATTGGAGATATGCAAAGATGATCCAACAAGCAGACAGTTCCGAAGAAGAGAAATAAAACCAAAAGCAAAAAGCCAAAGAAATACTCAAAACTACAATTTCAGAGGATGGTTCTAAAATTTTTTTAGAAAGATTTGAGGTTACATATTAAAAGAGCACAAATCCACCTGAGGATATTAACGCAAAACAACCGATGTTAAGACGCAATCTAGTAAAATTGTTGAACTTTAAAGGAATATATAAAAGAAATAAAATTAGGTTATCATAACATTTGTTGGGAGCAGTGCATTTTACCAGATAAATAAGGAATAAAATAGTTTAGATTTTCAGATACAATGATTGTGAAGGAGAGATTTTATATCTAGCAAAACAGACCATCAAGGGCAAACAGCACAGAAAAACTATGATCACTAGCAAAGGACTAAGGAAATAGGGCTCTCATGATTTCTTCCAGAAGAATAGAAAACAAACTTTGAACAACAAAGATGACTATAGAGACATTGACGTAAGGACAAGTGATGGGCATGAAATATACAGCAATCTGTAGAACCAAAATGGAGTTAAAAGAGAGAGGGTGTATAGTATGTAATAGCAGTATGATTTGACAATGTAGACATGATACAGTCATTGTGGGGTGGGGATGGGCAGATTGGCTTATGAAAACACATTTTAAACTGCTTTGGTGATAATTCTAAATTAGACATCCTGGTAATTATAATTATAAATTGGACATCCTGGTAAACATCACTAACTAATGGTTGTAGCATCAATACTATTACTCTGAGACTATTATATGTGTATACTATGGGAGAGTATATATATATATATACACACACACACTCCTATATATACTCATATATATACACACACACACTCCTATATATACTCATATATATACACACACACCCATATATATACATATTTACACTCACCTATATACACACATCTATGTATATACTTATATATATATATATATATAATTCCCTTCATCAATATAGGCCTGATGCCTGTAATCCCAGCACTTTGGGAGGCTGAGGCAGGTGGGACACCTGCCTCAGAAAAGAAAGGAAAAGAAAAGAAAAGAAAAACTGAGGGAAGAAGGGAAGGAAGGAAGGAAGGAAGGAAGGAAGAAAAGAAGAAGGAGGAAGGAGGAGGGAGGAAGGAGGAAGGAAGGGAGGGAGGGAGGGAGGAAGGAAGGAAGGAAGGAAAGAGGGAAAGAGGGAAAGAGGGAAAGAAGGAAAGAAAGAAAGAAAGAAAGAAAGAAAGAAAGAAAGAAACCAGCCCAGGCACGGTCGCTCTTGCTTGTAATCCCAGCACGTTGGAAGGCTGAGATGGGAAAATGACTTGAGCTCAAGAGTTCAAGACCATTTTGGGCAGCATAGCAAGACCCCTATATCTACTAAAACTTTTTTAAAAAATTAGCCAGCCATGTTGGCACACACTTGTAGTACCAGTTACTTGGGAGGCTGAGGTGAGAGGATTAATTGAATCCAAGAAGTTGAAGCTGCAGTGAGCTATGCTCACGTAATTGCATTCCAGCCTGGGCAACAGAGGGAGACCTTTTCTCTAAAAAATGTAAGAAATAAAAATCCAGAGCTTGTAGAGAACATGCTGGGCTTCAGGTATGGAGCAGGAAATGTACAAGATGTTCCTAGGATATCTTGGTCTACCAGATAGCAAGAAAGAAATTAAAGACCGCTAGTCATGTCAAAAAGACTCAGGATCTAACCTGAGAAGGCTCAAACTAGTCAGAGGTGCAGCAACTTGATATTCAATAAATATAAATATAACACTTATCATATAATGAAACTAATTAAATATGTTTAAATTCATGAGTTCATAATAAAATTTTTTAAAACAGTTGATTATCTTCAGAAGACAATAGGGAACCAAGTCATTATCTTGAAAACTTATAAAGAAATGAATCAAGAATTTATCCAGCTTTTCCTCTACTAACCAAATAGTAGATGGGTGAAAGTGTCTCTTTTAAGAACCTTTCAAACTAATAAATAAAAAAGAAAATACAGATTAGAATATAACCATTTTGCAGACCCCAGTGATCTAATGGATCTAGATGTTGAGAATCAATGGCTGTTAATAGTGCAAAAAGATAAATAACCAGACATACTATGCCTCTTGATGAAAGAACACACCACCACCTACGGTCTTGCCAAAGAAATCACATCCAAGTCTGACCAAGGGTTTTAGGCCCAGCTGTCAATTTGCAGGAAATAAGGAGGACAGAGTAACATGCTAAACTGCACCAGGAATATGCAGTGAGCAAAATTCAGATTGTTAGAAAACTCTACAGCAAAGGGACCCCAGTTCTTCCACAGTGAAATTGTTAAGGACAGAAAAGTGTGGAAGAGATGAAAGAGATGAATAATCTGCAGATGAAAAGAGACCTAAATGACATATTGATTTTTCTTTAGTGGGCAAGACTAAGCTATAGTTTCTAGGGATACACACATGTGTGACAAAAACTTACAGAAACATCAGGATGGATGCTTAGAAATATGTGGGACAAAAACAAAGAACTGTCAGGTTAGTGGGTACTTGTGGAAGAAAAGTCTTCTGGGGTGGCAGGCATAGTTCTATTTCTTGGCCTGGGTGATGTTTACCAGGATGTCTAATTTGTAATAATCACTGTTATGCACTTATTCTCTGTGATTTTCTGTATCTTTATTTTTGTAGAGACAAGGTCTTGCTCTGTCACTCAGACCAGAATGCAGTGGCATGACGATAGCTCACTGCAGCCTCTTAACTCCTGGGTTCAAGGGATCCTCCAGGCTCAGCCTCCCCAGTAGCTGGGACTACAGATTTGTGTCACTATGCCCAGCCTGTTTTTATTTGATAATGTAAAGTTTAAAACAGAGAGAGGTGGGAGAAGTTGTTATCAAAAAGAATGTTTCTAAATCTACTCCATTAGTGATAGAGTGGTCCTTTTTTTTCATGGTTTTATCAGTTTTGGTTTTGGTGATTTTGGTCAGTTTTGGTGGAGCAATATAGCTATAAAATAGACATAAGTAGGGTGAAGTGTGAATGGGAAAGGAGGAAGTGGAAAGCACAAGTATAGATAACTCTTTCAAGAAATATAACTGTGAAGGAAACTGAGAGATATGGCAATACATAGAGAGTTACGTCTAGAAAGGAGAGAGAAGTGTTTAAATGCCGTGGGAAGCAGCCAGCAGAGAGAGGTAAAAGGATATAGGGGAGCGACTCAATGGCCAAAACTTAAGAAATTTGACAACTAAAATTAATTATCATAGAACTAGATAATCCATTTTTTTAAAAAAGTAAAACCCGTGAGTCCATAGTAATGTTATTCATTCATTCACTCAATAGAGAAGGAGAAGGGAAAGCTCTTCCTTCCAGTAAAATGTCAACTAACAAATGCGGAAGGAATGGTAGTGTTGGAAGGTAGTGAGTGAAAGATTAATGAAGAACAGAATATTAATATAGTCTCAAATTATCCCCCAACCAATACCTTATTCATTACAATGGGAAGAATAATAACTTCACAGTATAGTAATTATATGGCAGACATCACTTTAACCAAGTGAATATTACCAATATTGGACTGGAGCAAACCAGTATCAAGTACCTTCTGTAAAATATACTGAAAGAGACACAAAATCATACCTGTGATATCCCTGCCAAAAATGAAAAACTTAAATTCAGGTCATGAAGAAGAAGCCACAGACAAACCCAAATTAAAGGACATTCTAAAAATTAATTGGTATTTACTTTATAAAATTGTTAAAGTCAAGAAAGACAAAAGAAAGGGTGAAGAACTATTGAGGAACTAGTTCAGATTAAGGAAACTAAAGCTATATGACAATTAAATGCAAGAGTCCTCCCAGACTGGATCTTACAGCAAGAAAAGGAAATAACTATAAAGGTGTGGTAATTCCTCAAAGAGCTAAAAGCAAAACTACCATTCAACCCAGCAATCCCATTACTGGGTATGTACCCAAAGGAATATAAATCATTTTATCATAAAGACACATGCATATGTATATGCATTGCAGCACTATTCACAATAGCAAAGACATGGAATCAAGTTAAATGCTCATAAACATCAGATTTGATAAAGAAAATGTGGTACACATACACCATGGAATACTATGCAGCCATAAAAAAGAATGAGATTATGTCCTTTGCAGGGACATGAGCGGAGCTGGAGGCCATCATCCTTAGCAAACTAACATAGAAAGAGAAAAACAAATACCTAATGTTCTCACTTATAAATGTGAACTAAATGATGACAACTGATGGACTCAAAGTGAGGAACAAGAGGCACTCTGGCCTTCTTGAGGGCGGAAGGTAGGAGGAGAGAGAGGAGCAGAAAAAATAACTGTTAGGTTTTCAACTTAGTGCCTGAGTGATAGAATAATCTGTATAATAAACCCCCGTGACATGACTTTACCTGTATAACAAACTTTCACATGTATCCCTAAACCTAAAATAGATGTTTTCTTTAATAAAGAAAATAACTACAAAAGACATTAATAGGAAAACTGATGGAATTTGAATTTGACCCTGGATTAAATAATAGTATTATGTCAATGTTTAACTTTGTGATTTTGATCATTGCTCTATGATTATAGAGAGAATATCATTGTTCCTAGGAAAGAAACCTGAAGTATTTAGGAGTTAAGAGGTAAGCTGTCTCTCTCCAATGGATCTGAAAAAAATTCCTCATGGAGAGACAGGGAGTAGTAGTAAAGTAGATGAGGCAAAAGGAAAATAATTGGAGAATTTGGATAAATGGGATTTTCTTGTACCATGGCTGCACCAGTTTTATAAGTTTGAAATAACATCAAAATAGAAAGTTAAGGGAGAGAAGAGGGATGACTGACAGACTGAGGTCATTGAGGGGATGAAAGGTAATGGGATTTAAAGTTCATGCAGAAGGAAAAACCTGAGATTGGAAGAGCATTTCTTTGACCATTGTAAAAGGAGGGAGGGATAGATGGGTTCTGATGTCCATTTTCTGTATTGGTTGAGTTTGGGGAGGAAAGAGTTGGTTTTATCATTTTATCAGCAAGGAAATTAGTCTCTATATTGGTCATTTCCACTTCTGAAAATCGATGAAAAAAGGAGTAAGCATGAGCTTGGAGCAGATGGAACACTGAGTCTTAGGATATGCAAAGGAAAGGTTTAAGCCCGTAAGCCTCCTCCTTAGTATATGGGGAGAAAGACCGGGAGGAGAAGGAGAGTATCAATCATGCAGGAGGGTCCCCCGGCTCACTGTTGTTGGGAGAGAGTATTTCAGAACATAGTGAGGCATTTAAAGTCCATTAATGCCCAAGTGAGCATGCCTGGTTTTGGCACTGCTTCTGAGTTTCCCTTGTCAGTTTGCATAGAAAGAGCTTTTGGACTCTTTTGAAACTAAGGCATAAAATGTGTTTTACCTGTAAATTGTTTGTAAAACTGTTTGCTTAGTCATTGCTCAAATTTAAAAACTGTTTGTGGAAAGATGAAATCTTACAACAAATGGTGAAATATTCAAGTTATAAACCTGGTCTCTGTAAGTACAGAATGGCATTACTTTCATGGTTTTCTATCACAATGCCCCAAAGAGACCAATAACCAAGATAGATGCAATGCTCTTTCATTGAAAAGTTGTCTTTTCTTCCTTCTGATCGCTCAACATTTTCACCATTACCTCTTTACAGCTTGTTATAGCAGTGATTCGATCAATTGCAAGATGCACTATAAAGACTTACAAATAAATAAAAGTATGACCACCAGAGACATCTTTATCCTTGTAATGGTAAGACTGTTCAAATACAAAGTTTAAATATATTGTTCTCTGCACATGAGAAAAGATAATGCCTTCAGTTTTTTTTGTTGTTGTTGTTTAATAACTGAGAGTGTCTACCCATTTAAATGAAGTAAAAACCTATTCCTTTAATGTTAGAAGCTTGAAAATTTATTAAGTGGATATTTCTAGATCCTGTTCCTCTCAAAAAATTTTACTGAAACAGATGGGTAGATGCACCCTGAATTCTATAAGGGAAAGAGATTTGTACAAGTTCTTCCCAGGCTAGGGTCTAAACTAACATTTTCAAAATCGCATATTTGGTGGGTCTTTGTGAGGGGAAACAAAATAATCACCCTATTGTTCAAAGAATTACTATGACATATGTCTTTGAAATAACCCTTTTGGGAGAAATAAATGTGTGGAGAAGAATTGCGTATATGTCCTCTCTCAGCCATGAACTGAGTAATCAGAAAATATAGAGAAGCCATCAACTTGTGAAGCACAGTTTTGTAAGGTTACTCATGGAATTAGCAAGTAAAAACCTCACAGCAGCTTATGTTAATTTTTCAAACCAAAAAAAATCATTTATTCACAAGTTACCCAAAATACTTTTTTACTGTTTACTTGACATCTAAAGTAAAATACAGAATAAAATAAACTTCTCACCAATAGTTCATTAGTTTCTTCCTGATGTCTCTTCATGCTCTTTAAAGATTTTTAATAACTTGATTTTATGGCTTAAAACATATTAAGATGTACTGGACCAGAATGGCTAACTCTCTCATTACCTTGCCCTTCAAGGAGAGGTGTTTTAAGCTCGGGATGAAGAGATGGACAGGAGATGGGGCTTAGTGAGCCCCAGAAAGGGGCGGGCTACATCCACCTCTTGGAAGTTCAAGTTCATTACGTGATGCCACACCTGTGAATGTTTTTCTTAACTTTCTATTAAAAGTTAAAAACAACCAGCTTAAAAAATACTGTTTTACAGTAAGCTATATATAAATAACTTATAACTCTGTCATTGCAGCATGGCTGTTTTCCTTTATGTATATATTCTTCTTCATGAAAATATATTTTCATATAGTTATAATAACATCACATGCATCATATTTTTCAATTTTTTCTCTGCTTATATAAGTCATATTAGGACAGAGGAATCTGGGAATCCTGGCTTGGGAGGCAGTCCATGAGTCCCTCTTACTTTCAGTCCTCTGATGAGATTACTCAGAAAGTTGGACAAGTAACATTGACTGCTAGAAGGAGTGCTGGCCCCGAGTAGCTGGACCTTGGGCTCCCCAAAGACGGCGCAGGCACCAGGCTGAGGAGGGAAAGTTATGTATGCATTGTTATATACAATGCTGGTGGAGAGATGGGGAAGGAATCACAGAGCACAGGAAAATCTGCACCAAGATCTGGGACAAACGAATTTATATTTGATATAGGGCTAAAGGCAAATGGGTTTATGCACGACTGTCAAAACTGTTAAGACAGTCACTGGAAAAAGAGAAAAAGAGGCATAGAGTAGAGATTTCCATTTGTTAAAGTCACTTCTATTAGCCACTTACATTTTTCATACAGTTATAATAACATATGCACTGATACAAAAAACTTCATGTATTATAACTTCATATAGTTATAATAACATTATATGCACTGATGAAAAAATATTCAATTTTTTTTCCTGCTTATATAAGTCATATTAGGACAGAGGAATCTAGGAATCCTGGCTTGGGTGACAGTCCTTGAGTCACACTTCTGTTAGTCACTTAGTAGCCACTTACTAATTGGCTACTAGTCATTTGTACTTCTACTTGTTTCATGCCCTTTGCCAATTCTTCTATTGAGTTACAATTGTTCTTATACAGAAGGGATGTTAATCTTTATTGTCCCACTCTAAGATGTTTCCTGTTTATAGAAGTTTTTTTTTATATAGCCCCAAATATTCTAGCATTGTCATTAGTTATGATTTCTGTTGTTTTGACGTATCATAAGTTTTCCCCACCTACAGATTTATTAAATTGTATCATAAAATTTTCTGTTGTTTTTGGTGGCTTCATTATTTACATGCATTTTTCATTTTTTTAATTTTTAATTTTTTTATTATACTTTAAGTTTTGGCATACATGTGCAGAATGTGCAAGGTTGTTAAGTCCATGCAGAGTTTTTTGTTATGTATATATATATATAAATATATCTATATATATAATATAGAGAGAATATTACAATTATATTCAAATTATATGAAATTTATAATCAAATTATATGAAAATTATAATAAAAAATTAAAATATGATGCATGTGATGTTATTATAACTATATTAAAAATATTTGATTGAAGAAGAATATATACATAAAGGAAAACAGCCCTGCTGCAATGTATTACATGTTAATATGTGTGTGTGTATATATATATATATATATAAAGATGTAGAGACAGGGTGCATCAGTCTCTTATTATACATAATAAAGCAATAAAAACCATTAGCATGTTTTTGCCACTGCTGAAACGTTCCTTCTGGGCCGGGCGCGGTGGCTCAAGCCTGTAATCCCAGCACTTTGGGAGGCCGAGACGGGCGGATCACGAGGTCAGGAGATCGAGACCATCCTGGCTAACACGGTGAAACTCCGTCTCTACTAAAAATACAAAAACTAGCCGGGTGAGGTGGCAGGCGCCTGTAGTCCCAGCTACTCGGGAGGGTGAGGCAGGAGAATGGCGTAAACCCGGGAGGCGGAGCTTGCAGTGAGCTGAGATCCGGCCACTGCACTCCCAGTCGGGCGACAGAGCGAGACTCCGCCTCAAAAAAAAAAAAAAGAAACGTTCCTTCTGATAAATTCTTAGTATCACTATTCAAAGGTATCTTTGGCTCTTACCATATTTTCCAGAATAATTATATTAACTGAAATGTAACTAGTAATGAATGTGTTGGCAGGTAGTTCTGTAAGGCTTTGTTCTGTATACCTTTTCACTCCCTATTCTGAGATGTGCTATGAGAGATGGAAATGATTTCATTCATGAGAACCAAGACTGCTTTGATAGGGTCATGAGGTCATATGAAATACTTCTATGCGCCAGGTTCCTAATGGGAGCCACCCAAAACTAATAGAAAGCATGAACTCATCTCTCTGGGAGCTCTACAAATGTTACATGTCTAAATTTTTTTATCAGAACGATGGCAAATTAAATAAAAGGTTAACTAGTATAACAAATGTAATAATATGGAAAATACTAATACAAACCAGAAAAGCAGAATGCTATGTTCACTGAACTATATACAGAGATATACATAGTAAGACAATGAGGAATACCAGGTTGGACAACTGTAGATGTTGAATTCTATGTAAATGGTGAATTCACGCTGAATTCTATGTAAATGGTGCATCCTGGTGTTTTACAAAACTGTAGATCTGCAGGTAATATACACATCACTGAAATTCAAAACATTGCTTTTGGATGACAGAACTGTGTCTTCTTTTTTTAAACTTTTTCTATACAATCTTCTGTATTTTAACTATATCAAAAATAAAGTTCTGGTGCTTTAAAAACATATTTGAAAGCCACCAACCTAATTATATGACACCTTATCATCTCAGATAATATGTGAACAGAGAGCATTTGGGCCGGGCGCGGTGGCTCAAGCCTGTAATCCCAGCACTTTGGGAGGCCGAGACGGGCGGATCACAAGGTCAGGAGATCGAGACCATCCTGGCTAACCTGGTGAAACCCCGTCTCTACTAAAAAATATAAAAAACTAGCCGGGCGAGGTGGCGGGCGCTTGTAGTCCCAGCTACTCGGGAGGCTGAGGCAGGAGAATGGTGTAAACCCAGGAGGCGGAGCTTGCAGTGAGCTGAGATCTGGCCACTGCACTCCAGCCTGGGTGACAGAGCGAGACTCCGTCTCAAAAAAAAAAAAAAAAAAAGAGAGCATTTGAATTGGAAAATAAATCTAAGCTACCTATTGAGTTTGATAATTAAATCTGGAATTTAAACTAGTGAATAGATAACCAAATTTAGTCATTGGATTATGAATTGTTCAATTTAATTATTCACCTAACATTTATTGAATGCCTGTATATCAGGAACTGTACCGGGGGTAAAATCAAAAGCATTCACAAATAACTATTATATAATGTCACATAAGAAGATGTAATATAACATGTAAATCAGAACACAATTGATTTTAGAATTGGTGCCCAATTCTAAAAGAAAGTGCCCAATAAATATATATGAGTGAATGATGGATGATGCATAAATGGATATTATACCAATTCAGATGTCAAAGCAAAAGTGACATTTGGAGTTCACATACAGTTCATTCTATCCACACGGCATGGACTCGATGAAAGGTGGAGGAGAGGAGGTTTACTCAAATCCTGAAATCAAGCACAAATTGCAAACGACAGATACAAATAATGTGTCTGACATGTTGTAGATTTATGACAATTATAACTGGACCATCTTAAAAGCCAACCATACATTTAGACAGTTCTTAGTAGGAGCCATCCAACTAAATGTCAACTACCTAGCAAGTACTGTGATGCTTTACTCATTCATTCTAAGGATAGCACATACTATGAACCGCCTAAAAGTCAACCAGCAAATACTATGATGCGTTATTCATTCTCTTTATAGACAGTATTATGTTCAAGGCTCTGTGTTAGAAACTGGGAATAAGGAAAAGAAGGTCATAGCCTGAAAGGAAATACTTTTTATCATCATCATGATTACAATACAGTGGATACATACAGTGGAAGCATGGACCTGGCATTATGCAAGTGTCAGGGAAAGAAACACAACAAGACTATGAACTCAGTCTTTAGGAGTTGGTGTGAGAATATTGAAGGATAAAAGAGACTTATATATGGAAAGAAGCATACTAGGCAGAAAGAAAAGCATGCACAAGGATGAGGAGGTGACAGAAAGCAAAATGTCATTAGAGGCCAGCAAGTGTGGTCTGACTAGAAGGGGTAATGCTTGTGGAAATGGGATGATGGAGGGCAATTGCTGAATGGGAAAAATCTGGGACACCTGAATGTCATGCTAGGGAATCTGAACTGTATTACAGAGAAATAAGAAATCACCAAAGACCACTGTTGCTAGGCAAAGCAAACATCTGCTTGTTTTGAACGTTTTAGGCTGATTTTTAAATTTAGGATTGTTTGAGATAGAAGATTCTAAAAGGAAATACATTTTAAATGACCTAAGTTTTTACATTGACAAGCTGTGTGTAAAAGACAGTCAGCTTGACCCAAGGAAAATGACTTGCAGAATTTTAGTCTGCAAAATATTTATCTCAACCACTTACTGAAAAGCTTCTTCTCTGCCTTGAAATTGTTGGCATACTTATCCCTTTCCAGATTACTAAACAATTAATCTTTTTTTCTGTTGATATATTAACTGCCATTTTTCTCTAATAGTCCCATTTAGGATCAAATCCAAGTCGTCCATCCCTCTCCGGGTACCAGGGGTAAGTTTCCAGGTTAGATGGTGCACAGAGGCCCTTGTAGTTTGAAACAATGTCAGTAAGCAGTGTAAAAACTGACACTTCACCCCGTAAGACACCTAAGGCATAGAAAGAGACCAATCCATTTCAATTACGTATGAATCTCTCTCCTTCTCCATGGTGGTAGCACCAACAATGTCTGAAGTTTGGTTTTGTCTTCGGTTTGTAATTCCAGATTACAGCATCCAAAAGATTATACTAATTTCTACACAGAAAACTGTCAGTAATAACAGTTTCTACCCTAATAATTTTTGCAAAGCTTCTCTTCTGGGCATTCTGTGTATTCACTAATTGACAATTCTTTAGCTCCCCCAAAAAATCATTCTACCCAATTTAATTTCATATACTTGACATTTTTTAAATGTGTCAAATAATCATTGTGTTTCCCAGTTTTTCGGATGAAAATGTTTCTTTACAGAGATGGGAAAACCATTCCATGTCTGAAAAAGAGCATAAGCAATGACTCTCAGGAATGAGAGTGTACAGAAAATTCCAGAAGCCCACCGTAGCCACAACGGCTGGTACATCTGAGAGGTAAGCCTCCAGCAGGAGGTGGTCCGGTACACCACAGAAAGATGCAGAAAGATGGGAGTGACGGGCGCTTCCTGCAGGCGGATGAGTGTGAATCAAGGACTTCAGGGTAAGTCAATGACGTGCTCAATTTGAATTTTGAGGATTCATTCCTGTATTATTGAAGAGAACAGATTGAAGAGAGCATGTCTTGGATTCTGGAGACCACGAGAAGCCTATTCAAATACCCAGAACAAAAAATGATGAGGCAGTGGGAATCAAAGGTACAGAAGATACCTGTGAGGGCTGGGAGTGGTGGCTCACACCTGTAATCCCAGCACTTTGGGAGGCCGAGGTGGGCAGATCACGAGGTCAGGAGATCGAGACCATCCTGGCTAACATGGTGAAACTCCATCTCTATTAAAAATACAAAAAATTAGCTGGGCATGGTGGCGGGTGCCTGTAGTCCCAGCTGCTCAGGAGGCTGAGGCAGGAGAATGGAGTGAACGTGGGAGGCGGAGCTTGCAGTGAGCTGAGATCATGCCACTGCACTCCAGCCTGGGTGACAGAGCAAGACTCCGTCTCAAAAAAAAAAAAAAAAAAAGATACTTATGAGGAGGAAAAAGTGACTAGACTTAATTATTGGCTGGATCTTGCAGAATGGAGAAAATTCAGGAATTTAAGATGACCCCAAGCTTCCTTCATTGTACCCTCTGGGTAAGAAAGCAGCTTCTACAAAAAAAATAATACAGGGGAAAGAACAGTTTTGAAATCTATAGTGCTAACAGCTAAAATTTATTGCGTGCTTCTTGGTCATTCACTGTGTTAAACGCTTTGTATTATCTTATGTCCAAATGGATTTCGATTTGGAGCATGATGAGTTTGGGAGGTCCACAATATCCAGGTCAACATCCTCATCATCCGCACCTAGGATATATGAGCCTGCAGCTTAGAAGAGCTGGTTGGTTTGGAATCAAACTTTTGGAGTCCTGATGACAAGAATAGCTAACATGTATTGAATGCTTACCACATGCCTGGCACTGTTCTAAGCACTTATGTAATTTACCCGTTTAATTCTCACAACACCCATGGGAGGTAGGAATGAATTCATTATGAATCATGAATTTTTTTTTTCATGAAATAGGAAAAAGAGGTTCAATAATGAATGCTAGCTGGCTTGCCAAGGTCACAGAGCTAGTATACAGCTGAGCCAGAATCTGAATCAGGGATCATATTCTTAATTCCTCAACCTTAAGGTTGAAGACTCAAAGAAAGTAGCCAAAGTAAGAACCCTGGACCACACCAGGGACTCTAACAGCAGATTCACTCTATGGCATTTTCATTTGTGTACTGATATTCTACAACCCAGGCAGCAAATGTCATGTCCTGTAGGGAATTTAGTTTGAAAAACTGGGTTTGAAATTTTCCTTTGTATGATTTTAGACAAGTACATTTATCTTTGTGAGCTTCCATTTTTCTCCTTCATCTGTCAAAGTTGCATAATATACCCAAAGAACTTTTCAAGAATGAAATAAAATGAATTTATTTGAAAGTGCAGCACATAGTGAGCATTCCCTAAAAGTTGATCATAAACTCAACTCTCCGAAGTCTCCAATAGCCTATTCACTTCTGAAAGTAACCACCATCACAAAATACAGAGAACAGTGTGGGAAAGATGGGATTGCAAACTGCTCTCCTTTTATGTCTTTTTTTTTTTTTTTTTTCATTTTCAAAATTAACACGTTCCGGTAAGAAAGTAAAGCAAGAATATTTTTATCCACCCTATTTCAAGAATTGGAGTGAGTACGTGATTATGTCTCTTAGAGAAAGGAGAATTATGAAGTGTTACAACTTCTCAGGCCAGTACTGACTCTGTGTACTATAGCTACATAATATAGTCATTCCTCAGTATCCACCAGGATTGGTTCCAGGACTCCCACAGGTACCAAAATCCAGGATGCTCAAGCCCTTAATATAAAATGGTATAGTATTTGTATATAACCTACATACATCCTCCCTTATATTTTGAAACATATTTAGATTACCTATAATACCTAATGCAATATAAATGCTGTG
This sequence comes from Trachypithecus francoisi, assembly GCF_009764315.1. NCBI lineage: Eukaryota > Metazoa > Chordata > Mammalia > Primates > Cercopithecidae > Trachypithecus > Trachypithecus francoisi. Next base: position 12,758,897 of record NW_022681455.1, read on the forward strand.
GAAGTAGTTGCTATGCTGTGTTGGTATTTTATTTGTATCTTTTTATGGTTGTATTATTACTTTTTGGTTTTCTTTTCAAATATTTTTGATCTGCAGTGGGTTGAATCTACTGATTCAGAACCCCTGGATATGGAGAGCTAAGTGTAATTTCTTTAAAATGTTGTATATTAAAACATCTGCAGCTATTTTGCATTCTCATATCATCAAGAGTATTATTGCTGTCATTTAATTTTTAAAACCTTGAGCTTTATGACTTCACAGTTTTTTCTCAATTTAAGTGCAGTTTTATTGTATCTTGAAAACAGAAGATTTTCCCTAAATACACAACTCTCTAATTGTTTTTATTGAACAAAGGTTTAGGTGTCTCAAGTACAGAGAGAATGTCTTGCAATTATTTAATACCATCCTTAGGTACCCAGGACAGTTTGGAAAGCTTGACAAGTGGTTATTGAATACAAAAATACATGTTACACACATTTCATAAAGAATCATCCTGCTAGAAGGTCACTTTTGGGATCACTGCTGTACTTACATTGTAGCATGATTTGGGCATTTGGGAAAACTTGCCAGTGAGTAAGCTTTGAGAAATTTGACAGAACTATTTTTAAATAGTTTAAATTTTTAAACTATTTTTAAATGTATAGCTTCAATCTTTCTCCGTTATTGAAATTGGTTATAATCCATATGATTAAACTATAATAAGTAGTATGTTGATTCTTGAACAACAGTTTAAACTGCCAGGGTCACTTTATGTATGGAGTTTCCTCTGCCTCTGTCACCCTTGAGACAGCAAGACCAATCCCTCCTTTTTCTCCTCCTCCTCAGCCACTCAATTTGAGGATGATGAGGATGAAGACCTTCATGATAATCTATTTCTACTTAATGAATAGTAAATAGATTTTCTCTCCCTTAAGATTTTTAAAATAACATTTTCTTTCTCTAGCTTACTTTATTGTAAGAATAGAGTACATAATACATATAACATAGGAAATACGTATTAACTGACTGTTTATGTTATTGGTAAGGCTTCCAGTCAACAGTAGGCTATTAGTAATTACGTTCTGGTGGATTCAAAAGTTATACACAAATTTTCAACTTCGCAGGGGGTTGGCGCGCCTAACCCCCATGTTGCTCAATGGTCAACTGTACTTTAGAATCTGTCCATATTTCCTTCTTTCCAACTTTCCAAGTCAGAGGCATAAAATTCCCATTTCATACTCTATAATTTAGGTATTAATCTTTGACTCATCCTTGACATTCTGAGTACACCTACACAAAGTCTTTCAGTCTTGCAAAATGCCACTGTTTCAGGGTTTAGCAAATGTAGGCCTACAGATCTTTCCCACTAGGAGAAAAGCACCTCTCCCTCTCCCGACTTCTTGCTCCTTCCTGCTCCCTCAAACTACTTTAACATAAGAGAAGTTTTTATCCTAGTGCTGTCTCTACCAACTTTTAAAAATTGTTGTTATAAGTGTTTTAAGTTAATTGAAACTCTCACAAGAAGAGCTTACTAAAAACTTGAATGGTTCTTTTTGTTTGTTTGTTTGTTTGTTTTTGAGACGGAATCTTGCTCTGTCACCCAGGCTGGAGTGCAATGGCACCATCTTGGCTCACTGCAACCTCCACCTCCCAGGTTCAAGTGATTCTCCTGCCTCAGCCTCCTGAGTAGCTGGGATTACAGGTGTGTGCCACTACACCTGGCGAATTTTTTGTATTTTTAGTAGAGACAGGGTTTCACTGTGTTAGCCAGGAAGGTCTCAATCTCCTGACCTCGTGATCTGCATGCCTCGGCCTCCCAAAGTGCTGGGATTACAGGAGGGAGCCTCTGCGCCCAGCCTCGCATGTTTCTTAAAGAACATACCATCATTCATGTCATCAGTGAGACCTTCAGAAATTGCCTTCACACCATCCTGCTGCACAGCAACTGAGGCTCCAATTATGAATACACTCCTAGCATTATGCTCTCATTATATTAAAAAATTCTGTTAAATTTGAATTGAATTTAGATTTCTGCTTCCCTTTAGGACTTCTTAGTGCAATGAATTGTTTTCCCTAGCTATACAATAGAATCCATTTAGGGGAGCTTTTAAAATACTGATGCCTGTTCCTCACCCTTGAACAAATAAATCAGAATCTCTAGGGGCAAAGTCTGAGCTTCAGTATATTGTTAAAGGTCTGAAAGTGCTTGGAAGGTGCAGCCAGGGTTTAAATTAGTGTTTTAGCAATTTAGAGGGTACTTAAGTTGGGTCTAGCCGGGTCTGCCCAATTATCTTCAGGGCAGTACAAAGGAAAGACTTTGGCAAGTATAACATATAATGCAGGATTTTAAACTTTGTTTAAATCTGAGACCAGCCAGGCAACATAGCCAGATCTCATCTTTATAAAAACTGTTTCTAAAAACTTAGTTGAGAATAGTAGTACAGGACTGTAGTCCCAGCTACTCAGGACGGTGAGGCAGGAGGGCCGCTTGAGTCCATGAGTTTGAGGCTCCAGTGAGCCATGATTGCACCACTGTACTCCAGCCTGGGCAACAGAGCGAGACCCTCTCCCTAAAAAAATTTTTGAATAGAAAATAATTACAATTTTTTTTAAATTTCATGAAAATGCAGATTCGGATTCAGTAGGTCTGGGTGGTGGTGCCTGGGATTCTGCATGTCTAATAAGCTGCAGGTGAATGATACAAATTGTGCTGTGGGGATCACTTTGACTATCAAGGATACAATGCATTCAAATGTTCCACTTAGTGGTTCTTAACTCCTTCTGTATTCTGAGATCCTAAAAAATAATGGTGACTGGGCCTAACCCTTGTGCAAATTTAACTGGACTGATTAGTCAGAATCAGAATCTCTGGGGCAGGACATAGGCTCAAGAAGCGCCTCAGCTGAGTCCAAAGGACAATAAGTGACTGAAACCAGAATGTTCTAGTCTACCTTATGTAACCTATCTTGGGGAAACGAATTGCATTTGCTACTACAAAATACTCAATTGCTAGAATTTGGTGGTTTAGACTGTGGCATTGAGGCTAATTGGGTGAGTTCCCCTAAGGTTTCATTTCACATCAAAAGGTGGGAGAAATTCAGGAAGAAGACATTGAAGAATGCTTCACTGACTACTGGCATTAAAAAAAAAATCTCATCAAAGTAATTTTTTTTTTTTTTTTTTTTTTTTTTTTTTGAGACTGAGTCTCACACTGTCACCCAGGCTGGAGTACAGTGGCGTGATCTCGGCTCATTGCAAGCTCCGCCTCCCAGGTTCACGCCATTCTGCTGCCTCAGCCTCCAGAGTAGCTGGGACTATAGGTGCGCACCACCGTGCCTGGCTAATTTTTTATATTTTTAGTAGAGACGGGGCGGCAAAACCCTAGCTACTAATGTAGTCATACCCAAACCAGAACCCTGTCAAGAGGTTCTGAATTTGATAGGCAGAGACTGACCAAGTTGATTTGTCTCTGGCTCCTCTGATTATCTGTGAGCCCTCAATTGCCCAATCCAATAAAGAATTCTTAGTAGATCTGTGACATCTTCCATTCTCCTCTTTAATTCTTCCTTGGTTTCCAGAGCAACCAACCTCTTTCTCCTTGTTCCTCTCAATTTATGTCAAAGCCTCCTCTTTCCTCCTTCAGTGTTTGCTTCCTTCAAGGGTCCATCTGTAAACGATTCCAGAAGAGATGGCATTCATTCTCAGTGCTTCAACTTCCAAATATGCTGATTGAGAATCCATATCTTTAGGTGTGACCTCTCCCTTCACACCCAAATTTCCTACTATCTTTAAAACATCTACTCTAGAATGTTTCTGAGGGACTTGAAATTAAAAGTGGTTCAAATAGGATTTCACCGTCTTAAGTCAAATCCTCCTCATATTATGCCTGGACTCTGTCAGTCGCCTCTTAACAAGATTACCTGCCTCGGTCTTGACTCTAGAGAAGGAAGCCAAACTATATCCTTCACAGCATGGTTCCTGCTTACCTTTTCATCCTCTCCTACCAATATCTGAACCTCTCCTGTACAATAATCTGTCCAACTTCTTATGCTTCCTGAGATAAGCTGGATTCTCCCTAGCTTCCACAACTTTACTCAGGGTGCCCCATCTGTCAAAGGTTCTCTTCCCCACTTTATCTTCCTGTTAAACTGAGTTCCTCAAAGTTTAAGTCAAATACTCTCTAAAGCCCAAGATGAGTGGGTTAAATTCCCTCCTCCACGCCTCTGTTAAAAAATAGCACTTTAAACTGAATTGCAATTATTTGTCTTACAAGTCTCTCCTTCCACAAAACTAAAACCCCCCGTCTCCCTCTCCCCTAGAAGAGGAACTCTATTATTTCTTTTCTGTTTTGATTGTTAGCATCACTAAAGGAATTGCAGAATGAATGGCTTGCACTAAATGATTCTTCATGTTGCCACCTCTGACTCTCTATAAGAATTCAGCTTGCTCAATAAACATTTATTTGTTTAAGCTCAAATTGATTGCTTAGCTGCCCTAGAGAGCAACAGAATTAAGAGATGTCGATTTAGCAAATTGAAAAAACAAAGAGTCATGTATTAGGATGAATTCAAATGTATAAATGATAGTTTTTATTAGGCAATGTGGTAGCTGTTTCTGTATCCTTCATTCCACAGTTTAGCCCTAGGGAAAAAAAAAATAAAGCATCACATTCACCATTATAAAACCAACTCAAGATTTGTCCGAAAAAGGTGAGGCAGTTTCAGGCGTATTTTTATTGTATCGTGTTTTACATGGCTTTGCAGCCATTGAAGTTTGAACAATGCCAAATTTCCAAGCTAAATGCTATAAGTGGAAATTGGAGGCTACAGTTAAGTGAACAGAAATAGAACTGACAACCTAAATGCGTCAACATCCATGGAAAGTGACATCAGAAGTTTTGGTATGCTATTACTTTTTTTTTTTTTTTTAGGTGAGTGGGTGTTTTAAAACTTTTAAATGTTTAGAAAGTGGCTCAGCTTGATTTTTTTTTTTAATATAATGTTTTTAACATGGAAGAAGTTCTCTATAAGGATTAAAAGCCATGGGAGTGCCAATGAATTTAAAATGTGTTTATGGCTAAAAACAGGGATATCAAGAAAGATGGTAGCTATCTCCCAAAGGCTCTTATGATTTGGGGATTATGATAATAATCCCAAGCATACAGAAGAGGCCCCTGGAGTGTTGATCTCTTCATGACTATCAACAAAATGAACTGCCAAGGAACTACACCACTGCTTGGTTCTGCATAAATCCTTTGATGACAGCCTCCTTGCTGATATCCAAAAAATTTCCAAATGGATTTGTTAAGAAGATGGAAGAACAGATCGATTTAAAATTTTTGAGCACAAAAGCTGAAAACATTCCCAGGCAATTATCCTCTGTCATTCTGTATACGGTTGTTGATGTTATTACCTTCAGAATGAATTTGTGAGTCCAGAAAAGAACATGTAGATTATTCTATTAAAATATTTTACCACTACCGGTGAATAGCAGTTAGTTTCTGCTGAAGCAAAGTTAGTTTTTCCACTTTCCCTGCTTCTATGCACACACCTGTCTTATAGAACACTCATGCTTATCAGATTTTGAGTCTGTTTGATTCAGTAGACTGAGTTCTTTGAATGCAAGAATTTTATTTTTAATCATATTTTAACGTTTAGCACCTCACCAGTGCCTGATGCTTTTGTAGGCCAAAAGTGGTTTAATACCAGCGATTTCATATTGTTTAATAACTTCAATATTTAATAAACAATGCTCAATTACTTCATTCCATTTATCAGAATTGGACTGTTCAAGAAAAAGTCAGCATTTATTCCATGACTTTCGTGTTTTATGATGTTTATAAATCAATAACAAATGTCAATTAGCCAATTAATCAAATCAAGTCAGCTTGATACTATAGCGATTGGCCCAGTTTTTATGGCATAAACAACTCAGTTCTCAGAGATATCAAATAAGAACTCTGTGCTTCATTTTTTCTGATAAATAAGTTAAATTTTTATATCTCTTTTGAATATGAAAATGTTTGTTCTAAGAACAGTTTTTCATTGTGTGTTCATGTTTGTATGTTAGATAATACATATATAGCTTTTGGCTTTTCTCAATATTTCTTAAAGATAAACAGAAACTAAAATGGAAAAACATGTCATTCTATTGACCTCTAAAAGATATGAGATTTTCTTCTATGTTTAAGTGAGCTTTGGGGAAGATGCCTCCTTCTGAAGACAACTTCAGAGAAGTTCATTCCAACCAGTAAGCTAAAGGATACTGGAGTCAAAATCAAATTGGATAGAGATATATTTTTTAATTGTGTTGCTCAAGTGATCGTATGAGAAATTCTTACTACCATTCAACAACTTGTTCCAACAATAGCTCATACAGTGACACAAAATAACCCTATATCCATTCCAAAGACCCATTTTCCCTTTTTGATGTATGCTTCTATCTCATCTCAATAAAATGTGGCTTTGAAACCACTACATTATAGTGGTTTCAAATAGCCAAAGCGATCATAAGCAGAAAGCACAAAGCTGGAGACATCACATTACCAGACTTAAAACTATTCTAAAAGGCTGTAATAACCAAAAGAGCATGGTACCAGTGCAAAGACACATAGACCAATGAAACAGAATAGAGAACCCAGAAATAAACCCACACATCTACAGTCATCTTATCTTAGACAAAGTCGACAAAAATAAGCAATGGGGAAAGTACTGTGTATTCAATAAATGGTGCTGGAATAGATGGCTAGTCATATGCAGAAGAATGATACTGGACCCCCACCTTTCACCGTATACAAAAATTAACTCAAGATGGGTTAAAGATTTAAATGTAAGACTTCAAACTATAAGAATATTTGAGGAAAACCTAGGAAACATCATTGTGAATATCAGCCTTGGGAAATAATTTATGACTAAGTCCTCAAAAGCAATTGCAACAAAAACAAAAATTGACAGATTGGAACTAATTAAACTAAAGAGCTTCTGCACAGCAAAATAAACTATCCCCCATCTCTACAAAAGATGAAAAAATTAGCCCGGTATGGTAGTGCGTCTGTACTCCCAGCTATTTGGGAAGCTGAGGCAGGAGGATCGCTTGATCCCAGGAGGGTCCAGGCTGCAGTAAGCCATGTTTGCACCACTGCATTCCAGCCTGGGTGACACAGAGTGAGACCCTGTTGAAGGAAAGAAGGAAAAAGAAAGAGAGGAAGGAAGGGAGGAAGTGAGGAAGGAAGGAAGGAAAGAAGGAAGGAAGGAAGGGAGGGAGGGAGGGAGGCAAGGAAGGAAGGAAGGAAGAAGGGAGGGAGGGAGGAAGGGAGGGAGGAAGGAAGGGAGGCAGAAAAGGAAGGAAGGAAGGAAGAAGGGAGGGAGGGAGGAAGGAAGGAAAGGAGGAAGGAAGGGAGGCAGAAAAGGAAGGAAGGAAGGAAGGAGAAAAGGTAGGGAGGGAGGAAGGGAAGGAGAAGGAAGGAAGGAAGTAAACAAGGAAGGAAGGAAGGAGGGAGGGAGGAAGGGAGGAAGAGAGAAAGGAAGGAGTAAATGCTCAACAGAAAAACAGAATAAACAGACAGCCTATAGAATGGGAGAAAATATTTGAAAACTATGCATCCAACTAAGATCTAATATCCAGAATCTATAAGAAACTTAAATAATTGAACAAACAAAAAGCAAATAACCCCATTAAAAAATGGGCAAAAGACATGAATAGACACTTCTCAAACGAAGACATACAAGCAGTTGACAAACATGAAAAAAATGTTCAACATCACTAATCATCAGAGAAATGCAAATCAAAACCACAGTGAGATACCTTTTCACAGCAGTCAGAATAGCTACTATCAAAAGTCAAAAAGCAACAGATACTATTAAGGCTGCAGAGGAAAGGGAACGCTTATACACCATTGGTGGGAATGTAAATTAGTTTGGCCACTGTGGAATGCAGTTTGGAGATTTCTCAAAGAACTTAGAATTGTTATTTGATCCAGCACTCCCATTACTGAGTATTTATCCAAAAGAAATTGTTCCACCAAAAAGATCCTTTCACTCGTATATTCATTGGAGCACTATTCACAATAGCAAAGACATGGAATCAACATAGGTGACCATCAATGGTGGACTGGATAAAGAAAAAATGTGGTATATGTACACCATGGAATACTACACTGTTGTAAACTGTGGCTGCATCGAACATGGATGCTGTTGGAGACCTTTATCCTAAGCCAATTAACACAGGAACAATACCAAATATGACATGTTCTTATGAGTGACAGCTAAACATTGAGAACACATAGACAAAAAGATGGCAACAATAGACACTGGAGACAAATGGGTGGAGGAGGCTGAAAAACTAACTATTGGGTACTATGCTCAGTGGTGACAGGGTCAATCATACTCCAAACCTCAAAATCATGCAGTATATCCTTGTAACAAACCTGCACATGTACCTACTTAATCTAAAATAAAAGTTGAAATAACAAAAGAGAAAACATCCATTATGGTATTACAGTTTCCTTCAATCCTTAAAAATAGCTTTTCTGACGACATTACTAACATACAACAAATGCTATATATTTAAAGTGTGTAATATGGTTAATTCACTCTTGAATTACATACACTGTTGAGACTATCACCACTATCAAGATCATGAACACAACCATTATCCCCCAAAATTTCCTTATGCCCTTTGTAATCTCATCTCCCCGTTCTACCCAACTTCATTCTCGGGCAGCCACTAATCTCCTGTCAGTATGTATTAGTTTGCATTTTCTACGATTTTATATAAATTGAATCATACAGTATGTACTCCTTCTTTTTGTGTGTCTGGCTTCTTTCAATCAGCAAAATGCTTCTGAGATTCAACCGTGTAGTTGCAGGTATCAGTGGTCCATTGCCTATTATTTCTGAGTAGTATCTCATTGTATGTATATACCACAATTATTTTATCCATTCACTCGCTGAGGAACTTTTGGCTTATTTCCACTTTGTTAAAAATAAAGCTGCTATGAACAATCTTTTAACAGACATATGCCTTCATTTCTCTTGGGTACCCTCTAGGAGTTGAGTGACTGGATCATATGGTAGGTGAACATTTATTCAAGAAGCTGTCAAAATGCTTCCAACATAATTGTAATAATTTTACCTTGCCACAAGCAATGTAAGAATTCCAGTTGCTCTACATCCTTGCCAGCACCCAGTATGGTCACCCTTTTGTGCCTTAGACATTCTAATACATTCTAATTTGCACTTCCCTAATGAGTGATGATGTTGGACATCTTTTTATGTGCTTATTTGTCATCACGTGTCTCTTTTGGCAATATGTCTATTCAAATATCTTGCCCGTATTTTTGTTGCATTTTTGTATTCTTATTTTGAAGGTTTGAGAATTTATCTTACCAGATACAATCCCTTTCTCAAATATATGATTTGCACATATTTTCTCCTAGTGTGTGGCTTGTCTTTGTACTGTCTTAACAGTATGCTTGTGATCTTGACTCTATAACCAGCTCAAATCAAAGTGCTTTGGCCTTTGTGTCAGACACCCATTGACCAGTGTGCAAGTGGGGCCATTCAAAGAGCAGTGCTCCTTCAAGAATCACAACGAACTTCATACTCATTTGGATTTTTTTTTAAAAAAAGAGAAAATAACAAGTGTTGGCAAAGATGTAGAAAATCTGGAATACTTCTGCACTCTTAGTGGAAATGTAAAATGGCGCAGCCTCTGTGGAAAACAGTATGACAGTTTTTTTTTTTTTTTATTATACTTTAAGTTCTAGGTACATGTGCATGACGTTTATATCATGTATAACTCCCCAATGCAATCCCTCCCCCCCCCCCTCCCCATGATAGGCCCCAGTGTGTGATGTTCCCCTTCCCGAGTCCAAGTGATCTCATTGTTCAGTTCCCACCTATGAGTGAGAACATGCGGTGTTTGGTTTTCTTTTCTTCTTGATAGTTTGCTAAGAATAATGGTTTCCAGCTGCATCCATGTCCCTACAAAGGATGCAAACTCATTCTTTTTTATGGCTGCATAGTATTCCATGGTGTATATGTGCCACATTTTCTTAATCCAGTCTGTCACAGATGGACATTTGGGTTGATTCCAAGTCTTTGCTATTGTGAATAGTGCCGCAATAAACATACGTGTGCATGTGTCTTTGTAGTAGAGTAATTTATAATCCTTTGGGTATATACCCAGTAGTGGGATGGCTGGGTCATATGGTACATCTAGTTCTAGATCCTTGAGGAATTGCCATACTGTTTTCCATAATGGTTGAACTAGTTTACAATCCCACCAACAGTGTAAAAGTGTTCCTATTTCTCCACATCCTCTCCAACACCTGTTGTTTCCTGACTTCTTAATGATTGCCATTCTAACTGGTGTGAGATGGTATCTCATTGTGGTTTTGATTTGCATTTCTCTGATGGCGAGTGATGATGAGCATTTTTTCATGTGTCTATTGGCGGTATGGATGTCTTCTTTTGAGAAATGTCTGTTCATATCCTTTCCCCACTTTTTGATGGGGTTGTTTGTTTTTTTCTTGTATATTTGTTTGAGTTCTTTGTAGATTCTGGATATTAGCCCTTTGTCAGATGAGTAGGTTGCAAAAATTTTCTCCCATTCTGTAGGTGCCTGTTCACTCTGATGGTAGTTTCTTTAGCTGTGCAAAAGCTCTTTAGTTTAATGAGATCCCATGTGTCAATTTTTGCTTTTGCTGCCGTTGCTTTTGGTGTTTTAGACATGAAGTCCTTGCCCATGCCTATGTCCTGAATGGTACTACCTAGATTTTCTTCTAGGGTTTTTATGGTATTAGGTCTAACATTTAAGTCTCTAATCCATCTTGAATAATTTTCATATAAGGGGTAAGGAAAGGATCCAGTTTCAGCTTTCTACTTATGGCTAGCCAATTTTCCCAGCACCATTTATTAAATAGGGATCCTTTCCCCATTTCTTGTTTCTGTCAGGTTTGTCAAAGATCAGATGGCTGTAGATGTGTGGTATTATTTCTGAGGACTCTGTTCTGTTCCATTGGTCTATATCTCTGTTGTGGTACCAGTACCATGCTGTTTTGGTTACTGTAGCCTTGTAGTATAGTTTGAAGTCAGGTAGCGTGACGCCTCCAGCTTTGTCCTTTTGACTTAGGATTGTCTTGGCAATGCGGGCTCTTTTTTGGTTCCATATGAACTTTAAAGCCGTTTTCCAATTCTGTGAAGAAAGTCATTGGTAGCTTGATGGGGATGGCATTGAATCTATAAATCACCTTGAGCAGTATGGCCATTTTCACGATATTGATTCTTCCTATCCATGAGCATGGTATGTTCTTCCATTTGTTTGTGTCCTCTTTGATTTCACTGAGCAGTGGTTGTGTAGTTCTCCTTGAAGAGGTCCTTTACATCCCTTGTAAGCTGGATTCCTAGGTATTTTATTCTCTTTGAAGCAATTGTGAATGGAAGTTCATTCCTGATTTGGCTCTCTGCTTGTCTGTTACTGGTGTATAAGAATGCTTGTGATTTTTGCACATTATTTTGTATCCTGAGACTTTGCTGAAGCTGCTTATCAGCTTAAGGAGATTTTGGGCTGAGACAATGGGGTTTTCTAAATATACAATCATGTCATCTGCAAACAGGGACAATTTGACTTCTTCTTTTCCTAACTGGATACCCTTGATTTCTTTCTCTTGCCTGATTGCCCTAGCCAGAACTTCCAACACTATGTTGAATAGGAGTGGTGAGAGAGGGCATCCCTGTCTTGTGCCAGTTTTCAAAGGGAATTTTTCCAGTTTTTGCCCATTCAGTATGATATTAGCTGTGGGTTTGTCATAAATAGCTCTGATTATTTTGAGGTACATTCCATCAACCGAATTTATTGAGCGTTTTTAGCATAAAGGGCTGTTGAATTTTGTCAAAAGCCTTTTCTGCATCTATTGAGATAATCATGTGGTTCTTGTCTTGGTTCTGTTTATATGCTGGATTACGTTTATTGATTTGCGAATGTTGAACCAGCCTTGCATCCCAGGGATAAGCCCACTTGATCATGGTGGATAAGCTTTTTGATGTGCTGCTGAATCCGGTTTGCCAGTATTTTATTGAGGATTTTTGCATCGATGTTCATCAGGGATATTGGTCTAAAATTCTCTTTTTTTGTTGTGTCTCTGCCAGGCTTTGGTATCAGGATGATGTTGGCCTCATAAAAAGAGTTAGGGAGGATTCCCTCTTTTTCTATTGATTGAATAGTTTCAGAAGGAATGGTACCAGCTCCTCCTTGTACCTCTGGTAGAATTCAGCTGTGAATCCATCTGGTCCTGGACTTTTTTGGTGGTAGGCTATTAATTGTTGCCTCAATTTCAGAGCCTGCTATTGGTCTATTCAGGGATTCAACGTCTTCCTGGTTTAGTCTTGGGAGAGTGTAAGTGTCCAGGAAATTATCCATTTCTTCTAGATTTTCTAGTTGATTTGCGTAGAGGCATTTATAGTATTCTCTGATGGTTGTTTGTATTTCTGTGGGGTCGGTGGTGATATCCCCTTTATCATTTTTTATTGCGACTATTTGATTCCTCTCTCTTTTCTTCTTTATTAGTCTTGCTAGCGGTCTGTCAATTTTGTTGATCTTTTCAAAAAACCAACTCCTGGATTCATTGATTTTTTGGAGGGTTTTTTTGTGTCTCTATCTCCTTCAGTTCTGCTCTGATCTTAGTTATTTCTTGCCTTCTGCTAGCTTTTGAATGTGTTTGCTCTTGCCTCTCTAGTTCTTTTAATTGTGATGTTAGAGTGTCAATTTTAGATCTCTCCTGCTTTCTCTTGTGGGCATTTAGTGCTATAAATTTCCCTCTACACACTGCTTTAAATGTGTCCCAGAGATTCTGGTATGTTGTATCTTTGTTCTCATTGGTTTCAAAGAACATCTTTATTTCTGCTTTCATTTCGTTATGTACCCAGTAGTCATTCAGGAGCAGGTTGTTCAGTTTCCATGTAGTTGAGCGGTTTGGATTGAGTTTCTTAGTCCTGAGTTCTAGTTTGATTGCACTGTGGTCTGAGAGACAGTTTGTTATAATTTCTGTTCTTGTACATTTGCTGAGGAGTGCTTTACTTCCAATTATGTGGTCAATTTTGGAATAAGTGCGATGTGTGCTGAGAAGAATGTATATTCTGTTGATTTGGGGTGGAGAGTTCTATAGATGTCTATTAGGTCCGCTTGGTGCAGAGATGAGTTCAATTCCTGGATATCCTTGTTAACTTTCTGTCTCGTTGATCTGTCTAATGTTGACAGTGGAGTGTTGAAGTCTCCCATTATTATTGTATGGGAGTCTAAGTCTCTTGTAGGTCTCTAAGGACTTGCTTTATGAATCTGGGTGCTCCTGTATTGGGTGCATAGATATTTAGGAGAGTTAGCTCTTCCTGTTGAATTGATCCCTTTACCATTATGTAATGGCCTTCTTTGTCTCTTTTGATCTTTGATGGTTTAAAGTCTGTTTTATCAGAGACTAGGATTGCAACCCCTGCTTTTTTTTGTTCTCCATTTGCTTGGTAGATCTTCCTCCATCCCTTTTTTGAGCCTATGTGTGTCTCTGCATGTGAGATGGGTCTCCTGAATACAGCAGACTGATGGGTCTTGACTCTTTATCCAGTTTGCCAGTCTGTGTCTTTTATTGGAGCATTTAGTCCATTGACATTTAAGGTTAATATTGTTATGTGTGAACTTGATCCTGTCATTATGATATTAACTGGTTATTTTGCTCGTTAGTTGATGCAGTTTCTTCCTAGCCTCGATGGTCTTTACATTTTGGCATGTTTTTGCAATGGCTGGTACCGGTTGTCCTTTCCATGTTTAGGGCTTCCTTCAGGGTCTCTTGTAAGACAGGCCTGGTGGTGACAAAATCTCTAAGCATTTGCTTATCTGTAAAGGATTTTATTTCTCCTTCACTGATGAAGCTTAGTTTGGCTGGATATGAAATTCTGGATTTAAAATTCTTTTCTTTAAGAACGTTGAATATTGGCCCCCACTCTCTTCTGGCTTGTAGAGTTTCTGCCGAGAGATCTGCTGTTATTCTGATGGGCTTCCCTTTGTGGGTAACCCGCCCTTTCTCTCTGGCTGCCCTTAAGATTTTTTCCTTCATTTCAACTTTGGTGAATCTGGCAATTATGTGTCTTGGAGTTGCTCTTCTGGAGGAGTATCTTTGTGGCGTTCTCTGTATTTCCTGAATTTGAATGTTGGCCTGCCCTACTAGGTTGGGGAAGTTCTCCTGGATGATATCCTGAAGAGTGTTTTCCAACTTGGTTCCATTTTCCCCCTCCTTTCAGGCACCCCAATCAGACGTAGATTTGGTCTTTTTACATAATCCCATACTTCTTGCAGGCTTTGTTCATTTTTTTTTCTTCTTTTTTCTTTTGGTTTCTCTTCTCGCTTCATTTCATTCATTTGATCCTCAATCGCTGATACTCTTTCTTCCAGTTGATCGAGTCGGTTACTGAAGCTTGTGCATTTGTCACGTATTTCTCGTGTCATGGTTTTCATCTCTGTCATTTTGTTTATGATCTTCTCTGCATTAATTAGTCTAGCTGTCAATTCTTCCGCTTTTTTTTCAAGATTTTTAGTTTCTTTGCGCTGGGTACGTAATTCCTTCTTTAGCTCTGAGAGGTTTGATGGACTGAAGCCTTCTTCTCTCATCTCGTCAAAGTCATTCTCTGACCAGCTTTGATCCGTTGCTGGCGATGGGCTGCGCTCCTTTGCAGGGGGAGATGCGCTCTTATTTTTTGAATTTCCAGCTTTTCTGCCCTGCTTCTTCCCCATCTTTGTGGTTTTATCTGTCTCTGGTCTTTGATGATGGTGACGTACTGATGGGGTTTTGGTATAGGTGTCCTTCCTGTTTGATAGTTTTCCGTCTGACAGTCAGAAGGACTGTCTGTTGGTCTGTTGGAGATTGCTTGAGGTCCACTCCAGACCCTGTTTGCCTGGGTATCAGCAGCAGAGGTTGCCGAAGATAGAATATTGCTGAACAGCGAGTGTACCTGTCTGATTCTTTCTTTGGAAGTTTCCTCTCAGGGGTGACTCCACCCTGTGAGGTGTGGGGTGTCAGACTGCCCCTAGTGGGGGATGTCTCCCATCTAGGCTACTCAGGGGTCAGGGACCCACCTGAGCAGGCAGTCTGTCCGTTCTCAGATCTCAACCTCCGCGTTAGGAGATCCACGGCTCTCCCCAAAGCTGTCAGACAGAGTCGTTCGCGTCTGCACCGCCCCGGCTCTTTCCCCTGTTGGACTGCAGCTGTGCGCTGTCCACAGAGGTAGAGTCTACAGAGACAGGCAGGCTTCCTTGAGCTGCTGTGAGCTCCACCCAGTTCGAGCTTCCCAGCGACTTTGTTTACCTACTTAAGCCTCAGCAATGGCGGGCGCCCCTCCCCCAGCCTCGCTGCTGCCTTGCGGATAGATCGCCGCAGACGGCTGTGTTAGCAGTGAGGGAGGCTCCGTGGGCGTGGGACCCTCCCGGCCAGGTGTGGGATATATTCTCCTGGTGTGCCTGTTTCCTTAAAGTGCAGTATTGGGATGGGAGTTACCCGATTTTCTAGGTGTTGTGTGTCTCAGTTCCCCTGGCTAGGAAAAGGGATTCCCTTCCCCCTTGCGCTTCCAGGTGAGGCGATGCCTCGCCCTGCTTCAGCTCACGCTGGTCAGGCTGCAGCAGCTGACCAGCACCGATTGTCCGGCACTCCCTAGAGAGATGACCCCAGTACCTCAGTTGAAAATGCAGAAATCACCGGTCTTCTGTGTCGCTCACGCTGGGAGTTGGAGACTGGAGCTGTTCCTATTCGGCCATCTTGCTCCGCCCCCCGACAGTTTTTCAAAAAATTAAAAGCACAATTACCATATGGTTCAGCAATTCCACTTCTGGACTACTCAAAAGAATGGAAAGCAGAGTCTCAAAGAGATATTTGTACACTCATGTGTAGTACTTAATACCATTGATCCATACAGTAAAAAATGGTTAAGATGGTAAGCTTTGTATTATGTGTGTTTTACCACAATAAAATTTTTGTAATTAAAAAAAAGAAGAAGAATCACCAAGAATAATCACCAAGAAGGCATCACTGGTTGTCCTGGTCTTTAAGATAAGCATGGGCACAGAGCAGCCAGCAGGATAAACACTCTGAATCAGACACAATGTGGAGACGGTACTGTCACAATGGGCTTGACTCCAAAACATCTGGGCTTTAGCTTTTGCTCTGGCACTTCATAGCTCCAACTAGTCCATTAGGTTCTCTAGACTTTCTGTCCTCTTCTGCAGAATTGAGTAAAATGGAGAATCCCTCCCTTGATTTTCATGTGAGGTTGTCTTGAGAACCCAATGATCATTTTTAAATTGAAAAGTGCAATGTCAAGTTAGCAGGGAGATGGGGAAGGCTAGATAAAGGGTTTTATACCAGGAGATGCTATTGTTAATAAGGGAGGTTTATGGTGGACATTCTGAAGAAGACCTGGTTTCTTCTCCCTCTGAGCTAATTGGCCATACAAGGAAGTCTATCTTAAATCCATCTCGGCCCCAACATCTAATAATCTATTGTGTGACTATAGGCAAGTTACCTAATCTCTATGAGCTTAAGTTTTCTCACCTGTTAGATGGGAAAAAGTAATCATTAATAATATCACCAGGGATAGGGGGAAAGTAAGTCAGGGTGCTTGAAACAGTTGACCCTGTTGCCAACAAATTTAGAGAAACACAGCCTCTGTAAGAACTCTGTTAGTGATTTTCACATTTTAATATGCCCACGAATTTCCTGAAGATCTCATTAAAATGCAGATTCTGAAACAGGAGGTCTGGACTAGGGCTCAAGCTTCTGCCATTCCCAAGCTCCCAGGTCCCAGTGATGCTGCCCATGTAGGGACACATTTTGAGCAGCAAGACCCCGCACCGTGGGTCTCACAGTAGAGTCTGCTTGTACATAACCTAGTCCAGTTTAATAAAAAGAAAGAAATAAAAAGTTTTAATCAGGCCTCAATTCTATTAACTTCAGTTCTAAAAGTTCTAAACTTTTTGAGCAATAGGTACCTTAGACTTGGACTTACTTTAAACTTAAAAAGTTTAACGTCACTGTCGTACAAATGACAGGGGGAAAGCCCAAAGCTGGGAAGCACTGTGCCTAAAGTCGCAGAGCAACAGACCTCTCAGTCCTTACACTTACACAAATGCAATGATTGAGGACAATCTTCACCCAATTTCCTCTTAAACATACACCCTCATTGAGGAAGCCCAGGAACGCAAGGACAAGGATTGGAGTCCAAAGAGAAGCCAATGGCAGTATGATGCTTCTCTGTGATTCAGAATGTTCCTCTGAAACTCTCCAAAGAACCAGAAGCAAATAACTAGTCCATCCACATTGGAATCTATGCAAGACTTTATGTAAATCATCCCTGGCCATCTCCACCCTGAAAATTATTTTCTTTCTTGGAAATTTCAAAAACACAGCCAGAATTCAGACTCTGCTTTTCCTTGATTTTGGGGCCTTTGAATCTCAGTCTTCAGCTTTGAACTGAAAAATGGAGCCCTCTAGGAGAGCATAAAGCCACTGGAGTCCTCCTCGAAGTGTAGGCAGTAACGGTGGCAGCCAACCCCTACCACCCATGAGACAGTGGCTCAGGGAGGGTATTTCTCTGTAAGCATGAGTAACCACTCCAGCTTCCTGGGAATGTGTGATAAATGTTCCCATGGCTGTGCTGCAGCACAGTGGGTGCTGTTGGCGCTGTCTCACCACATATGCTATCTTCATGGTAGCTGCTCCCAAAAAGGGTTGTAACTCAAGGGAATCTCTTCACAGATTTGTGTCTGGCTTTAAAACAAGGAGCTCTCAAACATGTCAAATCAGGGAAGCAGACGGTGTCTCTATTTTGGGGTGCTTTTTCCCTTTGGGTTTGTAAAGGTTTCCTCTAGGAGGACTCTTCCCTTTTACATTCATGGGTTTGATGGCTTGCATGTTGCAAACCAATTCTGCATCCGGAAAAGAGCCTTTTTCCAGGTATACAGTTTAGTGAGGTTCAGGTTGATCCAGAGGGAGGGAGGCAGCAGAAGGTGGGGAAGGAACACAGCGCTTAATGGACACAGAATGTAACATTAGTTGAATACTTCATTGGTTGCCATAGGAATGAGAAGACTTTTGATTTTAAATCATAGCTCCTCCAGAGCTATGTTAAAAATGTGATGGTAGATTCTTGCTATTTACCGCGACCAGCTTTTTAAATCAAGGGCTCTTTAAAAAAAAGAAATGCAGCCCAAATGTTTACCCTGCTAGAGGAGGTCATACTAACCTGAAAAATGTTACTCCCAAGGCTCTAAGTGCTAAAGAACATGAACTTCTCCCAAGTACCTTGGGTCCCACAATTCCCAGGCTAGTGAAATGCAATGCAGTTCTGTTATTTTTCCTCCCAAGAGAGATCTGTGAAATACACAAAAGAGCCTGTGATGGATGGTAACTCACTCAAGGTAATTATCATCCTAGTACTGTGAAAGCACATTTAAAAATCAATTGGTTTAAAGCCAACAGCTCTTGAAACCATTTTTAAAGATTATTCGTTTAAAACATGGTGGTACATGTTTTTGTTTTGTTTGTTTGGTTTTTGTGTGTGTGTTGTTTTTCATCAGTCAGCCCGGTAATCCTTTGTGTTGCTATTCAAAGTTCAGACATGAGAGTGCTACCCTACAATTTCAGCCTTAAACACAGTACCAAGTTTGAGTGTCTACTCCTTCCTCCCCTACCACCAAATAAGTACCATATTCCCATCTAATTTGAAAAGCTAAGGAGAAATTAAACACATTAAAGGTTGAACACTACACAAAGGTTCCCAACCAGCATACCAAAATACCTCTCTCTCGGTCATTGGTGGCTGAGACCCTGGAGCTGACTGCTTCTAGATATCTCTGCTCATTTACAGATAGGATTTGTTCTCAGTGTATGCCTTCACATGAAAAAATGTTAAGAGAATCAAAGATCAGGCTAAACTGTAATCTCCTGAGGAAGGAATCAAACTAGCTTATTGTTGTATTCCCAGCAACTATTTACAGTGTCTGGCACATATTGAGTGATAAACTATCATCTGCTAATGAAACAGTGATGAAGAAATGAATAATACCTGAACATTTATAGTGGGCAAGATCTGTGGACCAATCCCTGGAAGAATAGAAACTTCAGTTTTGTTTGTTCATTTTGAGACACAGTCTTGCTCTGTCGCCCAGGCTAGAGTGCAGTGGCGCAATCACAGCTCACTGCAGCCCCAACCTCCTGGGCTCAATCAATCCTCTCCCCTGTCACCTCAGTCTCCCAAAGTGCTGGGATTACAGACATGAGCCACTGCACCCTTCCGGAATGTCAGTTGTTGAGCAATTACCCAGTGTATAAAGTGCCCACTCTGTGCCAAGCATCTACATATATCGTGTCATTTAATTTGGCTGAGGAAAGAGAAGACGAATTCATGAAAATTCTGCTCTCGTTTGTCATTCACTGTTGCAAACTTCTCTCAGGAAAGCAGGGTAGTAAAAAGAATAACAGATGTCCTTTTGGTGAAGATATCTTGGCATGAGTCCTCAATGCTTTCCTACTTTATATGGCCCACCAGCAAAAAAAAAAAATGTGCCTTGAAGCACTGTCTGTGAAGAAAAATAATGATAATATCTAACACTCCTTGGGTGTGTACGATAAGCCAGGCACTACTCCAGCTGCTTCACACATATTAACTCATTTAATCTTCATGTATACATACATAGTTAACTACAACATACGTTAGAGATATAGACAAAATACTACTGAATTTCAGAGGACTAAGAGTTTATTTGCAATTGGAGTGATGGAGGCAATGTTTCAACATATTAGATGGATATAGTTGGGGTGCATGGGAAGGGGTGCTCTATTCCCTCAACTCCTTGCATACATGTAGGCTGTTCAAGAAATATTGTTAAATACTACCTAACCTATATATTTCCTGTGTTTAGGCTCTGGGTTGTCTCATTTGGCCCTGATTTTTATTCCTCTGCTAGAGATGGAAACTGAGACCCAAGGAGATTAGTGTGCACGGTTCTGCTGCAGAACTAGGATCCCCTAGATATTTTTAACTACTTCACTGCATTATCTCCTGAATGATTAGCTAACATTTCTTTGGTGCTCATTATACAGCAATGAGTGTTTTGAGGCTAAATATGACAGATTATTTTTCTTTCATTTACCGATAATGTTTATGATATATTAAAATGCAATGAATACCAACAAGGTTCTCTTTGTTTCAGAAAAGACAAATAAAGGCATTCCTCTTATGAGGGAGGAGTTTAGTCTTCTGTTATCTTTAATCCACAAGGAGCAGAGAATTATTATTTGGAAACTGAATCCCTGTGATATGATGCCCTTCAATGCCTTCAGGTGACAGATCCAAAAAGCATTTACCTTTGAACAACAAATTAAACTGAGGACTATGTCATGAATAATAATAATTGTTTGCTAGACAAAGATACGCATTGAATGTCCTTGCACATATACATAAGAAAACCATTAAGTGTTAATATTTAAGCATACAGACTTTGCCATAGAATGTGTCTGTGTATTTTAAACCTAAAAGGAATGAGTCATCTATGTTCTTTACTATTTAGATACGACCCACACTCCCTCCCTCCCCGTGGGCTCTCACTGCTATGTTCAGTCCTATTTGCTCAATATGCTTTGGAGGCTCAAGGGCCATATCATCAACGTAGAGTCTATTAGACTTGTGGCTCTTAGAGATTATTGTTCTTTCTTTCTTGAATATGTGTTTGGATATTTTCAGGTTACTATTTGAATTTTTAGGGGGACTAGGAAAGGGCTAGTCCTCCCACTAGGGAACTTGTGACTAATTTGTCAGCCTTCTCCAGGAGAGTTGAAAATAAATCACACACACACAGAGAGGGGGAGAGAAAGAGAGAAACAGAGAGGGAGAGAGACAGAGAGAGAGAGAGAGAGAGAGAGAGAGAGAGAGAATGAAAGAATTGAGGGCAATGTGATTTTCTTGCCAGAGGGAATAAGTCAAATATCATTATTATGTATCCTGAAATTCATGTAAAAAATTACTATTGTCAATGTACTTCTCCATCATTGGGTGGTCATTTTAATGTTTTCATATTTAGATATTTGAGAGTTATAGTAAGTAAAGAGTTGCTAGAGAACTTCTTGTTTCCTTACTCAACATTTCCCCCTTCGCCTATTTCCAGATGAATGACCTGGGCACTGAGATGGGGACTGAATCTGACTATTTTTTCTTTGAAACAAAAATATTTTCATAAGTAAGATCAACTTACTAGAATCCAGTTGGCAGAAGGGTAAGATGACATGTGAACTCTTGTTCTTTCCTCTCTCAACTGACTTTTCTAAAAAGTATTAACAGAGGTGAAAAGATACGTTCAGAAGTGGGCAGCGAGTGGAACCAAAGGATGTCCTCTGCCTGGCCCTGGTCCCATCATATTGTCCAGTGTGTGCCTTGTCCAGCGTGCGCCTTGTCCAGTATGGCTCTCTCTAGTGCAGTTTTAAGAGCAGAGGGCTTTGTGGTTTTGGTGTGAAGGCTTTTCCTGCTAACTGAGGATGGCCCAAGGGGAAACTCCTTTGGCATAACGTTGTTGAATAGAATTAATGAATCCACCTCTGAATCTATAAGGCAGCTTCAGGCCCTGGTCCAAATGGAGATGCTAACAAATTTAATGCAACTTTTCTGCCAGCAGAATACCAGGTATCTTAAACTTAAGAAAGCCCTCAAAATATGGCCGTAGGTTTATACAGAATAGAATTAAGGTCCTCTTCCCTGAGACTTCGTTCTCCACACACTTTTCCAATCCTCCAGCCTTCTTTAGCTTTCTAAGTATCATCAAAACTTATTCACAAGAAAGAACTGGAAGTTCAATTACTCTAAAGCAAAAAGAACTGATGATGGCTTAACATGTTTTCTCTACCAGTAAGATTTCAATATGAATAAAGCCTTAGATAAAATATTTGCAGTACCCTATCAATTAATAATTAGCTTTACAAAGAAAGGAAAGAAGGCCATGCCTGTAATCCCAGCACTTTGAGAGGCTGAGATAGGAGAATCAATTGAGGTCAGGGGTTCTAGACCAGCCTGGGCAATATAGCAAGACCCCATCACTATTAATTTTTTTAATGAAAGAAAAAAAAAAGGAAAGAAATTTCTTTCGAGGGAGGGGTTGAGAGATAAAGTGACTTATCAAGCAGAGGGAGCCACTGCTATTGAAATATTCTGGGGTCAGGTCTTTGTGAAAATGAATGAATATTGTTTTCTGTGGTTGTCTAGCAAGCTAGCACTTCACCAAAGATTATTAATCTAGGTACCAAACCAACAGATCCAAAATATCATCTCACTTTAAGAAAGCCTCTAATATTTTAAAGTTAAAGCTAGTTGGGTTTATTAGCAGAAAAAGAATCTTCTCCAGGATGTCATTTAAGTAGAAGGCCAAACCTCAATAGTCCAACACAAATATAAAACATGGTCTTCTAGAGAGCTCAGGAATATAAAGCAATTAAACAAGGAACATTCATTGTAAAATTATAAATAAGAACTGCTTTATCTCTTAGCAAAGAGGATAAACCCAGGCTGGTTCCAATGGAAGTCAACAGGATAATATAAAAAGAGCAAGTTATCTACTTACAAATCATGTGATCTCTCCCAGAATGTTTGGGTCTTTTGCCATCCAACACAATAAATAACACCCCAAAACAAATAGAAGCTGATATCTTTACTTGCCTCTAGATTCCATCATGAAATACACCTCTATTTTGAATTAATTGAATACGTCTGCTTGTGTATAGAATACTCACATACGTATCCTCTTCCAATCAAACTGAAAACAGAAAAGTATGTATCTCTCTACCATCTCACATATTTTTAATAATTCTAGATTATATGTTTCAACCTTACAGTTCTACACTTTCATATTTTAATGCCATCAGTGTAAAAGATATGAATCTATTTTGGAATTTTTCAAAATAATCTTTTATTTCTAGGTCATAGAGATATGTTAACACTGACTTAAGTTTCGCAGAGCTGAAATCTTGAGGATGTTTTGGGTTGAATTGTTCAGTGCTGAATACGTGTTAGTTTGAATACTTGATGTAACCTTGCCTTCCTCTCTGATTTTACTGTTTTTCAGAACAATAGACCATTATAAGTGTTGTTTTGGAGGAGTTTAAAGTTACAAAACAGAATTGAGCTAATCAGATTTTGACATTGGCTTTTGAACGTTACTATGCTTCACCATCTTTAAAAATAATTTTCGAACACACACACACACACACACACACCTATATGTAATCTATAGCTATATTCCCCAGAGAGTGAGATCAATTTTGAAAACCTATTTCAGAAGTTGGTCATATGCTACAGAACACAGTGATTATTTCATAAAAGTAAGTCCCTGTTTGCCAATGAATAATCATCCCCTTCCCAAATACATTTCCTTCTTTCCTTCTTTCTTTCTTTCTCTTTCTTTCTTTCTCTCTCTCTCTTCCTTCCTTCCTTCCTTCCTTCCTTCCTTCCTTTTCTTTCTTTCTTTCTTTCTTTCTTTCTTTCTTTCTTTCTTTCTTTTTACAGGGTCTCTTTTTTTTTGAGATAGACTCTGTCACCCAGGCTGGAGTGCAATGGCATGATCTCAGTTCACCACAACCTCCACCTCACAGATTCAAGCGATTCTCCTGCTCAGCCTCCCGAGTAGCTGGGATTACAGGTGCCCATCTCCACACCTAGCTAACTTTTTGCATTTTTAGTAGAGATGGGGGTTTCACCATGTTGGCCAGGCTGGTATCGAACTCCTGACCTCAGGTGATCCACCCGTCTTGACCTCCCATAGTGCTGGGATTACAGACATGAGCCTCTGTGCCCGGCCCCAAATACATTTCTTTAAGTTGAAATTTTCCCTCCTGAGTTTTCTTAAATCATGACCCTTTCAAATTATTTGTTCACTTTGTAAAGTATTTTAAATTTCCCTTTCTTGGTCAACTCTCCAGAAATGACTGACTTCCAAATCCACCACCTACCTCCTGGGAATCAACTCTATTTTTCACTTTTCCAGTTTACCATCTCTTTCTTCAATCCCACATTCATTTGCACTCACCTAAAGGTTTGGTCAGCAGCATAGACTTATACTCTCTCTCTCTCTCTTTCTCTCACCTATGAGTCATTACAATTTCAGTAGCATTACAATAACGAGTTCAGAACCTGTCGCCCACACCTCACAGTAAGTAAAAGGAACCAGAAGACAGCTTTCTCCTCTTATAAATGTCAAGTGTTCAGCATGTCTCCAGTGGGTGCTGAATAGAAGAGTCACCTTAAAAAATTCAGTCCTTGGGTTGGAGCAAAGCTTTGAGAATTAGAGTCCATAGTTGACTTTCCTACAAGGGCATATGATTGGTAGTTTCAGCTTCCTTTGTCATGAGGCTTAACTATCTGCAGCACCAGTTTGGTGTCTGATTTGTTCTGATTGGGTCAGAGAGGGAGAGCCCACCAGACAAACAGCAGAGGATTTTCAGGTTGGTTTCAAGGGTAGACAACCGAGCTGTGTATAAGGAGTGGGAGGACAGGGGTGGTGTTGATGGTCTTCCTTCCGAGGCTTCTCAAATGTAAATGCCCTTTTCTTAACAAGCTGACCCACTGCACACCACGCCATACTAATGAGTAATTCTGCTTGGTCAACAAAGGGTGCAAGAGGTTGTGGAAAACCCACAGTAGGGCTTACATTTGGCTATCACTATGCCCTGCATGTAGATCTCAAAGCATTGTGCCTAAAAGTCCTTACTGGGGTTTGGTAGGAAGGATATTAAACCAGAATAACTTGAGATACTAGCCAAAGTTTATTTTTGTTGTTGAGATTATTTTGCTACATTCGGACAGAGAGAAATGCATTTAGGCAGGCTGGCATGATTTGCGCTGGATATTTGACCAGGCAATCAGAAGCAAGGAAAGGAAGAAAGCCAGGCAAGAGGGAAGGGGTGACATCAAACGTGCCTTCTGTATTTCGTTACAGAAAACAGCTCACAATTATGACTACCTGCCTTGTTTTGCAGCTCAGAATAAAAGTGGTGTTGCACCAAACCCTACTGGAGCAGCCTTCGTGATTAGAAAGTACTCCACACATTGGAGAGCTGAGGAGACATGAGAATAATTTTAAATGCAAATTAAATTGAGGGGGTAGCAGAGAAGAACACATAAAAGACAGTAAAACAAAACCTTTCAATTTTCTTAAATTAGCAGTCTAATGTGTTCTAAAGAGCAGCTCCACTCAGATCTCTTCTTAAGGGTTGCATTTCATCACAGTATAAATGGGCAAATCCATCACTTCCCTCTGCTCAGTGCTCTTAAAGCGAGATTGAAGGGAAAATTAGAAGCTGTTCATTTGGGCTTGCAGGCTCAGAAGCGTCACACTGCTTTGTTTTGTACTCTACCGTGTCCTGTTGAAAGGGGTCAACAAGTGCCGGTGAGTATCCGCTAACTTCTAGACTCTTCCTTTCAAATACCTTTTTGGCTAATTTTCCTTTGCTGGGGATGGGAGTTGGCGGGGGGGGATCTCCCACAAGATCTATGCTATAATGCATCTTTCAGAATCTGGGAAATTTCAGACAGCTTTTTAAGCTTCTTCCAGTGACTGATTCGCAGAAGGGAAGAGTTATTTTCAGCCTAGATGCCGGTGGCTGTTCTGTGTATTAATTATAACAGGAGAATGTCTAACATATGCTAAGCTAAAATGGCCTTTCCCTAAACTCCCCCATTCCCTGCCACTCTTAAGCCAGCATTAGGGTAAAAACTGGTGCCCCTACAAAAATTTCTAGACAACTTTTCTATATGTTAAATTTTTAATCATTTCATATTCTATTCTTTTGTAGCTACAAATCAAACTAAGATTTGGGATTATAAAAATAAACTATGAAGACATAAATCTTTTTTTTTTTTTAATGACTATGACACTTCTCTGCATAAGAGATAGGGGGCTGGGGAATAGCCCTGCATGATGTATACATGTGGATTTGATGATTTTCTGCCAAAGTTTTACACGGGAAACTGGTCATTTTCTTCCTTCACAGGGGAGGGTGCAGAGGCTGAGGCTGGCGTCACCTTCCGTTGCCAAGGTAACGTGCTCTGGCCATTTTATCCGATAAAGGAAGTCCAGTGGACTGTATGCATTATTCATCACTGTTCTAATCAAACAATCAAAATCGTTTACTTTCACCGGGAATATTTAGCAAGATCAAAGACACTGGCTGGAACGACTCTTGTTTTACCGCTGACAGATACCCCTTGATTTTTATTTTTTGCAGTAAGTATATTTGCTATCGGGGTACCTTTGGGTATTTTTAAAAGTTTTGTCTTACCGGACTTGGTTTCTTAAATTAAAATACATACTGTTAGAAAGAGAAACGAATTGGATAGCCTTCCAAGCTTGGTTTTAATGAATTTGTCTTGTTAATTCTTTCCAAAAAAATATTCTGCAGAAATAGAAATAATTCATTTGTGCAAGTATCAGGGAAAGGTTATATAGGCTTGAAAAAAGAACCCAACAAGCTGAATGTTTTCTGGGGAAGTATATTAGGTTTGTGACAGGCTAGTGTATGATAATATCATAGGGATCATTGTAATGTTGCAATCATTGTTGCTGCTCTACCAAGCACAATTATTTCTCAAAATCAGCCCCTGCCAGGCAGGTGACGATCCTCTAGCACTCTATAAAATGTGCTGAAGGGAATCGCTGGAAAGGAAGGAATTCAAAGCATTTGTACAGCAAATATGTCAGCGAGTGTCATAAACGCAAGGCATCTATGAGTGGAGGCTTGGATTCCCAGGCGATTTTCCCTGCTCCGGGGGAATCCGAAAGTCGCAGGATCAGCTCAGGATCAGCACTCACAACGGCGGACACTTAATCATGCTATTTATCAAATAGACCTTTATAAAACGGATAGCATGTGAATTTAACAATACATGTTCCAGCGAATATAAAGCAAGGAAAGGCTGGTATGTTATCTCTCTTTAGATCAGATCATCTGTTTTTCCAGGGTAGCATATATTACTTTTAATGAATGTTGGCTAAATGCTGCATTTTCTCATATGGTAGGAAAGCTATGCTGAGGGGTGGCTTTAGAATTGGAAATGTCAATCAAGCAGTAGAATATTATAATGGGATATTCTTATTCAATCATTTTAAAGTACATCTATATATACACTTTATACTTGACATCTAAAACGTTGCGGATTTTTTTCCTCTTTATAGGTGTTCCAGTGAACATTTTCTCTCAAAACTCTGTGTTTGGAACCTCAAGGATGGATTATCCCAAAATGGATTATTTTCTGGATGTGGAGTCTGCTCATAGACTCTTGGATGTTGAGTCAGCTCAAAGATTCTTCTACAGTCAAGGAGCTCAAGGTAATAAAATAAGAAAAAGAAACTCCTCTTATTTGCACGTCGGTTTTATATGAACAGCCGTGTAGGCTGTAGCTGTTAAAGCTTTGCTCTGAAAGTTTAATAACTGGTATTTCTAAACTGATAACCTCTACCAAACTGCTGCTGGAATTGAGGCAGACATATAATAGAATAAATAAATCGACACTTCTTGGATGTGGTTTAAAAAATACCCAACTTTTGGTGCAATTGCCACTCAGAAAGCTATGTTAGAAATGATTTCCTACCACCTTGTGCCCAACACTTATGTCCAAAAAGATTCAGGAATGCTCTTCCCCTTGGAGAATTTCCAGTTTGCAGCCACTGCACCTGAAATCTTAGGGCATCATGACCTAGTGGACTGGAATCCAGCAGGATTAGGGGCTCCTGAGAGAAGCGCTGAGCTTCTCTGTAGCTGCCTTCTCTATTTTAGCTGAATTCAGTTACTGCTTCAAATAATTACTAGTGTACATTCAGGGAGCAAGCCTGTTGTGAAGTGTGGCTAATGTGTCTGCTTTTATTACATGTTTCAAGATGGTCAATTAGGTTCCAGTTTTCTTGCCCTTCTGTTGGGGAATTTACAATGCTTTCCCACCATATTAAAGAAAGAAGCTGGAGTGTTATATGGGATCTCGTGACAAGGAGATTTTTTTTTACACATATTTTCTGTTTTCCATGAAATGTTTAAGGTGTTCAGTCAAAGCACCCTGATGATGGGCATGTCCCAAATGATGCAGGTGATGCATTGAGAAGGAGGACAATGTCCCTATTTTAAAATAGAAAAGCAGTTGAATTCTTAGAAGTCACAAAGCAGAGCTGAGAAAAAAATGCAGTCAGTTTTTATAATTCTGGCATCTTTCACTTTAGATGGTGATGGGAAATTCACACAGGCCACCGATAATATCCTGTCTGGGCTTTCCCAAGTGGTCCTCTGAATTGCTTTTACCTCCCTCTTAAGCCAATTTATCATGATAACCTCAGGGGGCTTGCAAGCCATCTCCTTCTCTGCTTCCATTTCCCAGAGCATGACCCAGTCTTCTTAAAGTCAAGATGGGTTAGAAATGATCTGGTTGATTTGCTGAGGTCATCATCAGCAGACCTGAAATTAGCAAAAGTGATATAATAACAAACTCTCCTCAACCTTCTGGGTGTACGAAGTCAACATGGCTGTTCTCAGCCACTTAAAGAGACATAAAAATATGAGTGAAGAAGGAAAAGAGTGAGAGACTGGCCAGGACTTCCAACCTCTTCTGTTTCTGCAAGTAAGAAGATGTTGGAAGTAGATGTAGAATGGAGGCTGGAAGAGGGTGAGAGATGAGGTTAGGCTCAATCCCTTCTCCAGTCTCAAGGTCACACATTGCTACATCACATCATTGGTCCATTCAACTGGAATGAGACAATAATGCTCTGTGGCGGGGTCATCCCGCTGAACCGCATAGATGTTGGCAAAACAGAAAGGGGGGCAGTGGTTAATTATAGGGAATAAAGATGCCCACTTTGTCTTGCTGTGGGGAAGGTTTAAGACTTTAAGAAGGCTGTGGGGATGGTTTAAGACTTTAAGAAGACTGTGGGCTCCAAGCTCTTACGGAAGGAAAGCAGGCAGGATGTGGGAGGCTCGGAGGACTCAAAGCAGCCTTCTGGTTGTCAGCAGATGGAGCTGGGGGTGGAGTGGTCAGAATTGTCACCATCAGTGACTGTGGTTTAGACACCGGAGCTGGAAGGACTAGAAAATGCATGGGAGGTGGCAGCATAAGCTACTGTTATTCACTGGAGTCACGTTCATATTAGAGTAATCAGATGATGTTTCAATCAAGGATTCCTGGATTTGCAGGAAGGGCAAGGGTTCCCCCACACATTGTCTAGGTCAGTGTTTCAAAACCCCCAGTCTTCCTGAATCAGACATCCAGGTGTAAGGCCTGTAAATTTGCATTTTAAGCAAGAGCTCCAGGGATGACTACCTAGCCAGTTCATCAGTCTAGGGACAGCATTTACGAACCAGCGCACCTAATCCCGTTTTCTGTTCTTCCACCTCAGAACAGGAACATTGTCCTCAACATTAGAGGCAGGATGATATAGTGGTTGCAGTCTCCTCTGTAAAATGGAAACAGTAATAGTTCCTAATTCATAGGTTGTTAAAAGAATTAATGAGGTAAGATTTTAAAGTGCTTAAAACAGTGTCTGCCACATAAGAAATGCTACACACAAGCAAATCAATAAAGTAAAAATCCCGGGCAAAAGGCCATCCTCTGCTATTTAAAACTTCATAATGGGCTGGGCACGGTGGCTCACACCTGTAATCCCAGCACTTTGGGAGGCCGAGGTGGGTGGATCACCGGAGGTCAGGAGTTCAAGACCAGCCTAACCAACATGGTGAAACCTCCATCTCTACTAAAAATACAAAAATTAGCCAGGCGCAGTGGCACGCCTGTAATCCCAGCTACTCGGGAGGCTGAGGTAGGAGAATCACTTGAACCCAGGAGGAGGAGGTTGCAGTGAGTGGGGGTTACACTACTGCACTCCAGCTGGGAGACAGAGTAAGACTGTCAAAAAAACAAACAACAAACAAAACACTTCACAATGAAGCCACTGCCTTGCAAACAAGAAATGTGTTCTGATAAAAGTTAAACCTATTTCTAGCAATAAAAAAATAGACATTTTAAATACATTTAAAAATGCAGTGATTCATTTCTTGTCTTGTCAAAACCCAGCTCAGGGCAAAACTGAAAAATAGCTCATCTTGCTGCTTCCCATCTGTCTTGTTCTTCATTTCATTTTAAAGATGAGGGCCCCCTCCCTCCAACACCTTCCCTAGATCTCCAGCACACGGGACCTATTACCTTGGGAGGCTCCTTTCTCAAATTCTGCTTTTACCATTACTTGGGGCTTGTCACTGCCTTGCATGGGTTCCTCCACTGTGGCTTCTCTCCCCTTTGCACAGACTCCACAGTCTGTCCTGGACAACCAGCACCCCTTAGATCTTAGACCTAATAAAGGAACAGTGGATAGGTGAAGGCCTGAGTACCATGGCCTGCACCCTTCCCATCCAAACCGGATGCATACATTGACCTGACTCGAGCTTGTATCTAACCAATGGCAGGGCCCCGAGAACCAGTGAAGGAGAGCAAGTTGGTGGCCAGCTCTTGAGGAACGCATTTGAGACAATTAGGGTCTCATGCTGTTGCTGAATCACGCCACATGGCAGTTCTCTGTTCAGCCAGTACAGCCAGTGCAGAGGATATTAGTAAGGCCAAGTAGCCCCATTTTGATAACTTGTTCTAAAAAGAAGGCCCACTTGAAAGTACAGTATGGGATTAAGTATCTAAAACTTGGGTGACCTAAGGCTTGGTTGGCTAAACTGTTGTGTGATTATTGTGTTTTTGAGTGGTCTATTCTCACTGTCACGCAGATATTTCTGTTGACTGATCAAGCGTTTTTACAGATGTAAATGTTTTTAAAGGGGAAAGCAAGAAAATCTGAGTTCCTCTCTCTCATTTCCCACCTGACAGCCTCATATCAATTTATTTAGAAATTCGTAAAGTTCCAGGAAGATAACACCTTCTGTATTAGTCATTTGCAAAATATTTATCCAAAGCAACAATGGCAGAATTTTGCTTTTAATCCCCACAGGGTTGCTTTTTCAGATTTTTCTTGGAAAGTGGCAATAGCCTTTCCTTGAATAGAGGATGTTTTAGCTAGTTAAAGCAAGAGGAATCCAGGAGGTTGAGAAGAAAAAGAAGGAAAAAGGTAATTTATCATGAGATAAATTCTTTTGGAAGTCCCTGAGGTTTTCAAAGGTGCCTGGTCTATTCTTCTGAATAAAGAACCTGTTATCTTCTCCCACCTCCATTTTCCCTTGGTTTGACCTCAAGATGGGGGGGATCTGCTGCCTCTTTCATGATTCTGCTTTAGAAGGTATGCTGTGTTGCAGAGAGCAGAAAATGTACAGGGTCATCCTGTTTGCCTCCTGTCAGTGAAGGAGACTCTCTTGACTAACCAGTGAGTCATTTGCCAGTGATAAATCCTAACACGAAGGGAGTTCTGCGGAAGTCCCCTTTAACTGAAAAGGAGAACTCCAGAGGTCAGAGATACACATGGCTTCAAATATCAACATGTCTTGGCATCACGTAATTTGAGCTCATCCGTGTTTCACGTTTCTGACAATGCTACTCCACACACTCAACTTCAGACTCTGTAATTTTGTAGTGAACAATTGAACTGGAAGAGAAGACATATTATAAAATCACAAAATTAACATCATGAGATTTTTAGGTTAAAATGGACATTATAGGCTAGGAACTCTCGTAGCTCTCTTCCTAAACCAAGAGAAAAAGACCCTGGGAGGGCCAGCCCCAGGCTCCAGTGCTATATTTTCAACTAGCCCATGGGTTTTTATGATGAATACTGGAGCCTGAGAACCACCGTTATGGATCATCAGTCACTTGCTACCCAGAGTGTGGTCCCAGACTGACAGCACCAGCTTCATTGATCTGGGGCTTGTTAGGAATGTAGAATCTCGGGCCCCACCCCAGACCTAGAGAATCGGAATCTACGTTTTAACAAAATCTCTAGGTAATTTATGTTAAAGTTTGAGAAGCAGCAATTGAATTCAGGGCACATTACAAATATCACCTGGAATCCTTGTTTTGGTCTTTTTTTTTTTTTTTTTTTTTTTTTTTTTTTTTTTTTTGAGAGAGTGGTCTGGCTCTGTCATCTTAGGCTAAAGTATAGTGGCAGGATCATAGCTCACTGCAGCCTCAAACTCCTGGGCTCAAGCAATCCTCCAGCCTCGTTCTCCCAAGTACCTTTAGGCACATACCACCATGCCTGGCTAATTTCTTAAGTTTTTGTACAGACAGAATCTTGCGATGTTTCCCAGGCTGGTCTTAAACTCCTGGCCTCAAGCAGTCCTCCCACCTCAGCCTCCCAAAGTGCTGGGATTATAGGCCACACGTGGGAGCTTTCACAACCTAAATGCTAGAGTCTACTATGGACCAATTAAATCTGAATCTCTGGGGATAAGCCCCACACGGGAATCTTTTAAATTGCCCCCACGAGATTCAAATGTGGAGCCAGAGCTGAGAGCTACTGACCTTTGTTTCATAGTAAAAGGTTTTAGCATCATGCAGTTATTCTTGCCTGAATAACTTTTTCTATCTAGGTCTTTCCTTTTAAATGAATTCCAACCACGGGGAAGATGCAAACGGACTTTTAAAAAGGACTATGGGCTGGCGCGGTGGCTCATGCCTGTAATCTCAGCACTTTGGGAGGCCGAGGCGGGCAGATCACCTGAGGTCAGGAGTTCGAGACCAGTCTGGCCAACATGGTGAAACCCATCCCTACTAAAAATACAAAAGTTAGCTGGGCGTGCTAGTGGGCACCTGTAATCCCGGCTACTCGGGAGACTGAGGCAGGAGAATCACTTGAACCCAGGAGGCAGAGGTTGCAGTGAACTGAGATGGCGCCACTGCACTTCAGCCTGAGTGACACAGTGAGATTCCATCTCAATAAATAAATAAATAAATATAAAAATAAAAAGGACTATGTATCAAGGTTGCCCCTTGTATATTCATTGTATCTGTTAATCCTCAAAGGAACTTGGGGAAGCGGGAATCCTATGCTCATGTTGCAGACTAGAAAACTGAAGACTGATCAGGTGAAGTATCTGGAAAGGGCTGTACATTCAGACAGCAGCAGAGTCAGGATTTTCATTTAAACATATCTGACTCCAAAGCCCAAGCTATTTTAAGTTATCTCATGCTGCTTGCCAGGCAGAGGTAGCCTCTCATCTAGTTAGCAGATCAGTGAAGGTAACTTCCCTGACCAAACCACACTTCCAGGGATGGTCAACCTGTGGTTCAGAGTCATTCTGCCGGGACCTCAAATCACACAGCTTAAAAGAAGACACCAGAGAGAAAACCAGATCTCATTTTACCACATCCATGCCCTGCCCACTGCATGAGGTTTCTTTTCTCAAAAACCATCAATATCCTTGGACATTTAAATTACCTTCTAAAGGAAAAATACATTAAAAGGTAGCCAAGTGACAAAAGTCACTAGAAAATACTAGTGACTCCTGCTAATGATTCCTCCTCTTTTATCATTTAAAATAACACTTGGCATTAGAACCAGGTGCAGTCGTCACTGTTACTTGTCATAATGCACCTTTTCTGTCATCTACATTGTCTTGTTCAACAAAGGGAAATGCCAGTTTTGACAACTGATGAATGCCACAGTGAGCAGCTAAGAGTCTCTTTAAGTTGTTTTTAAAAATAAAGAGGAATTCATCCAAATCCCCTCTCTCCCCTCACACCTCCACCCACCTCCACTCTTTGCCCACTCTGTGAAATGGGTCAGAGCAGCTGACTTTTGAATCTTTAGTTTTGAGTTAAATATACTCTAAACCTGAATCTAAACCTCTGGGACTTCTAAACATGGCCCCAAGAGACAAAGACATTTGGTAGCACTCCATTAGGTCAAAATCAGGAACAGTAGTAACAAACACAGAATGCGCTCTTACTATTTCCTTTGCTGTGCTTACAGGGAGACCCAGGCCCATTGTCACCTCCCCTGTGAAGCTTTGTTTGACTTGCCCAGGCCTTCCTTCCATTGTCTATACTACAGCTGTTCACACCTACACTACCGCCACTGTCATCATCTATGATTCTGCCTCCACCACCTGCTAGATGCATGAGCTCATATAAATGGCTTTACTTCTTTAAACTTCAGATTCCTCATTAAAATAGATATAATGCTAGCTCTGAATCCATAGGAGGCTTTGGGAATTAAGTGAGGTATGCCTATAAAGTGTTTAGTACCTTGTCTATTGTTATTGATTAGTTATTGATACTCTTGTTTTATGATTACTTAAGTGTCTGTGACTTACCTTAATCACAGTGATCTCCTTAAATAGCAAAATAGCATCTTCTCGGTGCTTAGTATCATCCTTCTTATACAGTAGAGGCATTAACATTTATTAAATGTCTCTATTGAACTGATGGGGTGAGAACACGTAAATCTACACTACAAAATAATTTTTTAAAAATTGTGTTTTTAACATTTTTATGGGTACATAGTATGAAGATACATTTTGGACTGCAGGAAAGGGTGTGATGATTCAAGATTTAGAA
Organism: Trachypithecus francoisi; assembly: GCF_009764315.1. Lineage (NCBI taxonomy): Eukaryota > Metazoa > Chordata > Mammalia > Primates > Cercopithecidae > Trachypithecus > Trachypithecus francoisi. Next base: position 12,793,417 of record NW_022681455.1, read on the forward strand.
AATAGAATCTCCGAAGACTTTTAAAGAATTAAAATCTTTAGTTGAAAATGGAGCCTGCATAAGACTGAAGGGAAGGACATGCAAAAATAGTATTCAAATACATCGAGATATAGGCAATGGAAGCAAGTCATCAACTCTGCTGCATCTCGTATAAGACAGAACAAAAGTAAGAATATACAGCAGGGGAATTTAGGTCTGTTTTTGAACAAATTAATCCTTTAAAACAGATTTCCAGGGATCCCTGAGTAGTATTCTTCTGAAAAGGGCTTTTTGATGTAGAATAGTCTTGGATGATAGAGTTTTCATTTTGCCTAAAAGCAGAGTTATGGAATAGGCAAACGCCCAACTTTTACTGCGGTGAGCTTAATTGAGTTCAGTTCAAAAGCTACTCTGAACATGTCCAGAAAGCCAGCTCTGAGCTGCACCTTGAGATCCCCTTTTCCCTTCCTTCTTAGATGTTTACTGCTTAGTCTAGTTTTTATACATTTTGGCTGATTAATCCTCAAACCAGTTACCATACCACTCAGCTTCTAACCAGACTCAAAGGAAGGCGGGTGTAGACACCCATCTAAACCACGCACTGGAAACACACACCTGGAGAACCACTCACTGGAAGCCTGGCCATGGTGTTTTAGGAGCCTTGCATAGTGGAAGTTGGGTTGTCTCCTTCCTCCATGCCTGTCTCCTGAGCCTTTCACATCATGACCTTACATATGGCTCATATCTAGACCTGCAGGTCTGATTTGCTTCAGAAGGGCAGAGGCAGGATCAGTGCTTGTGAGCCAACCCAATCCCTATCTGGACACGATTAGTCAACTGGGTTATAACTTCTTCCATTCTCCCTTCTAATGTCCTCCCACCTGCCCCTCAGAGTCCTGCTAGGCAATATCCTATATTTTTGTTGGTTTGCTATCCAAATAGTTGATATGTAATCATAGTGTTTTCCAGACCCTTGTCTCTGAGAAGTGCTTCAGATGAGAACTTCTTTTTTATTGTTTCCAGTCGTGGTGCTTGAGCCATCACCCTCAACAAATACTTGTTGTTTTATTTATTTTTTATTTTATTGTTGTTGTTGTTGTTTCTCCATCACTTTAGTAGGAAGCAGTGTACGGCACTTCACTCACAGCTGACAAACTAACCATCAAGCTTACCGCCCTAACTGCCCACTCATTCCATTTCAGACCTCTAATTGCTGACACCCAGGCTTTCCAAACCTGTGTTTGATACAGGGAACACGATGTGTGAAAAAGACAGTGAAGGAAGATCAAGAGAAAAAACAACGTGGAGCTAGCCAGCCTGCCAACTCCATAGATACAGAGATGACCATTGAATCCAACCCTCCTGTTCTGGAGTGTGTCCTGGGAACAGGATGATTCTCTGCACACAAAGTCCTATTCTCGGTGCCCACAATGTAACTGCACACAGCCTTTCGATGCTCTTAGTGCCTTTGCCCCCAGCAAGGATCTGCTTTGCCACGTATTGTGATCCAGGACTCATACATAAAGTAGGGCATGGGGATGAGAGGACGAGGGAGAGAAAATGAGAAAATGAGAGCCAGAAAGGAAGAAAATGATGTGAAAATACAATGAACTAATTTCAATCAATTAATCATTCCTGCTCTCACATACCACACATGAGAGGCAGCCCACACTCACCCAGTGCCAGCCATGACCCAATTAGCATAAACAATTCACCAGGTGCTGGGGAAATCATTCTCACTCCTCATTTGCCCAAACAAATCTGTTTTTTCAAAAATGTTGGTACCACCCTTTGTGCCTATGGCAGCAAGGATAGGGAGCCTACCACTTCAAAATCAGCCCATGCCAACATCATTTTTAATATTTTTAAGAATTTCTCAGTAAGCAGTTAAACACACACACTTATGCAAAACCATGGAATGAATATTTGTGTTAAATTGGACTTCTGAAATACTAGGACTTAACAGAGTTATCTTCAAGATCTATATATCCTTGTTCAATCATAAAAGCAAAGCAAGGGGAGGGTTAATGCCTTTGACCGAAAGGGAAAAGAAAGGAGAGGGCCACGTACAGTGGCTCACACCTGTAATTCCAGCACTTCGGGAGGCCGAGGCTGGTGGATGGCTTGAGGCCAAGAGTTAGAGATTAGCCTGGGCAAAATAACAAGATGCCATCTCTACAAAATACATTTATTTTTTAATTAGCCAGGCATAGTAGTGCACACTTGTAGTCCCAGCTACTCAGGAGGCTGAGGCAGGTGGATTGCTTGAACCCTGGACTTCCAGGTTGTAGCGAGCTGTGATCACACCACTGCATCAGCCTGGGCAATGGAGTGAGATTCTGTCTTTAAAAACATGAAGAAGAATAAAATCAACCCTACACAACTATTTAAATTTTTTGTATTTACTTTTAATTCCTTTTACATACCTTAGGAATTTTACAAAGTTATATTTATGGCACATACAAAACTGGGGGTATGAATAAAATAGTTTCCCATATCTGCTTAAGAATATCATAGTGTTTAGGACTTAAATTTTAGAATTGCACAGCTCTGAGTTCGAAGGATGATTTCCACTTCCTAGCTTGTGACTTTAGGCAAGTTATTTAATCTCTCTCTGCCTCACCTTTCCCTCTTGAATGCAAAGGACAGTAATAAGAATTCTTAACCCAACAGGTTATTTTGAGGATTAAATGAACCATAGTTTCACAAACTATGGTACAATATATAATTTTCAGATAATACGTAAACTCTTTCATAATAATCATGTATTTATTTTATGGTATTTTAGAAAACCATAAATAGAAAAACTAATTAAAATATAAGAATATATAGCCAGCACTGCACACTTACAGACCTCTGCTTAGAGCAAGCAGTACAAGAAAAAGAAAAAGTAGGCTGATTAAGTCCATTTAAGGAATAATATTAAGTAAATAATAGGCTAGATGGCACTTAGCTACAGCGAAATACACAAAATGTCGTATAGGAATGACTGAAATTTAGAAACAGACAAATATAAAGCACCAAGCAAGATATCAAGCACCTGATACGTTTAATAAATGTCAGCCCTTATGTTAATTACGCTTTCATTTTGTCAAGCCTCAGAGGAAATAGGCAGGACTTCTGCTTCCCAAGAAAGACCCCCACCCACCCCATCACTTCTTTTCTCTGATGCCATTTATTTCCAATTCAAATTTCTAAGCCATTTGGAGACATGAAACAGCCTTAAAACTCAAGAACAAGAACAGGCAGCACAACCTTGATTTTAAAATAAAATCACTAACAAATTCCAAAAGTATTCTCTGTATCGTTCTGCCTCCGGGTAACATTAGCTAAACTGTATTGATTTCCTCTGACATCAGAGCAAACTCTGTAGTTTATCACCGATGCAGCTTTGTTTCTAAGTTGGCTTCAAGGTGAGATGACAATTCACTTGCATTTGAGGGAGGATAAAAAAGAATACTCTGGGCAGTGTGAAGTGGCCTGTGATAAGGCATGAACAGGCATTGGGAAGAGGGTGATCCATCTGGAGAACCGCACGTGTTAGACTCTGCCTAGGCTGACAGGTTATATTGTAGAGATGGAGAATGGCAAAAGAGAAGACTAGAATAGCAGGCAGGGGTCATGGCACGTGAGGCTGTGCCATGCCAGACCAAGGAATCCCAAAGCTGATACTGAATCCACTAAAGCAGCGAATACAGAGGAGATGTTATCAGGTCTGCTTTTATAGAGATCATTAATATAGACGACAGACTGGGGAGGAAGACCAGAGGCAAGCAGAGGCATCAGGAGGCTATTGCAGTGATTCAAACAAGAAGAAAGCCTAAAGAGGGAACTGGCTGGGAGAGTTCAAAAGGGGAGAGGATTCTAGAAATATTAAGAAGATTCTTTTCCTGATTATGTGGTGACAAGGTAGGCAGACAGAAAGTGAAAGAGGTTCTTTGAATGCTCCCACATGTTATCTTTGGGCCTGCTCAGTGAATGAGACAGCCCTTTCCTGAAGGGACAGTACAGGAAGATGACCAAGATGAAGGCAGGAAAAAGAAATTCTATTTAAAGCATATTGAGTTTGGAGATCCTATGGAATAGCCAATCCTTGATTACCAGTATGGAATAAGTTCCACGGATCTAAAGCTTGGTATGGAGATCTTGGAAAACCATCCAAAATATTCTATATTCCTCGGTAACTCCTAAAATAATTTCTCTAATACATTTTACATTGGCCTCTGAATATGTGGTTCTACTGGGCCTTTAATTTTCCTTTCACATTATTTAGAAGATTGGGAGATTGTTTAAATGAAAAGATTTTTCTATAAATACAAAATTTTCTTTCTAGCACCAGTACTTACAATTAATACTCTATTTCAAATATTGACATGAGTCAAATGTTTGAAGTCACTAAGATTATTGCAAATTCTGGTTTGTATTTTTATAATAAGCAAAATTCTCAGTTAACACTTATAAGGTCATTTTTTTTTAAAAAAAAAGTGTTTTTTAAGAAAAAATTCAATGCAGCTCGATCACTGTATAGAACTATAGCTTGTTCCAAAATGCTGCAAAGGAAGAGGAAAAAGGGGATTTAGCTGCAGCTGGTTAAAAATAGACCTTCCTTTTAAAAACATTTATTTTAAGTTCAGGGATACATGTGCAGGTTTGTTACATAGGTAAACTTATGTCATGAGGGTTTGTCATACAGATTATTTCATTACCAAGGTATTAAGCCTACTACTCACTTGTTATTTTTCCTGACCCTCTCCCTCCTCCCACCCTCCAGCCTCCAATAGGCCCCGGTGAGTTGTTCCCCTTTATGTGTCCATGTGCTCTCATCATTTAGCTCCCACTTATAAGTGAGAACATGTGGTATTTGTCACTGCATTAGTTTGGTAAGGATAATGGCCTCTAGCTCCATCTATGTCCCTGTAAGGGACATGATCTTGTTCTTTCTTATGGCTGTGGTACATATACACCATGGAATACTATGCAGAATATTACCTTTTTATGTATTTATTTTTGAGATGGAGTTTTGCTGTGTTGCCCAGGCTGGAGTGCAGTGGCATGATATTGGCTCACTGCAACCTCTGCCTCCCGGGTTCAGCAATTCTCCCGCCTCGGCCTCCCGAGTAGCTGGGATTACAGGTGTCCACCACCATGCCTGGCTAATTTTTGTATTTTTAGTAGAGATGGAGATTCACCATGTTGGCCAGGCTGGTCTCGAACTCCTGACCACTCTCCTTGGTCTCCCAAAGTGCTGGGATTACAGGTGTGAGCCACCATGCCCAGCCATATTACCTTTTTAAAACCCATGCAGGCATATATTCTGTTTCATTTAGTTGATTACGCACTGTTTGACTAAATTTGATAGGTGACAGGCAGAGAAGAAACTACTTGGCTTAGCCCAATTGAATTTTTGTCTCTGAAAAGCAAGACCACATTCCAAACATCATACTGCAAGAGCTATTTTTACATTAGCCTCATATCTGATGCTAGCTTAATAGTCTGGATGTGTACACTGAAATTGCAAATGGAAAGGAGAGTAAGCAGACTCAGACTATGTGCCAAGGGCTTTGTATTTATTATCTCATTTTATCTATAAAAAGGAAAATTATTGGGCACATGATGTTGACCCCATTTTACAGATGAAGTAATCTATGTTTCTAATAATCAAGTGACTTCCCAAGGTCACAGCTATTAGTAATGGAGCCAGAATTATAATCTTCAGCTTTTGGATTCTTCCCACTGCAACTGGTGGTCCTATGTTATATTGGAGACCATGGAAATACTAGCAAAGACATCCATATACCGGCATGTGGGGATGGACAGATGTTCATGTGTCACCACACACTCAAAGGTAGAATGTCTCGATGTTGTGAGATACAAATGTGGCAATGGAGCCATTTTATGTCATTATACTCAGGTTCAACTTCTTAAAGGAAAGTTTTACCTTTTTTTGCGGGGGGTGGGGGGAACTATCAAAATGGAATGGTGGGGCCTCTGGCCCTTAAACTGAGTTGCAGAATATGTGATTTGCTTGCAATTCCTGGGAGGTGGGGGAGGAGGGCAACCTGCCTGAGTCTCCATGGGAGTTTCTTATGATACACATAACTTGTTTTTCCCTCTCACTACCAATGCAACATATAGTTATTATAGAAAATTTTTTTAAAAAATAGGCAAACAACAAAACAAAACTCAACTAGCCCCATCATCTAAAAATAGGTATTCTTTACAACCTAGTGAATATTCTTATATTCTTTTTATACACATGGAAGCACACAGATTTTTTTGGTGTTGTTTATTTTTATTATTTATTTATTAATTATTATTAGTATTATCTATTTTTATTTCTTCTGAAAAATGGGATACATGTGTAGAACGTGCAGGCTTGTTACATAGGTAAATGTGCGTCATGGTGGTTTGCTGCACCTATTGACCCATTCTCTAAGTTCCCTCCCCTCATCCCTCACCCCAAAATAGGCCCTGGTATGTGTTGTTCCCCTCCCTGTGTCCATGTGTTCTCACTGTTCAGCCCCCACTTGTGAGTGAGAACATGTGATGTTTGGGTTTCTGTTCCTGTGTTAGTTTGCTGAGGATGATGGCTTCCAGCTTCATCCATGTCCCGACAAAGGACATGATCTCATTCCTTTTTATGGCTGCATAGTATTCCATGGCACACACAGATTTTTTTAACCTAAGTAAAGCTCCTCAGATTTATTGCTTTTAATTTTTCTGTGTCTTAATTTAAACAATAAAATAATTCCTTTTACCTTGAAGTAGTTCATTCTAACTGAATTACGAAATAACCAGACATAGTTTGGGCTGTGATGGAAAGGGCAACCATGCTTTGTTTTTCCCCAAAGGGTGACTTTGCCAGCTGGGTTGATGTCCCTGGATCTGTTCAGCCATTATTTACTAGACAGAGTCTCTGACTAATACCCTGTGATCTAATCACTGTCATCAGCCCATCTGTAGACACAACAGAATGCAAATAAAATATCTACGTAATCTATATTGGGTTGTTCTTCCCTCTTAGACTCATACATTTAGAAATTTTTATGTTTTTTCCCCTCCACAAGCACAATATGTCTTCTCCTCATCATAGATAGATGCATTTTATTATGCATCATGAGCAAATGCCAAATATTTGTAATGTTTCCTTTGACAGTATAATTACTACAGTAATAGAACATCATAGCTGGAAGGGACTTAATTTAATTAGCTCATTTTACAGGTCGTAAAACTGAGGCTTAGGGAAGACAGGAAAAGCAAATACTGTTTATTAAATACCTAACATATAACAGAATCTATGCATATTTGTTTCATTTGAAACTATAAACTTATGAGTTACATATTATTGCCCCCAATTTATAAGAAATTAAACCTCAGAATGATCAAAAACTGACCAAATACCACACAACTATGAAGAGGTGAAGCCAGGATTCAAACATGAGTCTTTCTGGCTTCACAGCTTTCCCCTACAACATCCTGCCTTTCTGGAGAGAAATAGCTTAGCTAAACCAGATGGAGGTAGATGGTAGCAGAGCAGGAGCCAGAACCCAGTTTCTCAATGTCTCATCCATGCCCATATCTCTGCATCCTGTTGTCTTCTTGTATATGGGGCTTAAATGGGATTAAAGCCCCTGCAGCCTTTGCCTCTAAAGTTATTTTGCAAGTAACTAAGCCCAGGAGTTTGCCACGCAAAGATATGTCCTATTATATATCACTGGTGTGTACGCTGAATATGAATTAGAAATACTAGAACCTTTAGATTTCAAATGATATCATTAATTACAGCAACTATATTGAAAATCAGTCACATGGAATATATAAAATCAAAATAGATGAGTTTTAATGTTACCTGTACTATCAAATAAAATTGGAAAAGTGACATATATCTAAACAAGGAATGCTCAACATTTAAATAATAGAAATCTGCTTGAGTCTCTGCCCAACTCAGTTCAACATACAAAGCCTGAAGCACATTTTCTTTTTCTGCATCTAGCATGATTTAGCAGCCAGCCCCCAGCCCCTCTGCACAGTGTCTACTTTAAGAAACTGAGAGGAAAGGAAGCAACGAACATTTGTTTCCCGCCTACCATTTGTCAGGCTCTATGTTAGGTGTTTTGCATTTATTATATAATGTTTTATCCTCCCAAGGCCCAGTGAGAGAGTTTATTTTATTTTGAGTTTACATATAAGGAAGCCAAAGCTTGGAGAGCTCACTAACTTTTTTACAAGGTCTAATAAGCTTGGGAATTATGCCAAGGTTTAATTTCTCAGCCACAGCCTTGCTTGGAGCTGGCTAGTAATAATAGTCTTAACATAATAAATGTTTATCAGGAATTTCCTTTGCCAAAGATTATGTAAATTATATGTCTGAATCCTTGTAATGGCCCCAAGTTGTAGGTACTATGTTAGTCCCATCTTACAGATGTATAAGAGGTAAGTGACCTGCATGAAAGCATGCAGCTATTAAGTATGACATTTGGATACAAACTCAGGAGGGCTAACCTCAAAGATTGTGCTGTTAGCCATTACTTCCTATTGTCTGGAAGAAAAATAATATCCATATTATTTTGTTAATATATTCATACAAAGTGAAAATTATAGACTGCCACAAGGTGAGCAGAGACAAAGGAAGAGAGGTACTACACTCTCCTGGTGGTACTGGAGACGGTAATAAAAACATTCCAGCCATAGAGGATGGGCAGAGTTTAGCTATGATAAGATGGGAAGAAGGAAAAGAAAGGTTTTCCACTGGAAAGATTTGTACTGTCATTTAATTTTTGTTTTCTGTCTTAAAATTTGCTAATAGTTCAATCAAACTGGTTAAGATTTCAGTTTTCTGATAGACATAGATAGTATTTGGCATTAACAATTGATGCTCTGAGTCCATTGTGAACCCACAGTTATTATGTTTCTATTGCTGTGTATCAAATTACCCCAAAACTTAGTGACTTAAAACAACAAACACACTATCTGACAGTTTCTGTGGGTCAAGAATGAAGGAGAGTCTTAGCTGGGCTGTTCGGGTTTAGGGTCTGAGGTGACAGTCAGGAGGTTGGCTGGGACTGTAGTTAGCTGAAAATTTAACTGAGGCTTTCAAGTTAAATAAGTCATGTGGCTTATGCCCATGACATCTAGCAGGAGGGTTTGATGCCTTGTTACACGAGCCTCTCCATAGGCTGCTGGTGTGTCTCATCACGTTGCAACTGACCTTCCCCAAAGCAAGATCCCAAAGAGGAAGCAAGGCAGAAGCACAAGACATTTCATGTTTATGACCTAACCTCAGAAGTGATATACCATCACTTACAGCATATTCTTGTGGTCACAGAGATCAAGCCTAATTCAGTGTAGGAAGAGACTACATAAGGGCATGAGTGCCAAGAGTAGGGGTTCATCAAGGGCCATTTTGGAAGCTGGCTACCGCAATACACATATTTTTACAGAGGCAGGACAATTTCAAAAGAAAGAGGGAACATAGCTCATACATGTAAACAGTGTTTGTTAATATGTCTCACATCATCAAGTGATTTCAAATTAGGCACAATATTGCATCATTATGTAGGCTCTCTGGGAAAGAAGTCACCATCCCAGTGTTAGGGTAGCTACTGAATTATCTTGCATTCATCTATATACAGGCAACAAGAAAAGCTACGTATTCACACTTTAAAGAAGAGTTAGAGCAAAGTCAATATTGACCCGTATTGTTATAGGAAACAGGGCTGGCTTCCATCTCTTTGGGAGCTATGTCCTTCAAGGTATGGCTGCACAAGTTGTGAACTTGACTCTTTCTATAAAGTGAATGATGTATCCCTGAAGCTGTGCAACATTAAAGACCTAAGTTGGGGCCCAGGGGAACACAGTGGAGCTGGAACCCTGAGCTGCAATAGCAGAAACAAGGCAGCCACTTCCTCTCCCCGTGTAGCCCACAGAATCAGCCACATATAAAAGGGAACAAATATCAGAACTTTGTGTAGTGGACAGCTCCTTTAACGACTAGTTTAAGCAGAGAGAACTGAGATGTACCAATAACATTTCCTCAGATGTTTTGTTTTCTAGCAAAGTATGCATATGCAGAGAAAAGAAAAATGTTCCAGGATCTACGTACTAAATTTAGTTGTAATAAAAAGTCCAAAAAACTTTTTGGTGTATTTTTGTGAAACCTATTTAAGATTAGCAAGTTATTACTGAAAGTTGGGTTATTATAGTTAATGATATGCATCCCCATCATTTACATTTTGTAGCTTTTCATGAATGATTTTCAATATTGCCACTATAACTAGTGATATTGTACTGGGTTTAATTGTGAGGTGTAAAGGTTCTTGTATTTCTAACTCATGTTAGATGTGCAAAACGGTGAAATATACTTCATCTATACAGCCCAGATTCTAAATCTGCCTGGCTAGAATATACCAGAATCAATACAAAAATTCAAAGACTGCCAGTAAGTCTAGGACATACTACCCTTAATATCAATACTGTATTTGTCCACAGCCTGTGGGACTATCTGACAATGATAATATTTCAGAGAAACTTAAAAGTAAGGATGGGGCATCATCTCTAACCTTTGGAAACTCTCCTAAATAGAAAAGAATAAACATGCTTTTTCTTACAATCACTTTTTAACTTAAAAAAATTTAAAAATACAGAAATTTGCAAAAATGATATAGTACAAAGAATAGATATGTACTCTTTTCTCAGGTTCACCTATTACAAATTGCTTCTTGGTCTTTTGGCTAAGATCAAGTGTAGATTCACCTATTAATAAAGTCTTACTCCATTTGCTCTCGCTTGTCTCTATTGATCTATTTGTCTAGAGAGGAGTGTAAAAGCATGTGTGTGCACGTACGTGTGTGTACATACACACACATAAAATATATACGCACATACACACACGTTTATACACTGCGTGTGTATATATGTATATATACATCTATATGTATTCTAGTATAAGCAAGAGCCAGGCTGGGCATGGTGGCTCACTCCTGTAATCCCAGCACTTTGGGAGGCCGAGGCAGGCTGGTCACTTGAGGTCAGGAGTTGGAGACCAGCCTGACCAACATGGTGAAACCCCATCTCTACCAAAAATACAAAGATTAGCCAGATGTCATGGTGTGCGCTTGTAGTCCCAGCTACTCAAGTGGGCTGAGGCAGGAGAATCCCCTTGAACCTGGGAAGTGGAAGTTGCAGTGAGTCAAGACCACGCCAATGCACTGTAGCCTGGGCAACAAGAGTGAAACTCTGTCTCAAAAACAAAAACAAAAACAAACGAACAAAACCAAGAGCCTTCCCCTATCTTCAGCTTATTATATTATTTATGTTTTTTGAAACCAGTTTTAATCTATCCATTTATTATCAAAACTAATGAGTACCCATATATAATGGTTTATTATTCACTAGTGGATGTCATTATTTTTGTGTTCAAATTGTTCCAGATTTGACCCATATGAGTCCCTTCAAGTTGACTGCTGCACTCTTGTGACACGTCCTCTGCATTTTGGGGAATGCTGTTTTAACAAGACATAGTAAGGCTTAACTGTCCACAGCAAGAAGCCCACTGTCAACATTCTTTTCTTATGCCTTACATATACTTCCAATTCAGTTATCTGCTGTTCTGTTGTTTTTTCTAATGCAGCGCAAAATGCTGGGAGCTGAATCTTTAAAAGATCATCGTTATCAGAAATAGATATGATGATAGCCTAAAAATAAGGGTGAGACACACCTAAAAAAAAGACAGAATTTTGAAATAGTGAAATGCTGATATGTATAAAGGTAGCCCAAGTCATCAATACATTATTTTAATTGATTAATTAAATTTCATATTTATTAATAGTGTGTTTTTCTAAGTATTGGTACTTATCTTAAATGCAGTAATTCTCAAACTGATTTCTGCATCTTTATAAGCTGGAAGATTTTTATAAATAAATAAGTTATTTATTTATTTATTTTTGAGACAGGGTCTCACTCTGTTGCTCAGGCTAGAGTGCAGTGGCACAAAAATGGTTCATTGCAGACTCAATCTCTAGGCACAAGTGATCCTCCTGTCTCAGCCTCACCAGTAACTTGATCACAGGCACGTACCACCATGCCCAGCTAATGTTTAAATTTTGTAGAGATGGAGTGTTGCAATGTTGCCCAAGCTGGTCTCAAACTCCTGGGCTCAAGCAATCATCCTGCCATAGCCTCCCAAAGTAAATCCAAAGGGATTACAGGCATGGGTCACTTCATCGGGCCTTATTTTTCAGTGATATATAACACGTGTAGAGCAACATGCACAAATATAAAATGTGTGATTTGAACTTTTACAAAAGTTATCACCTTTTCTAAAAAGTACAACCATGACCCAAATCCACATACAATTTCCCACATTTCAAAAGATTTCTTTGTGCCCCTTCCAAGACATTTCTCTCATCAACCTTTTATTATGGTATATGAGATTTGCTTATTCTTGAACTTCATGTAAATGGAATCATGTGATATGTAGTCTTTCGGGTCTGGCATCTTTTGTTTGACATCATATCTAAGAGATTCGTCCATGTTGCTGCCTGTAGCAGTAGTTTTTTTTTTTTTTTTTTCTTAATGTCTGACACTGTATGAAGACATTACGTTTACACATTTTCTTGTTGATGGATTGTTCCCAGGTTGGGGTCATTATGAATAAATCTGCTGTGGACTTGCTGGTTCATGTCCTGGGTCTAGTATGTTTACCCATGTTTATGTAAACAAAGTCTTCCAAGGTGATCTTTACAAGTTATGTTCCCATCAGCATTGCATAGATGCTCCAGTTCTCCCTTATTCTCGCCAATAATGGCATTAACTGATTTTAAAATTTTAGCCAGATTATAGCCTCATTGAGGCTATAATTTGAATCTAGCTTTAAGCAATGTTGCGGAGTATCTTTTTTTTTTTTTTTTTTTTTTTTTGAGACGGAGTCTCGCTCTGTTGCCCAGGCTGGAGTGCAGTGGCCGGATCTCAGCTCACTGCAAGCTCTGCCTCCCGGGTTTACGCCATTCTCCTGCCTCAGCCTCCCGAGTAGCTGGACTACAGGCGCCCGCCACCTCGCCCGGCTAGTTTTTTGTAGTTTTTAGTAGAGACGGGGTTTCACCGTGTTAGCCAGGATGGTCTCGATCTCCTGACCTCGTGATCCGCCCGTCTCGGCCTCCCAAAGTGCTGGGATTACAGGCTTGAGCCACCGCGCCCGGCCCCGGAGTATCTTTTCATATGCTTATTTGAACATTTGAAAATCATTTTTTGTATGAACTGTCTGTTCAAGTTTTTGGTCCATTTTAAAAAAATTGGATTGAGCTATCTTTTTGTTGCTGTTTAAGGAGATCTTTTACATATTCTGGTAATAAGTCCTTTGTTAAATATGTATTGAAAATATCTTCTCCCAGTCTGTGGCTTGCTTTTCCAATCTCCTAATGGTGTCTTTCTCATTTTTGTTTCTTTTTTTAAAGTGGGCATATAGTTTATTTTTACCAAGCTGTTGAATATATAAACAGAAAGATGCTTGTAATATTCTCTTATATCCTTTTAATAGTTTTAGGATCCATAGTGATAACTCCTATTTAATTCCTGATATTGATGATTTGTATCTTCTTTTTGTCTTTACAAGTCTTGCTAGGGCTTAATCATTGAATTTTTTTGGAAAAATGATATTTTTGTTTCATTTATTTTTCAACTTCTAAAATTTTTAATTTCTTGACCTGCTTTTATCTTTATTAACTCCTTCCTCCTGTTTGGGTTAGATTTATTTTTTCTTCTTCTTTTAAGTTTCTAGATCGAAACTTACCTTATTGATTTGAAATATTTTCTCTTATCTAAATAAACATTTAGTGCAATAATGCCCCAACCAGCACTGTTTATCTCACGTATTTTATTTAATATGTTACATTTTTAATAGTGTCTTATGATGAACAGAAGTTCTTAATTTTAATGGCATCGGCATGTCTATCTAGTCTTTTGTGATTAGTGATTTTTATGCCCTGCCTAAAAATGTTTCGAAGGTCATGAAAATATTCTTTTATGAAAAATTTTTCTTTTAGAAATGTTATTATTAACCTTTCATATTTAAGTCCATGATCCATGTGGAATTTAGTTTTGTGTGAGGCATGGATCAAGGTTTATTTTCTTCCACCATATATATACTTGTGTAGCCACAAACTGCTTCTTGAAAAGTCCATCCTTTCCCCGTGATCTTGTAGTGGAACCCTTGTCATAGTCAAGTGACTGTTCATATCTAGGTCTGTTTGTAGATTCTGTATGCTCTTCTGTTGATCTATTTATCTTACTTTCTTTTTGTGTTCATTGTCTTTATAATAAGTCTTGATATCTCCTACTGTAATCCTCCAACTTTATTCTTATTTGTCAAGATTGTGCTGGTCTTCTTCCTCTGCATTTTCCATATTAGAATCTGCTTGTTAAATTCCAAAAGAAAGAAAGAAAAAGAAACCCCACTGAGATTTCGATTGGAATTACACTGAACCCATGGGTCAATTTGACAAGATTGATGCCTTGATAATATTGTGTCTTTCAATCCATGAGCATGATTATTGCATATTATCTCACTTTTCACTTACTCAGGTCTTCTTAATTTTTTCAGTAATGTTTTATAGTTTTTCATGCAGAGGACTTGCTCATCTTTTTAAAAATTTATTGATAGATATTTGATGGTTTTGATGCTATTGTAAATGGTACTTTAATTTTTTCATTTTCTAATTTTGTTAATATATAGAAAAAAGTGATTTGGGGGGGGATTTTTTTGTCTGTTTTTATAAAGCGAAAGAAAGTTAAGAAAGCAAAGGAATAAAGGAATGGGTACTCTATTGGCAGAGGCATGGGCCACTCAGCTGCTTATACTTACTGTTACTTCCTGATTATATGCTAAATAAAGGGTGGATTATTCACGTGTTTTTGGAGAAAGGGGTGGGAGGTTCCCAGAGTTTAGGGCTCCTCCTCTCCTTTTTAGACCATTTAGGGTGACTTCTGGATGTTGGTATGGCATGTGTAAACTGTCATGGCTCTGATGGGAGTGTCTTTTAGCATGCTAATTCATTATAATTAGGGTATAATGAGCAGTGAGGACGACCAGAGGTCAATCTGGTTTCGGTGGGTTCTGGCTGACTTGCCATCCTGGTTTCGGTGGGTTCTGGCTGGCTTCTTTACCACAACCTGTTTTATCAGCAAGGTCTTTGTGACCTGTATCTTGTGCCAGCTTCATATCTCTTCCTGTGACTTAGAATGCCTAACTTTCTGGGAATGCAGCCTGGTAGGTCTCAGCCTTATTTTACCCAGCCCTTATTCAAGAAGGATTCACTCTGGTTCAAATGCCTCTGACATTCCCCCCTCCCTTTTTACAAGGGAACCCTTACTCCTAAGGGTTGTAGAAGGACAAAGATCCAGCTTCCATAACTTCTTCAGGTTGAATAGGGGTGGTGATATTCTTAATTATTAGGGTCTCTAGTACTCAGGGTAGAGAGGAGCACAGTTAGAAAGCATACACATAGCAAGGGCCATTCATAACTCTCAGATCTGACAAAAGATGATATTTGGAAGAATAATAAGTGTCCAGTTTAATACAATATTCAGTAAGCTTATCCTGCATTCCTACACAAAGAGTACAACAGCAAATATATTCCACAACAGTAAAGGAAAGTTATGCCAAGTAAACTAAATAAGAAGACTTTCCATGAACTGGGCAATTGTTGGAATCAACCTGATATAGAGTCACTAGCTGATTCCAATATGTGCCCAGAATTAGAGTATTGATCCAGATTGTTACATTACTCATCCCTTTTGTTTCTTCTGAGCAGCACCCAGAGATCACTGGTTAGTTCACAAGAATAAGCAGGGTTAGTCTAAATTGCAGGGGGGAAAAAAACCGTAAAAACAACTGATGACACTAGAATCTAATAACAGGTGAACCATAGTTCTTGAAACATAATTTTTCTCTCTCCAGTCTCCCACTTTTGCTAAAGACAAATCATAATAGAACCAATTTGTTTGCCAAAGTAAATCTAGTCTTATACTTGCCCTGATTATTTGTATGAAGTGCAGCAAGAATAATTACTTTTCACATAGGCTTTTAAATTGGCTTTGATGGAACTTTATTCCATAAAGAAACTCAGATAAGAGTTTTCTAAAGTCGAGTCCAGCCATGGCTTTGTACCATTAAATATCTACATGATTCCTCTCTTCTTGAGGTCCCTAGATAACCTGGGGCTGCTGGGCCTGTCAGAAAGTGTTATTCTTTACTTACCACAAGTCAGGAGCCCTGTACAGGTACTATGTAGGCAAGGTATGAGGCCAGTTTTCCCAAGGGGCTTTTATTGGCTCTCTATAAGTTGAATTTGCTTCCTTAAAGGGAACCTCGCCATTCCCATCAAAGCCTTGGTAAAATAACCAGTTTCTCCAATTGTGTCCTGTTGCAAAAGAAAGCAGATCCTATTGCACTTATGCAAACAACTATATTGCCATAAGTTAAGAATATTCAGAAATAGTTTCTAAATTTTGGAGAAATCAGGAAGAGAGAAAGAAATGTGCTCCAAATTTCATTTACAGGAATATACTTTACTCAATCGTTAAATGCTGTCAATAAAAAGAAAAGTTTCCTTGATTCCAAAATCAGCCAATCAGCGCTGCAATCTATTTCCTTTGGGTCTGGAGTCTTCTCAATATCATCCCATCATGGTTCATAAGGAAGATGTTACCAGAAAGGGGTCCCGATCCAGACCCCAAGAGAGGGTTCTTGGATTTCACCCAAGAAAGAATTTGAGGCAAATCCATAGAGTAAAGTAAAAGCAAGTTTATTAAGAATCCAAAGGAATAAAAGAATAGCTACTCTGTAGGCAAAGTAGCAAAAATATGATGTTGTAAGCTGACATTATATCAATGACATTGTGAAAATTACTTATTTCTAACAGTCTGTGGATTCTTATGAATTCTACAGGTATAAAATCATAACATAAATGACTAATAACAATTTTATTCTTGCCTTCCAATCATTATATCTGTAATTTTTTTTACTTGCCTTACTTCCCTGGCCAGGACCTCCAGTATAATGTTAAATAGAAGTGGTGAGAGTGGATAGAGTTGAGAGTCTTTGGAAAATCTAGGTACACAGGTCCCATCTCCTCAAATTCTGATACAGTAGGTTCAGATTAGGGGCCTGCAAAATGGACATTTTAACAAGTATTGCAAGTGATTCTGATGTGGGGTGTCCTAGAAACACACTTTGAGTAATATTTTTAAAGGGTAAGCTTTACTCACTTGAAAATTTTTCTTAATGGGGATGGAATATCACATCCTTCTTTCTCCCTCCCCTTCTCACCTCCATCCTCTTCCATAGCAGATGTGTATGAAGTATAATTTTCCTGAGCATTCTATTGGGCTGCTTCTTTTTCTTTGGCTGTAGTTCTGGATTTAACATACATTTAAGAGTCTACAGTGTTAAAATGTTGACTGGTTTTAGGAAAAGAAAAGAGAAAATGCCTTCTTCCCAAGTCAGGAGTCATATTTAGAAAGAAGCAATCATGGGTGGCAGTGCAGGGTTGGGTGGGTGCATAAAAACTACATTTGGAAGTCATTGAGGTTACAGTTGAATTCAATGCTTCTGTACAGACACCAAGATCCACATATGCACACATATAAACAATCATGTGGATGTTGCCACATGATAGAAACAGCATAAGAGGGAAAAATAGATTCTAAAGGATGCAGAGTTACATAAAATAGACTTAAAAAATAGGAAATCACCTGGGTAGAAGTATGGATGCCATGTGGTTTTCTAAATATAATTCATTACAAAGGACTGATGTATTTTCTTAGATTAAGAGACAAAATACACCACAGATATTTATGGAAAGCAAAGATACAAGAATAGCTACAAATAATACTAGAGTATTGGAGTTAGCCAGTGCCTTTAAGATCATGATATCTGACTCTTGTATTTTTATAGTGGAGGTAATGGGACCCATGCTGGTAGAGTGACTTGCCCAGTGTCACTTGGGTGGGATAGCAGTACTACTGGCAGTGGCACCTACCATCTTGATGCCTGCTCCTAGGGCTCTTCCACTGATGTCATGCAGCCAGATGTTTTATGATAAGAGGTCATGAATATGAAAGGAGTGCCAGAGATTAAAGAATGTGGAAATATTGGGACAAGCCCATAAAAGTGAGTCCTTTGTATAGGGTAGCAGGAGATGCATAAAAAGGGACTGACTGACTCTGTGTGGAACTGTTATGAAGACTAAGGAAGGGTATGAGAAGAGAAAGGAAAAGTAAAAAGAGAATAGAAAAAATTAGATGAAAGACAAAGAAATAAATCACACAAGTCAAGAAATGGAAGATAACAATTAGAAATAAAAATGTGATAAAAATAAATTCAAGACTGGACACAATGGTTCGGCCTGTAATGCCAACACTTTGGGAGGCTGAGTTGGGTGGATTGCTGGAAAGCAGGAGTTTGAGACCAGCTAGGTCAACATGGCAAAACTCTGTCTCTACAGAAATTACAAAAATTAGCCAGGCTAGATGGTGGCATGTAGCTGTGGTCCCAGCTACTTAGGAGGTTGACGTGGAAGGATTGCTTGAGCCTGCGGAGGTGGAGGCTGCAGTGAGTCGAGATTGCATTACTGCACTCCAACTTCGGTGACAGAGCGAGGGCCTGTCTCAAAAAGAACACGGAGATAAATGTAGTATTTCTATGCCCATTTTTGTCAAAAGTTTAGCTATCTGGAATTATTTCAATATAAAATAGCCTATAATGAAATAATACAAAGGTGCATTTAAACTCCTTTGAAGAAGGATAAACCTAAAGTGGTAGCAATATTAAGTTACTAATCCTCTAAAATGTTAAATGAATAAGAAACAGAAATTCAAAGATGTATTTCTCTGAAATGGTAGAGCTAAGTGTAGATATTTCTCCAGATGACTTTATCATTTTTCCAGAAACTTGGCTGATGAATGAGAGTACAAAAGAATGGGGAATTCCAAATTCTGAACAATCAAATACATTGCATTAATTCACAGGAGGCACCATTTATACAGGATTTAGGATTGTTTATTTCCTCACATTTTGCACTTCCTTAAGAACCTGAACCTGACTGTAACCAATAGATTGGTTTACAGCCTGTTAGTCCTTTAAAAGTATTAATGTTCATAATTCATTTGATGAGCCATGGGACTCTGTTGCACCTCTTGGAAGAGGAGGGCTTCACTTTAAAACTATGTTTAACAGTGATAAATGAGACATAATAATGAGGTATATGTCATAAAAAAGTGAATCTGAAAGGTGGCTAATCAGTCAAATATATATACTTAGCAAACCCAAATACTAGTTAAGGGCATAGGATTTGAAATCAGGCATACATGGATTTGGCCCCCAGTTGAGCCACTCATTAGTTATGAGTACTCACAACCCTCCTTCGCTTCTTTTCCTTTTCTTCTTCTTCCTTCTTCTGTCCCTCCCTCTCTTCCTTTACTTTATTCAAAAATAGCTGTTGGCCAGCTGTGATGGTTCATGCTTGTATTCCCACCACTTTGAGAGACCCAGGCAGGAGGAGCCTTTGAGGCCAAGGATGTGAGATCAGCCTGGACAACATATTGAGACCGCATCTCTACAAAAAAGAAAAAAAAATTAGTTGGGCATGGTGGTGCACGCCTATAATCCTAGCTACTCAGGAGGCTTGGGTGGGAGGACTGCTTGAGCCCAAGGAGGTCACGACTGTAGTGAGTTAAGGTCATGCCACTGCACTCCAGCCTGGGAGACAGAGAGAGACCTTGTCTCAAAACAAACAAACAAAAAACTGCTGCACATTTCATTACTATATGGTGGGTTCATGCCAAAAACTAATGAGCTAGTCACTTCACATTTCTGAGAGAGAACAGGAAATGATTATAGGTAAGAAATTTGTGGTGTGTCACTTAAGCTAAGGTGCAGATGCAAAAATGAGCCAGCTTTGTTGGGGTGGCTCCAAGCAGACTGGAGTAAATAATGGGAGATGAGGATGGGAAAGACAGGTTGTAGAGGGCCCTGAATGCCAGAATAAGCAGTTTCAGATTAACACAGAGAACTGGCCAACAATTAGAAATCAGATTAGGGAGACAGCCTAGCAAAGGATGGGATTATTTCAAGAATGATGGATTACTAAGTATTTCAGAGAAGCCAAGAAATAATTAGTTTTGACTATTAGGACATTGATGGAAGGCTTTTAAAATAACTTTGGTAGCGTGGTGAGGAAAGAAACCAATGATGGGGATGAAAGGACGAGATTGGAGTGTAAATACAGAGACTGATGGCCAAGAGTTCCATGGGAAGGTTAAACAGAACGGGAAGGAACGAGTATGGTACAGACAGAGGAAGCAGCAAGGCCAAAGGCAAGTATATTTTTCCTAAAATGAGTAGTTACTGTGCATGTGTGAAGGCAAAAGACCAATGAAGAGAGAAGAAGATTCTAGAATGAGAAAAGGCAAGTGGAGAATTAGAACTGACCGCTGAAGTAGAGAGGGAGGGCTTGCACACTCAGATTAGCACTTCCCCCAAGTCCACACTGAGATGCCCTTTGTAGCAGGGAGGGAACCAAAGTAAGATTTATCTGTGTACTCCAGGTGGGCACTTACTAGATAGAAGAGTGGCAAACTCCGGCCACAAAAAGACTAAGCACTTAACAGCTGCAGAAAGACAAACATGAAAGCGTTTAGCCCATCAATAGGTTCAGCAGGAGCATCAAACCATTCTTATTCACACCCTAGAAACCTTTCTAGGTTCTTCTGCTGTGTTACAGGGAGGGTTGCAGGTGGTAGTGCAGGCATTCAAAGAAATGTAAAGTCCCCTTGACCACCTCTCCTGCAGAAACAATGGTGCCAGGTTGTAGAGGTTACAAGTCCAACCCAAACACTATTATGTGTGCTCTAAGTGACCAAATAAAGAGGAATTCGGTTAAAATGAATGAGTACTTACGTAGAGATAAACACATCCCAGAAGTTAGTGGTTAGAAAAGGCCACTCAATTCTGCAAACATATGCCTACTCTACATTCAAAACACCAACTCTAGAAACATTACAGCCAAACTGCTCCCAAACTTGTAGACAATTTTCCTCTATTCCCCACCTCTAAGTTGTAAGGGGGCAGATAAGAAAACTTCTGAGGATTTCAGATCTAGTTCTATCTTTATTTGAGCTCCTGGCTGGGAGTAAGGGAGTAGAGAGGGCTGGGCTGGGCACAATGCCCTCCTCCATGACCAGCGGGACCAGGGCTTGCACCCCAGGAGTGGTAACTCCACGCAGGGACCTGGGACTGCTGGCGCGGCCCGCTCACATAGAGCAGCCTGTGGGCGAAGGAGACTGTAGTGTGCACTTGGGCAGAGTAAGCGCGTTTGGCGGGAGAGGGCACAGTGCTGACTGGGCATCTCTGCGTTGGAGTCGTCCCTTTCGCATGAGCCTATCTGTGCCAAGGGCTGGAAACTGGGGCTGCAGGCGGGAGGCGGGGTGTCAGCCTAGAGCACTGGCCCCTCGGCCCTGTGGCTGGGAGAGGAGTCTGGGGGAGCCCCGGGCGCCAGCCAGGGACAGCCTGATCTCTGCTCCAGTCCACAGATCCTTAACGGATTTTCTTTCTCTCCCTTCACCCCTTTCTCTCCTTTGCTCTCTTTCTTTCTCTCTCCCTCGTTTTTCCCCCTGTTTCCCTCTCTTTCCCACTCCCTCCCCACTCCTTCCCTTCCTCTCCCCTCCCCCTTCCCCTCCCCCTCCCCCGTGTGCGAGCCTCTTCCTCTCCCCTCCTCCCCCTTCCGCCTCTCTCCCTCTCCCTCCGTCTCCTTCTCCCTCTCAGCTCGCCGGGCGACCCTGCTCCTGCCTCCCACATTAATGGCGGCATCCTCGGAGGATGATATAGACCGGCGGCCCATCCGGAGAGTGCGCTCCAAGAGCGACACGCCGTACCTCGCGGAGGCCAGGATCTCCTTTAACCTGGGGGCAGGTAAGGAAGACCCTGGCGCCGCGCCCCCGCCTCCGCCCTGCTCCCTCCCTCCCCGGCTGCTGCGCCCCCGCCCCTCCCGGGCGCCCTCCCCGCCGCCCCCCGCAGTCGGGCGCTCAGCACTCGCGCTCTTTGTGTCTCCGGTGCGCAGAGGGCGTGTGTATGAGCTGCGAGGTGGGGGAGGGCGGCGCGTGCAACCCCGAATCCGCCCGAGTCCCACGCGGGCTTCCCCGGCACTGGGAGGAGGAAGTGCTGTCAGTGACCACAGTGATCCCGGGAATAACCCGGAGCCCGGGCCGCGCGCCCGAGCGCAGGCTGTGGGCGCGGGGTCTGGCGAGGCTCCCCGGGCGAGGTTGGCTGGCGCGGCTACTATGGGGTGGAACTTGTTGGTGACATTCAGACTCTTGGTTTTGACGGGTTGACGCCGCCGTTGCGGTGTTGGAGTGGGGAGAGGGGGCGGGGCTGGCCGCCAGGAACGGAACCTTTTCCTTGCACGGGGCAGCTGGGAAGCTACCGTGCTGGTCATAATAGCATGGTCTGGAGAATGCACGTTAGGTGACTTGATGCTGTCTCTGGAACTGGTGCCCAAAGTGGCCCAGATGGAATTAAGTGAAAAGGGTAACTGAGGTACATGGAGAGACGAAATGAGAAAGGAAGATAGGGAGGAAAGGAAGGAAACAAGGAGGAAAGGTAGTGAGGTGCCAGGGAAGAAAAGAAGGAAGGAAGGAAGCAAGGAAGGAAGGAAGGAGGGAAGGAAAGCAACAAAAGGAGGACTGAGGGATTCAGAGTCGAAAAATGCCTCAGTTGAGTCCACTGAAGGTTACTCAGTGAGAAAAGCCCAGAATCTACTGATCTCTCTGCGGCTGCTGCTGCTCCCAACTCGCCTCTAGAATGCCTTACACCTGTGTGGTCACTATCACTGGGAAGAAGCTGTTCACCGCTAACTTCATAGCTCTGCCTTTTCTGAATGACTCCTAAGCTTCCGTCCTAGTTTGTTTTCTCTTCCTCTCCAAGGTCCCGTATTATTCTAGCAACTACGATAAAAGTGAGGGCATTTTCCTGAAGACTACTTTTCAAAATAAGTTTAAAAAGCAGATGATACTTTTTGCTTTAGGAAACTGAACTCTTGGAAATGGGACTAAATCGAACAAAATGTGTGTGTGTGTGTGTGTGTGTGCGCGCGCGCATGGTGCATGTGTTGGAGCAAAGAGAACCTTCAGATGATGGGTATTTTATGCCCTGTTGAGAAGTTTCGACAAAAGAGAAAACTGCACAGAAAAACAAGATGCACTGACTAAGCAACCGTACCCTTATGGCTGGAAGAATGGTAACTGAATGTGCCAGAGTGACCAACTGCCTTGGAATATAATTTTCCTGTCTTGATGATTTGTTGTTTTAATCATGTATATCTTGTCACTTCTTAAATGTTTGCCTCTGGCTTTGGAGCTGAAGACAAGACAAGTTTACTTAGGAAGCTTTGGCATTTTCTATGGCATGCTGTATTACTCCATGGTTCACACTTTGGAACTGTTAATCCCCTACTTCTGTGTTCCAGATTCAGCATATGGTTGTGAAGGGTCTTACAAAGGACCGAGAAAAGTTTTTTTTAGGAGCAAGATTGTTTTCCCAACCCACTGATATTGGAAATTAGTCTATTAACCCCTTTGCTTAGCCCAGGAGGAATAGAGCCAAAGCAGCATTTAGTAAAGGTTGTTTACCTTCTACTAGTACTTTTCTAACAAAACAATAAAATAAAGCGCTAAACAAGAGTTTCAAGTTTCAGCTACTACTCAATTACATTGAGCCACTTTGTCACCAGGTTAAACCTAGTAGTGACTTGCAATCTTTTATTCTGGTTAAATTGCTCTGGAGTCCAGTTTAAAGATTGGCTCAGACAGGACTTATCTCTATTTCATCTGGAAATAAATAAGCGAGACAAGCACTCAGTCCCTTCTATATATCCCTTAAAATACTCCTAAAGTGGCAAGAAAGACACCAGTAAGAGAAATGCAGAGATGATACTGTTAAAGGAGGAAGGGTATTAGCAGCCTGCTCTGTACTGCAGCCAGGGGAGCTGTCCTCCCTTGGTGGTGCTGAAGCGAGACAGGGAAGTGACTGTAAGGTGGACAGTGAAGGGATGGGTACTCTTTCCCTGCTGTGATGGAATTCCAAAGAAAATGCATAAGATCTGGCTACCAAAAACTTTTTCATCCCTCTCTGTACCTACATTTGCTGCCAATTTGCTATGCATCACGCCTACTGCTCCGCTGCTCAAATCGGGCGTTTATGTTCTAATTTTGCACAAACTGCTCACTCTTGGGGCTTTGTTTATTTTCCAGCTGGTTTTTGGTTGCTTCCCTAACAAAGTAAGATCCACTCGCAGAAGTGCCTTTCCCCTGCATTTAAGAGTAATTGTAACCCCTGGTTTTAAAAGCAAACAGCCTTGTTTATCTCCTTAAGCCGCAAGTTGTAATTAAGCTATTAGTGTTGTTATCAGCATTGCTGAACAGAGAAGCATGCACACTCCCAATAAATTACATAATCTGGGCATAGAGATAATTTTGTTTATGTCTTAACCACAATTTATGAACACTTAAGCAGGGAAGCAGTCCTGTGCCCTTTCTTTCCACTCCTCTCCTGCCCCCAACCAATTACTTATTGTTTATTCTTTCCAGATTAATGTTTCATTGGCTTAAACTATTTATGTTTAATATTTGCTTTCCCACACCACTAATTATACATAAACCCATGTTTGATATTTTAGAGGTTTAGCAATGCTTCAAGGAAATACATATACATATATTCATTTTACTTGGCTATCATGAAATCATTAAACTAATATGTCCAGTTGCCAAATAAAGTGGACTGGGTATTTTGAATACTAATTAAGCACTTAAGCATTTTTTAGCTACACCCTATCTCCAACAGTACTTAATAATATCATTTCAGAAATAATTCCACAGCTTGAGTGAAGGATATACTTCTTCACCTACAGTGGCAAGTCAGTCAAAGAATAGCACCAAAATGTGGGTCTTTCATCAATGTATGAAGATGTTAATTTCAAGTTTCAGCTAAAATTGAGAGCATAGAGAACAGAAATTTGCTGAACCATGACTTATTTTTCTAAGAGTCCCTTTTCTAGGTTTTTAACTTCTGTTCAGCATTTAGTAGACACAGACATTGATAGATGATTGTTTGAAGATGGTATGAATGCAAAAGAAATTAAGTCAATATATCTGTTGTAAGTTACCCAGACACATCAAAGATTAAAACATTCAAAAAGGGATTTTTTCCCCTAAGGAATTCAAATGTGTTAAAAGGACATCCTGGAACAGAAGAGTCTATTCGTACTATTAGTAGCAAGTGTTTCTAATTGTTTTCTCACTTAGAATGAACATCATTGACATTTATCTTGTAAGAGTGTAGCCTGCCTTATGAAGTCATTCATTCACTGCATTGCAGTCAGTGCAATGAAGAGTTGCAGCTCATCTGGCAAGTACTTTCCCATGAGGGTAGTGTATTCTATTTATCTTTATATTGACAGTATATGGAGGTTTACCTGACACATAGAAGTTGCTGAAACTGAAAAACTCTATAATTACACACTAAAGTGAATGAAAGTGTTATATTAAGTAGAAAAATTAAGCACTTCTTACATTTCTTAAATGGATGTCAAAAGAAGGAAAGCAAGTCATCCTGATGATTTAGAATAGTTTAAAACACAAAACCAGTATTAGACACTATTGAGAAAAATGTGTCCTTTTCTAATCATAAAGAGGTTTAACTTCTGTTGATATATCAGAATTGCTTTGTATGGGGGAGATTTTAAATTAACAGTATGGTCAACACCAGCATAATTATTCTCTTTGGAAAATTGAGATCTGTTTTGGTTCTGGATGTCCACCAAGGATAGCTGTTTCTGGCCTTCACTGGTCTCTTTTACCCTTTCAGGCCCAGAGGATAATGGCAGTCGGAACTGGCTTGCTCTGGTTTCCTATAAGGATGGATGGGTCTACCAAAAGAAGTTATAAGCTAGGTCCCAGGTTACCTCTCTTCCACCCTTATCACTTAGCTAAATAATGGAGGCCCATGATATTGAGAAGTGACAGCTCAGAATGTGCCATCATCACTTAGCAATGAGAACTGCTTCTAGGCAAATTGTAAATATTATTGCCATGCTGATCTGAGATTGCTTCACCAACCTAAAAGTTTTGATAGGCATCCTCCTTCACTCTTTTACTGAAGAATGCCAATGTGTTCCTCACTATATTTTTTGTTACTGATTGTAAATTGAAGGCGGACCATGTGGGTCTGGCTTTTATTTGGTGGCCCAAACTCTTCTTTTAATTATTGCTTCCTATATTTGGTAGGCAGAATTCAAATGATGGATCTCACAGCTCACCAGGAGCCTCTAGTGTGGAAGTCTTCCCTCCTTCTGTGCTATATATAGTTAAAGCTAGCTAACCTGATAATCTCATTATGTCATGCATTAAGATGGTACCAGTGAAGATCACCCCAGGTAGTGTAATGAATATTTAAAAGGTACAAGAAAGTAAGTACAGTTGGCCTTTGGCATTCATGGGTTCCACATCTGTGGATTCAACCAACCAGGGATGGGATATATTTTTTAAAAATGAATAGCTGCCTCTGTACTGAACATGTAAAGAGTTATTTCATTATTTCCTAAATGATACAGTATAACAACTATTATATAACATTTACACTGTATTAGGTATTGTAAGTAATCTAGAGATAATTTAAATATACAGGAGGATGTGCATAGGTTATATGCAAATACTACACCATTTTATGTAAGGGATTTGAGTATCTATGGATTTTGTTATTCGCAGGGGATCTTGGAACCAATCTCACGGATACCAAGGGATGGCTGTAATTAACACTATGACTAAATGGGAAGCCCTTTCCCATAAATATTTAATTTATGAAACAAATCGAACACAGAATCTATGTTGGGTAATTACATTTTCTTAGAATCTTTGGTCAGAGTATTATTATTGTTTTTAAACATGTAAGTATGGTATTTACAATTATCTTATGGCTACATGGTAAATTACTTTTTTGGTTTGTCTATATATGTCTATATAATTTAATTCTATAAAATCCCACAGAGGTGTGTTTTATAGGAAATATGTGAGGCAAGAGTCAGAAGAATTTGATTCTAATGCATCACTCTCCTAAGACCATGGGCAAGTCATTTAACCTTTTGGGGTTTGATTCACTCAGCTCTAAGATAAGGGTTTTAGATTTAAAGTCTCTGAAGTCCCCTTCAATCTAAAAATAACTGATACTTCTAGCTCTAGCTTTATTACTGGATACATACTATACCTGATTTTATAGATAGTCTTATTTGTTGTATAAAACATATAAAATAGCCTCATTACCATAAGAATGAAAATATTTGATCACAGCAAAGTTATGGAATTTTTGAGTTAAAAGAAGAATGAATATTATATAGGCACATGTATATACAAAATACTAGTTAAAATATTTTTAATTTGAATATTCAGGGATTAGAGCCTTAATACAGTTGATGACCTCTAGATATTTGTTGTATAATAGAATAAGATATTAAGGAAATTTTAGCAATAAATGGAGAGTGAGGAAACTAAACACTAATTCGGCTCCTAACTGGCATTTCAAGTCTTTTAACTTGTTCTCCTTTACAACTAAAATTAAACAGGTATGTAAGATCTATACTTCTCCTTTACCCTTTTAGATTACCAGGGAAGGTAAACATGTAGGCAGACCAGCTAAATGGCAGAATCCTACAAAGCAGCAAAGTATCTCTTTGGAATTCACAGAAAGAAGGATCCTAACCTTTAAGCACCGACCTAGCCATGAACTACAAAGACACTTCTTTCCCTTTTTCTTCACGGGCATATAAACTGACAGGTTCATCACCTACCGGTCATAATAAATGCAGCAGAGGCACATTAACATTTTCATACATAGATTCTAACACTAAAGCAAAAAAAAAAATGGAAAGTTATTTATGGAGTCACTTTTTGACATATGCAACTTGAATTCATGATCGTTCTTTAGAGTACAAGAATTAAAATTCAGGTGGGAACAGAAGACAATTTGTAGAGCTTTTTTTCTCCTTGAGTTCATGGGGTGAAAAAGGGGAGAACATTACAGCCAATGGTTTGTGTTGTGTAAACAGAAGGGCCTGAAAGAACAGTTGAGATAACATTTTCTTCATTGTATGGTACAAGAGAAACTCTAGTATTTCATGTTTTGTTCCTCACGTTCCTTACCCACTTTGGTAGGTGCTAAAGTGGATGTGATTTCAGGGTGGGGGAGTGGGCAATGTTGACATTTTAATTGCTTTAATTTACAAGTCTCCTGTATAATGAAGGGTAGTTAAAATAAAAGACAAAATCAATTTTATGGCCTTGTTGAAAGATGACAGATTAGCATGACTTTCTACACAGTTACTGAAGGACAACAGGAATAATATCACACTAGTAGTTGTTTAACATTTGTGAATGTAAATGTGGTGTAAAAGCCTGTAGGCTTTCTATTGATCCTTTTTGCCACCTTTGTATACATTAAACTAGCAATTCAGCAGCAGAATCTTTGATAGCAAATACCTGGGCTATAGCTGTAGATGAGACTTTAATATCCATCTTGGTTTTGAGATAATTCTGAACTTTATCAATATGTTCATTTGCCATTTATAGACATGGAAAGGCCACTATTGCCAGATCTCTATCAACCAAACCACTAGGTGGTCGAATATTAAATCATGGTTTAATCAAAGGTACAGAAAAACCTGTATTATTCATGAGTTTCTCTCTTATTCCACCTGGGCCCTTTTTTAGACCATTTTTTAGACACTTGGGATACATCAGTGATCAAAACAAATAGCATCTTATTTTCATGAACTTTTACTACCAAAAGTGGATTATGAGCAAGAAACATTAGAATAGATCAGTAAATTGTATTGTATGTTATAAGTCAATGTGTTAAGACAAAACTGAATAAGGCAGGCTAAGAGGGTACAGCATATGGGAGCAGGAAGAGGAGAGGATTTCGAGACAGGCCACATGGAGCAGAAGGGATTTGAATACAGTTCTTCAGTGCAGGTAAAAGAATGAACAATACCAATATGGGGTGGGGAGCAGAGTGAGGAGAGAGCTGAGGACCTAAACCAGAGTGTTCCTGGCATGGCAAGGAGACCAGTGTGGCTGGAGAGGAGTAAGGAAGAGAGATGAAGAGGGGGATTAAGAAGGAATGGAGACCAGACAAAATTTGGTGGACCTTGCAAAGACTTTGACTTTACTCTCAGTGAAGCGTGGAGCACTGCAGGGATTTGCGCATAGAAGTAACACCATCTGACAGGTTTTTTTAAAGGATCACTGGGGCTGTTGAGTTCAGAGCAGATTAGAGAGGGGCACCAAAGAAGCAGAGAAGCCAGTTTGGAGGCTACGATGGCAAGCCAGAGAAACGGTGGTGGCTCATCAGCGTGGTACAGCAGAAGCAGTGAAAAGTAGTAAGGGTCCTTGTGTATTTGAAGATATAGCCAGTACACATTCATGATGAACTGAATGTAGGTTGTGAGAGAAGGAGAAGAGCAAGCAGTAATTCACAGTTTTCACCTGAGCAATAGGAAGGATGAAAGGATCATTTGAGGGAACGGAGGATTGGTCAGGAGCTCAGAGACAGATGTGTCAAGTGTAAGACCTCTATCAGACATCCAAGTGGCTACATTTAAAAAGCAGTTATGGCCAGGTGCGGTGACTCACACCTCTAATTCTAGCACTTTGGGAGGCCGAGGCAGGCGAATCACCTGAGGTCAGGAGTTCGAGACCAGCCTGGCCAACATGGTGAAACTAGTTCCCTACTAAAAATCCAAAAGTTAGCTGGTGTGGTGGCAGGCACCTGTAGTCACAACCACTCAGGAGGCTGAGGCGAGAGAATTGCTTGAACTCAGGAGGCGGAGGTTGCGTTGAACAGAGACCATGCCATTGCACTCCAGCCTGGGTGAAAGAACGAGACTCTCTAAAAAAGAAAAAAGAAAAAACCCAGAAATAAATATTTAAGTTGACATTATAAGCATTTTCTAATTTACTTCTCACAATGACCCCATGAGAATGGCATTATTATTATCCTAATTTTATCCACGTGGAAATAAATCCAAGAGAAGTTACGTGACGTAGTGAAAGTACTATAGCTAATAAGAGAAAGAACTGGAATTTGGATTCTGTTTCATATGACTTCAAAACCTGTATAATTAACAGTCATGATTTACCGCAAGACAGCAAGCTTATATTACCAGCTTTTCTATGGGGTCACATTTAAAGCTTGACATTGCTAAAGGAAGGAAGAGTTGGAACTAGGACTGTATCCTACCCTAGTATTAAAAAAAAAAAATTACTGAATCTGGGCGCAGTGGCTCACACCTGTGATCCCTGCATTTTGGGAGGCCGAGGTGGGCGGATCACTTGAGGTCAGGAGTTCGAGACCAGCCTGGCCAACATGGTGAAACCCTGTCTCTACTAAAAATACAAAAAAATTATCCAGGCGTGGTGGCACGTGCTTGTAATCCCAGCTACTGGGGAGGCTGAGGCAGGAGAATCGCTTGAACCTGGGAGGCAGAGGTTGCAGTGAGCCAAGATCACGCCATTGCACTCCAGCCTGGGTGAAGAAGCAAGACTCCATCTCAAAAAAAAAAAAAAAAAAAGAAAAAATGGCTGGGTCTCACTGTGAGAAATGCACTTTATGGCACCCCACATAACACACATACATATTTATTATAATTGAAATAAAATATTCTCCAAAATATCCTTAAGGTGCAAATTACTCTGATTTTTCTATGTTATCCTATCCCATCCCTTGCCACTCCACTCCACTCCACTCTAATATATTTTTATTATAAAAATGCTAATTACGACCTACATAAATGACTTTACAACCTACAATTTGAAAAACATTTACTTAATTGGTGGATTTCTTGGGGCTACTTCTAAACTCAGAAAAAGCATTTGCAAAAAAAAAAA
Organism: Trachypithecus francoisi; assembly: GCF_009764315.1. NCBI lineage: Eukaryota > Metazoa > Chordata > Mammalia > Primates > Cercopithecidae > Trachypithecus > Trachypithecus francoisi. The sequence continues at coordinate 12,824,380 of NW_022681455.1, forward strand.
AAATCCTACTTTGGTACTGAATGGCTGAGAGTGTGGTAAATTTATTCTCTTACCTGGAAATGAGTCAAAGTGAAAAAGAAAAATCCCAAAGAGTAAGTACCGACCTAGCCCTTGGGCACAGTGGGCGTGGGGTCACACTGATGATACGTTTAGGGGCCAAGAAAGACGTTTTAATTTCTTTTGCAGTCAGAAGGAAAAAAAATGAATATAATCTAACCCATGGATTATATTTGTCTTGTTACCCACACAGTCATAAAATAGAGTTTTTAGTACTTCATGTAGTGAAAGGGGCCCACAAAGGCAAAAGGACGTAGGACCATGGAAGTCATCATGGGCCCTGCAAAGAGCGAAAGAGGAGCAGTGATAAAGACCACTCTTTTCTGAGGTAGCACAGTGGTTATGAGGATAGAGCCAGACTTCCTGGGTTCTGATCCTCAGTCTGCCACTTACTGGCTATATGACCTTGAGCAACGCGTTTAACCTCTCCCTGCCTCATTTCTCTCACTTGTAAAATAGGACTAATGATAGTAATCATCTTAGAGAGTTGTTCTAAAGAGCAAATAATTAAATAGGTATAAAGCACTTAGAATAAAGCCTGACACATAGTGAATGTTTGTTAGCACAAAGTGGACAATGAGGTCCTCTGTTTCACTTTCTGCTTCATGCTTGTTCTCTTCCTCCAGGATTCTACCAAAAATTTAAAAAATGATTCTTTTCTGATGACCACATCTTACTCTTCAGGGCAGACCAAATGAGTTACAAATTCAGAAACACTCACAGAAGGAGAAAATTTTCCTGCTACCCCTATTCAATCCTTTTTACTTAGGCAACAGAATGAATATGAGTAGCCCCAAATGAGAAAGGAAGTCACCCCCAGACTCTGAAAGTTACGAAAATTTACATTAAGAATAGGTCATCCGTAGTCCCAGCTACTCGGGAGGCTGAGGCAGGAGAATGGCGTGAACTCGGGAGGCGGAGCTTGCAGTGAGCCGAGATCGCGCCACTGCACTCCAGCCTGGGCCACAGAGCGAGACTCCGTCTCAAAAAAAAAAAAAAAAAAAAAAAGAACACGTCATCCTCTGAGTAAAGTTGAATGAATCAACCTTGAAATATCTCTTGCAGATGGCCACGTGGAAATGAGAAACACCTACTGGAAATTCCAATAATCCTTTGAACTTAGAGGAAGTGTGGTGTGGGAAGGGAAATAAAAGAAGTCTAGAGAAAGAGATACAGGGAGAAGAAAAGAGGGAGGCAAAGAGAAAGGGAAGGAGAAATAGAACACAGCCTTTCAGTTTGGGAGGCCATACATATTGATCAGAAGATCACATCAAAAACAACAGGGGCCAGGCCTGGTGACTCATGCCTATAATCCCAGCACTGTGGGAGGTCGAGGCAGGTGGATCAGCAGTTCGAGACCAGCCTGGCCAACATGGTGAAACCCCGTCTTTACTGAAAGTACAAAAATTAGCTGGGCGTAATGGTGCACATCTGTAATCCCAGCTACTCAGGAGGCTGAGGCAGGAGAATCGCTTGAATCCGGGAGGCAGAAGTTGCAGTGAGCTGAGATTGTGCCATTGCATTCCAGCCTGGGCAACAAGAGTGAAACTCCATCTCAAAACAAACAAACAAACAAACAAACAAACAGAATCTTAGCTTTCTAAAGTCTAGTGGAGCATCTTCTCTTGTCTGGATAATGGACACAAGCGTTCTGTGATGGATTTGGTGACCTGCTGGTTCCAAAACCCAAGTCTGCTACTTGTGAATTGAATCATTTCTCTGAACCTGTGAAACTTGTAACGTGTGGATAACACTTTCTGCCTAATTTTCATTGCTACTTTGAAAACCAAATGTGAAAATGCTTTGCCAACAGCCAAGTGCCTTACAAAGGCAAGAAACAGATGTGGTCTGGGTGAATGGGACAGCTTAGATGCCTAGCTCTGGCAAAACTAAGGCACTAAAATAAAAATGTGAAACAGACTGATTTCCCTTAAAGTGTTGCCTTTGCCATGGCCAAAAACTCAATACAGCCTAATAGACCAGAAACACTGACTCCAGCATTTAACAATTTGTACATTTAAGCCATTTCCATGCTTCCACTGTCAACTCTCATCATTATATGAAATATGGTCTCAGGATATTATGTTCCATTAGTAAGAGACACAGTGCTTGAATTTTACAAGTGTTTTTGAGTCACAGACACTTTTAACTTCTTAGTGTGGTCCTGACCTCATTCCATCTTTTCACTTGATAATGGTCATCAAAAAGGCACTTGGCATGAAGCAACTGTATTTCCTGCTAGGACCATGTGATTTGCCATGTAGGCTGCTAGTCCAACTTAGCCCAAGGCAGACACTCAGCCAAGTAACCAGGGAGCATCCTTCTTTTACAATCACCTCTCCCCTTTTCTTTATCCTCTCCCTCTTTCCCCAACTGAATGCCCTAATTATTTGGTTTGACATTACAAAAACACAACCCAAGGTTCAAGGAAAACCCTTCCTTTCTGAAGTGGGGAGACTTTCAGATCCCCTGTGGATCTGCAGAAGTGTAGGGCTGTTCACTACCTACCACTCTAACCATAGAATGACACAGTTTGCACAGCAGTGAAGCCAGCTGCCTTGCGTTTCTTCCAGACCTCACGCCACGCTGCCTTCCAGCAACATCCTTGCTCTAGCTGCTCGTGACCCTGGCTGTAATCAGCGAAGAAGCAACTTTTTCAATAACAAAAATGATTTCTCCCCACAGTTTTGGCACGGGACCTCTAAATGCCTTCCATGTGTAAGGAGAGTTGGTTCTAGAAACAGTTTCTCCAGGTTAAAGTTATTCAATTGGAATAGAACAGGCAGAAGCAAATTTATGACTCACTGGGTTTTTACTTATTTATTTGTTTATTTATTTGGTCTTTGAATTTGACAGTTTAGAAGACCCTCCTAAACTATGAATTTTATTCATTTAAAAAAGCAAAATATTTCAGCCAATTGTCTGGGGCTGAAGCTGTGACAGATATAGCAGACCACACCAAATTTTGGTTAGTCACTGCTTCTCTGTTACCCATGATTTGTGATTCCACATGATTTTCATGGGTGTATTTTACTGCATTTGACATAAATAACACTTGGTTAATAGGCTTTGAGCAAACTAGATGCTTCATACATCGTTACAATTGGGGAAAATTTCACAATGACTAAATAGTTTTTCAAGCTGTAAAATGCCTGAAGTAGTTGTCTTTTAACCTCTCAAGTAAGGAGTTCATTTTAAATATGCAGGAATAAATCATTAGTGTGGTTTCTGAAATCTTAGCTAGAGATGGTCCTTACACTGCAGATACCATGCTTTCCTCACCTCAGAACTCCTCCCTGTGCCATGAAACAACCGGACAGCCTTGCCAGCAATCACTGTAAATGACGCTTGGTTTGCTGTCTAGTGGATTAGAAAATTCTTCTTTGTTTTTCAAAGTTGATATACATGTTTGCATCTATAGGTCAAGTCCTTTCAGGTATCTTAAGAACATTTAAATTTCTAGAAATAAAAGATTTGCCCTTGTTTGTCTTGACGGCCTAAATCTGAGTCAAACCATGTCACCACTTGATTCATAGAACAGCAGCCAGGCCAGGTGTGATGGCTAACGCCTGTAATCCCAGCACTTTGAGAGGCTGAGGTAGGTGGATCACCTGAGGTCAGGAGTTTGAGACCAGCCTGACCAACATGGAGAAAGCCCGCCTTTACTAAAAATACAAAATTAGCTGGACGTTGTGGTGCGTGCCTGTAATCCCAGCCACTTGGGCGGCTGAGGCAGGAGAATTGCTTGAACCTGGGAGGCAGAGGTTGCGGCGAGCTGAGTTTGTGCCATTGCACTCCAGCCTGGGCAACAAGATGAAACTCCATCTCAAAAAAATAAAATAAAATCAAAATGAAAAAAAAAGAACAGCAGCCAAATAAATGGCAACATGTGTTAAGTCTAAGACCAACTGAAACCATCCACAAAAAATATACCAGGTCAACACAAAGTAAGCTCAAATCAACCTTAAACTCACTTCGTTGGCTTCTGGGTTATGGCTCATATAACATGATCTGTATGAACAATTTCTGTGTAAAGCTACCTCATAAAGAAATATATCACCTATGGAGTCCTTTCATAAACCCAATTATAGGAACAATTCAGCAGAGTTATAGCTACTGGGATCTGCGTTCTACCTCCTCCATGGTTCTGCTTATTAAAGACAGTGAAGTGAAAATATTGAGGTGAGAAAGAAACAATGACTGAATTTAGCCAACACAGAAAAGACTGGCATAATTACTCAATCAGGCATAACTTTCATTCTCTCCTATTGCTGTGTTTCCAGATTCATTTATTATAGATGTTTCATCCTAAGTAAAAGCTATAAGCAGCCCTTTTAAATATGAATGTCATGTCAGTATCTCATCAATTTATTTGGACAAAATTTTACATGATTCACTAAAAAATCAACTGGCTATTTAGTTTAAATTTAATCATCACAGTACTTTGTTAACTAAGACTTTGGTGGCAAGGGGCAGAAGGAAAATAAGAATAGTGATTAATAAAACATATTATTAATTAATAATTAATAAAATATATTGTTTGGAAAGAAAAAGCCCAACTGAGAAATATGTGATTTCTTTTAACCTTATACTAAAGCTCAAAGCAGAAGGTATTCATACCAAATTTGTTGTTCCACACAGAGTTGAAATGATAACACTAATTTGGAAAAGAAATAACATGTTATAATAAAAAGACACAGAAGGGGTCCAAGAAGAGAAGTAGATGTTAACACACAAATGAAAACTTTTCTGCTGCCAAGACTTATCATTCAAAACTAGAGGGAAATGAGAATCTTGCTATGAATACTAGTACATTGATTCAAGTTTTTACTGCATTTGCTGCACACAAAGTATTGTGGAGCAAATGTGCATTAAAACTAGTATTACTGTGTATTAAGCTTAGTGCAATTTTCTTTCTAGTTGCTGATTGCCACAGGTCTTTATTCTCTGTCAATCTCTGAAAAGCTCACATAGAACCTAATAGTCACAATGAATCTTGGGCACAGTCTAGTATCTTTTCTAAATTAGAACTAGTTTCATTTCTCTTGTGGTTTTTCTTGGTGACTTAAGAAAAAATAATGGTGTTATTTATGTGGGTTCATAAAAACATTATTATTTTTTCCCTGAAGTCCTTCGTTTCTGTAAACCTCTTGCTGAGGTTCAATTATTTTTCTCCCCTGAGTGGGAGAACATGGTTTCAAGGCTTGGGTTCTCATAACTTCTTTCATTATTTTCATGGCCCTGCCTAGGATATGGATAAAATTCCTTATGGTAGTGAAGGTTTAGAGGCTGTACAATCAGGAGCAGATGAAAACAGTGGTGTTGAAAGTAAAAGGTAGAGTTCTAGCCTTCCTTGGGAAGTGGGGCTCCCACTGATTTGCAATCTATCATTATGCATAGAAGGAGAAAATGTCTAGAGTTCATGGATACATACGGGAGGTGCTCTGGTCAGGTAAAGGTGAAATGATGGTCTGAGTTCTCTTGATGGTGCTGGAAAGCATTGCAGTATCAGAAGATAAGTGTGGATTTGAGGTGTAGACGTGGGTTTGAATTCTGACACTATTGTGCAATTATAGAGCAAGTTTATTACCTTTCTGAATGTTAGCTTGCTTACTTATGGAAACTCTCATAACTCAGAGTTATGAGGATTGAGTTAAAAGGGATAGGAAGTGAAGTACCTGGCATAGTCAGTGCTTTGTAAGCACCTTTCAAACAACTCAAGCAAGAAGGAGGCTCAGTTCTGTTTATCAACATAAAACCTTGATGTTGTATCACCGTGATAAGGAAAGATGACTTGCTATATTTTATTTTGGTTTATTGCATGAAATATTAATCTAACAAACATTCATCAGAAGCTTGCTCTGTATACAATACAAGTTAACAGTTTCGTCAACTACTAAATCTATCAGTAGAAATATCAACGTCCATGAGAGAGATTTTCTTTCCAAGGCAAGGGACAACATCTGCCTAATTCACCTGTAAATCCTCAGTAACTAGCAGAGGTCTTGGCCTGTAATAGATGCTCAAAGAGTATTCATTGAATGAAGGAATGCATGAGGGTAATGGCCACTTCCCCATATGTCCATCTTTAGACCATCTTTATTGGATTTCTTCTTCATTATCTAGTAATATCTACAAACATCTTCATATATCTGGTCCTTGATTTATTATGGCAATTTCTGTATGCAGAAGCTCTAGAGCAAGGAGACAAACCTGTCCCCTCAGAGGGGCCTACAAGCCCATCAGGCCTCTTAGCATTTTCATTTCCACTTCTTCAGCCCCCGGAATAATCTAGAGACCTGATCTTCTCTAAAGAGTTTGCATTTAGGTCATATGGAAAGAAAGGATTATTTTGATTTTTACTCATGTTATATTATGGTTGCAACATCACTTGGAATGATACATACCATTAGCTTTTCCTCATCAATATTCGGCTCATGGCCTCCTCCCAGTGACTTCCTAGACATGAAGGACGATTTAACATGCAATTCTTGCAAAGAACACTAGCTGTTACTTCCCCTATACTTCAAAAACAGGAATGCCTTTGATTTTGCCAATTTTGAAAATGAAGAAGTGGAAATGAAGCAGGTACAGCCTGACCATACTGTGTTTCTCCTCATTGACTCAGAAATTCTTTTCTTTTTGACCTGGACCCTAGAACTGTCATCACTGTCACAAAAATCATGGGTGCCTCCCATTTGATGTATTTCTGAAAATGATACCTGAACTTTTCAAAATAAACCTTACTGAAATGGAAATGATGTGCTCCACCTCAGAGGCTGTCCTTCATCTCCATGTCCTGAGAATATAAACTTGGATGAAATGGAATTTTTCTTTCATTCTGTTGTCATGCTCAGGTTGCCTTACAATTCATAGAAGGAAAATTATTAAAATATTTAAAGAATTGAGCAGAAAGAAAGCTGAGAGATTACCTATTCCAGTGAACATATCTTGCAGGTGAGGAAATTGTGTCCTACAGAACTCTGAGGTCCATAAGAAGAGACAAAGAAAGTGAAAAGGAAAAAACCCCAGAATCTAGAAATTTCATAGTAACTTAGTTCCAGGGGTATGTTGGGCTGACTAAGTTCATGAGAGCTGACTGTGCACATCTCTTCCTAATTTCAAGATTAGTGACGTCATATTGGTAGCTTGAAATTGGTCATGGAGGGCAACACGTACACCATGGAAGTCAGCAAAAACAACTATAAATTGGAGAGTTGGTTGTTAAACATTTACCGGCACACCAGTGCTCAGTTCACAGAGTTGAGTATGATATTTAATAGAAATATTGTCTGCATTATCTAAGTACACACACGAATAGTTTAGGCATGTTTTATTTGCTGCTAAAAATATTGAAAGAAAAGTATCAGAATGGTTTTGCTCAACCAACTTAATGTGGCAACTTAATGTTCAAATGTTTGTTTCAAAGGATCTAGAAGCATGTTGATAGATAACTTTATTATTGCTTTACTGCTATTTTAATATGGAGAAACCAGTATGACTAAGGTGAAAGACTATAAGCATGTCTATTGAAAATAGGCTTCCATCTTTAGAATACATATAAATCTATATGATATAGGCATATTCAAACAATTTTTCATAGAAGATATTTGATCCCCTCACATTGTATTTTGGTCATGTATGAAGATGAAAATAGATTGCCTTTTGCAGTCCATTCAATAATAAGTCAGGTGGGTCAGCATCTCAACATATTATACAGCATTTCCACATTTGCCAGCTAATGCCACTGTTACACATTAACTCTGTTTGCAATCCAGTTTCAATCAAATAAATGGTGAGTCATTTGCAGCACCCCCACACAAGACTTGCCAGCTGGCAAGGTGCATCTGGAAGCAATAAGTCAACAACTGTTCAGAATTCTCCCAACTTTGCTCTCCTCAGCACTGTTACTTGACTAGATCAGAACTTTACGAAAGTCATTATATGTAGGCCTTCCAAAGGAAGCCTCTAGAAATCATATTTCAGTTTCTGCAAGACACATGTGTTTGTTAAGCAATGGGGAGAAGGGTTTCCTTCATTCATTTGCTTTCCAAATAGTTGCTAACTTAGAGTAAACGCAGCTGCAGATGAAATGGGGGTTCTGGGTGAGCACCTGACTTGCTGCAAGGAGACATGAGAAATCTCCTTTACACTTTGTTTTTTAGAAAATGTGACTCAATGATGACCTGTGCATACACCAAGAAACCAGATTAGAATTTTGCATTTATGCACAAAGATGGCATAGGGTAATACATGAGACCATTTGTCCTCTTGGTGTGTTTTAAAGTTCTCCAGGGCATTTCCGAGCATTCTGACATGCAGAGGAAAATGATTCGGAGTGGAAGATCATTGATGAAGAAAATAGTCAAAGGATGGAGAATTCCAGGAAAAAAGACAAGTCTAACTTAAAAGACATTGATAAATCTTGTTTAAATTACTATAGCATATTCTACCCGAACAAGTGGATCAAGCAGAAATTTTTAGTGGTACTTGGCTTAAATATTACTGCATTATGAGCTTGACATTTTTCTTTGATGTAGAAAGTGAGACCTGGCGTATTAGGACAATTAGGTTTGTCGACTGGGAACTAGAATTACCTGATTTTGACAAGTTTGATATGACTAGGTACAATAGCATCTCTCTCTATGGGGACAATCTCTTAGAACACTATCAAACCCTTTTTAAGAAACAGATCCTGGAAGAAACAGTTATCACCATCAAACCCCTGTGGTGCAACAGATCCTGGGAAAAGAGACCTTTAGAATGCAGATTGGATTTTAGTTTATTTAGGGGTTTGGTTGGGTGAATTAGTATGAAGGGGCAACATTTTTTTTTCATCTGTAGCTGGGCATTTAGGTTGATTCTATATCTCAGCTATTGTGGCTACCACTGCAGTAAACTTGGGGGTACAGATATTTTTTTCACATATTGATTTCATTTCTTTGGTATATACCCAGAAGGAAAATACTAGATCATATAGTAGTGATATTTTTAATTTTTAAAGGAACATCCATACTGTTTTCCTTAATGACCCATCTACAGATGAATGGATAAAGAAAATGTGCTGTTTATCTACACAGACACATGCACACACACCCACACCCACACACAATGGAATACTATTGAGCCATAAAACAGAATGAAATCCTGCCATTTGCAGCAAGATGGGCAAACTCAGAGGACATTATATTAAGGGAAATAAACCAGGCACAGAAAGACAAGTATCAACATGATCTCACTCATATGTAGAGTCTTTAAAAGTTGATTTCATATTAGCAGAGAGTGGAATGGTGATTACCAGAGGCTGAGGAGCATAGAGGAGATAAGGCTTGTCATTGGGGAGGACTGGGAGAGGTTGGTCAATTGGTACAGTTACAGTTAAACAGGAAGATATACACAGTAAGGTGACTATAGCAAATAACAATGTATTGTGTATTTTAAGACAGCTAAAAGGGAAGATTTTGAATGTTGTCACCACAAAAAAAATGAGTGTTTAAAGTGGTGGATATGGTAGTTGCCCTGATTTGATCATTTGTGCTATGTATACATGCATCGAAACAACACATAAATATGCACAATTATTATGTGTCAGGTATAAATTTAAAAGTTAAATTAAAACATTTTCACCTTCTTTCTCTTTTTGAGAAAGGAATGAATTCCAGTCTTGATTTGAGTTGGGGTCTGTGGGTTTTACAGAGTCTAGCCCACTGAGTTTGAATCCCACCTATAGCCTCACTATGTATGGGACCTTGAGTTAATTGATGAACGCTCTGTATCTTACTTCTTCTGGGATAAACTGGGGATAATATTATAATAGCATCTATTTCACAGTTGTGAGGATTATGATAAGGCAATATGAATAAAGGTCTTAGAACGGTTGTGGGTACATAGTGAGCACGGAGGAAATGTTCATTGGCCCAGTCAGCCCAGGATGCTAATAAGCTTTAGAGACTCAGCACCTGCTGGGAGAAGAGCCACAGACAGACTCGGGCTGAGCAGAGCCAGCTGGCTCAGCTGTGAGATCCCTCTGTGAGGCGATGTTTTCGCATTGCTTCTTCTTCTGTACAGATCTGTGTAGAGGCTCAGAGGAAAATCTCTTTAACCCCCCAAGTGGAGCCTTGGCTGAAGCAACCTGTCCCACGCCATAGTTCAGGCTGCGACTGGGAAGACTCGGATCTCTTTTAGGTAACTCAACTTAGGGGGTAAATCATTTAACTCAGGAGGCAGATAAAAGATGTGATACACCAGTGTTTAGTCACTTACAATCCTAACTGTTTGGGATGCTGATGTGATTTGAAATGTCACAGGATGTGGGAAGCAGGGTATGAGTCAGTGAAGACTTCGGGTCCTCTTGCCCTTTCCTTTGGAAAGCCTCCTTGCTGTGCCCTCCCATTATGGGGACTCTGAAACTGATTTGACAATTATTCCAGAGCGGGATAGGAGGACTAGCACTCCAGGTATTAATACATTTGTTTTTACAACAGTCATCTATTTAGCGTCTCCTGTGCCCAGACCCTGTGTGGACACTATGGGCCCAAAGATAGGCAAGCATGCCCCTCGTTTTTGGATGGTGACATAACTGAGATACAGACAAAGCATCACTGGACACAGGAAATGAAGAGGCTGTCCCTGTCTGGGAGAGTGAGGGATCTTTAGAGAGGAAGGCACTGAGGTTGGTCCTCAAAGGATGAGTAGGATATTTCCCAGGGATGAAGCCATGTGTGGAGGGACATGGAGGAAGAGCTTCAAGAGTTGAGGGGCATTCTAATCAGAGAAGACACTCTGCACAAAATTCATTTGTCATTTAAGTCCTCCTGGTTCACAAGATTGCATATGTATTCCTTCAGAAACGTTCATAGATGATCTACAGTGCACCGAACTGGCCATGGCAAGACAAAGACATCTCTGCTGTTGAGGAGCACACGTGACAGGAAAGACAGGTGTGGAAGCTGAATGTGATGTAGCATAAGAGCTTGAGCATCCTCTGTGCTGGGGGGTTAGAGGGAGCAACAGAAAACGGGGAGCCTGTCCAGCAGAGCCTGGGGACCCAGTGTGGCTTCTTGGTGAAGGCTGTGCTTGAGCAGGGCTTCAGGAAAGAGCAGTTTCCCCCAGAAGGGCAGAAGAGAGTGTGTGTGTAAAGGCATGAGTGCAAATTGCATGCACACATTGCAAAGAACAAGAAAGCTGGTAGGACTCGAACCTGTCATGGGAGCAAGGACATGCAAAGGATGAGACTGGATAGGGAGCTGGACAAGGCAGGGCCCAGAGGCTTTTGCTCTAAAAAGCTCGTGATAGCAACATGAGGAAGATGGATCAGAGCAGCCTGAAACTAGAGGCAGGGAGGTACTGGGTTGATCTTAAACATTTGGCAAGACATGATAAAGGCTTGAGTTAGAGCAGTAGGATTAAGACATTTTTAAGAGGTGAGCTACCCAGGACCTAGTAAACAATGACCATGAAGGATTAGGGAGAGGGGTAGATGATCTTAAGTTTCCACCTTAGGTAGACTAGTGGTTCTACTTACCAGTTCAGAAATCAGAGAAAGGGGCAGATGCTCACAGGACTGGTTAATGAGCTCACACTTACACAGGGGAGTCTTGGGGTAACATTGTTGTGAAGGATTCAAGCAGGCAGTGAATACATGGATTGGGAACTCAGGAGAAATAGTCATCCTCACTAAAATCAGAAGCAGGTAAGATCTGGGTCAAAGATTCTTGCTCATTGGATTGAATTGTGCCAAAGTGTGCATCCCTTCAAAGTATGGATCCGGGATGCTCCAGTAGAACCAGCTCAAATTCCCACACCAGGGTCCGCCATATACAATCAGGCTATCGCTTTACCCTACTGTACCTTAAAAATACCACCCTTTCCTATATTTGCCATGACATGGCAAAATATTAAGGAAGCTCTATGCTAGGGAAACCGTGGGAAGAGATGGAAGGGAATTGGGATTAGATTCCCACAGAACATCAATTTTAAAGCACTGCAGAAAAATAGGAGCCAGCACAACTGCTGGGAAGGGACAGAAGGTGGACAAGGGTAAGGCTCGGGGAAGGGGCGTTCTGGGGAAATGAAGGAAACAGCAGGTTCAAATGCAGCAGAGAGACCAGGAAGACCATGTTCCTGTCCCCTGGAAGAGAGAAAATGGCTAGTGACTTCATCAAATGTTCTTTCAGGCAAGCCGTAGACGCCCAGTTTCAGTGGGTAGAAGAGTCAAGAGAGGAGAGAAAGTAGAGGCACTGAAAGTTGACTTCCCATTCATTCCAGGACACTGGCTATGAGTGAAAGGTGAGAACAACTGCCCCAGTTAGAGGGAGTCAGATGTCAGAGAGGTTTGATTTTGTTTTTCAGTTATGCACAGAGATGTGGCTAATCTGATTTCCCCAGTTAGGTTACATGCTCTCCAAAGATGAGATCCTGTTTTCTAAGGTTCTGGGCATATTCACATGCTAATTCAGGACGTGTAGGTTCACATATTGATTTTTGTCACAGAATTATTCAAACAGCATTAATTATGTGTGCACCAATTCCAAATGTAATTTCTTGATAGGTTTATACATATGTTACATAGACACATTTCATAAGGGGAGAGAACAGATTTGATGATTTTAGGTAGCAATAAGGAATCTATTAAAAATATTGGGATTCAATGGACAATTATCCTCTTTCTGTGGAGATTTTCTTTTGCCTAGATTTATTTTAAAGATATTTTGTGCCTGCTTTACTCTCCACAATGGCCTTTCTCCTGCATTCATCTGTTAAGTAACATTTTCTCTCCCATAGTACTCAGACCATATGGTCCCCTTCTGCAGTGTTTTTGGCTTTTTTGTGAGATAAATGTTACTTGGGGATGGGTCTCATCATTCTCAAATACTGAGCAAATATACTCATTGAGCTTAAGTGTAAGATCAGCTCTTCCGACAACTTATTGATCAAAAGTACCACCCTTACCATTGCACTTAAATGGAAAGGTCTATGTTAATTTATACTGCATAAAGCATGTCAAACAAAACATGATGGTCCATATTTAAAGTTTCTGTTTGCACTAGGATGTGTCATTGAATCCAGAAAGGCGTTAGAAGTGATTGCAGATCATAACAAATGGACTCTATTTTCAACTCCATTTTTAATTTAAACTTTTAGCAAATCCAGAAGGATTTCCAGACATTTACATGAAGATACAATACGGATGTGATAATAACGAGATCTTTGAATAAGAAAATATGCCCTTTAAAATAATGAAAAGAACAGAATAATTCTGGTGAATTGATTAAGCACACAGCAGAAGTATCTCTTTTATAGAAGTGGCAGCCAGTCATTGGTGTTCAGTGATTTCTGTGTGCGTTTTTCTGAAATAAAATTTTGCAGAGCTTTTTTAAAAAAATGTTTATATCTCCAGATAAAAAGACTGGTAATTTTAGCTCAATTTTATTTGATGCCAGGATTTCTCAATGGACATGCAACAACTGAAGTTTCACATTTGGGAGTTGCCCCTTGTGTGAACCAAGTGATGTTCACACCCTGCATCAACTCAATATTTTAACAGTAATGTGACAAATGGTATATTTTCCCCAATTAACTTCCAGTTACTATAACTTATACCATGTAGCCTCACCTGATTCACTAGTGTATTTGTCAGAGTTTAAACCATTTATCGCTTTCCTGAAAGTGTAAGAAATGCAATTTTACTTATTCCGTTACTTAGTTTTAAGTCAGATACTTGAAAAACACACACTTTGAACTATCCCCAATAATCATGTGTAATAGAACCAGAAGGCTGTCAGTTAATCTCATGGCCCAATTCTAGTATAAAACTTAAGATTTCAAAGATCTCATAATATCTGAGCCATGAATATTTGCTTCAGGCATCAACTTGGCATTTAAAAAAATATTTAAAACCACATGGACATTTCACTTTGCCAGAATATCTACTTCTCATATTATGCTTAAAAAATACTAAACTTTGACAAAAATACCTAATTTTTTTCCCATTCTGCAAGTCAGAAATCACTTCTTGTTTGGTGAGCTCATCTTTTCTTTTTTCATTTCTGGGCTAGAACACTCACTTTGGATTAATTGGTTAATGATTTGGTAATTAAAATTACTGCCCAGAAAGTATATTCTAAACTCCAACAACAGTTTCCTCTTAGGATTTGTGCTTAAGGCTTTCACTCTGGGAATCTAAAGAGTACATCTGGAAGGAAAAAGAACAAGAGAGAGTAAGATGGGTAAAAATAAAGGTGTTCAACTGGAAGGCCGAAGAGTTAATAAAATTTAAAGTATTGGTAGTAGTGTTTTGTCCAGATGAGACAGATACATAGTTTGTATTGCAAATATTCTTTATTTTAGCCTTTCATATATTTTTGGTATTATTAGCTATCTTTGTATATAATATTCGTGATTAATGTTTGCTTAACACTCTACAGTTTGTAAAATGCTCTCAACAGCAGAGTAAACTCCTTGAAACCTGGAGGTGTGTATTTCATTTCACCAATACTTCAAAGGAAATATGTTCAAACCAATAATTTGAACATATTTGGTTTTTTTGTTGTTTGTTTTTTTTGGATGGCATATCGCCCTTGTTGCCCAGGCTGGAGTGTAACACAGCAATCTTGGCTCACTGCACCCACTGCCTCCAGGGTTCAAGCAATTCTTCTGCTTCAGCCTCCCGAATAGCTGGGATTACAGGTGCCCACCACCACACCTGGCTAATTCTTTTGTATTTTTAGTAGAGGCAGGGCTTCACCATGTTGGCCAGGCTGGTCTCGAACTCCTGACCTCCTGACCTCCTGATCCACCTGTCTCGTCCACCCAAAGTGCTGAGATTACAGGTGTGAGCCACCATGCCTGACCAATACTTGGATATATTCAACATTTTTGAATATATTCAAAGCAATACTTCGTCAAGGCTTTAAGTGTCTGTGGAATGTTTAAATGCAGTATCACATCCACAGACACAGACACATTACTTCTGATAGTCAGTTTGCAGGAAAGGGTATAGAAGCAAGAGGTGCAGGCTTTGGTATCAGATCCAGTTAAGTTTTTAAAAGGCAAAGCCATTTCCAAATAAAGTGAAGTAAGATGTTCCTATGAAGTTCCCGAGTCACTTCTAGAACATGGCTAGAACTGGGGGTCCTGAAACTTTCTATTATCTTTCCAAGGAGATGTCCCACTTGTGAAGTGTCCAGGGGATGAGAGTGTCGGGCAGGAGCCTCTCAGGGCTCACTAGCTGGAGTGGCCTGTGAAGAGGGTGAGCAGGGAAAGTTTTCAGTGCCCTCACTGTGTCATCTTTCCAGGATGAACCTAGTCTTCCTTCATATTTTTGACACATTAATTTAACACTCAAGGACACACACACTGTACCACATTTTATTCACTTTTTCAAGTAAAGAGGTCTTTAATACTTGTAACCCTATGATAAATCAATGTTCTACTCTCAAAAAAATACCCCTAATGAAATAACACTTCTTATTTTTAAAAGTTAAAATAAATATCTTAATTGTTTTTAAAAAACATTTATTTAGGCAAAGTTGGATCTGGCCATCTATTGCCACATAGTTAACTAGTAATGTAGTAAATACAGTATGAAAACGTACATCTGTTTCCACTCACTGAACTCATTAATCATTGGCCTAATGTGACTGCACAGTGCCACTCACATTTTAAATTTGTACCATGGTGGCAAAGGCTAATCCTGGGATATTTCATTTGTTTTTGATTGCCAAGCAACAAATTAAAATAAAATTTTATATTGTGGTTTATTAAAAAAAACCCATTGTGGTGGAGAAAATATGCAGATTTATATGAGATACAAAGTGGGATGAAATGCAATTGGTACATATGGGGATCTTGGAGCAGGTGGTCTTCTTTTGCTCTAACTCTAGTCTATTTTTTAGAAGCTTGGTATTTGAGGATCTCACATTCCAAGATTCTCTTCTGCCAATAGTTTTGCCTGGAACATAGTGTACAACCAGGCTCACCTACCTCCAGACAGAAGACAAATTATCAACCACTTTCATTGATTCTATGGATGAGAAACCATTCATTAATTATATACATAAATTAATAAAAATAATTACTTTATTTAATAATGATTTATTAAATGCTTACTTTATACCAGGCATTCTGCCAGGAAATGTAAAGATAATGGTGAACTATGTAGTCATGTTCTTTGTTCTAAGAGATCTTCCAGTCTTAAGAGTCCCTTGAGTCTAAACGCTTAAGTGACGCTTGAAAATTTAAAGAAATAAACAAACTACTGTCTAAAGATGTTTTCTCTTTAAAATACATATAATATTTAAGCAAACATGAGTTTATTTCTATATCTTTTGGCTTTAAATGGGATATTTTAAAAAATATACAAATCCACATCAGCCTAGAAAGTGCTGATTATGTAGCTAACACTGTCTTTATTTTCCTTGTCCTTGTCGATAGAAGAAAAACGTGAGAATTTTTTTCTGTTGTCTTAACACACTCCTCATTACCACTTACAAATTTAATTTGGTCCAAAATGAGAAAATAATCTTTCTACTTCCGCCGAAAAAGCTTACTCAGGAGTCGGAATCAGTACTTTCAGCAGCCTCTGGTAAACCAGAAACTTAATCACTCACAGCAGCTGACACTCCTGTCCCTGGTGATCTGAATGCCATCATCCTGCAAAGACTTCCACTTGGCTTTGCAGAGCATTCCACAGCCATTGTCACTGGGCAGATGTGAGCTCAGCTTCTAAGGGGAACTGAGAAATGCCTTGTGTTGTTTAGAATCAGTTATAGTATTCCATTTTAATATTTGGAATTTCACATATCCTAAGTAAAATCCCACTTAACGATTAAGCAGAATGGATGTATTACTTTAAAGTTTGTTTTTATCTTCACTAATCATATGTACTTATTTTCCCTAACTTAAGAATATAAGAAACCTCAAGTACTAGTTATGTAACCAAATGGATCCTTACGTTCTTCTTACTGCTTACTCATAGATTGAGGAAATAAGACGTTTAATGATAGAATAACATGCAAGAGTCTTAAATTCTTTAGCAGATGTAGAAAACTAGTTAGGACTCTTTACAAGATATAGCCCGTTACAAAATACCACCTTTAATACAATCCTTTTTCCTTTGAGTCAAAATAATAGTGGTCTATAGAAGGCTCCAACAGCAGTAATTTTCATTCATTTTAAAATACACTCGTGTTCAAGATTAGAAAATTTTAATTGTCCCACAAAAATGTGTGTGGTGTGCTCATAGCATCTATGTTTAATATCCATTAATTGCTGGAAATGATGAAGAATTGGGTAATGTGCCAACATTTTGTTCTTTATTCAATACATCAGCACTTGCATACTTCTGAAGAATGATAGTGTAGACACATTTGAGGTTTATTCAGGCTACAGTTATATATATATACATATATATAATATATATTTTTAAATTTTTATTTTAGGTTCAGGGGTACATGTGCAGGTTTGTTATACAGGTACATTGTGTGTCACAGGGGTTTGGTGTACAGATTATTTTATCACCCAAGTAATAAGTAGAGTATACTATAATAATAATTATAATATATTATAGTATATATTATATATATTATATATATATATGGTATAATATAATATATTATATATAATATATGGTATAATATAATAATAAGTATAAAAAACTACCCAATGGGTAGTTTTTCAATCCTCAGCCTCCTCTCAACCTCCACTCTTAAGTAGGCCCAGGTGTCCTTCTTTGTGTCCATGTGTGGTCAGTGTTTAGCTCTTACTTATGAGTGAGAACATGTGATATTTGGTTTTCTGTTCCGGAGTTAGTTTGCTGAGAATGATGGCCTTCACCTTTATCTATGTTGCTTCAGAGGACATGACCTCATTCTTTTTTATGGCTGCATAGTGTTCCATGGTGTATACACACCACCTTTTCTTCTTCTTCTTCTTCTTTTTTTTTTTTTTTTTTTGACAGAGTCTTGCTCTGTCGCCCAGGCCGGAGTACAGTGATGTGATCGCGGCTCACTGCAAACTCTGCCTCCCAGGTTCAAGCGATTCTCCTGCCTCAGCCTCTCAAGTAGCTGGGATTACAGGTTCCTGCTACCATGGCTGGCTAATTTTTCTATTTTTGGTTGAGACGGGGTTTCGCCAGGTTGGTCAGGCTGGTCTCAAACTCCTGACATCAGGTGATCTACTCGCCTTGGCCTCCCAAAGTGCTGGGATCACAGGCATGAGCCACCATGCTCGGCCCCACCTTTTCTTTATCTAGACTACAGTTATTAACTGGTATGGGCATATGAATGGGATGACTTCTCTCAGCGACTCTGTTGGCCCCACACCAGTTCACAAGCTGTAGGTGTGGTGCGGGAGTTACAAGGGGAATTCTCAAGGTTGAGTCAGGTATGGATCCTTTTAAAAGAAAAAGAAACAAATTATTGTATCTCTGGCATTGACTTAATTATTTTTGTTACACACATATGTGGCATAACAAACATGTTAAACATGTACCTGTACAAACCTGGTTATAAACTGATTCTGAGAGCCCTTGTGAAACCATAAAATCCAAGCTAACTAAAATCAAATACAGGCTACAAAATCACTTAAAACCAAGTTAACAAAACTAATTTAATGTGGCAGAAGATGTTGTTTGGCTGAAATTAAATTACTGCTTAAAATGTGAATATGGTACTGACTGCTGTGGCAACAGCGCTTTTGAGCTCAACGTGCCTATATATTTCAAGTTTGGTGTGATAGTTTTCTGGAAGAACACAGTAAAGTCTTCATTTATTCTTTAGATTTACTTGGTGCAAATAAGTCATTTATTTATTAAGTCCACTTTTTAATTCTTGCCTATACTACTTGTTGCTATTACACACAAAAGAATTAATTTTTTATCATCAAAATAAAAGCATAAAGGTATTATAAATCAAATCCCTTAGAAAATGTGCAGAAACTTAAAAACATGTCCAAGCATTTCCTCTCTCCCATTTCTGATGACCATGGATACCAGTTTGAAGAGTACCTTGGAAGATAGTAAAACTCATTATGAAACTGTACTATATGAAAGAGTAGTCTCTACATAATAGCATAAACTTTTAAAATTCAATGCCATAAAACCCTTAAATGCACAATTTCATTTTTCTATATAGTACATTAGAGGGTCACTACTAACCTACGTTATGCCTTTGTGCAAATTAGAAAAGTATCCCCCTCCCTGTAGACACAGCCCCAAGCCAGGGCTCATGGCTTAAGCCACAGGGACCAGGCAGGATTTCAGCCCTACTTGTCCTTGGCTCAGTGCCCTCATGGTATGACATCCTGCATAACTGTACATGGCAGACCCTTTATATTAAAAAGTCAGAGAAGTGGCCCTGCACGGTGGCTCATGCCTATAATTCCAGCACTTTGAGAGGCCGAGGCACGCGGGTCACCTGAGGTCAGGAGTTCGAGACCAGCCTGACCAACATGGAGAAACCCCGTCTCTACTTAAAATACTAAATTAGCTGGGTGTGGTAGCATATGCCTGTAATCCCAGCTACTTGGGAGACTGAGGCAGGAGAATAGCTTGAATCTGGGAGGCAGAGGTTGCAGTGAGCCTAGATCACGCCACTGCACTCCAGCCTGGGCAACAAGAGCAAAACTCCTTCTCAAAAATAAAAAAGTTGGAGAAGCAAGTTTCCTCTTTTTTCATTTAATTTTTCAAAAAAAGAAATCCAGACTCTCAAATTGACTCATTAGCTAAGTTAAACTTCTTTGTAATGTCATATTTACTTCTGTTAATTAAGGCAAAAGCTTTGGGAGATACTTCCCTTGGGAAAATATTCCTGGTGACCTCTTCTTAAATAAAACAACAACAACAAAACAAAACAAAACAAAACCTTCTAACTCATTAGTTCCATTTCCACTTATTTCCCTAATTTCACGGCAGTCTTCCCATTTTAACCCATTTGGTGTAATTGACCAAGTAGTCAAACCCTAATTTCAAGTTTCCTGACCCCTTCTTGATCAGTTTCTGTTTATCGAAAAGGCTATTTTGTTGGTATGCCATAGGGTCTAGAAAGAAATATTTTTAGTGTTCTCTATGGCAGGATTGCCCAGCAGCAATGCAGCTATATATACTCACATTCTCATTTGCTTACTATATATATATTATATGTAGCTTAATTTAAGCAAAGCCCTTTCCATATAGATAGAGCATCTCAAGTAGGAATACATGATGGTGAATTATGTAACGCTGTTTTCATCGTTACATAATTTCATTCAGTGAGTGAATATTACTCACTGAGCTTTAAATGCTGTTTAGAAGTTATTTCTAAATATGCAAGTACTTGAGGTCCATGTGTTTGCCCACCCTGCTCTAGCCCAGAGAAAAGGAGAGGAGAGAAATGCATTAAGAACCTGTGGCAGGAAACTGGATGATGCTAGAAGTAGAAACCAGGAAGTTTAGAATAATTTAGGGTCTCAAGAACCTGACTGTAGTTTAGTATTATTGTTTGTTGCTTAAAATTTAAAATCTTTGGCAAGTATGTGCTTAATAAAAGCCCAATATCTGGAAGATAGAGTGGTGGAAACATTCTCTCTCTCTCTCTCTCTGTTTCTCTCTCTCTCTCTCTCTCTCTCTCTGTGTGTGTGTGTGTGTGTGTGTGTGTGTATGTGACACAGAGAGAGAGAGAGGCCATTCCATTGTGTGTGTGTGCACATGTACATATCTAAGTATTCTGCAGATGCAGCTTCATACGTAAGAATCAGGGCCTGACATACAGAAACAGGTAATTGCTGTTATGCAATTATGAGCTTAAATTGTAAATCCACTCTCCTCTAAAATTCATACCCAGCAAAATTACGCAGAGGCAATTTTACTTAGTGGATTAAAGCCATTTATCACAGAGTAAATCTTTGCCAGATCCTTGTGAAAGGAATAGAGCACTAGGAGCTGCCGTTTACCTAAAGAATCAAAGCCTAGTGCGCATCCCTAGGACCTCTCTCAATTTGCATGCATAATGACCTCCTCTGAGCCTAAACAGCGACATGCTCAAAGCGGGTGCTTTTGTAAGCTACCTGCCCTGTATTTGAGGGCACCCATTCAAGCTGCCCGATGGTCAGCTGAAAAAGGCATCCAGGTACTGTTTCGGAATGTGATCCCAAAACTCTAAAAACATACACAAAGCTTAAATGGACAATTTCTGAAATACTAGCGTGCAAACTGACCTCATTCATGCTTCACCTCTGTCAGTCCCTCGGTGCTAGATGGCTTTGGAGGACAGATGAAGTGGGGGAAGGAATGGAGAGAGACATATTAGTGCTTCCCCCTCAGCTCTCTTCTCCTCTCTCTTTCCCCTTCAGCTATCAGAAGAGGCCGCTGAAGGACCTTTTGCACAGTTTGGCAGTCCTACTATTCTCAGGCAAATTACTAGTAGTCATTTTTGAAAAACTGAAATTCTTCTTCTCAACTCAGGATGCAGAGCCTGCCCACTCCTTGTCACTCTCCACTCTGTCCTGTGGAACTTAAATAATGAAAATCAAAAAATTCTTCGAGTGGTTTTGAGTCCCTACTGTGTTCCGTGCACAGACCTAGAGGCATCCCCTGCTGAGCTTCTCCTTTCGCCCACATGCTGGATCTGGGTTGATTCTGGCTTCACTGTGAGTCCCCTGTTCTGTGATAACTTTACAGTACAGAATCCAGACCACTTGTCCACCTGCTGTCAGTGATAAGATCTGTGATTGCTCCTTCATCACTAAATACTCGTTCCACCCAGGACGTGAATCTTTTCAAATCAATGCCTACGGTCATAAGGAAGTGTTTACTGCCCTCAAATGCTTAGCAAACTATTTTCCAAACGGGCCTACATGGGCTCTAGGGTTTTGCACTTTGAAAGAATATTTTCATTAAGCGTGTCCGCTGTTAGATAGACTTTCCACTGGGAAGGAACAGAGGCTCAGTGTTGTCATCCTAATCCACGGGGGCTTAATGAAAAGCCTAGCCACAGGGGAGGGAGATGTCACATGGCAGAGATCAGCCACTGTCTACACACCTTCAAGGGGCTCCAGGACCCATCACATCACCATGTTAGTGGCAAGAGTGTTCCCGAATCTTTTCTTTGGTGTTCTGCTTCTGACTCTCTTGACCTCTTCTTGGAGGGAGGGAGGGTGGTAAATTTGTGCTATTCTCTCATTACCAACCAACTGCTTATTTAAAAATTTTCTTTTCAAAATCCCAAGTAAAAGAATGCATTTACCCACACTATGACACAGTGATGGAGAAGAAGCTGGGAACCTGATGTGGCAAGGATCTCTGTCACTCACACGATGGCCTCTCTGGCCAAGTCACCCATTTGCCACTCATTCCGTAATGCCCATGGCAGTGGAAGTGTGCTGTCTCCTGCTTGGGCTCTGGCCTCTGCTCTGTCCTCCCTCTTGCTCTGTCTGCCATGTTTCTGAGGGACCTAGACACTTCTTGGTCTGGCTCAATGTTTTCAACAAAGAACATTTCCCAGTCCATTAGGGATAAACTTAAAAAAAATTGAGGCTGAGCTTTTGTATCAAGGCATCTCATAGGTTTCTGGTCAACCCAAGGGTTGGCAGTCAGGTGCCGCTTCTGGATCATATTCATTAGATCTGGGGGGTTTAAAACATGACACAGAACATGACCCCTTACATAGCATACTAGCTCTGGCTACTTTCTTCAGCAGGGCAAGCAAGTTGGGCCAGTGTCTAGAGAGGACACATGCAATGTGTCAGTTACCTTAACTGACCCTTCCGTTATAATGTGCGGCCATAAGGAGGCTGTATTCACAGGGACGAGCTATAATCAGCGTGCGTTTCTCATGTTTGCATATAGATCTGCAATATTGGGGATATGATTAATGTTTTCCATAGAAATATTGACTGGAAAATGTAAATGTTCCCACCTAGGCCTTTAAATCTATTATTTTACATTTTATGAGCTTGGATTGTGGTGGCACATGGGATAATTATAGGAAAAGAACTAATAACAACGTACAAGAAATAAAACGAGATGTGTTTAGGCTTTAGGGAATGTTAGATAAAGCTGGATAATGGCCAGCCATAGAATTAAAAAAGAGGATTACTATTAATTAGACAGGCAAAGTAACAGAGAAACAGAAAATATAGGTTCTGGATGGCACCCTGATTATGGGAAATGAGGGGCCATGTAGCTATCAAAAAGAATTATTCAAGTAGACACAGTAATTACCTTATTGCCTATTCTGTTATGAAATATATAGCCGCTGGAAACTCAGTTGGGAAATTTAGAGGGGCGAAAAAAAGATAAATATTTGTGTTCAACCTATATCATTCCTGGACTCAAACATTTACCATGTTCAGTTATGAATATGCCTTGTGGACTATGGCCCCGTATGTTTAGTTTAATCATAATTTAAGGATGACAAATGAAATACTTTCAGTTTACATGAGTTAGGAGAACATCTGAGCTGTTGACAGAAAATGAAAGGCTGTCAACAACCTGTTGCTTTGCTTGTGTATGATTTGTTTAGTGTCAGAACCCTGTTTTCAAGTCACAAGTCATCATGTTATATTGTCATCTCCCTGCATCCATTGCCCAAGTAGATTGCACGAAAAGCACATACTCTTTTTGTTGTGCAAAGGCACATAGTGTTTTTGCTGTTCATCCTAACAGATATATAGGAATACACTGACCAGAATCTGTATGAGGGTCAAATACCTTTCATTAAAAAAATTGGATTAGTGTTGGTTCAAAGTATAACAACATTTGATAACACTCATTTAATTTGCTTTTTTAAAGACACATTTCTGGTTGGGTGCGGGGGCTCACGCCTGTAATCCCAGCAATTTGGGAGGCCGAGATGGGCGGATCATGAGGTCAGGAGATGGAGACCATCCTGGCTAACACGGTGAAACTCTGTCTCTACTAAAAATACAAAAAATTAGCCGTGCATGGTGGCGGGCGCCTTGTAGTCCCTGCTACTCCGGAGGCTGAAGCAGGAGAATGGCGTGAACCCGGCAGGCGGAACTTGCTGTGAGCGGAGATCTCGCCCCTGCACTCCAGCCCAGGCGACAGCGAGACTCTGTCTCAAAAAATAATAAATAAATAAATAAATAAATAAATACACATTTATTTGCTATTTTGTGCATAGCAATACATGGGGCTCAGTGAGAACTGAGGTGCAATATTTAGGTGACAAGGGCACCAGGAACGCGAATGGGCTTCACCTGTGTCCTTATGAGATAACTTTTTACCTCAACTTTAAACGTACTTAGTTCCAGTCCAAACACTATGGATTTTTCAAGGCAAGTAAACACGTATTTCTAGAGTGCCATCAGGTGCTTGCTGCTCTGATGAGCAAATTCATGGTGTACTCCAAATTAGCACTTTTCAGCCTCAGAGAGCTTTTGATCACATTGTGAAGAAAGACAATAATAAAACCACAGCAGCTTCTGTAACAGTTAACATTTATTGCATGGTAGATATTTTCACATATATTTCTAAGCATTACACAAAAATCTTGGAAATTATTACCTCCTTTTCATAAAGGAAGAAATTAAAGGTTAGCAGGCTTAAGTGCAAGTAACTAGACATAGCACTCAGATTTAGGTAACTGACTTCAAATCCACATTTTTCTACTATATCATGTTAAATAAATAAAATAGTGAAATAATAAATATCAGCACTGCAGGTAATTGCTGTAGAAATTCAGACAAAGGGAAGATCAACACAAGAGACCACTTAGTTTTATGCTTGCTTGGTAGACACACACACTTACATGTATACATGATGATATGTACATATACACATACATATGTCTATACACATACACACATATGCATGGCGATATGTACATATGCCCATGCATATATCTATACACACATGCACATGATATATGCATACACTTACACATATATCTATACACATACATACATGATATATACGTATACACATATACATATGTATCTGTACACATATATTTGATGAATATACATATACTCACAGTATACATATATATCTATACACACATATACATGATGATATATACACATACATATCTATCTTTACACACTCACAGATACATGACATATATGCACACACAGATATACATATATATCTATACACATATACATGATGATGTATACATATACACATATATCTATACACACTCACAGATACATGATATATACATACACACATCTCTAAACACATATACATGTACATATACACACATATACATATGTATCTGTACACATATATTTGATGAATATACATATACTCACAGTATACATATATATCTATACACACATATACATGATGATATGTACATATACACACATATACATATGTATCTGTACACATATATTTGATGAATATACATATACTCACAGTATACATATATATCTATACACACTCACAGATACATGATATATACATACACACAGGTACATATGTATCTATACATATGATACACATGCATATATACATAATGATATATACATACACACATCTCTAAACACATATACATGTACATATACACATACATATCTATCTTTACACACTCACAGATACATGATATATACATACACACAGGTACATATGTATCTATACATATGATACACATGCATATATACATAATGATATATACATACACACATCTCTAAACACATATACATGTACATATACACATACATACACACAGGTACATATGTATCTATACATATGATACACATGCATATATACATAATGATATATACATACATGTAAGGATATATACATACACATCCACACATGTGTATATATATGTATTTACTCATATTTTATTTTTATTTTGTTTTATTTTTTGAGACGGAGTTTTGCTCTCGTTGCCCAAGCGGGAGTGCAATGGCACGATCTTAGCTCACCGCACCCTCCGCCTCCCAGATTCAAGTGATTCTCCTGCCTCAGCCTCCTGAGCAGCTGGGATTACAGGCACACCACACACAACTACTTTCTGTAGTTTTAATAGAGACGGGGTTTCACCATGTTGGCCAGGCTGGTCTTGAACTCCCAACCTCAGGTGATCCACCCACCTCAGCCTCCCAAAGTGCTGGGATTAGAGGCGTGAGCCACTGCACTGAGCCATATTTTGTATTATACATATGTATTTATACATATATATCTATACGCATACACAAATATACATGTATTATGCTTACATGCTTACATATTTATACACATACATACACACATGTATTACAGCAAAAGAAAGAGTAAAGGAAGATTGAATTCCCCATAGGAGTGTATAGTCTAAGAAGAAATGTAGAACATACCCATGTGAAAAATGCAATTCATCAGAGCTGCCATATAGACAAATACTGAACCTCACCAACAATAACTGTCATTATAGTTTTTATTTTGTATTGTCATACAAATACAGAAAAGGTGGCTGTATCCACCACCGGTCCGATTTCCACTCCATGGCAGAGCTGTAATGGAAGACAATAAATGGAGGTACCTGTATTAGGTTGACACATATGGGTAGGCAGAGCTTTTTCCTGTTTTGCTCAGGAAGGAAACCTTAGACACAGTTAATGTCTTATGCCTGGATGTCTCGAAGCAACATACAGAAGTGGTACAAAGGTTGACTAATCACCACAAACCTGCCAGGCCAGTTGCTGAAGGGAGCAGAAAACCAGAAGGAAAATTCAGATTTATTCTCTTGTGTTGAAGCAAAAGTAGTTTTGCAATGTGTTGGGTCAAGGCTCTCTGGCATTCCAAAACTAGTTAGAGGTTTCTTAGAAACTGGACATCGTAGAAAATAGATCTTTAAAGCAGGCCTGATCTCCCAGGTACAAGGTGCCCTTTAACACATTTTGTTAGAATAAACTGTTTTTGCCTTGCTAATATGGCTTATTAGTTTATATTATATATAATATGTATTACATTACCCACATTATATTCTTTATATTATTCACTCATCATAGCTTTATTTATTTATTTAGTGGGGTGTGTCCACTGAATGTACTCACCCTATTGCTGAGATTTATTCTGACATTCCTGAAGGGAATTCTTTCTTGAAAAGCTGACCTGTCAAATGTCAAGGGTTGTATTGTGCTAATAACATCATGGTCATTTTGAAATGTTAAACCCATTAGTCAAAGGGAAAATAAAAACTTCTTCCCAGTGCATTTTCTCCCTCTGCCCTTGGTACCCAAAAATATCAACATAGTGATTAGAAAGACTGCATATTCTTCCCCAGTAAATGGGACCTTTGTAGTAGTGGCCTGGCTAGATAGCTTTTTGTGTCTTTAAACATAGTACAACGTTCAATTATAAAGGAATGTAATTGGGTTTCTCGTGCTACTCATGAACTGATGGCAATCCCACACCAGGAGCTTCTCTTTTATCTCATGTTTCTTGCACATCCATGCATGTGCGTGTATACATCCAGCATTAAAAATTCATAGCTCTCTAAGATGACTTTTGAATAGGAAAATAAATCTTTTTTTTTTTTTTTTTTTTTTTTGAGACGGAGTCTCGCTCTGTCACCCAGGCTGGAGTGGTGCAGTGGC
This sequence comes from Trachypithecus francoisi, assembly GCF_009764315.1. NCBI lineage: Eukaryota > Metazoa > Chordata > Mammalia > Primates > Cercopithecidae > Trachypithecus > Trachypithecus francoisi. The sequence goes on from NW_022681455.1 coordinate 12,851,959, forward strand.
CGGATCTCAGCTCACTGCAAGCTCCGCCTCCCGGGTTTACACCATTCTCCCGCCTCAGCCTCCCGAGTAGCTGGGACTACAGGCGCCAGCCACCTCGCCCGGCTAGCTTTTTGTATTTTTTAGTAGAGACGGGCTTAATACAAATTCTGATCTTTTGTTAACAATCAATTTCAAAGCACCAAATATGCAGATGAATACAGTCCAGAGTGGAATGTCTGCCTGAGATTCAGAAGCAAAAGGGGAAAAATTGAACTCTCTGAGTTTCTGGAAAGTGCAAATTGTTAATGGTTGTGCGTATGTGCTTCAGGTTTGCTTGTAATCAGAATTAACTGACAGGTTCTTCCCACACTCTTTGAAGAATTTAAGTATCACAGAAGCTAGAGACCTGGAAATTGTTGTTCTGAAGTTGAGTTCAAAATGACAGCTGGTTCAGGCGTACAAGAGCAAAGCTCTTCAAAGTCCATCATCATCAGCCTTGATAAAAGCAGTCATTTTGTTTGTTTCTTCTACTTTAAAACCACTTAACTGAACCCTTGTGGCAGAACAAGGCATGCTTGAAACCATAGTCATGTATAAAAATATTCCATCTATAAAATGACATATTTCATAACTCCTGGTTAAATCACTGATAGTAGTGAATTTTGGGAAACAGAGAGCAGCAAGGACACTATGCCCTACCTTCTATTACTGAGGGAAAATGATAAGTTTTGTATAAATTCAGAGAGGCTAGGAAATACACTGTTAAAGCAGGAGCAAAATACTGCCAAGGAAAATATTTCAATCATTGAAGCAATGGAAAGTTAGGAACCATTTTTCAACTGACTGAAAAAGAGATGATTGGAATGGAAAGTTCTTATAAAATATTAGAATCGAAGGGAGCTTAGAGAACACCCCATCCTTAAACAGCTGGTGAAATTAGGGCAATGTGTGACGCTGAATCAGGGTTTGCTGCTAACCTTTGACGCCAGTTTCTTTCTACTAATAAGGTTGCCGTTTTAAAGTTAGAACTTATTACTGTTATTTCAGGTTAGAGCCAAGTAGGTATGAAATTAAAAGCAAGTGTAAAGCATAGGCATTTTGAATATTTATTTCAGTGCTACACAGTTAAACTTTATCCCTAGAGAAATATTTCCTTAGAAAAAAACAACAATATCTTCCCATGACTTGAGTGTGAAAGGCAGAAGGCTCTTTTGTGTGGCAAATCCTGTATCTTCGAGGCCAAGATTAGAAAAGTTCTGATGTGTCCTGGGCAAATGGTTTCCCAGGATACTGATCAAAAGAACAGTCAGAGATAGATTCTGGGCGTTTATTCCAACTTGCCTTTTGACAAAAGTTAGGGAGACTATGGGGGAAAGCTCAGCGTGGCTCTAATTTGCAGTTCAGCTCCTGCTCTTGGAGGGATTCTGGAAGGCCAAAGCTGGTGTGCTGATGGGTTCCCGGGACCTTTCTTAATTGTGCTACCTGTCCAGAGTGACCCTCCTAGATTCTGAACCAGCCTCTCAGGATTAGTATGGTGGCAAATTGTAGAGACCATGGCAGCAACTTCTGCCCCAACGCAAGCTCTGGTATTCAAGAGGGCACTTGGGGCCATGTCCAACAGCCTTAGGCAAACCCAACAAAGGAGGCCAGGCATGGTGGCTCATGCCTATAATCCCAGCACTTTGGGAGGATGAGGTAGGTGGATCATCTGAGGTCAGGAGTCTCGAACTTCTGGCCAACTCCAGCCTGGCCAACATGGTGAAACCCTGTCTCTAGTGAAAAATAGAAAAATCAGCCAGGCGTTGGAGCACTCGCCTATAGTCCCAGCTACTCGGTAGGCTGAGGCAGGAGGATAGCGTGAGCCTGGGCAGTGGAGGTTGCAGTGAGCCAAGATCACCCCACTGCACTCCAGCCTGGGTGACAAAATGAGACTCCATCTCAAATTTTAAAAAAACCAAAAAGCAAAAAAACACCTCAACAAAGGAAACTGAGCACAACAGATCCACGCTCCCCTCCCCAAGTTCCCTACCTCATCAACTGATGTAACTAGTGGTGATATTTCCAATTTGTACCACTTAGTGAGATGAGGGTTTTGCTTTGCAGAAATGAAAATCTAGAGGCATGGTCAGGAGAGAAATACTATCTTGTCAGAGTTATTTCTGAGGATTTTGAATGACTTAGTGACGATATACAAAATCATCTATTTTTAATGAGGACCTCATAGGTGATGGAGAGGAAGGAAATATAATAAATGAGAATAAATTCATCAGGACACTGAGAATATATTGGGCTGTAAAATTTTATTTCACCTAGATTGACTGTTCTGATTTTTAGATGGAAAAAAGATTCCAACATTAATTTTGCAATAGTTGTTATTATCCTTACCTATCAAACTACTAATAAAGTGAGAAATTAGTTAATTTATTTAAGGATATCAATATATCTGACAGAGAAAAGTGGCCAAGGCCTTGTTTGGGTGCCCGTTGTGCCCATAATATTCTAGTGATCATTTCTAAGAACACAAAAGAAATCTAAATCATTGACTCTGCCTTCTAGGAGCTAATAATTCTGGAGGGAGATAAGACACATAAGAGAACAGTAGAGTAACAAGAGGAGGCAGACTTGATTAAATTCTGCATTGAAGACTCAAAGGCATAGGAAATAAATGCCAGTGCAAACATTGCAAGATGAAAGAAATAATGTGAGTTAGACTTTGAAAGGAAGGTAGGAGCTGAAGTAGAGAGAGTATTTGGAGAAGAAAGGAAGAAATCATTCAAGGAGAAATGAATGTATGGCATTTGCATCAGCTGAGGTCATTAGGATAATACAACCACCATTTCTTTGTTCTTCTTTTGTGTGTCAGTTTCGCGCATAACGCCTCTGCTCCCATTTCCTCTTGCATCACCCAGGTTTAGGTTTTTGTCTTCCCACTTCCCTGACACTGATTTTGCCGAGATCACTAATAACTTACTTCCATGCTATTAAATCTAAAGTGAAATTTTCACACCTCATCTTACTTGACTGGTCAGCAACATTTGGTACTTCAGACCCTCCCTCTACCCCATTGGTAAACCTTCCTCATGTGCCTGGCTTCCAGGACAGCCCCCTCTGTTAGATTCTCTCAAGTCATTGATGACTTATTCTAAGTCCCCTCTCACAGTCCTCATCCTTTCCCTGGTTTTCTTTAATATTGGAGTATCTCAAGGCCAGGCCTGTGGTTTTCTCCTCTCCTCCATCCACACCAACTCCCTTGATGATCTCAGTGCTATTATTATTTTTAAATACTATATATGAAGAGATGACTCCAAAATTTATATTCAGAGCCCAGAACACTCTTCCAGACTCTATACTCACACATCTGACTCCTTTTTGACATCCTCACTCAAGTGGCCAACATTCATCCTAACCTGGACTCTTCATTCCCACCAAAATTTGCCCCACCCTCAGGTTTCCCATCCCAGTCAATGGCTACTCCATCTTTCTGGGTACCTGGACTACAAACTTGGAATCTTTCCCTAGTATTCTTTTTCTTTCACTGCCTACATCTGGAAATTCTGTTGGCTATTTCTTAAGAATATTTCCAGTATCTGACCACATCTTACCACCTCCATTGCCACTAACCTGGTTTACTCTGATAACCTCTGAATAAGTCGCTGTTTCTACTTTTTTCCATTCCGTTTTTTTTCTCAACATCTATTCTCAAAACAGAAACCAGTGCTATCCTTTTTAAATGAAAGGCAGGTCATATCACTCCTCTGTGCAAAACCCCTTGGTCAATTCCTACTTTCACTTAGAGTAAAAGCCAAAATCCTGACATGACCTCAAGGCCCTTTATAATCTAGAAGCTTATTAACCTCTCTGATGGCATTCCCTAGAATTGCCCTACTCACTCACCCTGATGGGCCACAATCACCTGTTTCCTTTTCTCTGGTACATCAAGGACACTGGTGCTTTAGATGCTTTTCACTTTTGTTCCCTCTGCTGGAATGCCCTTTTCCAGGTATCATGTAGGACACTCCTCCTCCCTCAAGTTCTTGCTGAAGTAAGGCCTCCGCTGACCACCCTATTTAAAATTGCAAACTGACCCATTCCCAGCCCTCTTGCTTTTGCATTGTTCATTGTCTGTCTCCCTAATAAAATGTAGGCTCCTTTAGACCAGTGATCCTTGTCTGTTTTGTTCAGTAACCAAGATGACATAGTGTGTGCTCAGTAAATATTTGCTGGTGAATGGAGAGAGACTGATCATGGCCAATTTATGGAAAAGAGGATATTATTGGAAGTACATAGGATGGATCAGAGAATCTTAAGGAAAGTGAAGAGCTAGGTTTGGGAAAGGATTAGAATCCATCTCTGTAGGTCCCTGCCATCAGGCTGGATCAGGAGGTTCATCCAGCTCAATGTTGAAATTCCAGGAAGAGAGCCTTGCTGGTCTAGCTTGGTCACCTGCCTGATCTTTGGCCATGGGTGGGTGGGGCAACTTGATTGACAGTTCTGTCAAGATTGGTTCAAATGGGGAAAGACTAATTCCCCCCTTTAAAATCAGTGTGCTGTTATTAAAAGAAGGCAGAATAAATAATGGGAAGGCAAACACAATAGACATCCTATTCAGCCATCATGCAATCCACATCCATTGAGCACTAATTATATATCATACATTGGGATACACAGAGGAGGTGACAGGGTAAGGACAGTCATGTAAGCAATTTTGTATAATAGAAAAGACAAATGTCCCAGAGATTTATACAAAGTGCTATGGGAACACAGAAAAGCGAGTGACTGCTTCCATCTGCAGAGGGAGAAGGAAGCAGGTAGAAGTTTTTAGAGGACATGGAGATGTTTTTTGAATGAGGATCTTAGCAATCTTAACCTTCAGCCTTCTCATCTATAGTTGCTAAGGAGCCCATCTGAGATCCTTGCTCCTATTTCCTGCCCTGGGATGGAGGAATATGCTGGAGGAACTAGATCAGCACAATTGTTCAGAGATGAATAATATCCCAGGAACTTGTCACTGATCCCACTCCACAACGAAGCAACCGGAGCAAAGCCTTACAGTGAAGTATGAGCATGGTGTCCTCAGAGTGAAGAAGCCAGTCCTTCAGCAAAAGGAGATGCACACTCAGTAACCTTAGCAAAGGACAGAGAAATGAGGCAGGAATGATGTGTGGTGAAATGCACTGGCAGGCTCTCTTTGAAGCCTCATGCTTGAGAGAGTTTCTTCACTGCTCTATGACTCACCTCTAAAAAGGATATAGTAATGCATCAACTTTTATTCAGAAGATTACATGAGACCATGAATGACTGTATGTAGAATGAATAGCACAGTTCCACCACAAAATAAACAGCCGTTAAGTGTTTGTTCTTTCAGTGAATGCTTGCTAACCACCTCTGTGTACAGATTCTGTTCTAGGTGTAGCAATGAAGAAGACAGAAAAAAAATCCCCCCTTGCCTGGGGGTTGCACCATAGTGGGGAAAGCAGACAGTAAATACATAATGTGTTTCATAATATGCAGGTGGTGTTAAGAGTCATGGAGGAAAATAAAGCAAAGCAAGAGGGATATAAAGTAATGGGTGATATCTAATAAAGGGTATCAAGGAAGGCAGCCCCGATAATGTGACATTTGAACAGGGTCCCAAGAAAGTGTTAATATACATGCACGTGTATATGTATGGACATGAAAGTAGACATAGGCATATGTGTGTGTGTGTTTTCATATGTATATCGTTATATATCAATGCAATTGCACCATAGTTTGTGGTTAGAAATAAGAAAATGGGCCAGGCACGGTAGCTCACGCCTGTAATCCCAGCACTTTGGGAAGCTGAGGTGGGCAGATCACCTGAGGTCGGGAGTTCGAGACCAGCCTGACCAACATGGACAAACCCTGTCTCTACTAAAAATACAAAATTAACCGGACGTGGTGGTGCATGCCTGTAATCCCAGCTATCTGGGAGGCTGAGACAGGAGAATCACTTGAACCCAGGAGGTAGAGGTTGCAGTGAGTGGAGATCGTGCCATTGCACTCCAGCCTGAGCAACAAGAGCAAAACTCCATCTCAAAAAAAAAAAAAAAAACAAAAAAAAAACAAAAACTGAAGATTTCTGACATCATCCTGAAAAAATAAAAATATAGAGAGTGGTTTTATTACTAAGAAAATTAAAATGCAATGCTATAGAGCTCACAATCATGCCCATGCATTTCAAGCTGTCCAGGGTTGTGAAAATTTCAGTGCTGTTTGTGTCTTAGAAACTACTCCATTGTGATCATGATCTTCCAATGTTTGCTCAAAATCCTGAAAATTTAATTTGGCCTAGTATGTCTTTTGGACTCTGGGGCTTTTTAGATTTCATTAAAATGGAATTCAAGATTAAGTAATATTAAATAGAGCCATAGATTCTTCAAACTTGATGTTTCCCACATGTTTGTGCTTTAAAGAGAAGCTTTTTTTTTTTTTTGGAATAATCATCAAAAGAATTCTGAAGCATTTCTATCTTGACTACACCTACAGGCTTGCTATTTTCAGCAAGCTCCCTCCTAGTCAGAGACATTGCTTAGATTTTACATTTTGCTTGCTCCCAGTCAAGTTCGTGAGATTTGCCATTTTAATTTTATCTTCAAAGCTGTATTTTCCCCCTAAAGACATGATCAACCCTCACTCCCTGTTAGAATTAAATAAAGGGACAATTATTAGTAGCATTCACATTAATGTTTTTATTCTTTGCTGCAGTATTTCTCAAGTGCTCTGAATGCGAAGTTATTAAGTCAGTATTTTATGAGTGTTTCAGAATTAAAGCTGAACAAATGTCGAGTGTTTCCCTTGTGTGAGAGTTGGCAACCACTTCCGCTAGTAGCGATTCTTGAGTTTTATTGGGTTATAAAATCTTGTAACTGCAAAGCTTTGCATATTTTTTCTTTATTCAGATCTGTTATTTTTTTCCCAGTTGGCATTTTTTGAAGAATGCTATTTGGCAAGGAAAAAGTCTTAACTGAATGGGATATTGCAAGATTTCTGTCCTAGTGGGTTTTTCTCTATCTTTTTGTATATCAAGTGAACAAAAGGAAAATTTAATAAATGATGTTGTTCTTTATGCTTCAAGATTTGAAAGGAAATGCAAAATCACAGAGAAAATAAAATTTTTGTGAAACTCTGAACTGGAAGATACCTAGTGCTGTAAGCTCTGATTGTATTGAGTAAGAAACCAAACTCAGAAAAGAAGAATGACTTTTAAAAGTTGGTGGTAGAATTTAGTGGTGGGATGCACATCAGAATCCAGGATTTATGATTCTCAAATGAGTGGTGTTTCAACAATAACACTCTGTTTTCCAAAGGCTATAGATAAATATATGGTCTGAATCAGCCTTTGGAAATAGACTCATGTTTCTGTTTTCTTTAATGAGTCATCAAATTTCCAATGTAATCAATATCACTTTCCCAAAGCATCCTCTCAAACTACCCAATGGCAGCTAGTAATCTGAGTGAGAGTATAGTGTGAATTAATGTGAACCAGAAAGAAATTTAATCCAAAAAGCATTTATTATGCACCAACAAAATGCCAGGCACTCTGCTAAGTCCTGGAGCTATAAAGAGAAATAAAATGTAATGGGTGCAGAGTTTAAAGTCAGAGAGCTTTCAGTTGAAATCCTGGTTCAGTCACTTAGCAGCTGTGTGAACTTAGAAAAATAAATTCATCTTTCTGAGCCTCAACCCACTTGGCCTACTTATGAGAACAAAATGGAACATAATCCATTGTAAAATTCTTAGCACTTTGCACACGCAGTAGACCCTCAAATATGAGACCCCTTCTTCTTCCTTTAAGTCATAGATTAATTAATCTAGTAAGGGAAACCAGACTATGAACAGGTGACTATGATACCATTTTATAAAAATACAGTGGAGTTACTGCTGAAGTGTTAAGGGTATCCTTGCTTTCTCTTGGAAGGTGGTGCCAGGGAAAGCAGAGGAAGTACTTGGATGGGGAAGAAATTTGCCAGGCAGACAGGGTAAGGAGGATAATTCCAAACCAAGGCAACTGCCCAAGTAGATCACAAGCCGAAATATGCTGGGCATAGATCTGCATGTCTGAATTCATGCTAGCCCCATTTCAAGTGCTCAGCAGACACATGTGGTGTCTACTGTTTGTCTGATGACTGCCATATTGCTCAGCACAGGTAGAGTAAGCGGTGTGAGTGTGAACAGCATAGGGATTACAGAGAGTGGGGAACGTAGAGGAGAGGCAGGGACCAGAGGACAGAGGGCATTGCAGGAAGAGTTATGGAAATGACTTTTAAGTAGGGAAATTATATGACCAGATCTCTTTTTGGCAGAGATCACTCTAGGGGGCTGTGAAGAGGGAAGGGGGCCATCACTCAGGAGGTTGTCACAAATGACCTAGACAGACTCTTGCGTCTTCCTAAACTCTACTGTGTACATCACTCATCTGAGGATCTTGGTAAAATGCAGATTCTGGTTTTCTAGGCCTGGGGTGGAGCCAGGGGTTCTGTATTTCTAACAAGCTCCTGGGTGATGCTCATGCCACTGATCCATGGATCACACTTAGAGTAGCAAGGATCTAGAATAAAAACCAAGAAATCATTTACAAGATGGTATTTCCTACAGGGAGAAGAGAAATTCTAGTTAATAATCCCACTGAGAACAAACGACATGCGTACTTTGCAGTCTAGAGGTCAACTGCTCTTGGCACTGAGCCCCGCATTGAAGTTGCCCTTCTCGGGTAACTAGCTGTGTCAATTAAGGATGTGAATGACAACCATTAGCTTGCATTTTAATTTTTTTAACCTTTCCAGGAAACTCATTAATTTGTGTTAAAAGGATAAAGACATTTTGAGCACAAAGTGCCTGTTATTTAATGCTCCTGGGGAAGAATATTTTGATTCACAAATGAGTTGGGAACCACAGGACTGTAACAAAATTGGCCATCTGAAGGTTGGATGTATGATTAATAGGTGCTACTGTTTGAGTCAGGTAACATTCAACTAAGCAATGTGGGAAGAGGGGAGGGCGAGAAGGGTATGGAAATAGAATCAGTGAATTTTTCATTGTGCCCATACATATTAAACAATTTGAGAGAGGTCAGTTGATCTATATAAGGAACAACATCATGGCTTTTGAGGGTTTTTTTATTTTAATTCTTCTGCTTTTTAAATACTTAGGTAACTTAGCCAAATGTATTAACCTTTTTTTGGAACAGAGTGAACATTTTCTTCAGGGGAATTCTTATTGAATATTGTCTCCTCTTAGCCAGAACTTACATTTTAAAAAAGAATCAATTCCTTTTCTTAAAATTTATTAAAGACTGCCAAATGATATTTTTGGCCATTCAGTAACTTTAAGTAAATAAAGAATTAATATTCTAAGTTAGAAAATTGTCAACATATACATCTGTGTTCCTTTAGAACCCAAAGATTTTAACTCTGTAGCATACTGAAACTTTGCCAAAACCAACAAAGTTGATTTATTTTTTCTAGATTAAGTTGAAAAGACTTGGGAAAGAAGGAAAAAGAATAACATTTGGGGGTATATAGGGTAGGGAGATTTAATTGCTGTCATTTCTAAATATGCATTTCCCTTTACAATAGTTGAGTGCCCTTTGACTTACGTAAGCATGGACATGCTGTTTGTTTTATAGCAGTTATGTATATGCCCAATTTGAATCAAAACAATTTGAGAAATAAAACATAATATTTTTCCCAGGGCATGCTACTTGGAAGACTGCTTGATGCCTCAGACTGTCTGCTATGTTGCTATGTATTTCATGAGACCTTATTCCCAGCACAGACTCTGAACCAGCAGCATTATTTATCCTGACTGTTAACTGAGTACATTTTACTAATAGTAATGCTATGCACAGCAAGATGGATTTTTAAGGTGTCTCTGCAAAATGAACGCTTGAGTTTGGATGTCTTGATTTTTTGACATGCGGTTAATTGATAACCAATTTGATTTCTAATCTTAGATTTTAAGATCAGATTCCCCACATACCTGCTAGGCATTGGTGTGCAGAGTATCTCCAGACACTTAAGGAGAGAAGTAAGGTGGGAGATATGGTTTGTAGTAAATGAAGGTAGCATCACACAGAAAAGACCTTTTGTTGGACCACACGGCCGATGAACAATGGAGAACCCCAAAGCTAGAATCCATAGCAACGGATAAGCAGATACACAAAGTGGCAACTAACATCTATGTTTTCCCATTAATTTCCAGAGGCTGTGCTGGACACTTTTGTAAAATTCTCACATACTGTGTGTGCTGACAGTGAAGAGCAGTTATTATTGCCTCCATTTTACAGAAGAGAAAGTTGAGACTCAGAAATGTGCTAACAAACTTGCTCAAGGACACAAAGTTTGTCAGTGGAAGAGCCAGACATTAGGCACAGGGTGTCCAACTCCAAAGCCTAGGAGTGTGTGTGTGTGTGTGTGTGTGTGTGTGTGAGAGAGAGAGAGAGAGAGAGCAAGAGAGAGAGAGAGCGAGAGAGAGAGAGAGAGAGAGAGAGGTGTGAATAATGTAGGACTCCAGTTGGAGAAGAGAACTGATCCTGCAAATCCTGAGGCTTTCCAGGAGTAATGGAGATACCTAGTCTAGGTGTGCACAATGGATGAAGCAGGACATATTGATAACATGGAAAAACCCACTGCAAATTCTGTAGCAATCCACTTGCAAGCAGCTAAAGGGCAACCAAGCACTTCCAGTGGCTCCAGGGAAAAGATTCTATAACAAAGTTCAACAACCAAAAGACATACGTTCATGAGCTTCATATTGTGCAGTGATTCAAAGGCAAGTACTTCCACTGAGTTTTCAATCTGGTCATCCATACATTTGTCACTGAATGGCCCTGCAGAGTTTGATAACTGCAGTGGCTTTACCTATGGGACGTACAAGTGGAAGGTAACTCATCCAGTACTTCTTTCCAGCAGTCATTCCTGTGCACCTTCTCCATAGTATTTTGGAGCCTACAGATTAGGAGGAAAAGGAAATAAACAATAATGCAGGAGGATAGCTGCTTTGATGGAGGAGGTAGCCAGTACGTTGGGAGTATAGGGGAAAGCAAGTGTAAGTCGCACCCTCCCGTGGCCTGTGGAGACTCTGGGCCGCCTCACCCACCTGCCACGCCAACCTATTCCTGGACCCCCTCTTCCTCACTCATCACACTCCAGTCACACTGTCCTTTTTGTCTGTCAACGCATCAAACTTATTCTTCCTTAGTGGTTTTGTGCCACCTGTTCCCTCTACATAGAACACTTCTTCCTTTGATGGTCACAGGAATTGGAGTTGCTTTTCTTTCTGTGATTTAGGTCACATCTCAAATGTCACTTCATCAAAGAGGCCATTTCAAACCACCATATTACAAGTAGCCTCCCTCTCTTCTCAGTTTGCATTACATATTTGTGACAGCTACCACTATTTAATGTAATATTGTTTCTTTATATTTCCATGGTTGTTTTCTTGGGATGTCAATCCCTCACCATTTCCTAGACACACACACACACACACAGACACACACACCTCCCTACATAAGCTCTATAAGGAGAGGGACTTTGGTTAATTACTGTATCTTCAGTGTCTTTTACCACACTGTGGTTAGCACAGAATCACCCATCAATAAATATTCACTAAATGAATGAGGGAAGGAGAAAGGAAAGGAGAAAGAAAGGGAGGGAAGGAAGAAAGAAAAAGAAAGGAAGGTTTCATTCCAGAAAGCTGGAGGTTTGAGTGGATATTTGTTTAATTACACGAGTAGAGGGGGAGAGCTGTCCAATATAATGGATGGCAGTGATAGAATAATGCAGGTGAAATTGAACTTGAGGGGTGGAGATTACAACTGCTTGAGATGGTAGGAGAAACGTAGGGAAAAGGTAGGAAGTGACTTAAGATTTCAAGGGATTAATGACTCAAAAAGGTAGTGAATATTGGAAAGGCATTCCAGACTCAAGGAACAGCCTAGATAGCACTACTTAAGTCTTAAGTAAATAAAGCATGATAGAACAACAGACTGAGTAATGAATGAGCACTTTAAAGTAAGTGCTTAGGTGATGCCACTAGCTGCTTACTTCTGAAGGTTTGTCATAAAGAGTGCACACCCTGCTTTCTAAGTGGGGATGTGGTGACTTGTCCTGTATGCTTTAGATGGTCACTGAAGAGGTCAGAGTATCACAAAGGAAGCTGTTTTTCATGTTGGATTTTCTTTCAGAGCATAGATTTCAACTGGCTTTTGATTTTTGATGCATAATCAGGATGCATACCATGACACAGTGTTTAGAATAAATTCATATGGTTTCAAAATGCAAACAGCATGGCCCTTGCCTGAATCTATATAGTGGAAAGGAACATTCTCTCTGTTCTTTTATTATAGTTGATTGTTTTTCTCCAAGAACCAAATTCCACCAGTTGCACCCAAAAGTATATTCAGATTCTTTCTTCTCTGAAGTTGTTCTCTTTTCTTTCCTTTGTGAAGATCTCTAGGTAGCAAATGAAAGCATTTCACTGACTTAAGACTATGTCAAATAGTGAAAAGGCTAAGTGACAACTTCTAAATGTCATATTCTACCTTAGTCACTTTTGGGAAAAGGAATATCTATTTTTAATTTGACCTTTCTGTGGAGTGTGTTTAGTACATGTGATTCAAATCAATTTTGCTCAAGTCATAAGATTTATAAAAAGATCTTTACCCATCTAATAGTCATCGTGATCTACAGATAGGATGGATGCAAGGTGAGGTCATATATCAAGCTGGGTCACAATAGGTGGTCAGGAACCAGCTGGGCTCTGGTGTGTAATGCCACCAGATTCAAGATAAATATGTCAATGAGACATTGTTAGCATTCAAAGCTAGAGCCAGTTACTAGGTTTTCAAAATACTAGATTTTTTCAAATTACTTTTCTTCATGAAAAGTAACTATATTGTCTTCCTGCTAACATGAAAAAATAAAAAGGCATTCACAATACCAGTCGCTCTGATACTTACCAACATTCAAAGTAATTTCACAGGAAATGAAAAAAACTAATTACATTTCTTTTGGGTTGGACAAGAGACCAGTGAGAAAGGCACCTGCCTCCCCTAAACCAAACACCATTGCTAGACACTGACATATTACACATTTCTGATGTGTCAATAACCTTGGTAGTCTGGCCAAGCTGTACAGCCATGTGGTTAGGCTTTTTTATAATCTAGTGTCCGTGATGTTTTAACCCAAATTTAGTATGACCTTGAATATAATGAAGTAAAGGTGGGTTCTTATAGAATTTTTGCTAGGCAAACTGTTACAGATACATTCACAACGATGAATAGACATAGAAAAAAGATGGTGAAAAATGACGCTAGTATAACCCAGAACTCAGAACTGGTTTTGCACTAATGCTATAGTTACACTCTTTTGCAATTACAAAAAAATTTGACAGACATTATTTACTTTAATTTTTCCATCAACACGGTGTGATAGCTTTTCATTATTCTTATTATTTCCATTATATTGCTAAAACCATTGAAACCCAAATAAATAAATGACAGGCACAGCAAACCCAGGTCTTCTTATCTCAAACTCCGTATGTATTTCATTACCCCATGGAGAAACGAAATAGAACATATAAGCAAGAAGCAATGGCAAAGAAAAATCTCCAATCCAACCATTTTCTAGGCTAGATATTTAGTTTTTGGTTAGAATGAGTTTCAAAGGATGTAAATCCCTGGAGTTCATTTTTAAAATATAAAGATCATCATTCCATATGTGCAAGAGGAAAATCTCAAAGTCTGGGCACTTCACCAAAAGGCTACAACCCAAGAAGGTGAAAAGTGAGTGGGCAACACATGCAGGGAGACTAACTTTATTTTTTCAGTATTTTCTCCCTATTACAAACTTTTTCCTAGACTCCAGTTAAACAAATTGATTTTATGTCTCATTGTATGCCATTGTTTTTTCTCTTAAAGTTAGCAGAGTGACTCCTAGTTTTAATATGTGTAGAGTTCATTAGGGAAGTCATAATGAAGAGTGTGAGTTGTTCGATCTAGAAAATATTGAGTTAAGAAAGGTTGGAAGTCGAAGCCAGGTGCCGTGCCTCATACCTGGAATCCCAGTACTTTGGGAGGCCAAGGAGGACAGATTCCTTGAGGCCAGGAGTTCAAGACCAGCCTGGGCAACATATGAAACCCCGGCTCTACAAAAGTAAAATAAAATTTAGCACAGCCTGGTAGCATGTGACTGTAGTCCCAGCTCTTTGGGAGGCTGAGGTTGGAGGATCACCTGAGCCCTAGAGGTCCAAGGCTACAGTGAGCCCTGATTATGCCACTGTACTCCAGCCTGGGTGTCAGAATGAGAACCCATCTCAAAAAAAAAAAAAAAGAAGGTTAAAAGCCAATTTGATTAGTTCATTTTCTAAATGGTGAATTATGCCAATACATTTTTGAGTTTAATAATGTTTTAAATAACATGAAGTTATTGGGAAAACAGTACAGTATATGGTAATTATTTAGTGGGATTCTTTAGGGCCTTTGACTTTTGTTCTCAAGATACTAATGCTGAAAATAGATGTAATGATGTGCCTTAAATTAATCATTTGTATTGGTGAAGTAACTTAGTCAAAGATTTAGAGCATGTTGATATATTTTGATAATAATGTAGAAGGGGGAATGTATTATACAAAAGACTCAAAAGGTCGGTACAAATGAGTCATAGAAGAACACAATCTAATGGGCTGATAAAGCCCCATTGTGCATGTTAAGTTAGTGAGATGGTCAGCAGTGGCCATGTGCCTCCTAGTCTGCCCAGCAGCATTGTTGCCACATACTCTCTTGAGAAAAATGTTGTCGGTACTTCACTACCCAACTATGTATGGCTTGGCTATCTGATTATCAAAAGAATGTAGGCAAACTAAAGAATGTTCAGAAGGGGCCATGAAAGTGATCATAAGGGTTCATGCATAAGAATAAAAATAAAAGTAAAAAAGAACAGAATATTCTCACTGCTTGGCTGATAGACTATGACGAGGTATGGATGGCAGAAGGAGGAGGAATTAATTGCAGAGAAGGAGCTAAGAAGTCTGTAGAAGTTTAGGAAGGAAACATTTAGTAGAATCTTGGGATTTTAAAGCTGTAAGGCATCTTAGAGATCATCTGGAGATTTGGTTGGAATTAATGAGGCTAAATTAAGCTAAGAAAGCTCGACATAAGAAGCAAGAAAAACTGTCTGCAAATGAGAATTGTTTAATATAGCTTTATTGAGCAAAGAAGAAACTCTGCCTCAGTTCTTCTCCAATATATTAGATTCCTAGAATTTGAGGTCCTCTTGCAACATTTCAGCTAATGCCTTTACTTACAGGAATCAGGAATTAGATTTCTGAGGAGTGACTAAATAAACTGTCAGACACTGTCTTCTGATGACCTTGTTTACCATTACTTATATTGGTAGCCTCATCTGATTCAAATTTAGGAAACTGCATAAGTTTCGTGTAATAATTAAACCTTACAGAGCCCTTTGAATTTATATTCCCTTTAAGTCATAGGAAAATTGAGCTACATATTATTTTATATAATAAAATACATTTATAATATAAAATAATATGTAGCTCAATTTTCCTATGACTTAAAGGGCATATAAATATAACTGGCATTAATAGCCAGTTAATGCCAAAGATGATGAGTAGATCTGACTTTCACCTATGCTTTTCTTTTTGCAACATAATAACTTATTGAATAAAACAATTATTTCTTAGTTCTTGTGAGTTCGTACTCCTCATTAGCAATTTACCATAATGTAAAAGAAAAAGGAACAGTCTTATGAACAAAAAGCTACACACAAAATTAGTCATTTTTGTGTGTGGGCAAATGGGATATATAATTAGGCTAAAATAAAAGCAGAACAGGAACAAATTAAAACAAGAAAAATGATGTATATACAAGTATCAGAAGCAGAGCAATTAGAGATGACCTGCCAGATCAGAGTGATTCTAAGAAATGTGGAATGCATTTTCTTTATTGCACTGAATCTAAAATGCCATCAACTGTAGGATGTACCATTATTTTCTCTACCACCAAAAAAGAGAAAACCAATTAAACTATGATGCAATGCTTCTTTATCCCATCAAGTACAAGATACATTCTGATTTCTTAAATGCTAAAATGCTTTTACAACTGTGAATTTGGAATCTATAAAATATAAAATTTTAAGCTTAACTCCATAGGAATGGATTACCTCTCTAAGCTCAGTGTTTACAATCTCGATGGAAAGCCCCTTGGCACCCAAGATTCTCATCTCTAGCATTTTATTCCGAGAGAAGGCGTTTTAAAAGTGACCACACGTCTTGAGTTTGGTTTCCTGTTTTAAAAGACAAACAATTCAATGTATTCCTTACTCTTGAATGACAAAAGTGGCAAGACAAAAACCCTATGTGAAGATAGCTAATGTATGTGGCTTTGCAGAGGAGCCACCTTCCATGATATGATGAAGGTGAACATGTGTGTTAAAATTCTAGGCTGCCGTAACTTTTCCCCTTTCAAAGACTGTGTGTTAAACTGTGATCTTCTGACGAGCCACACTGTCTTATCTGTGCACTGCATAAGCCCTCTTCTGCTTGGTTCTATTATTGTGTCACTTCTCTACAGGTTCTCTTGTTTGAAAGTTCTATGTGTCAACCCCGCTGCATTCAATAATTTACAGGTCTCTGGCACCCTTGAGCCAAAAGCTGAGAGGAGGCTGTGGCAGGACTGAGATTGGTGGTCTCTCTTTTTCACTTCTTCGCCTCTCATCCTTGCACCTGCACCATTCCTCTGGCTGGGTTCATAGCCCCTCACAGAGAAGGAGGAGGAGACACATTAGGGAAGGTGAGGAAGATTAAACAACACTCTACAGCAGGTCAGGCCTCCCCAAAGAAAGAAGAGGAAATTAAGGGTCACAAAAATGTGCCCAAACCATGGTACTCTCAAGCAGCCTCACTTTACACTATACTTCTTGCACTCTTAGAATGTAAAATGTGTTTGAATAAATAGAACAAAGAAATATTCCTGTTTATTCGTACCAAACAAAGTCACACATATCAGGAATGCAACTATTTCTTTTTTCTAAATTCCTCTGAACTGTGCTCTGATCTAGAGTTTCTCAACTCTGGCACTATTGACATTTTGGGCAGGATAATTATTTGGTGAAAGAGTGGAGCTGCCTCGCGCCTTGCAGGTTATTTAACAGCATCTCCGGCCTCTACACACCAGATGCCATTAGCAGGGCTTTCCCAGTTGTGACAAACAAAAAGTTTCTTCAGACATTGACAAGTGTCCCTGGGAGACAAAATTGCCCCTCAACCCCACCTTATTTGAGAACTTGTGCTCTAATCTCTTCAGAAAGAAAATCTCCAGGGAAAATAGCAAAATTCCAAATAGTAACAAATTATCAGTTGGTCCTCGGCAAAGGGCTAAATAGGATTCATTTTCGGGAATTCTCCAAGACCATGTATAGAGAGAAAAATTCGGCTTAGAGGTGTTTTATACCATTCATCTGACCTTAGCATGACTAAATTCACTCTATTTCAAAGAATATGAACACCACCTATAAAACATTATCTGGTACCATCTTGTGGCTATGAGACTTCTTTTGCCTTTTTAGTTTAAAACCAAATGCCTATGGAATTATCTGCTCCTTGAATCATCTAATCATCCTTATATTTGGATCGAAGACAACAACTCTGCCTCTTATTCAGTGACTTGTGGGAGGCTCTTTTCATTTTTGACTTATGTCAGATGGCTTTTGTCCCATCAAATTTTCTGATTTCTTCTCACATGTTCTTTCTTACTTGGAATGGCCCAGCGGGTGATAACCTAAGAGATGTGATGAAACAGTGTTTAGGCTTAACGACCTGAAAGGGAACAATTCACTGAAAGAAGATGGCTGGTCCCATTACAGAATGATTATTTGAGATATAAAATATTTTCTTTTAGGAATTTTATTAAATATTATTTTATCGGGTTGGGCCCAGTGGCTCACGCCTGTAACCCCAGCACTTTGGGAGGCGGGCGGATCACGTCAGCCCAGGAGTTCGAGATGAGCTTGGGCAACATGGTGAAACCCCATCTCTACGGAAAGTACAAAAATTAGCCTGATGTGGTGGTGTGTGCCCATAGTCCCAGCTACTCAGGAGGCTGAGGTGGAAGGATTGCTGAGTCTGGGATGTTAAGGTTGCAGTGAGCTGAAATTGTGCCACTGCAATCCAGCCTGGGTGACAGAGTGGCACCCTGTTTCAAAATAAATAAATCAATATTTTATTAAATCATTTTGTCAAACTTTGAATAGACCTCAATTGAGCATAGTAGTAACTTACGTATGTGAAAATAAATACTCCAAAAATAGACGACAATTAATCCATAGACATACATTCAAAAAATTGTATCTTAATGATTACCACTACAAAATTGTACAAAACCACAATCATTGCTTCACATGCTATTCAGAATTTTACCCCTGTTTTATCCTCAATATATGCAAAAGGCAAAAAAAAGAATTTGCCTTTTGGGTTATATGTGGGTTGCTGGGATTTGGCTTTTTAGCATTTTTTGGTGAAGTTTGGGGCTAAAACGTATCAAGTTATCTTGTTAGTTGAGTTAGAAATTCTTATCACAAAGGAAATGACTCGTCTGTGCTTCGAAAATATCACACTTGAAATTCATCAATTAACACATTGTATGGAATTTATCTAACAATACATTTTTAGGTGCCAAACTCTTTAACTTCTCCTTAAAATAAATGTCTTCTAAAATAATCTGGTTTACTTGAGGTCATAATTCTTCAGATAATTGTCAGTCCCCTATCTCACTTTTCTAGAAGTGCGACACATTTGTGTAACTTTAAATTCTGTCTCACTTCTCCCAGTCTCAAACAATCCTCATCACCACTCAGCAGCCTCCACTTAGTCACCTCCTTTTCGTTCTACTTCCATCTCTGACGTCTGCCCCACAATACTCCTGGAATGGCTATTCTCTGAAAGATACCAATGACCTACTAATTGTCAACTTGAATCCCTTCCTTCCTTCCTTCCTTCCTTCCTTCCTTCCTTCCTTCCCTTTTTTGGAGATGGGGTCTTGCTCTGTTGCCCAGGCTGCAGTGCAATGGCAGGATCTCGGCTAACTGCAACCTCCACCTCCTGGGCTCAAGCAATTCTCCTGCCTCAGTTTCCTGAGTAGCTGGAATTATAGGCACCCACCACTACTCCTAGCTATTTTTTGAATTTTTGGTAGGGATGAGGTTTCACCATGTTGGCCAAGATGGTCTCGATCTCCTGACCTCAGGTGATCTGCTTGCTGCAGGTTCCCAAAGTGCTGTGACTATAGGCGTGAGCCAGCATGCCCGGCCTATTTTCTTATCCTCAAATTTCTAGCAGCATTTGCCAATGTTGACTACAACTTCTATCATGAAGCTTTCATTCCTTTGTGTCATAATGCTGCCTTCTTGTTATTCTCCCACTTCCCAAATCCCAATTTTACACTCTCCTACCCCTTCTTCCCAAATATAGCTCAGTATTCTGTATTTGATTCAGTTCTCTCTCTACACTGTCTTTTGTAGAAATCCTCTGCAGTCTCAAGGCTTTAATACCTGCCTCCAAAATCCACACCTTCTGCGATCCTCATCTGCATTTCATAACCTAGATGGGACTCCATTTTCAACCACAATGTGTGCCAGTCTACCATCCTCTCACTTAAATATACTTATTTTCCCTCTATTCTGGTCCCATGACATCAGCACCATCTTTGTCATCACACAGACTTTCAATCTGGAAGAAAACGTTCATTTCTCTTTTTCTCTCCTACTGTACATTGTATCCATTGCCAATCATGTATGAGGCACTTTTGTAAAGACTAATTTCACTTCCCTTCCTTTTTGGTCACATAATCCTAATTCAGGCCCTTGTTCCCTCTCTTATGGACTAAGAACCTCCCTAATTTTTTCTTTTATAATCTGTTAGAGAAGGGGGTCTTGTTATGTTGCCCAGGCTGACCTCAAAATCCTGGGATCAAGTGACCTCCTGCCTCAGTCTCCCTCCTAGCTGGGATTACAGGCTCAGCAACCTCGCCCAGCCATAATCAAATGTTTTAAAGCCTTTTTTAGAGAGTATAACTTCTGCCGTTCCTAGCATGTTTTAATACTAGAAAATTATCTTTTATACAGTATTATTTAGTGAAGCAATAATTTTTTTATAAAACAGATCTGCATTTTACATTTTCACCAGTAACAGCTATACATTTCAGTCTTTAGGGTGATTAAAATACTTTACATCAAAATCCCTGGGCAAAGTGGCTGTCCTTAAAAAACATAGCCAGCAGGACATATATTTTCAGAATTGTGAATTTGTTTGCATGATAGCTGCAATTACAAATCTGGAGTTTTTAATCTAGCAATCAGATGACAAGTTGAGCAATTACCATTTCATGCATAACTATTTTTATGATGACATTTTTTTCAAAGCAGCTGTTGTGGTTAAAAACACAAAGATTCTTATTTTTTCCTTCCATGCTACAGTATTTTGGCAAACAAATCTCTGTTTCCCAAAACATAAAGAGCCTGATTCTGAAAGATGATGTTGTAACACATGTGTGCTTTCATAGATTTTTCAGTACTTAATTATCTCATAGAGATGGGCTTTTTAAAAAAAAATCTCACACAGTACTTAGTACAGAGTGGGTACCCAATGAGTAGTTCATAAATGGATGTGGGAATGAATATTATTTGGATTATTTAATCATATCTTTCTAAAATGGATTTTTTGTGTATGTTGATAGCAACTAGAAGAGAAAAAATGAAATATTTGTTTACTCCATTTTCTTTTATTCCCCAATAGGCTGATGGCATTGAAGAGGTAGATAGTGCTACTTTGGAAAATTTTACACCAAGAGGGATGCTAGTGTACACTGAGGAGCTGATTCTCCATGTTAATTATTGTGCCAACCCCAGGAAATATAAGGACCTGAGAAAGACAGGACAGAGAGTAGATAGAAAGGATCCTGTTGATCAATGCTTATTTCAGGTATTTTAGTTTGTCAGCAGACTGTTTTGTTTAGAACAGAAGCATGTGAAATTCTTGCAAAGAGCAGATAAGAACTCTGATCGAAACTCTCGTGTCACCCAGTCTGCTTAGTGAACCCATCTTAAATTGTCCTTCCTTTATAAACCTTCGCAGAGCATCACAGGCATAGCTTGTTGCTTCCTCTTCTCCCTAGATCTTGAGCTTCCTTACATCTCTTCTAGTATTTGTTACGCTGAACACCCAATAGCATTGTGATAGCTTTAAAGGCTGAGATCACATTTCAGTATTCTTTGCATCACTGTGTCTCATATGATGTCGTTGCCCACCAAAGTGTGTTGAATTTGCTTTGAGGAGAGTAAAGATTTAGATACTCACACCTCAGCCTTGGTTACTTTAGGCAGATTTACAGTCAACAAGTGTAATCTAGAGACCGAATTTTCCACTTAGTCTACTGGACCTAATGAGTCCACCTAATGAGTCAAGATACTCAAGACAAGCAGATAACTTTTCCATTTTTATCTTCATGTTTAAAAAACTATTTTGTCACCTATATAGTTCTTAATATGACATTAATGTGATTCATTGTGAGCACATGAACAGAAACCAGTTTTTGGAGCACTGATTGCTGATCTATACAATAGGATGCTTTATCAGTCTCCTAAATCTTATTTAGTCTTTGGGCACTATTTTTCAGTCTTGGATAGATTTAAAAGTATACATTTTAACTTTAAAAAAATTAGTGGAGAATACATTTTTGAAACATTTCGGGAGGGCTATTTATCAGTACATATGGAAAGTAATTCGCATTCACTTTGTTCCAACAAATCCACCCATAAAAATTATCCCAATTTAATAATGTTTCCAAAAGATTTGGCTACAGATATTTTATGGAATTGGGGTAATTAAAAGAGTAAAAATTAGAACCCATCAAAATGTATGAGAATAGTGGTAAAACTACATAGAACTTGTATGAAGGAATACAAGGAAGATACTGTAAGTGACATAGAAAGGTTTTCATGAGATAAGATGAATATTTTAAAATCTCAGCTTACAAAACTACATGAGTATCCCACTTTTAGAAAACAGTAATTCAGTGAGAAAAGAGAATACCTATCAGTGTTGTTGCCACATCTCTAGGTGATAAAATAGTAGTGATTTTTTGTTTCTTCTTCTTCTCCTTCTCCTCCTCCTCCTCCTCCTCCTCCTTCTTCTGCTTCTTCTTCCTCCTTCTCCTTCCCCTCCTCGTCCTCCTCCCCCTCCTCGTCCTCCTCCTTCTCCTTCTCCTTCTTCCTCTTCTTTTCTTCTTCTTCTCCTTCTCCTCCTCCTCCTCCTCCTCCTCCTCCTCCTTCTCCTTCTCCTTCTTCCTCTTCTTTTTCTTCTTCTTCATCTTCTTTTCTTCTTTCTTTGGTGGGGGGTGATAGGGTTTCTCTCTCATTCTGTTGCCCAGGCAACAGTGGTGCAATCTTGGCTCACTGCAACCTTCACTTCCCGGGCTCAAGTGATCCTCCCACTTCAGCCTCCTGAGTAGCTGGAACTATAGGCATGTGCCACCACTCCCAGCTAAGGTATTTTTGTGTGTATTTTTTTGGAGAGATGTAATTACACTGTGTTGCCCAGGCTGGTCTCAAACTCCCGGGGTGAAGCGATCCTCCTGCCTCAGCATCCCAAAGTGACGTTACAGGAGTGAGCCACCATGCCCAGTCATCTACTGTCTTATTTTTAAGCTATCTGTGTTTTCTAACTTTCTACAGTGGAAGTTACTGCTTTGGTAATATGGAAAATACAAGCTACGGGTGATATTTACATAGGTGCTTTTATTATGACATTGAAAAAATCAATCACCCTAGTGCAGAAATATAGATATTCCACGCCCAGCCCCACTCCTGTGCCCACAACAGGTATCACTCATCAATCCTAGTATTCTGCCCTGAGAGGCCCCAACGAAACCTCAGTTATTCTTGGCAGCCACTATCCATTTATCCAAACTGGCATGAGAGATGAAACCTATTTATCAACCCTGCTCTATCAGATAAAACAAAACAAAGCAAAACTCTGTTCCCGGGAATTTACATTTAAGGATCTTCTTTCATTTGGCTTTTCCTCTAACAAGCATTGCAGTTTCTCCATTTATAAAAACTTCTATTTATTTCTAGGGAATATTATGCCCACTAATAAAATGGTAGATGTGAGTGCAGGTGTCTTTCTTAGAGGAAAAAAAAATGATGCTTTAAGTAAGCTTTATAGCTCACAGTTGTCTTTACAAGATCAGATACATACGGAAGGCCTATGGATTGGAACTTGCCCTCCATCCAAAATAATAAAACATAACTTGTATCAAAAATTGTCCCCTTTGGACAGCAAAATGTATGATTCTGTTATTCTTCTAACTAATGGCTAAAACAATAAATACATTTTAAAATAATTCTTATCATCTTGATATTACAGTCTAAGGCCTCATACTCAAAAAGAAGGTGTCCAGGACTCTAATACTAGGAGATGAAACTGTAGAATAAATGAACCAAATTTTCTTAAAATCTGTGTGTAGACAGATCCATTGCCTGGATAGTTACATTTGCTTCCCAACAAGCCTTTTAGTTATTATTCACATTCTGTTTTGGTGGTTACAGAATGAAATTAATCAAATGTCACCTTCATATTATTTTTCTCTTCATAAAATATACACATTTCAAAGTTAGGTATTCTTAAACTCATTTTTTTCTCACTGATAATAAGATACAAAGAGGCCAAAATTGCTCCTGGCTTCATGCCAAAGTATTCTTGTTCCTGCATTGTGGTGGATTGGTTTGTCGTTTTTTTGTTTGTTTTTGCTTAAGGTAATTTATACTGCTCTTCCATCCCTCCATATCCCCTGGCATCTAGAAAAACGCTGTCTTTGAATTGTATATAAGGCAGAATTTGTGTGAAGCTCTTCAGGTTTCCAGATGCAGAGATGCGCTGTGTTCTCTCAGTGGATGGGGTTTTTGGTACCCCATCCTGGGATGCCAACATGAGACCCCATCCTGAGACTCCATACCTGGGAGGTCTCAGCAGCTGCAGGACAGGGAGGCTGCTCCATCTGCCAGAAAGTGTCAGCAAAGGCTTTTGTTCCAGCATCCTCCCCATAGTGACCAGGTAGTGACTGCTGCGGTGTACCCTGCTCATAACTGGGGTGGTTGACTCTGCTTTTCTCACCACTCATGCATCTTGTTCATCCTCTCCCACCAACTACCTCTGTGTATCTATCTCTTTTCTCCTTCGGCTCCTTTCTGCTCACTTCCTTTTCTCTCTGTGCTTCTTTGCCCCTGCACTATGCTATTGTATGTCTTCTTCCTGTGCCTCTCACATTCTAGCTCCTCAAGAAAGAGCCTGCCTGGTCACCCAGTCACCATGAGTATCAGGCAGGGCACACTTGGGGAACAGTCTGTTTCTTCATTGGCGGACTTTGTGTCAGTTGCCTGTCCTCACTCCTCTTAGATGTTTCTTTGCCTCATGTGTAGATTCAGCAGGTGCTCTGAGGACTTCTTCCATAGCCTATCCAATACGAGATTGATTTCTTAGGTTATTTCATAGGCTTTAAAGTGACATGAGATTTAGCATGATAGAGTAAGATTCTCTGTTAGCTTGTTTTATTGTCAGTCGTAGATTACATAAGGGAGTTTCAGAAATCGTAGAAGGAAGGAAGTGTGATAATTTGAAGACAACATTGAAAATGTAGTAGATTACAATTTTCCTGGTCACATAAACCTCCTAAATAAATGCCATTGAGATTGGGCAAGATGTAGCACTGGGTTTATTTAAAACCATTACATAAAATGAATCCTTGATTATATAAGGCTACACTGGAGAATATAGTTTCATTGCTGAAAATAACTTGTGGGTTTTAGTAATTTGACTTTTTGAAAGTATACATGTTTCTTTTTTTTTTGGGGGGACGGAGTCTCGCTCTGTTGCCCAGGCTGGAGTGCAGTGGCGCGATCTCC
Organism: Trachypithecus francoisi; assembly: GCF_009764315.1. Classification (NCBI taxonomy): domain Eukaryota; kingdom Metazoa; phylum Chordata; class Mammalia; order Primates; family Cercopithecidae; genus Trachypithecus; species Trachypithecus francoisi. The sequence goes on from NW_022681455.1 coordinate 12,876,930, forward strand.
GCTCACTGCAAGCTCCGCCACCTCCCGGGTTAACGCCATTCTCCTGCCTCAGCCTCCCGAGTAGCTGGGACTACAGGTGCCCGCCACCACGCCCGGCTAATTTTTTTATATTTTCAGTAGAGACGGGGTTTCACCGTGTTCGCCAGGATGGTCTCGATCTCCTGGAAATGCTATATATCTTGACATGGTGGTGGTTAGTAGGGTATACAAAAATGTAAAACCATTGAATTGTGCACTTAAGATGAGTGTACTTGATGTATTTTATTTTATGTTTGCTATCTTCAATTTAGAAAGATATGGCTTGATTTCTTTCTTACTTTCTATTCTTATCTTGACCAAATCTCCAGTTTGAGGCTGTTAGCCCAAATACATCCCATGCTGCATTGTTTTTTGCCTTCTTATTCTACCCCACACGGATCACCCTTTCTGAAGCAGCTCTGGTCTGGGCCTGTCTTCATCAGGTACTGTTGCTGAAATAACTCAGTGTTCTGCCTCTGATTGGCTACTTAGTAGACTTTCTGAAGGCATCCTCCATACTCAGTTTCCCTTATGTCTCTGTGGCAGCCGACACAGGACTCGGTTCATGGTAAGATTTCATTAAGGATGTCAAAGAGACTCATAGTCCTTTGTTTTTTCGGAAAGAGGAAGTTGATCTACAGGGTGTCTGGGGAAGAGACAAGCAAGAGTTACTTTTTTTTTTTTTTTATGAGGCAAATGCACATAACATAAAATTAACTACTTTAAACTGTGCAATTCAATAGCATTTTGTCCATTCACAATGTTGTGCAGACACCATCTCTATCGAGTCCCAAATGTTTTCATTACCCCAAAAGAAAACCATGTATCCACTTAGCAGTCACTGCCTGTTGTTCCTCACCCCAGTTCTAGCAACGATCACTCCCCTTTCTGTCTCTGCAGATTACCTATTCTGGACATTTCATATAAATGGAATCATACAGTATGTGACTTTTGTGTCTGACTTCTCTCACTTAGCATAATGTTTCCTAGGTTCATCCACACTATAGCATGTTCTCAGTGCTTCATTTCTTTTTGTGGCTAAAGTGCTAACATTTTTTAATCACAAACAAAACACCAGGTTTGATATTTTAAGTGTGTAATCACATGGAGTCCTTGTAACAGCGCTAAGATAAAGGAATTATTAACCCTATGTTACTGATCTGAAAACTAAGGTTAAAAGAAGCGAAGTGTCTAGCCTAAGTTTATAAAGCAAATAAACCACCCAGCAAGGTCTAGGATCCAAATTCCTGACCCCACGCCCAGTGTTCCTGCACTACACTGAGTTGTCTCTCGGAACGCTGGTGAATGTCCCTAGCTTATTCAGCCCTGCTGTCTGTAGGCTCCTTACTTCCCATCCTCATGCCTTTCTCCTTTCTCTGCTGATATGTTAGTGATTTGAGCACAACATTTCAGAGTAGGCCAAACAGACCCTTGCTCGTGGTTTCCTGTGTTTGAAATTGCATGTTTGTTAGGACTCAAAAGAGAGACTTGTTACAGAAATTCCCATTGCATTTCAGCGGTGTGTAATTGGACTTTCATCAAATTGAAGCCCATAAGCGGTTTTCTTTCATGGCCTGGCAATCCTCAGAGAAGAAGACCTCTTCAGCTATGTTTAAACCATTGAGGAGAGGGAGTACCTTGAATATGCATGAGCATGACCGAGGCAGTAGCAGCAGAGGTGAATTTTAATAATTAATTCATTAAGCCAATTTATTTCTCTAATTGGTTGTGAAGCTTTGTCAACTAGGAGATAGTAAAAACAATTAAAAATTCAAATTATTTTTTACAACTTGGTGGAGCTTAGGTATTAAGGATGCACAGAGAGAGAAAAAACAGACAGGAAGCTCCAATCATCTCTTCAATAAGTGTTTAAATATTTACAAATTGCACTTCACTGAAACTCATTTTTATTTTTATAAATGTGTGTTGTCTAAATGTGTGTGAGGATATTGATTTCACACAAAAGTTCTGAGAGTCCTTTTAGAGTTGAAGGGTCTTATACTTAACCTTAGCTTCAAGAACCAGCTTGAGGGGGTCTATGAACGCCTTGAAATTATCTGGAAAAGGTTACATATGTGTGCAGTTTTCTAGGCTCAGCGGGCAGAGATTTTGCCAGATTCTCATGGTTTAGGAACCACTACTCTACTGCAATCTTTCCAATTATCTGAGTCATCAACAGACGACAGCCTAACAGTTTAGAGACACCAAGTCCCTCTGCAATTAGAGAAGGTTGCAAGCAGAGTGTGTGAGTATGCTCCTGCCATCCCAAACTGCTAATGACCAACCAGCCCCTTAGCCGAGGCTCAGAGTCCTACCTGTGATAATAGCCTTGGAAAAGTCACTCTGTAATTTCTGCCTGTCCCTCTCTTACTAGCAAACTAAGCTGTACAATCAGGCCAGAGACTACAGCAAAAACTAAGAGCAGCTAGACGAAGGCCAACACTAGGCGCAAGTCACCACTGGAACTAGTGCTCTAGAGGTTCAGTAGAAGAAAATTATCAGAGCCAGAGCCTTGCCACTCCAAGTGTGGCCCACAGGCCAGCAGCATCAGCATCTTTGGGGAGCTTGCTAGGAACATGGGATCTCAGGCCCTCACCCCAGACCTAATGAATCAGAATCTGCATTTTGACAAGCTGCCCAGGGGATTCATAAACACCTTAGTTTAAGAAGCATCGGTTCAGTGGATGCCCAGTTCTGAGCACTGCTATTCATTCTCAGTCCAGCTCCTTCTGTTCCATCTCCCCTGTGAAGACACATCCCTCCTTTAACTTTACCCTGATTTTTGCTCCTAGGTGTCAGGTGGAATTTCTGTTCTCTCGTGTCCCCTTAGGAAGCAGCAATTAATAGTGCATGTTTCCTGTTGCGGCCCCATGGTCTGAGCTCCAGCCCATTTCTGGAGTACAAACTCCTCTTGCTGCACTATGTGGATGGTGTTGTGATGAAAGAGGAAGGAATCCAAAGATCAGGGTTCTCCAGTCACCTTCCTCACGAGCCGCAGAGTCATGAGCAAGTTACCACCTCCTGTGCCTCAATGTCCCGATTTTCATTAGCTTGTGGCAAGAATTAAACAAAGATATTTATGAAAAGTGCTGTGTGCCTGTCACAGTACAGAGGCTCCAAAAATGTCTCTTTGCTGTTGGAGTCATTTGGCAAAGGCCACAGATACTCTCTGGAAAGGGCACTGAATTGGGAGCTAGCCAGTCTGTTCTTGCACCTGATCAGGCTTTGCCTAGTTTCATGTGAACTTGAGTAAGTTCCTTGCCCCTCAGTTTCCCAACCTGTAAAATAAGGCTTTGACCACGCAGGACTTGCTAAAATTCTGTATTATACCTCTACCATATTATATATTGCCTCCTAGAGAAAGCCATCACCCACCAGATGTTCTACAAATGGTTAAAAAAAAAAAAAAAAAAAAAAAAAAGCTATACTCGATGCAGTTAGTCTAACACTTGAAGGGTATCCCTTGAGACAATATGTTTTAATTGTTCCACTTCCATGGACATTAATCCCCCGCCCTTAGTGATTCTGAGTTGCTGAGGCTGCTTTATGCAACCAAGAGCCCAAATCCTTGGTCCTTTGTGAGAGATCCTCCATTAAGTGTGTCTCAAAACACAACATGCTTCAAGTGGATTGAGCACAGTTGCAAATTCCTCTGTGACAAAATGAAGATTAATTTTGAGCTTCAGTACTTTGTGTTTATCCATCATGGTGCCAACTGTCATGGTAATGATACAGTCTCCCATGCAGACAATTAAAAATCATGCTCAAAGAATCTGTTCGAATTGCTTTGCTTTGAGTTTCAGTTCAATGTAGAAACATCCCCCATGCCGTAAGGAGAGCCACCACACTCTTTGCAGTTTGGGAAAAATTTTAACAACCTGTAGATACTGCTTTTTCACTCTAAAACATCTCAAGAGGCCTCTTAAAACTGAAGCAAGGCAAATGATTGTTTTGTTTTGATAGTGCCTGTATTTCTTTTCTCTCTGTTTCTAGACCCTGGAACTGCCCCTCCCCAGCACCAAATTTGCTTCCCAAGATTCCTATCTCTGTTGAGAACCTCATACTCTGGAATTTTCTCTACTTGCATCTCCCTACACCAAACTTGCTTGTTTTGATCATTCCCTCTGAAACCAGATCGCTGCTACGAAACGGCAAAGGTGACAAATTAATCTGTTCCCATGTATTCAGTGGTTGCTAATGAAGCTTACTCTTACTTTGTCCTTTAGAAATGGGAAAGGAAGAAAATAATCATCCTCCCCTTTTTACTGAGTGTGGGTTGGCAGGCCGTGATGCTACTTAACTCCTTCACCTTCTCCCAAATTAAGTCACGTTTGTGAAACTACAGCTCACATCCAAAACAGGGAAAATACAGTTCTCTGGAAAAAGCGGTAAAGGGTGGATCTGTTTCCTTCTCTTCAGTTATTTTCTTCTTCTCTCTATGTAAACCCTTTGTCCTTTTCCCCAGTCTAGCCTACTTGTATTACTTAACTGAACACCAAATATTAGGTAGTGCCTTTCCACAAGAAACTAAAGGTTTTCATGAAAAAAGTCCTTTTTCTTCTCCTGGTGTATGTCCATCTTCTAGGGGAGTAAGGCAGGTTGCCATGGACTTATGCTCCATTTCCAAGTGAAAGAATCAATATTTCCTGGGCCTAGCTCAGCTTCCAAAGAGAAGGATCCCTCCAATATGGGTAAGGCAAGAAAATGTTAACTTAGCACACCTCTTCACCCGTGCAGGTGGATCATACTGGGGAAGTAAACAACAGTTACACAATATTACCAGATTCTGGAACTTTCCACCAATGCTACCTTAAATGTCTAACATAAAAGGTTCTTAATTTAGAGATTCATGAACATTGGCATTAACGTAAAGAAGCTGTTAACGTATGTCCTTAATGTACTTGATGATATCTGACATATGCAAAAGAGATGTGAACCACTTACCCTCTTATGGGAAGCCCCGTGCTTTTTGACTTTCAAAGAATGATGTCATCTCTTGAACATTTTATCCCTCTCTTAATCTGAAGTTCTCTCTAAGGTAAATTCAGCTATTCCCCTTAGTCTATTAGTTTTATGTAATTAAACTCTGTGGGTGTGTATCCAGGGTTTCATGTCAGGGAGAGATAAAGCCTGATTAGGTTTGCTCCCCAGGGGGAAGAATCATTACTCTGAGACATGTTACTCTTTGTTCTTGAGGGCCGTGCATTACACTGCATCATGGTTGGGAGACATTTGTCAGTGTGTCGTTGTCCGGTGAAATCACAGCTTATACCTTTCTTCTATTCTCACAACTTTAGGGTACCACATAGTTTTTCAGAAGTAATAAATCTTGTTTTTGTCTATAAAAATAGCAATAGACACAGCCTAGAAGACAGACTTTGACTTTTGTTTCCTTTGTTTTAAAACTCTTCCCTATCCCCGTGACAAGCTAGAGGGGGTCAGAAAGATGTGTTGACAAGTGTCCAAAGAATTTAGGAGTCCCATTTTGAGGAAGATGACCAAATTATCAGGACAATATTTAGATTACAGAAGGATGTGCAATAGAATTACGGCTTGTCTTTGCTGTGAGCATCCACACTGGGTCTAGCCACAAAAAAAGGAAAAAAAAAAACAAAACAAAAAAACACGTTGCCAACTCAGAAGGACATTCATAATTTTTACTGCAGAAGGAGAGGAAGAATACACAGGGTTCTGTGTGTGGCGGTACATGTGTGTGCCTGCCTGTGTGTGAGTCTATTAAATATATGTACGTGCATGTAACGACAGGATTTTTATGGTAGTAATATGGCTTCTTTGATTGTCAGAAAGATAGGATTAGGATCATACTTGTGAAGTTGCCTAAAGATGATGATCATTTATAAGCCTTGACTGCCTTTTCTTATTTTTAGTGAATTTTGAGAGAGTGGACTTTTTTCCAAAGGGGACTTTAACCAAGGAGAGTGATAGAAGGTAAAATTACGAAACAGGTGAAATTTATCATCACATCCTATGTATCCCTTTTCTGGTAACTTTTACTCCTCTCTGTACCTTTTCCAGACCTTTCTACCCATCAAAACCAAGGAAAGTTACAAACATATTCATAGCAATAATAAATGACTTGGGAAACCACAAGTTAAAGTGGTTGAGAGTCAGAAAGATCTGAGATTGAAACCGGGCTCTGCCATATACCGTGGGACCTTGGACAAGTTTATCTTTCTGATCCTCAGTTTTTTAACCTGGAAAATGGGAATAATGAAATTATCTTAGTGCTATTGCTACAGTTGAGTGAGTTAATGCATCTAAAACACTGAGCACAGTAGCTGGGATGGAATGACCACTTATATAGATGATAGTGTTTATTACTGGTATATCTTCCTGAAACGAGAGAAAAGAGCTCAAACCTTTGCACTTTTTCTAACAGTAAGGTGGAAGCTGTGGGTTACATTTTTCAGGAAAGATGAAATCATTCTACCGTCTATTAGTAAGGTAAACTATATATTGTGGAAGATCACCACCAATTAAAGATGAGGAAATGTTTACTTTTAATTTTTTTTTTTTTTTTTTTTTTTTTTTTGAGATGGAGTGTCACTCTGTCACCCAGGCTGGAGTGCAGTGGTGCGATCTCAGCTCACTGCAAGCTCCGCCTCCTGGGTTCATGCCATTCTTCTGCCTCAGTCTTCCGAGTAGCTGGTATTACAGGCGCCCGCCACCATGCCTGGCTAATTGTTTTTGTATCTTTAGTAGAGATGGGGTTTCACCATGTTAGTCAGGATGGTCTCGATCTCCTGGCCTTGTGATCCACCTGTCTCCGCCTCCCAAAGTGCTGGGATTACAGGCATGAGCCACCGCGCCCAGCCTTAAAATGTATTTTTTTAGGGGAGTCAAGTGTGTATCAGTTAGTGTTTGCTATGTCACAAACCTACCCAGAAGTTAGCCTAAAACAATGTTTATTATTTCTCAGGAATCTGTGACCTGGCTGGGTGGTTTTTCCAGTCTAGGACAGTCCTTTTGGGGCTTGATGTTCAAGGATGGCCTCACTCACATGTGTGGGGACTCTGCTGGGTCAGCTGAGATGTCTGGGCTAGCTTGGGCCTGTATCCAGGTAGTATTTCATCTTCCAGGAGGCCAGCCCAGGCTTGTTCATCCAATGGCCAAAGAGTTCTAGCAGCTACAGAGGGTAAACTCCAGCAGGTCAGTACATGTCAAGCCTTGGTTTGCTAATCAGCCAAAGTCAATCACGTGACCAACCCAGACACAAGGAGTGGGAAGTAGATTCCACATGATGGGAGTTGCTGCAAAGAATTTGTGGCCACTCAGATTCTACGATATGAGGAATTGACATTGGCCAGTCCTTCCCATGTTCATACACAGCTATGAAAAAAATTCTTTAGGATTTTCTCTAATGAGTTGAGTTGACGGCTTTGCTCCAATAAAAAACAAAACTTTTAGGAAAAAGGGCATCACTTCTTAAAATACAGTCATTATCTGCATCTGATTCTTGGCCTCTCACCCATACCAACATAGGTATAAAATTTCCCAGGTGATTGTAGCCAAAACAGATTGGTCCAGAACTCTCCATACAAGTCAGCTGCCTTTTTACTATTTGGAAATCTGTTGGAAAGTACAGCAGTTCTGTATTTCCATGTTTATTCAAGAAAATGCAGGCATAGGAAATGCCAGACGTGTCTTTGCAGGAGATATGAGCTGGAAATAAAGCACAGAGTTTGGAAAACATTTGAAGCAAACGAAACAACACTACAACTGCACCTTTTGCAACTTCTCAGTCAAAGCATTGACTCATGGTGACTTGAAGACTATGAACACTGGGCATTCTACTGCCAAAACCTCAGCATCTTCCAACTGATCAGTGTGTCTCATCTGCCACTCTATTTCCATACCACAGTGCTTTTCTTTTGTTGAATTTTAGGGATTTTTGTAGGTCTTCTGGGGCTCCTGATTTAATATCCTAGAGTGACAGTCAGAGAATGGGCATTATGTAATTGTGAAAGGAAAATTCTCTGCAATTACAGCATATTGCTTTATTTTCTGCAAACAGAATATTTCATGGAGTTACTCAGTTTGCTCTTTTGTTCTATAGTAACTCTTGTGGTGAACACTAGAGCAGCTCAAACGGCTGGTCTGAGTCTCTCATATATTTCAAGCAGACAGGATGTTTATTTGATATAGATGATAACATCACACTTAATGCAGTAATGTAGGAGTTAGGAAAAGCTGTTGGTTCCTCTTCTCAATGCACCCTTTATTACTTGTGAATTTGGGCAATAAAGGCAACTTCACTGTGTCTCGATTTTTTCTTCCATAAAATGGAAATATGAATTATTGTCTATCCCAAGAAGTGTTGTTCTAATGATCAAATGCAATCTTGTTCGGGAAAGTGATTTGTAATTTTAAAAATCTGTATAGAGATGATATTATTATTTTTAGCTTCAAAAAGGCCATGTCCATAATCATGCAAAGCCGTGAGGGGTGCAGGTCTGCTTCACTGATTTGAGTTTAGGATGAGTAATTAACATCAGATGGGAGCAGGGACGCCACTTTTACGGGTCAGGTATCCTCGATTCCAGTTCAGTAACCATCCTCATTCTAGCTTATTCCTGGGATTATCAAGACACCAGAATTTACAGTTATTTAGAGACTAATCACCCCAAGCATGGATTACTTCCTTTCTGCTGCTGCCTAAATATGTAGCAACTCATTTCCTAGGAAACAACTCCACACCCTAGCAGCACGTGATTCAAACATGGAGAGAAAGTAAAAACTGAGAACTTAACTACATGGAGGAATGGGATGGGGGTGATTATTGCATACAAGTGTAAATCATTTATTACCTCCCTAACCTCTTTGGCATAAATATTGAGTATTCACTCATCAGTAAACAAGTTTTGTGTTTGTTTGCTGGTTTCTTTTCTTTTCTTTCTTTTTTTTTTCTTTTTTTTTTTGAGATGGAGTCTCGCTCTGTCACACAGGCTGGAGTGCAGTGGCGGGATCTTGGTTCACTGCAACCTCCGCCTCCCAGGTCAAGCGAGTCTCCTGCCTCAGCCTCCCAAGGAGCTAGGACTACAGGCGTGTGCCACCAATTCCGACTAGTTTTTGTATTTTTAGTAGAGACAGGGTTTCACTGCATTAGCCAGGATGGTCTCGATCTCCTGACCTCGTGATCTACCCGCCTCAGCCTCTCAAGTGCTGGGATTACAGGTGTGAGCTGCCGCGCCCGGCCCACTGGTATTTCTAATGGTCTAAGTACAGTGAAAACTTGTTTCAGAGCAAAAAGATGCTTTTATATAACATCCCTCTTCTCCATTCCCTTCTCTGCTTTCTCCTCTCATCCTCTCTTATCTTGGAGTGCCTTGTATACTTTGAGTGTCTTTACCTAAGCGTTACTCAACCAGGAGATTTACAAATGCACAGGTTCTACTTTGGGAAGGGAAAACAGAAATTAATTAGAAATCAAAGCATGAGACATTTCATTTAAAACTTGAATTTTTGTTGTTTCAAACTTAACATATTCAAGTGTACCTCTTCTGATTGAGAAAAGAAGCTGAGATGCCAAGATATGAGAACTGTTTATATAAACTCTTTATTTAAAAAAAATCATCATTACCATCACCAAAACCGAGCTCCCCAAGAAAGGAAAAAAAAGACCAAAAGAAACCTGCCCTAGGTGCTGTTGAGAAATGAGAACAATGTCTTTGCTTTTGTTTATCACTTTCATCTTTTCAAACCACCTCCAAATATTTTCTCACTGAAAAACCTGGTATGGAGATCTAAGATTTTCAGGAAGGACCTTTAGTTTACTTGTTTTTGTGTAGGCTAGACACAAAATCTTTCTGAGGTCTACCAATGTGGTTTATTCAATGTATTTGTGTCTTCCATACTCACATATAAAGGAGAAGTACATGAGAAGTTGACCATGGGCTGGGTGTGGTGGCTCATGCCTGTAATCCTAGCACTTTGTGAGGCCAAGGCAGTTGGATCACCTGAGGTCAGGAGTTCGAGAGCATCCTGGCCAACATGGTGAAACCCCGTCTCTACTAAAAAATACAAAAATTAACCTGGCATAGTAGCACACGTCTGTAATTCTAGCTATTCAGGAGGCTGAGGCAGGAGAATTGCTTGAACCCAGGAGGTGGAGGTTGCAGTGAGCTGAGATCGTGCCGCTGCACTCCAGCCTGGGTGACAGAGAGCGAGACTCCATATCAAAAAAAAAAAAAAGGGAGAGAGAGAAGTTAAGCATCAATGAATGTGGCTCAGCTCCTAAACCACAGGTTGAAACCCCAGGAAGCTCCATGCCTGTGTCATCCTACGCTCCAATGTGTAGTCAGTCATTTAGTCTTTCAGTGTCTCTGTATGAACAGAAGGGACTCACAGGATATTTTGTGGGGAAAAAATTAAGGTTTTTAAAAACGATAATATATGTTATCTGTTGACTTTCTACTCTGGGCCAGAATATTGGGTTAAGGGTTTTAGAAATGTTTTTGTCAACTTCTAAAACATTTCTAGATATTATTAGCACATTGGATTTAGAAATAAGAAGGGAGGCTAAATAAGTTGTCAAAGGTCACACAAACTGTTCCAGATTCCAGCCCAGATCCGTGAGCAAATGACTTTGGGTCACAGGCTTGACTGCGTCTTTGCCGTGAGCAAATGACTTTGGGTCGCAGGCTTGACTGTGTCTTTGTAAATATCGTTCAGTATTCTGAAAACTCCTTGAAAGGAAACTTTGGGGAAAATCATTTTAATTGTAAGCCGCATGAGGAGACCATAGTTCAAGCACATCCCTTCAGCCTGTGGCCAAGTAAGAGGAGCTTTAAGAAACCCCCAGAGGAGTTTATCATGTGGCCTGTAGTGTTTGTAGAACACTCTGGGCTGCTGGAGGACACAGGTCTGGAAATACAAGGGACAAGAACCTGGCTGTGGCAGCACAACAGAGGTTTTGGAGTCACTGGACTCCTGTTGACTTAAGGTCAAAGGTGTGTGTTTTGAGAGGAGGAGACGTTGGCAGAAATAGAAACTGGCCTGGAGCTGTTCTACATGATCTTTGCTAGAGAGAGCCACCTGGAAGGACAGAGTCCCCAACAGAGAGAACCTGTGTGATGATGGACTTCTAAGAGCCAGAGACCTAAGGGAAGGCCACAAGGAGCCAGCCAGACATTCTAGTCAGGGAGGCACAAGGGACCGATACCACACAAATGAGGGCTGGGGCCCAGCCAGATGCTAGGAGATGCCTGACAATCCACCATGCCCTCCATGAGTCAGAGTTGACTGTAAGTGTCTGCTATGGTCAGGAGAAATCACAGTCAGCTCCTAAGAGTTCTAAGCAACTAATACGTTCCTCGTCCCAGGCCTCCTCTCCCTTCCCTGCTCTTCCAAGTGTTAGAGGAGTCGGGGCGTCTAGCAAGGGTATGGCTGGAGGTTGAGGGCAAGGGCAGGATGGAGGGACAGAAGTCCATCAGGAAAGAACAGAACCAGACCTGCTTTCTTTTCCAGAATAGGCTTCTTGCCAGCAGCAGCCCAAAACCACAGCTTTAACATCATTTAACACGCATGGAGACTGAGGTCAAAAGTGAGAGGATTTTCGTTTTGTTTTGTTACCTCTGAGAAGGTAGATGAGCCATAAGGCCACAGAGAAAGTTTGCAAGAGAGGTTAGGGCAGCAGACAATGCCTTTTGATTTTACTCTTCAAGTCCTCCTTTAACAATAACATCTGGGTCAGGGATATGAGTGGGCTTAGCAGTAACAACAAATAAACCCCATGGTGCCTCCTTCATAGATTTACTGAACAATATTGTGGTAATGGGCATCTTAGCTTCTGATTAGAAAAGAATTATATATCAAGGCAAAATTGCAAAACCTACTTATCTGCAGACATCACCTAATTATGGGGCCTCTGTCACCTACCACCAACATAACCAGGGGCAAGTTACTTACATTCTATGTGCTTAGATTTCTACATTTGCAAAATGGAGGATTAAGTCACTTAGTCATAAGATTTTGGGAAGGAAGTAAATAAGTCAATATATTTAAAGTGTTTAGAATAAGAAATGACACATGGAGAGTGCTTAATTTGATATTTTAAATGAGCTTTATTAAAATCAACACACAGTGAATTCAAGCAGTTAATTTGAAAGCACCCATTCATTAAGTGAACAGTGAGTTTTAAAACAATAAAATATAAGAAATGTTCCAATAGTTCAAAAACAAATAAGACTCGTGGACTTTTTGAGTGAAGTGAAAAAAATTACAGGTTAACTGTATTTTCTTGGTTATTACGAACATAGCAAGCCCATCTCTGGACTTGGATAGATCTGTCTTATAGATTTTCATAGCAATTGGAGTTCCGGTGAATATCCTGAAACCAAATGACCCTCTTACAGTTTCAGAACACAGTTTTGTATTGAATTATGCTAACTGATTTTTATAAAATCCCTTTATCAGTTGGAGCTTCAGGTTCACTCTACATTTTGATTCTGTCAATTGGTCTGTTTTTTAATGGGGCAGAAGTAATTTGCTGCCATTTTAGAAGCTTCTACTTAGTATTAATTCATCATATTCATTTCCTTTATTCTGCAAACAAATATAAACTCAAGTTCATTAGCTACTGGGATCATTCACTGCTTCGTTGGGGTGTGACCACATATTGATTTCATACATTCCTGAATTACATTTTTCCTTCTTTTGGGAGGAAAATTCTATTGCCTACCTCAGAGGTCCCCAACCCCTGGGCCAGGGACTGGTACTGGGCTGTGATGTGTTAGGAAGTGAGCTGCACAGCAGGAGGTGAGCGATGGGCAAGCAGGCGGAACTTCATCTGTGTTCACAGCCGCTCCCCATCACTTACATTACTGCCTGAGTTCCGCCTCCTGTCAGATCAGTGGCAGCATTAGATTTTCACATAAGCGAGAATCCTATCATGAATGGCACGTGCCAGGGATCTAAGTTACATGCTCCTAATGAGAATCTAATGCGTGATGAGCTGTCACTGTCTCCCATCACCCCCAGATGGGACCGTCTCGTTGCGAGAAAGCAAGCTCAGCACCCTCACTGATTCTGCATAATGATGAGCTGTATTTAATTATCTATTACAACATACTAATAATAGAAATAAAATGCACAATAAATGTAATGCACTTGATCATCCCAAAACCATCCTCCCACCCTGGTCCATGGAAAAATTGTCTTCCATGAAACTGGTCCCTGGTGCCAAAAAGGTTGAGGACGGTTGGCCTACCTAATGTCCCTAATGACATTATAAATCTGCATACTGTTAACGAAAGAAAAGCCATATAAAGACTTTTTAGTTTACCTTTCTGAAAGGAGATGACTTAAGAATGAAATTCAGAAAGTTTAGAGCGAGTAATGAAGAAAGACATGGAGGCTAGAAAGAAAGTAGATAATGTTGTTCTTTTCCTAGCTCTGTTTTCACAGCACACTTCATTTCTTCTCAACCATGTCATAATGGGATCTACTGATATATTAATACTTGGGTCCTGATATTTCAGGAAGTTAACTTTAGTATCTGTAGTTTGTCCATGTATGTTTCAGTCTAACACAGAGGATAGTGGTGAAGAGCAAGGATTCTGCAACCAAAGTACTTGGGTCTGAAAGGGGCTCTATCCTGGCTCACTACCGCAGTAAACTTGGGCAGGTGACTTGTGCTGTCTGTGCTGGGGTTTCCACATCTGTAAAATCAATGGAAAAGGTATTAAGTTCATATATTTAAAGTGCTTAGAAAAGGGCCAGGAGCAGTAGCTCACACCTGTAATCCCAGCAATTTGAGGGGCCGAGGCAGGATAATAACTTGAGGTCAGAAGTTCGAGACCAGCCCGGGCAACATAGCAAGACCCCAATCTCCACACACGCGTGCACACACACACACACACACACATTTAATTTAATTTAAAAATTAGTTGAGTGTGGGGGTGTGTACCTGTAGTCCTAGCTACTCAAGAGGCTGAATCAGGAGGATTGCTTGAGCCCCAGAGTTCGAGGCTGCAGAGAGCTATGAGTGTGCCTCTGCACTCCAGCCTGGGCAACAGAACAAAACTTTGTCTCAAAAAAAAAATGTTTAGAAGAGTAAAGGGCACATGGTGGCACTTAATAAATCTTAGCTCTTTTTATTTCTTTTATTTTTCTGCTCATTTCTGAATGAAAGGACGGCTTCTTGTTTAGTGTTGTTTCTCCATGTTACTTGGAGACAGACCAGCATATTACAAATGAATAGAATAAGTTAATTTAAAAACCTAAGTTTGTGTTAATACAGCCAATTTGTATTTTGAAGATCAGGTGCTGGTTATGATGATCAATCTCATCATTCTTGTTTTTGTGTTTGGATTGTGGAAGTTGTACCCAAAGAAGCAGCGAATCTCAAAGGCCTGTTTCCTGCCTTTTTCCTGTCCCAGACATTTCCCTCTACCAGACTCTTCCTTTCAATTTCTTTCTAGAGTGTCCTCCTGTCTCCATTTTTGCTCTTTCCTTCACCATCAGTTCCTCTGCATGTCTAGTTGTCTCATTCTCATCTCCTAGCGTACTGCCTTTCCTATCTACATCTCATGAAATTCAGGTTTCCCAAACTCACCTTTACTCTTGGTAAACTCTCCACTCACAAGGAGATAAGCATTACAAATAGCACATGGAAAGAAAAGAAAAGAAACATTTAGAAGGAGACTTTTCACAACTCCATGTGTTTTTCCTAGATTACAGTTTTGTTTGTATTTAAATTAATCATTTTAATAGATTGAGAGTGTTTCTCAGTATGATTCTGTGCGTGCACATAGATTACAAGATTCTGTAATGTAGAGACTGAAAGTAATTTTTCCCCATGGCTAACTCCAAAAATGCAGACATTTTGCTGAGTGACTTAGAACCAAGGAAGCCAATAGAGGGTATATTTAACGCAGTATTTCCATTCATGTACTTACCACTTTTTTTCTGGAAAGGAATTAAGAGCTTACAAAGATATATACTCCCTAATAAGATAACATGAATTTAAAGTGTGTCTCCCCCTACACAAAAAAGTTAAAATAAAGTATTGGGCAAAGTAGAGCCAGGGAGACTAAACATTTATATCATGATGACCCACATGTCTTTTTTAGATGCGGTTACATAATTGGCTAGGAAAATTTAAAAACTTGATCAAATTTAGCAACAATTCCCAAAGTTTTCCCTACTTCAACTTATAGAACAGATGACTTTTACCTGTGAAATTATCGTCTCCATGGGGAAACAGCTGTAGCCAGTTTGCCTCTTGCTATTCTACTTTTCTGCCTTTCAGGAAGAAGGCACACAGGAGTTCAAATTACTGTGACATTGTTATAGGGTGTCCTTGAATCTTTTCTAATTTATGTCTTGTGTATGTAATTTACAAACTTCATTACTTTATAATAATAATAAAAATCCCTTGCAGTGCATCTTAACTATACCGTATTAAAGAACTCCTAGGTTTGCACAATTCACATTGTTCATAAATCAATATAAAGGAAATAATAACTCAGGTTAAGGACAATTAATCTTGAAATGAAGATCAAGCAGGGATTTCTCCTGGGACTCATTATGGACACACTTTGTTCAATGAATCACTTTCTCCACGACACCCTGACTGACTGTAGAAGGAGCAATGAGTTCCATTGGACTAATTCTTAAGTCTTAAGAATTGAATGGTGAGAACATCCTAATAACCACCTAAATAAAGGCAATTCTGTGGGATACCCACTTACCCTCACTTGTCATCCTTCCTGATGGTTTCTGTGCATAAGGCTGATAGTCATTATGCTATTAATTATTTAAGAAAACAACCCATCTTGATATAATGTTATTGGCTAACATTCGTGGAGTTTTCTTGAAAGGACTTTTTCTGTCTTTTACTTAATTACTTTAGAGGTAAGGATTTCCCTGCTATAAGGTAAGGACTTAGCTGCTATAACTTCACCACATAGATAAGAAAGCAAATTCGCTCAGTTGTATTTAATGTAGGGCAAGTGTTCTTAGACATTTTGGGGTCACAAATCCATTGAGAAAATGTTGAAATCTATAGACTCCATCCCCAGAAAAATGCACTGATTCATAACATTACATTTTATGTACCATTTCAAGGATTTTATAGACCTCTTAGAGCTTACACAAAGGCCTTCTAACCCAAAGATGCCACTCATTTTAACTTAAGTAATACAGCTCTGCTTATTTTAAGATATATCCATGTAAATGAAAGCCTGTGTATGGAGAATCTACCTCTGGAAGATAATTTGAAATGACCACCACATCAGTGTCAATAGACAGAGTCAAGAGAGGTATTTCATTCATGAAAAAGGCAACATAAATCCTCATACAGATGCAAATCCGACTTATTGGGATTGGCAGAACCTGATGTTTATGACAGATATTCTTGGAGCTGACAAAATCTAGTATTTTTGTGGAAGCACATAACCAGCTTCAAATTGTCCATTTTTCCTGAAAAGACTGGCCCTTGGCAAGCATACTGATGATATAAAGAAAGCGGAAGTGAATTTTAATGTAATTTCCTTCAACCACATTACATGATAATATGAAAATGACAAGAAGAGCTGTCTTTTCTCTCTTATGTGAGGGTGAGGGAGGCTTGCAATAAATAGAATATTTAGAGAAATTATGGCTTGTTAGTTGGGCTTTTTTGATACTCATTAGTCACTTTGGTTTTCAGCAATTGTTTAACATCCTTCTTTTTCAGTAAAAAACTTAATTTTGGAATGTGATTGTCAGGTTAATCAGAGCTAGAATTATCTATACAAAGAAATAGCTGTGGGCTTTGATTACCTACCTAACCTTAACCAATCCCAGTTGGCTGAGTGGGTAGGCAATAGAGTTGTCATTCTGTGATTTGGCTGCATATGATGCCGATGCGTCAAAAGGATTTATTTATAGAAGATCATAAAATTCTCAGCTTAAAGTGGGACATTTTGCTTCTCTATTCTTCCCACTAATTAGGAATTGTCACTGACTTTTGCAGTTACCTATTTAAATAGCATTGATTCTTATACAGTACATTTCCTATAGCATGTTTATATGTATTCAATATAAAAACTACACACGAAAACACAGATTAAAGTAAATTTTGATGGTATAGAAGGATGTAAAATTATGTGGCTGTGTTCTTTTTATAAGAAAATAATAATTAGAAGTGGATACCAAGTATACTCTTTGGCGGAATTTCTATTCTTTTTGTTTTTTTAATTTGTAATATTGGGTGATTTAGTAGTAGTTTAAAACCACATTAGAGACCTTGGTAGGGTATAATATTCTTGCAAAAAGAGAAGGAGTTACATGAGAATTTGACTGCAACTGTCTTTGAAGGAGTAGGATTATGGATGATTTCTGTTTCCCTCTGTTTCTTTATCTTTGTTTTCTTTCTCTGGAATGAAAATATATTGCTTTTGTAATAAACAAAAATCAACCAAAAAATTATTTTTGGGGAAAAACAATGCTTCCTGTAAAAAAAAAAAAAACCCACAAGCTCTTTTAGAAAGCAATTTGTATGGTTTTTAGGGGCTAGGAAGTGGGGCTGGGGTGGATATGGAGAGACTGGTTAATGAATACAAAATTATAGCTGGATAGGAGGAATAAGTTCTGGGGTTGTATAGCGCTGTAGAGTGAATATAGCAAACAATAATTTATCTTATATATTCAAAAATCTAGAAGAGAGGATTTTGAAAGGAATCATGAATGTCTGAGGTGATGGATATCCTAATCGCCCTGATTTGTTCATTACACATTATACACATGTATTGAAATATCACTCTGTACCCCATAAATGTGTAGTATTATTATGGGTCAACTAAAAATAAAAGGAAAATGATGAAACCAAACCAAACCAAAACAACAACAACAACAACAAAAAGCAATTTGGAATAGAAGCAAGACATACATTGTAGCTCTTGGCTCAGGGGAGTTATTATCATAGCAAGGCAATGCCTGATCACAGTGCACAAGTGCGATCTCTCAAAAGGAAAAAGAGAGAAAAGCAACAGCATAGAGGCTAGGGAAAAAGCTCTTTCCAGTAGCAGAAACAACTGTTTACATGAAGTTGTATCTCAGCCTAGCGCAGCCTTGAGGAACTCTTAGGTTTCATAGAGGAGCAGTTTAGGACCAAATTATTGCCTCAAGTACAAGATGAAGGACTTTTTTGCTTGACTTAGGAAGTGATGAAAACTCTTTTGAAAGTATTTGAGTAGGTGAGTGATCAGACTACTAAGCTTTAGAAACATTGACTGGCAACCTGAATTAGTGGCTTGGAGTACGGAATAACAGTAGAAAGAGTTTACTAGTTGACACTCTTTAAAATAGTCCAGATGAGATCTTAACTTAGGCTGCAGTTTTATGAGTGGAATGGGTAAGATGAGAAAAAGATATTAAAAGAAAATGAGGTCAGGTGTGGTGGCTCATACCTGTAATCCCAGCACCTTGTGAGGCCGAGATGGGAGGATCACCTGAGGCCTGGAGTTCAAGATCAAGCTGGCCAACTTGTTGAAACCCCATCTCTACTAAAAATAAAAAAAACAAAAACAAAAAAATAAAAATTAGCCAGGTGTGGTGACAGGCACCTGTAATCCCAGCTACTGGGGAGGCAGAGATAGGAGAATTGCTTGAACCCTGGAGGCAGAGTTTACAGTGAGCCAAGATGCACCACTGCACTCCAACCTGGGCAACAGAGCAAGACTCCATCTTAAAAAAAAAGAAAAGAGAAAGGCATCTTCACTTTACTTAAGGCACTCCATGTATTTAATTATTTAATTCACAACTAACTGAAGGCTGAAAATTGAAAATGAACTAAAAACTCCAGTCAAATTTCATACGCAGTG
This sequence comes from Trachypithecus francoisi, assembly GCF_009764315.1. Taxonomy (NCBI): domain Eukaryota; kingdom Metazoa; phylum Chordata; class Mammalia; order Primates; family Cercopithecidae; genus Trachypithecus; species Trachypithecus francoisi. The sequence continues at coordinate 12,895,775 of NW_022681455.1, forward strand.
GATCTGAGTTCCCAGACTCTTATTCTGCTCCCTTAGTGGATTGCCCTTAAGATGAGATTCAAGGGCTCTAGGAAAAAAAAAAAAAATCTGTGAAAAAGGCGTTGATGGTAAGGTACTTAATTTCTTTCAATTTCTGCTTTATGGAATCCACATATTTAAGCTCACCTTGATGAATTCTATGTTGAACTTGTTAATAGAAATGATGACTGGAGGGAGAGAGGGGGAGGGAAACCGAAGAGCCTTCCTACCAGTCTATTTTCACATAGGGGCAGAATATGCTAACTGAAGACTCGTTTCTTCTGATTAATACGTATTTTTAATTTTCAAAAAAAAATTTTTTTTGAGACAGAGTTTCACTCTTGTTGCCCAAGCTGGAGTGCAGTGGTGCGATCTCGGCTCACTGCAACCTCTACCTCCCGGGTTCAAGCGATTCTACTTCCTCAGCCTCCCGAGTAGCTGGGATTACAGGACCTGCCACCATGCCCAGCTCATTTTATATATATATATATATTTTTAGTAGAGATGGGATTTCATCATATTGGCCGGGCTGGTCTCGAACTCCCAACCTCAGGGGATCCACCCGCCTTGGCCTCCCGAAGTGCTGGGATTATAGGCGTGAGCCATCACACCTGGCCTCAAAAAAATTTTTATTTTGAAAAAAATGTCTATAGATTTAGGGGGTACAAGTGTACTTTTGTTACATGGATATATTGCGTAGTGGTGAAGTCTCGGGTTTTAGTGTAACTATCAACTGAACTGTGTGAATAACATTTTAAAAAGTTGAATTCCACAAACCTAAAACATACAAAATTATCAAAGAACTATTGTATTTGAGCTTCTTCTAGAAAAAGAAAATGAAAAAAAAAGCCACTCTAGAACTATAAGCACTAAAAATAATTTATGGTTTAACATGTCTCAAATAATCAGCCAATTCATCTCTTGTCAACAGAAAGCACTTTGGGGTTTTTTTTCACCCTGGCCTTGGTAACTGGGATGCAAATACTAAGCTCTTTAGGGAGTCAAGAACTTCTCATATGAAAGCCAATGAACTCTCAAAGCAAGCAAAATTGGAATGCTTTTGTTAAGTGGAGTGTAATACTCACGATTTCACTTACCCCATTGCTTGTTTCAAAGCCCTCTGCCTCAATAAATAATTTAGTTTCAGACCTTTAAGCTGTTATTTGGAAGAGAACAGCCCCCACCCCCCATCTTTTGTTCCTCTTATGTTGTCCGGCATGTAGATATATCAGTAATAGACACAGGGGTGTGGTGTGGAATTATATGCTAAATGCTAAAATGCCTTCTCTGAGCCAAGACATTTGACTTCTTTTCCATCGCAATCAAAGTCTTAGGACACATGAGGTAAGCAACCTGCAGCTTTAGACTATCAACTGTAATGTGATCAAAAGAGCAACTTCCATATTAGCAATGGTGCCAAATATGGTGAGGTAGACAGAATATCAGGAGACAGTCTCAGTCGTGGAGCCAATTGATTGCGTGTCCATGAGGAAGTCACTTTACCTATTAGGTTCACTGTCTTCCCACTCTGAGGTGCCTCCTACCTCTGCAATGCTATGATGTAAAGGACCTATCCATGTGCTACTTGGGTTTTGGCTTCCTTTTTGTGTTAAAGCTGGGCACATCTAAGGAATCTTTGATATACTAGATAATCTCTGCTACACAAACCTGCATACCTGCAGTCCTTTTTTTTTTTTTTTTTTTTTTGAGATGGAGTTCCACTCTGTCACCCAGGCTGGAGTACAGTGGCGTGATCTCAGCTCACTGCAACCTCGGCATCCTGGGTACAAGTGATTCTCCTGCCTCATCCTCCTGAGTAGCTGGGATTACAGGTGCCCACCACCACACCTGGCTAATTTTTGTATTTTTAGTTGAGACGGGGTTTTGCCATGTCGGCCAGGCTGGTCTTGAACTCCTGACTTCAGTTGATCTGCCCGCCTCAGCCTTCCAAAGTGCTGGGATTACAGGCATGAGCCACCGTGCCGGGCCAAACCTCCAGTTCTTGAATGACATCTGAATATCTGCTTCTGTCTGTGTTCATCGCCATGTTCATTGTATTTGAAAACATCACCTTTCTCATCCCAGTTATTTACTGGTCTCCTGCTTCCACTCTTGCATATACACACATGCACACACATGCGGACACAGTTTATTCTTCATAGGGCAGCTGGGGTGCACACTTTTAAGTATAAATCCTCTAATGGCCTCTTACTACATTGGAATAAAATCCCATCCCCTAGCCTGCTGTTGACAGTGCCTGGGCTGGCCCAGACTCCCTCTCCTACTCCTGCCCATACTTACCATGCTTGGGTACTCTGATGTTTGCACCGATAACTCCCTCCAGCTGGAATGGTCTTCCTTGATTATCCTGTAGCTGGGTTGTTTTTGTCACTCAAGGTCTCAGTTTGCGGCTGCCCACCTTAGAGAGACCTTCCTGAACCCCATCCTGACAGGAGGCTATGGTCACTCTTGGCTCTGATCAACCAGCTACAATTCTGCAATAGCAGTTACTGTTCTCTGAAATCATACTTTTATACTTGTCCACTGCTTTTATTCCCACCCATTCCCCTAAAATATTTGACAAGACTTTGCTTATTCTTTCCATTGATGCGTATCACTAGAACAATGTCTAGCACGTGGGTACTCAATAACAATTTTTCAAAAGATTCTGGAAGATAATAAAAATATATTCTCTTTGGCTGAAGTAATTGGATTTTGTCAACCCTGAGGCCTGATTGGCATAATACATCTATAGATGTGAGTAGAAATGTCTCAACCTTCTTCCCTGGGGAGTTTGAGCTTGTGAAGTCTGACTCTCTAGGTTGACATTTCTGCAGATTGGGTAGAATTAAGTAGGTTTAAATTGATAAAGTAAAATGGCAGTGTTATCCAAGAAGTTAAAATAGAGAATGCAGGGTATAAGCACATAACTTACATTTTTAAATTACACAAAGGTATATGCAAAATGTGCACCCATGAATAAAATTTATATAGATGTAGCTATGGCCAGGTGCACACACAAGTCCAGATAACTATAGCAGTGGGTGGAAACAAAAACTTGAGTATTACAAGCAAAACCTAACACCAAAAATAGGTTACCCTATTTTAGAGATGTAGTAGTCAGAGTCATAAGGTAAGGAGATAAAAACAAAACTCAGAGTGTGTACATCCAAATAAATATTTCTCTCAATATGGTCTTCAGAACACCATACAATATATTCTGCTTAAATAGGCATATGGATTGATTCAAGTGACTTGTTTTTGGTAGGTTGCTAGAACAACTTAGAACATTCTAGAACCTCCTAGAACAGAATGATTATTATCAGTGGTGGACGCATCTGTACCTCTTCAAATAGTCCCTTCATAAAAATGTATGCTTGAAAGGCAAAATGATTTATTTGTGCCTCACAACCAATTAGCAATGAAGAGAATTCAGAAAAAGGGAGCAATGAGCTTAGGATGAAAAGCTAGAGAAGAGGTGAGAGTTGACCTGGATGGGATGCGAAGAGCTGGCAGGACAAAGGCAGGCATCCCAAATGGAGAGAACCTGAGGAGAGTGCAGACCTCTTGTGGAACGTAGAATTGAGTGTGGATAAGCCTGGAGTAAGAGGTGAGAAGTCAGGTGGGGAACCTTGGGTGGGGTCACATTACAAAGACATCTCTTCCTTTCCAGCAGTCAGAAAAATGTGGGCAGAGGAAAATGAGATATTTCTGGGGACACCTATGTCAGAGTGTGAGGCTTGGGGAGCAGGTGTGGATAGGATAGAGGAGGGCTGAACTGCTCCCTGGCCTAACCCTTAATCAAGGAGACGACTGTTGCAGTGTGACAGGCCTGAAGGATTTGACCTTGAGAAGAAAGGCCAGTTGAGGAAATACTTCTAAACACTTATTTATTGGCTTTAATTTTCTTTCCTTATTTTTAATAGACTGTACATTATCATTCAAAATTCAAGAGTTTTAAAAGGGTATTCAGGAAAAATCTCCTTCCCACCAACTAATGTCATACATTTTTTTGACACCCGTTTTAAGACATATTTTAGAGAAGAAAGTATAAATAGGGGGCAGACTAAATATTAATAATTTGCTATGTTTTATACAATAGTTTATTCCTCACCATAGTTTTATGTTATCAACACCTTTTAAGGTAGATAGGACAGATGTTTTATTTCTATTTTGCTGACAAGGAAAGAGGATCAGAAAAGTTAAGTAACATAAAAAGTTAGTAATTTTTTAGTGGAAATATCTAAATTAAGATTCAGGTTTTTGGGACACACACAAGAGAAAATACTTAAAGATAACTGCAAATGAAATTTCACATATACTAATTTCATCCTCAGTTTTTGAATAGCTACAAAGCACAAAGTTTTAAATTCTTTTTGAAACATAAATAAAAAAAATTAAATCCTCAGTGTGCCCACATTGTTTCCTTATAAAATCCTGTAAAACATAATGGCCTTCTATTTAAAACCACAAAAGCAACAATAGTAATGGTTGCAATGCTTTTGAATTAAGTACCAAGGCCTTTGTTTCAGCTTGAATTACTTTCTGAAACCTGTAAGGAAGCCATCAGCCTCACCTGACTTCTAAAGGCATCAGAAAGTGCACCCACAGAGCCTTAAAATATGAAGTATCAGCCTGGTTCTGAGTTTCAGCTGCTATCTCCCTCTTCTGTCTCCTGCCAACTCTGTTTCTTTTTTCAGTTTCAATTTCAGGACAAATGATGGAACAAGATTTTCTTTTTCCTTTGGACAAGCAATTTACCTGAATTTTTTTGGTGGCACAGTTTGGTAAACCTAAAGAAATCAAAGTCAAAAACTTGGATTCTTTTGAGTATTCGTTATCAGGATTATTCCCTTACTGTATTCTTTTATTGATGTCAATAGCACAAAGGATACTAGGCTGAATAAAAGAATGGAACATCTCCAGCAATATTTAGGGAACTGGAAAGTGAAGAGGCACCTTCAGGTACTAATCAGGCTATCATTTTAACTATTTCTGTAAACTTTATTAAATGAATCAGGGAAGAAGAGAGAAAGAAAAAAATAAAAATAATCCAAGCCTGCGGCACATTCAGCATTAATCGCTAGGTCAGCTGCTCTCTGACCTGCTTCTTCACAGTTGTTTGGTGCCCATTGTCCTAGAATCATGTAGACCCAGTAAAAAATTACAGTTTCCTTTAATTGCTCCGTAGATAACAACCTGAACATCACGAAATGTTAAGTTTTCCCTTTGAGATGTTCTTTCAGGTCCTATATGCTGGTAAAACTACTGACATCATCTGGTGTAAAGGACCCCACCAGAAGCTGGCTCATCAAGAAATGCGGTTTCCACGTTCCGATAATTGCATCCCTCTTACCCCAACCAATCAATGACCTCCATTTTCCAGCCCCTCCTCCTCTATGTTCCTCTTTGAAACACCAGCCCAGAACTCCTTGAGGAGACGGATTTGAGATCCTCCTCCCATCTCTTTGCTCAGTGTCCTGCAATCATTAAAGCCTTTTTCTGCTACAAACCCTGCTGTCTCAGTGTAATTGGTCTGTTACAGTACAGCAGGCACACACACCTGTTGTTCCTATAATAGGGTCTTTGCAGGTTTTCCAGAACCAATGCAGTAAATTATGATAATAAAAAAATTACAAATACCAGAGTGTGACTCATTTAGCTTAAAGGTCCATTTCTAGAAATGATCGTTGAAATACTATATGTGTAATATTGCTAGAGATATAAATTATATACTTTTAAAATTGCTGTCTTTTAGTTACAAAGAGGAAAGAATTGTTCTAAGAAAGCAAGCACCTCCTCAATAATTCACTTTATAATTTAACTCTTCAAAATTATTTCAAATAGTAACTGCATTAACAAGCCTTTCTCCAGGGAGCCAGGAGTTTCTTAAAGGCATTGTCTCATCAGTCCTATTAGGTCCAGTGTAATGAAAAAATGAAGCAGATATTTAGCATCTTTTCTATTCTACTTCTGAAAAATAAAGATAAGGAAGAGATATCATTTGTCCAACTTAACATAGTTTACCTAAATGAGACAGACAAACCACAAAAATCTCTTTTTCTCTATGAATTGCAGTCCTACCCCAAAGTAGCTATGTGGCCCTGGGCAAGTCTTAACAACCTAAGCAGCAACATTCTCTATAAAATGTGGATAAAACCTTCACAAAATTATTGGGAGTACTGCAGAGATATACATGTTAAAGTAACAGGCCAGTGACTGACAGTAATAGGTGTGTGTATTAGTTTTCCAGTGCCGCACGGCAATGTGGCCTCAACCTTAGTGACTTAAAACAACACATATTTATCACCTCACAGGCTTAGCTGGATCCTCTGCTTCAGTGTCTCACAAAGCTGCAAAGATGTTGGCCAGGGCTACATTCTCATCTGAAGACCCAGCTGGGGAAGGAGCCATTTCCAAGCACATGTCATTGTCAGCAGAATTCAGTTTCTTGCAGTTGCAGGACTGAGGGACTTGGTTTCTCACCTGCTCTCAACTGGAGGATCCTCAGTTGCAAGAGGCCACCCTCAATTCTTCACCAAGTAGGCCACACCAACAGGACTACTAGCTGCATTAACCAGCAAGTGAAAGTGTCTTCCTATATTGTGTAATTACAGAAGAGACAGCCCATCCCCTTGGTTATATCATACTGAGTAAAAACAGTTCCTGCTCACACACAAGAGAAAAGGGTCACACGAGGGTGTTAAAATCTGAAGGCAGGGATCACAGCAGCTACCCGGGAGCCTGGTTGTGTCTGATGTCTGGTTCCTCCAGGCACTGTGTCTGTGTTTAATGCCACTTTATCCAATGCCTGTTTCCTCCTTTCCTAGCTCACCACCATTCCTTGTTTTGATTCCTAGATTGAAAAGCCATACATAATCCCTGCTGTCCAGCAAAATCCTGTCTATTCAGTTACAGCAGTACTTTAGAATTTTGTAGAAATAAAATAGGAGAAGACAATTCATGATGGAAAATATTAAAAGTGGTAGTTTATAACAAGTTAAGCTGTCTTTGGTGAAATAAACAAGTAAAATTTCATAAAATGGGAGGCTGTCGTGTTCTCTTGTTTGTGCTTTTGATGCCATTTTGTTGGATGTGTTTGGAAAATGATTGCAACTCTAAATCAATGAGTACAAAAGCACTCATGAAATATGAGCACTACAAAATAATTTCATTCAATAGCCTCAAAATGGTTGTGAATTTGTGTTCCCCTAAGGGTGGTTAAAAATAACCACAACCTCCACATGAAGCAGAATGTCATTAATGCAGGTGTGAATCATACTGGGTGGTTTGGCCATGTTTGATAAGCCTTATCTGCATCTTAGGTCTCTGGTGTCTGGGGTCTTCAGAAAATGTTGGGGTCTTTAAATTATAAGGCTGCTGCTGCTGCTGATGCTGCTGCCAAAGATGATGGTACTAGCTAATATTTACTGTGTACTTACTGCATGTCATTTACTCTAAATGGTTCATATATGCAATTTAATACAACCCTGGAAGAAAGGAACTGTTATTATTTCTATTTCACAAATGTAGAAACAGCCTTAGAGAGAATTAGGTCACATGGCTAGCGAGTAGCAGGGCCTGGATTCTAATCATAGAGAAGTTCAACCTCAGAACCTCAGAATTTGCTTTGAGGAACAAGGAACTTGAAGATGCAAATAAGAAGGCTAACGGTGGGCCTAAATACTGTCTTCAAAATGTCACAGGACTGCATGTTGAAGATGCATACATTGTGTCTGTGACCAAGGAATGGCGTCAGCCCTTGCTTCTGTACTTGCCCCATCCTTGCTGCTGCCCAGGCATCAAGCAAGCTATTATTCCTTCCCTTCAAGTCAGTCATCAGGGAGTAATCAGGATATTTTTCATCCCCTCCCCAACCCCATAGTGAGTCCTTTGTGGGGTTCAGTAAAGTCAGGTTATGCCATGCCATAAAGCAGAGTAGCCAGGCTACTTCTGAGGTAGGCTGGCCCTTCTCAATGTGTCATGGGCCCTGTGGGCTGGGTTCCTTCTGCCTGGTCCCATTGACCCCTCATAGGGGTACCAGGATTATCTCGGTCTCCTCAAACCTCAGCCTCCCAACTTGATTCCAAAGTCTGATGAAGTTAACAGAAGCAGAATACTGGTCACCAATAGATCAAGATGTACATACGAGACAGTGAGTTCACCCTTACACATGACACACGGTTCATTAAATTATAATGAATGAAGTAAGATCAACTATCTATGGCATGCTGATGCTGAGTAACATTTAACACCTTGTTAGATGTGGTTGAAGATAGGCTCTGCAGAAGGAGAAAACAGTGCTGTGACTAGAAGACCAGAATGTAGAGGGAACACAGCCATAAAGCAAGAACAGAGGATCATTGACTTATACTTTTTTTTATGTATTCAGAGAGTACTCCCAGCACCAATGTAGGAGAATTAGATACTGATGAGAAATCACAAGCAGAGTTTTTATGTAGTTGTCATGTAGGAGACTTCAAAGGGATCTGATTACAGATCACTGACTTTAAAAATTATTTTAAAAAATATAAACCATTTGTATTTTATACTTCTTTGATGCTAATTCATTCAAAAATGCATGGTATGGATCTTCATAGAAATTTAGCTAAAAATGCAAAACAACTGGCTTTAGTCAGCCATTATCTAGGCATATCTAGCTTGTTATCTTTAAATACTGCCTGTTTGTTCCGTTAACTTGCTCCATCATGCTCAAAACCTAAACATAACAGAAAAGAAGCTTGTGTCCATGAGAAAGGGGCTAGTGGAGTCTGCGTCCGGGGATTAACTTTTAGAAGAAGACTCCAGACAGGAGAAAGAGCCTGCCAGAAGCTCTTTTCTGTATTGCTGCCTGGACCCACTCTCTCATCCAGGAAGAGCAGCAGCAATGTATCACAGCAGTGGAACTTTCTGGGACTTTATGATGCAGCGCTCAGTAAAATCCTGATAGAAATGGGTAGTTTAGACATAGGTTTCCTATACCCACACATCAACACAATTGTTACTATCTCTATCAAAAGGAAAGTGCATAGGTCTACACCTCCACCCCCAAATTTATGTCTATTCAAAGGTAGTGACCATTTTCTCTTGCTCTTTTTCTTCAAATTTCCAGGGATGTTATCACTACTTTAAAGGAGAGTACTGTGCGTGAAGGAAGCATTTAATCAATGCTTGTTGCATTGAGTTGATAAGGACATACTGATGCAGACTTTGTAGTTGAGCTGATTTTGTGGATGGCATGGTCACTCTCTCAGTCATGCTGAGACAGCCTTAAATAGGAGTCTAAGTGGGAACATGGAACTCACAAAAGTGGCACTCCGCAGGACAGGGTCTCCTTGCTGCATTAAAGTGGTGAGACATAAGAACTAACTTCGTTTTTTTACTGTCTGTTGCATAGTAGGCGCTGCATTAAGCTCTTTGGATAGAGTTACTTTACTTAATCCCCACAGCAATTCCTTATAGTATGAGATAAGAAAACTGAGATTTGGAGAAGTTAAATGATACATCCAACGTCACACATTTAACAAGTTGTCAGATGGAGCCCTGACCCTAAGACTCTGTGCTTTCCATTAGACCAATGTGTTGCTTCCTCCTTTTTGCTGTTTGCTGTGCAGAATCACATCATTCTACCTAAAGAGTGTGCCCCTACCATAGTTGCACCAGGATGATTTGAGAGGCCACCAGCTTGAACCTGTTAAATTCTAGGAAACTCTCATTAAGATTAAAATGAGTGGGGCTTCACAGTATCTCAGCTCCATGTACTTCTAATGGAGAGGACAAGAGCATTATACAAATGAATTGAGCATCAGATATAAAGATCTTCTTTTTTGTTACATCAGTAGGAAGATAAGAATTATTTTTTAAATGCTAATGACTAAGTGGAAAATCAAATCTCCAGCATGCTCAGGAAGAAATATTAGTCAAACAGAATAATTCAGCTTTTCAATGTTTACTGTAGCTATCTAGCTATCAAAAAGGGAGACTAGATAGTTTTTAAAATCAGTGTTCTATTTAAAGAATTAAAAGAGGTAGCCAAGAACGAGTGCAGTCAACATTTCAAGTTTATGCCAAAAATCATTCTGATAATTATCCTGCTTTATCCGGCATATCTGTTGTGGGAATCTTAACCCCTGACAATGTTCTTTCCTATGATATTATCATTTAATTAAGCAGCTTATTTCAATTACCCAAGGGCTTCTTACACCTTTATTTTTTAAAAAAATTAAGGAATGCCCTTTAGAATCTTTTGATCTCATCTTGAATCTATACAAGTTTCTGGCATCACTCAAAACAATCATGTTATTTTTATACCACTAGTAATAAGGAGATTCATTCTAAGACAACTGTTTTTCTACCTTTTAATATAAGGCATATATGAATAAAATAAATAAAATAAAAATAAATCTATAAAATAACATTGGAAAAAATCTATATTTAATGAGAACAATTGCCTGTTTTATGTTCTACCCTTAAAAATTCTATTGAAAAATTTCTGAAAACATCCCAATGAGTAATTTGCTTTATTCAGATATAGTTGACTTGATTATTTAAAGCGTAATTTCATGACTTATGAGTATCACTTCTCTCAGTATGACACACTACATAGAGAGTCTTCAACTTTGTCAGTGTTACTGGGGAAAACATATGATAGTAAGGGTGTCATATTTTCCTGTAAGGACAATGTTGTAAGTAGGAGGCTGTGTCATTTTGCCCAATGGGTCAATGTCATAAATTACTGGTGAACTGTTGAAAGGATGTAATGTATAATTTTGAAATTATTTCAAAGAGTAAAACATATTTTAATAAATGTGTTTAAAGCGTAAAGGTTTTTTTTTTTTTTTTTTTTTTTGTGAGATAAGGTCTCACTCTCACCTAGGCTGGAGTGCAGTGGTGTGATCAAGTCTCACTGCAGCCTCCACCTTCTGGGCCTTGGTGATCCTCCCACCTCAGCCTCCTGAGTAGCTGGGACTGTAGGGGAATACCATCATGCCCAGCTGATTTTTTTGTTGCCATTGTTAGAGACAGGGTCTCACTCTATTGCTAAGGCTGGTCTCAAACTCCTGGGCTCAAACAATCCCCACGCCTTGGCCTTCCAAAGTGCTGGGATTACAGGTGTGAGCTACCACACCTGGCCTAAAGGTGTTTTTTTTCTAACTCTTGCAAAATCAACATTAATGTAATGTCCCTATTGATTATTTAAAGAATGTCAATGTAACCATTAGGTGGACATCTAGCACATAATTATAATTGTTTTGGAGGTCACAATTTGACTTATCTCGCCTTGATATGCTATCTAAATTAAATATTTTCTTAACAGTTTCTTTTTGTCATTGAAATGTAGGAAGACTTTGAGTTGATGTTTTGATGGTCCAAGTATCTTAATGTGGGAACTAGGACTCTTTTCTCTTGTTAAAATTCCCTATAGCAAGGAGAATATTCAAAACTTTTCTGTTATTACTTAAGAGCAATAATCACTTTGAGTCAATCTTTGAAGACATGAAAATATAAGTTATTTCTGTAACTCCAATAAGGACTTTAGCTCCAGAGGTTTGGACAGCAGGTGCCTGAACCGTCTAGTCTTTTGGTTCACTTTCTCTTCATTGTTTCCCATTTCAGTGACAATTTTATGACAGCCTAGAAGGAAAAAAGGAGACACAAATGAGGAGGCCTAGAATCCGGTGTAGAAGCTTGAAGGTTGGGGGTGGCAGGTGGGGAGAGCAGAGTCCAGAGAGTGGAAAAGAGCAGTTATGCACATGTGTGTGTACATAGACAGATAAATAGATAAACAGATAGAAAGACTGATTTACCTAGAAATATCTATTTCTTTTGAAGCTGATGAGCAAACCAGTTGCTTGGAAACCACTGATTCCTCAAAAATAATGTGTTAAACCGTGCATCATAAATTGACAACTTCTCAACGCCAATGAGAATAAGATGAAGGATTTCAGACCCACATGGGCAACTTAGCTTTGCAGATATTTAAAGATAGTTAACTTTGAATATTCAAAGATGGTAAACTGACATTAAATGAAGGAGATGGTATGAATAACAGACTTCATAGTAGGTATGACATGTGGTAGACTATCAATCAATAAAGTTCCCTTTGCTCTTCACTGAAAACAGGTCAAGTCTATATTAATATTTGTATAAAATGTTTTAGCTGGTCATAAAAGTCATTGGTTTCTTTGCATCGATGGAGTGCAGAAGAAACAAAATAAGTTTTAAAGTCAAACAGACATAGGTATGAATTTCAGCTCTATCCTCCCTTGCTACATGACCTTGAGCAATAATCACTTTGCGTCGATCTTTGAAGACATGAAAATAAAAGTTATTTCTTAGTTGATATCTCAGAACCCCAGGTTCCTCCTATGTGAAATGAGATTTAAAATTTAACAAGAATCAGGCCAAGCACAGTGGCTCACACCTGTAATCCCAGCACATTGAGAGGTTGGGGCAGGATAATCGCTTGAGGCCAGGAGTTTGAGATCAGCCTGGGCAACATAGTAAGATTCCATCTCTACAAAAAATTTTAAAAAGTTAGCCAGGTGTAGTAGCACACACCTGTTGTCCCAGCTACTTGGGAGGCTGAAGCAGGAGAACCCCTTGAGCCCAGGAAGTTGAGATTGCAATGAACTGTGATCATACCACTGCACTCCAGCCTAAGTGACAGAGCAAGACCCTATCCCTAAAAAAAATAAAAACTAAAAAATAAATAACAAGAAGCAACTGTCCCACTGTGAGGCTCAGAGAAAATGTAGGTAAGGCATCCAGGTCCTGATGCCTGTTTGAGTTTATTACTATCTGCAAACACTGCACTATAAAGCACGGAGAAATACTAGACGGAACATCCGCCTTCTGGAGCCTGCAGTGTTTCAAGAAGCATTTGAGGTAAGAAGGAAAGAATTAAAGGTGAAAGAAAAAAAGAAAAGCAAGCAAACCAGCAGCAGAAGGTATCACTAAAGAAACGATGGCAAAGTGGCTTGGGGAGGAACCATTGGGCTACTTTTAAAGCAATCCGTGGGCCTATAAGAAAAGCCTGTCCCCTCTGCTTAGCCCTCTAGTGGTGGGAACGAATAACAACATCAATACTTGAGCAGCAACAGGCAACCACAAATTAACTGGTTACAGAAAAGCCACCTATTATGTTTCCATTCTCCCCTGGTAGAAGATTTTAAAGAAAATAAATAAATAATACCATAGTGGTATACATGTAACGTGTGTGTTTGTGTGTATATTTATGCATATCTGCATCTGAGTGTTGGATCGACATTTTTCAAAGTTATGAGTGTTTAAAAAATTTACAGCGTGATTATGTGTTTGGGCTGCTTATACATCAACGCATGATTTATAAGAGGGAAAGTGGAGAAGTGCCCTCAGTTATTTCGGTCTCTTTTCTTCTTCACCAGATCTCTTGATGCATAAGTGTTACCCATCACGTAGGCCACCAGATCTTTTGTAAATCCTTCCCCACTCTCCCCTTTGCATTTCAGTCTCCACTGCCAGGTGCTTGCTCATTCTTTTGCAGAGAGAAAGGAGAAGAGTGCCAAGATGTCATTGGGAACCCCACCCCCACCCCGCCGCCGTGCTGGGCAGTCTTTCTGCTGCTTTGCAGCATCAGATGGCAGCATTATCATCCATAGCACGGCAGGTATTTCCCCTCAGGGATTACTATTTCTGTTCAGCACTGACACAGTCTAATGTGCTGAAATTATTATCATATATAAGGCTTTCGTGTACTATTTAGCAGAAAAAAATAATTCCGAAAGGAAGATAGACTGAGGTTAATGCATCTCTTTAGTGTGCTCCCTGCACATCTGAGTACCAGAATTCTGTGTTTATTAAGTTCCTTTTGTGGGCTCTGATACGGAATTGTGCACATGCGTCCCTGAAATGTACGTTATCTTATTCCTTTTCAAAGGTGATTTGTCTCACCAGAAGGCAGCATTCTCTTAGGTTCTGCAAGACTTCTTTGTTTAAAATAGCTCCCTTATTGTCCTTAACATTTCATCTGACAAAGTATGTAATTTAATTGGGTGCAGATTTCATGCACCTGCTGAAACTATGCATCTCTTCCCTGCCAATTCCTAAACCAAGCCAGCAAGGTGAACAGTTTAAATGTAATTTGTTTGCAGTTAGCAAAACTGTGGAGAGCAGGGAGCTGATAACGATACTGAAGCCGTTTCTTTAAAAACAAACGAACAAACAAACTAAGTTCCAAACATGTAACATGAAAACTTCCACTCTCCACTTGGAAGGATGACTTTAGCCACATGTTGATATTTAATTGTTGGTCACTGTGCCCAGTGGACTGCTTGGCACATAATGAGAGCTTAGTAAACATGTGCAACTATCAATAGTTATCAATGAAAGGGATGATAAATGTTGATGGCTAATACAGAGAATATAATCTTAACTACTCTGTAAATGGAAAATTTTAAGTTGGTACCAACACTTGTCAGATATTTTTCTTGAGATAATACTGCAAATTTCCTTAAAAATAATGACAGTTTTAAGGTCTCTGTGTTCTATTAAACCCAATTTTCTTTCAGCATCTTAAGGATCCTTACTGTTAGGTAATAAACTGTATGGGCAGATGTTTCCTAACAAAACTGGGTAGACCTTGAGTCTAAGATTGAGAGCTGCAAGGCATGCCCTGATGTTACTTACAAACCAAATCAGATTCCTTATGTGTAAGACGTGGCAGGAACATTTGGCTCTTTATTGAGATTTTTAGTCATAGATTTGCTTGTTAACTTTTGAAGTAATATTAATCTTACAGGAATTTTGGAAATATAGGAATGTATAACATTATCACCTTAATAATTAATGCTTCTTTCATCCTTTTTTTTTTGTAGCCTTAGGAAATGTGTGATAATTGCAACTACAGTTTATATACCACTTAGCAACTTGCTTTTTATTTTTATTTTTTTTGAGACAGGGTCTCACTCTGCCACCCAGGCTGGAGTGCAGTGGCTCAATCTCAGCTCACTGCAGCTTCCGCCTCCCAAGCTCAAGCAATCTTCCCACCTCAGCCTCCTGAGTAGCTAGGACCACAGCTAGGACACACGCCACCACACTCTGCTACAGTTTTTTCTTTTCTTTTTTTTTTTTTTTTTTTTTTGTAGAGATGGGGTTTCACCATGTAGCCTAAGCTAGTCTCAAACTCCTGAGCTCAAGGGACCTGCCCGTGTTGGCCTCCCAAAGTGCTGGGATTGTAGGCGTGAGCCACCACACCCAGCAGCAGCTTGCTTTTTTTTTCTTTTGTTAAAGATAATGTTCTCTTATCAGCATTTTATGTTGCTGCATGGTCTTCATGGTTGTAGGTAATTCTACCACACCTGGTATAATCACATTCATAGAAGTAATTTTTAACATCAGCATCGTATACAAATGTGTATAAATATACAGATATAAATAGGTAGGTAGGTACAAGATATGGATAAATAATAGCCACTCACTATTTGTAAACTAGATTCAGCAATCTCATCTATGACAAAAGAGATGAGTCAAAAACCAAGAAACAAACCCCAAGGGTCTTTGAGTAGTCAAATTATATGACACAAAGCTCATTAATCTTAAACATAGTACTTCTCAATACTTACTGATAATCTGTGAGTGTTAATTTACATGTAAATCCAACACATTTGGTTATTAGTCTTGATTTTAGTGTTAGTATTAATATTTGCAGTGGCTAGAAACTATGAGCCCAAAGAAAACAGAAAAACTATGAAAACAATCGTACTACCCCAATGAGAACAGCAGCTTGCAGCCATCTAGTATAAGAGAAAAATTACTGAATACATCTCGAGGTGTTTCAGTGGCACAGTATCCTAATTAAGATTCATGGTAATAAACTATTTAAAAAGTGCTACTTTATATTCAAGATGCTGTGTTTCCAAAGGCAGGAAAACAGCTAATATATCTTGAGATGTTTCCATCCAAAATTAATTTTTAAAAATTAAAGCTAAGTCTTAAAGGAACAAAACTCCTCAAAATTTGCCCCTTTGAAACAATTTCTATCTCACTGATACCAATTAACTGAGGTTTTAAAAATATTCACTATTTCCTGTATATTATCTTTTATTTGAACTTTGATACATCTCACCGTCTCGATGTGGTTAAAAGAGCAGCCTTTCCTGAGACAACAGCTGATCATTGGGCAGTGCTAGAATTGAACACCATAAAGAAGAAAAGGATAATAAATGATCCATGATAATTAAATATTATCCTCAGTGCAATGCACCAAGATTTTCATTAATCCATCCATAACTAGGCTAGATCAATAGCACATATTGGTTATAAACAGAGTAACGAACCAACCCACACAAGAGATCAGACCTGTGTGCTAACATTTTTATCTTAACCATCAGAAATGAGCACTTGCTAATGGAAGATCAAGATTTGTCCATTTTCTCTGACATACTCTTACCCATATACATATATGTGCATATACATATGTTAAAACACAAGATTTTCTATAAACACAAATAGGCATAAGGGTACTTGCTCATTTTTCTTTTCTCCTACTATCATTTTTTTCCCAAGCTTCTTTAGGATCCATTAGATTGAATCAAGGCACCAAACTCATTTCTATTAACAATCTAATGTAACTCGTAGAGACTTTTATCTGGAAATTTAATAGCATTTCATTTAGAAAGCAGGGGAGGGGCATTTGATAAAAGGTTTCTCAAGACAATTGGTTTGCAACATGCCTGAAGATTATCTCACTTTAAATGACATTTAATAGGTTTTTCTTCCACATCCTGATAAACATTTCGGTGTTACTGATCACTTTGAAAATAAGACTTGGGAACTTGAGCAAAAATGAGGAAAATAGCTAGGTTTCTGGTTCTGACTGTTTTTTCAAATGGCTTTCTGCTGTCAGAGAACACTAAATGAACTCCCCTGAGAAAGAATTCTACCTCAATTTAAAGGAAGCAAATCTTTTTCTTTCCTTTTTTTAAGAAAGCGTTGTAAATTCTTGGATTAATGGCTCACAATCAAAGGACATTCATTAGAACCACTAAAATGCCAAGGAAATGAGACTTTTTTTTTCATTTCTCAAAGCACATTTAATCTCATTGCCTCTCAGTATCAATGATTGTTCTTTCTAGAATTTCAAAGACAGGCACTATTCTTCTTAAATAGAAGTCAAATGACTTTGCAGATGGCGCCTGATTCATCTCACAGTGAAAGTTCTCTAAAGGTGACACTGATGCCACCTCTCCCCAGCAGAAAGTCTCCAGTGTGGCATGAGGAGACTGCTCTGAGTTAGACGCTGCAGTTTTCCCAACACAAGAGTAATGACAGAAGCTCCCTAGGAGCCTGTGAAAGAATGAGCCAATTAGGAAGGCCTTGCCACATCGCCAGTAGTTCTGGAAGACTTAGCAACAGAGCCCTCACAATTAACAATAAAGTGCTTGGGCTTCAGTGTGGTGAGGTCCCACGTCGGTGATTCGGTCAGCCAGACCTTCATTTCCTTGTATGAACACATACACTTGCTAGGAAGAGAAGGTATCCTGTGTCGGGAAATGAGAGGATGCTGAGTGGTCTGCAGTCACCTGCGGAAAGGAGCTTCAGGCAGAACTCTTTGGAGACATGGATGATGGGTCTGACTGGAAGAGAAAAAATAGTCTAGATAGCACACAGTAATGGTAGTGGACAGACTGTGAGCATGTAGGTCAGACAGCCTGGGGCTGGCACAGAGTCCATATGGGCAGGAAGTGCAAGAGCTAGGGAATTTTGAGATTTTGCTGATGCTTTGATTTCATTGCTTTGCAGAACCGATGAGGCCTGGCATAATTCAGGTCCCACGAACTATGATGTCATAAACCATCATCTGTGCAGCATTTAGTAGTTTTCCCATCCCTCAGATAATGAAATAATAATCAGAGAAATGTCTTTCTTCTTTTTCCCCCAGAATTCCTAGGAATATTTGAAATATAAAACAAAAATACACAATTCATACTCCCAAGAATTATGTTAATGAAACAATTAATTATTAATTAAGCCTTACAGTAGGAGGTTTTAATTTCCAGAAAATAAATAAAGCCATATTTATTCAAAATTGGGTGAGTCATACATTGCTGAGTCACTGAGATTTCCTGGGTGACTTCATGCTACAAAAATTAATGCCTGCTTCTTTTTCCTGCTCTGGCTTTGAGATCTTATGGGATGTCTTGTCTTCTATGTCCTTTGTCCTGTCATGTCATGGTATTTGACTGCATGGGCTGAAACTTGGTATAGTCATGAGTTCTTTTTCCCCCTTGTCCCAGTCAAATTTTACCTCTTCATCTCCACTCCCTATTCTTATCCCCAAGCCTATGCCAGATATTGGATCTCCTTTGTCCTTCACAACTTCCAAGAAGCCACTAGAATAACAATGGTTACTGCTGCCATAGCCTACACTCTAACTCCTCTCTCATCTACATTCACCGCAGATACTGCTGATTGATGCCTGCACTCTTGCCCATCAGGCCCGCGTGCAGATGCAACGTCCTCCTTCACTCTTGCTCCAGGGAGCCACTGCTAGTTAATCAACTTTGCACACAAGATGAAATTTTTTGCCATTCCTTCTGTATGGCATTGCCTGGGGAAGGGAAACTTTACTTATTCATCATTTGTTCTCACTTTAGCAGAAGATCACTCTTTCCCAATTGGGTCTCCAGTAGCCTTTGGCCTCATTCAGTCTTGGTATTTGTTTCCCAGGACTGCTGTAACTAAGTACCAAAATCTGATTGGCTTAAAATCATAGAAATGTATTGTCTCAGTCTGCAACCAAGGTGTCGGCAGGGCCATGCTCTATCTAATGGCTGCAGGGGAGGAGCCTCCCTTGCCTCTTCTAGCTCCTGATGTTTGGCAGTCCTTGGCATTTCTTGGCTTGTAAATGCATCATCCCAGTTACGTGGCTGCCTTCTCCCTGTGTGTCTTCACACCCTCTTCCTGCATGTGCCTCTGTGCCTCTTCTTCTCTCCTTATAAGAAC
The DNA here is from genome assembly GCF_009764315.1 of Trachypithecus francoisi. Classification (NCBI taxonomy): domain Eukaryota; kingdom Metazoa; phylum Chordata; class Mammalia; order Primates; family Cercopithecidae; genus Trachypithecus; species Trachypithecus francoisi. The sequence continues at coordinate 12,914,777 of NW_022681455.1, forward strand.
ACCAGTTGTATTGGATTAGGTCCCACCTTCATGACCTCAGCTTAACTCCCTTAACTCTGCCAAGACCCTGTTTCCAAATAAGATCACATTCCAAGGTACTGGAATTTAGGACTTCAATATGTCTTCTTGGTGGAGGGTGGGGGGGAACGCAATTAAACCCATAACTATATTCCAATGTTTTCATACACCTATGTAGTATATCTTAATCTTCCCAATTTTAAGAGAGTTCATGTGTTCACACATCTGAAAAACTCTGCCTCACTCTGATTCCACAAAATGGACATAGTTATTACAAACTCATACAAAGGCAATAGATTTAGTAAATCAGACATGTCCTTGGCCAGTCTGATGAACAAGAATTATACCAGGGAAGTGGGTGCTGAGCAAGGAATGCAACAAGTAAAAAGTGAGGCTTTGAACTTTAAATAGCCTAGTTCAAGGGAGGCTTGGGAAACAATACATGGGTGAACATTTAAATAACAATCTAAGACATTAATAAGGGGATGCAAGGAAATGCAGTGCTGTTGAGAATAGGACTGGGTTTTGATGGCATTAGAAGATATTACCTCAAGGGAATCCAACAATACTCAGATTTTACCTTTCTATCAGCCAACAGCCTACAAATTTCCTGAGGGAAACAGACATGAGTAAGAACAGTCTAATGCAATAAAAGGTCCCATTTTATCTTTAATTACACAAGCACCCAGTAACTCATCATGCACAGCAATAGGAGAGCTGGGTTGGAATACAGAGTTTGGCATATATGTCATTAACACACTTCACATGCCTCTATTTTGATTTCCCAAATCCTTAACAATCTATTAGATTCTTCTACATACTCTAAAGCAGTTGGAAGTTTAAACTCTGAATTTTCCTTTAAAAAATAAAAATCTTAAGCAATCAGGCATTGCTCTGCTGAATGTTTTCTTTTTTTTTTTTTTTTTTTTTTTTGAGACGGAGTCTCGCTCTGTAGCCCGGGCTGGAGTGCAGTGGCCGGATCTCAGCTCACTGCAAGCTCCGCCTCCGGGTTTAGGCCATTCTCCTGCCTCAGCCTCCGGAGTAGCTGGGACTACAGGCGCCCGCCACCTCGCCCGGCTAGATTTTTGTATTTTTTTAAGTAGAGACGGGGTTTCACCGTGTTAGCCAGGATGGTCTCGATCTCCTGACCTCGTGATCCGCCCGTCTCGGCCTCCCAAAGTGCTGGGATTACAGGCTTGAGCCACCGCGCCCGGCCGAATGTTTTCTTTTGTCACGTATTCCATGATCTTTGGTACTACCACTGAAAAACAACATTTTAATTTTTTTATTCTATTATTTTATTTTATTTATTATTATTATTTGATATAGAGTCTCACTCCGTTACCCAGACTGGAGTGCAGTGGTGCGATTTCGGCTCACTGCAATCTCTGCCTCCTGGGTTCAAGCGATTCTCCCACCTCAGCCTCCCAAGTCGCTGAGATTACTGGTGTGCGCCAATACACCCAGCTAACTTTTGTATTTTTAGTAGAGACAGGGTTTTGCCATGTTGGCCAGGCTGGTCTCAAACTCCTGACCTCAGGTGATTCACCCACCTCAGCCTCCCAGAGTGCTGGGATTACGGGCGTGAGCCACCATGCCAGGCCAAAAACCATTTTTATTATGTTCTAATATGTGGTAAGAGGTATTGAGGCCTTAAGAGAAATAAGTGTGAAGCCAATTTAAAGTACTAGTAAATTGACAAGAGCTGGGGTGATCTATGCCTTTCTCCTGTTCTTCCTCCCTATCCTATAAAAACAAACACATCTAACAACAGAAAGCAACAAAAATCTTACCAAAGAAAGTCATAATCTCAATCAGAAGAATCTAACTTAAGAAATAATAATACCAGACATAGAAATATGGAGGAAGACAGAATGGGATGGTACAGAAGTCGGGAACCAGGTTCCCAAAGTGGCAGAATTGAGCAAGACAGCTTGCTTCCCTGAGACTCCGTTTCTTTCACCTGTCAAACAACAGAGTCAGACCAGACGATTTATGAAGTCTCGTTATTTTTATATTTACTGATATATTTCTAGGCAACATACAAAAACCCTGAAAAGCCCGCTAGGTCTGTGGCCTAAAGCCTTCCAATATCCTGGAAAGCTTTCTGTGATATATGCTTCTCAGTGGATCACAAAAGCATACAATCATTGCTGGTAGGAAATTAAAAAATTAAACGTTGCTCAGAAAGTATTCAAAGAGGGCACTGATGTTACAAAAAAAAAAAAAAAATCATTCCTCACTCTGATAGTTTATGACAGCAAAGCTTATAGAACTTGCTTTTAGGATACAAACTCCTCATCCAAACATGCTGAAATCATGGCAATCTCTGGAAGTCATTGACTCCTGGATCTGGTGAGTACCCAAATTCATCACCTTCCTTTGTCAGCACTGGGCATAATGCATCCTACGTGAAGAAATTGTAACCTAGGTCCTAAAATCTCTAGGTGCCTTCGCTCCTATGAGAACCTTTGCTGTCTTATTGCAACCTGAAGCATCAATAATCCAGCCTTACTTCTAACCTAAGTCTCCAGCACCACCTATTTCAATTCAATTTATTCAAAAGGCACATATTAGTACCTACTGTCAAGAAGCAAACATTGTAAAATGTATAAAATTGAATAAAAAACCATCCTGGGCTCAAAAAGTGTAGTCTCTTGCAGAAATGGTAAACCTACATCACGTGTGCTGCCACCGTCCTCCTCCAGTGTCCCTTACAGACTTTTTTTTCTTTCCTATTGATGGACGCAGCTTCAGAATCTCCGACAAAACGCCTAGACAGGCAAAAGAAGCTGATCAGATTTGGCACAGGAGATAAGATCTATTTTTTAACTCTGGTTGGCATGTCATGTCATGAGTCAAGACAATTTTTTTTAAATGCTAAGTAGGAATTCAAATAGTGTGCTGAGAGAGTGAAAATGAAGGACAATTTATTCTGAATGAAAGGAGCAGCAAGGGCATATTAGTCCGTTCTCACACTGCTAATAAAGACATACCCGAGACTGGGTAAAATATAAAGGAAAGAGGTTTGAGTGACTCATGGTTCCTCATTGCTGGGGAAGCCTCAGGAAACTTACAATCATGGTGGAAGGCACCTCTTCACAGGCTGGCAGGAGGGAGAATGAGTGCCCAGTGAAGGGGGAAGCCCCTTATAAAACCATCAGCTCTTGTGAGAACTAACCCGCTAGCATGAGAACAGGATGGGGGAAACTGCCCCCATGATTCAGTTATCTCTGCCTGGTCCCTCCCATGACATGTGAGGATTATGGGAACTGTATACGATTCCAGATGAGATGTGGGTGGGGACAGAGGGCTTCATGGATGAGAAGGTACTTACAAGAGACTTTCCAAAATTAATATGATGTCAATATATACGTAGATGTTTAGGGCGTGAATATTCCTGACTGGCACAACAGCAGGAACAAAGACATATAGGAGTTGTCAATACATACAGGTGGAACTACATGTATTGACAACCCCAGGTGACTGGGTTATGGGTGTATATAAGGTTATAGTGGGAAGCAAAACGTACCTAGAGTTATGCCATGAAAAAACGTCAATGTCTTAGGAAACTTAACTTCTAATTCTGAGATGATGGAAATCCTTTTGAGGGAAAGTAGCAATGTACTACTTTGATCAGTTCATTTAAAATGGAACAATAAATGCCCAAAGACCCATTTCTCCAAAGAGCTGCAAAGCACAATTTCTCCAAAATCTGCTTAAAGCTTTGTCATGGAAATGTGTATGTTTCTTTTTTATTTCATTCCCTCAGATGGAGGGTACTAGGCCAGGCTAATAGGATGTATTTTTGGTTGAACAACTTGTCTCAGAGGATGTTTGTACCTTGTTAGCATTTTCCTCATTTCTATCAAATCAGGATAGAATGCTTTGTTGTGTACCTAAGGAAATATCACTGTGAGATGGATGAATTTTTGTCCAGGGACTTCCTGAATACCTACTTTTTAAAAATTTTGCTCAGTTTCTACACAGCAAAAGAAACTCGAGTAAACAGACAACCTACAAAATGGGAGAAAATATTTGCAAACTGTGCATCCAACAAGGGTTTAATATCCAGAATCTATAAGGAAATTAAACTCATCAACGAGAAGAAAACAAACAAGCCCATTAAAAAGTGGGCAAAGGATGGGAACAAACACTTCTCAAAAGACATACAAGAGGCCAAGAAACATCTGAAAAAATGCTCAACATTTTGACTTGCTTCAGAGAGATGCAAGCCAAGACTACAATGGGATAGTATCTCACGCCAGTCAGAATGGCTATTATTAAAAAGTCAAAGAATATCAGCTGTTGGCAAGGTTGTAGAGAAAAGGGAATATGTATTGTTGGTGGGAATGCAAATTAGTTCAGTCCCTGTGGAAAGCAGTTTGCAGATTTCTCAAAGAACTAAAAATACATAGAACTACCATTCGACCCAGCAATCCCATTACTGGTTATACATCCAAAGGAAATTAATCATTCTACCAAAAGTACACATGTACTCAAGTTTATCACAACATTATTCACAATAGTAAAGACATGTAATCAACCTAGGTGCCCATCAATGGTGGACTGAATAAAGGTATATATACACCATGGAATACTGCACAGCCATAAAAAACAAAATTGACCGGGTGCCATGGCCCACGCCTGTAATCCCAGCATGCTGGGTGGCCTAGGCAGGAGGATGACTTGACTCCAGGAGTTTGAGACTAGCTGAGTGTGGTGGTGCATGTCTGTAGTTCCAGCTTTTCAGGAGGCTGAGGCCAGAGGATCTCTTCAGTCCAGAAGTTTGAGGCTGCAGTTAGTTATGATTATACCAATGCACCCTAGACTGGGAGACAGGACAAGACCCTGTCTCTATAAAACAAAAAACAAACCCTAAAATTATGTCTTTTGCAGCAATATTGATGAGCTGCAGGCCATTATCCTAAGCGAATTAACACAGAAACAGAAAATAAAATATCGCATGTTCCCATTTATAAATGGGAGCTAAATTTTGGGTTCACAGAGTCATAAAGATGGGAACAACAGACACTGGGAACTCCAGAAGGAGGGAGGGAGGAAGGGAGGTAGCGGCTGAAAAGTTTCCTATTGGGTACTATGTTCACTATCTGGGTGCTGGGATTAATAGAAGCCCAAACCTCGGCATAATACAACGTACCCTTGTAACAAGCCTGGACAGGTAGCCCCTGAATCTAAAATAAAATGGAAATTTAAAAAAAATTAAAATTAAAACATTGGCTCAGAATCTGAAAATGTCATAAGAACAGTATTACGTGAGAATAACAACATTAATTAAAGATTTCTTACTTTGGTTACTTCCTGGCAAAACGGCTTAGAGTGAATCCTGGTTCTTTTAATTCCAGAGCCTTACAGCCCAGGGCATGTAAACTTTAAAATTAACAAACAAACAAAAGCTGCGAAACTGGAAGAAGAGTGTGACTAAAGTTAACATATATCCTTAATAATGATGGTTTTAAGAGAGGCAAGCAATGGAAAAGCTCAGTGAATCTAAGTTCAACTACAACCCTGTCTTCTTGGGACCCTAAGGGAATACAATTGTTTGGTCCATTCAACTCATTAGGTCACTGTATACTTAAGCTTAAATCTAAAATTCACCCTTCTTTTTTTTTTTCTTCCTTGCCCTTCCCCTTCTCTTTCTTCCTCTTCCTCTTCCTCTTCCTCTTCCTCTTCCTCTTCTTCTTCTTCTTCTTCTTCTTCCTCTTCTTTCTTCTTCTTCTTCCTTTTTTTTTGAGACAGAGACTCGCTCTGTCGCCCAGGCTGGAGTGCAGTGGCACGATCTCGGCTCACTTGCAAGCTCAGCCTCCCGGGTTCACACCATTCTCCTGCCTCAGCCTCCCAAGTAGCTGGAACTACAGGCACCCGCCACCTCGCCTGCCTAATTTTTTGTATTTTTTAGTAGAGGCGGTGTTTCACCGTTAGCCAGGATGGTCTCGATCTCCTGACCTCGTGATCCGCCTGCCTCAGCCTCCCACAGTGCTGGGATTACAGGCGTGAGTAATGCTCTGCGCCCAGCCCAAATTCACCTGTTCTTAAATTATCTGAAAAATAATTGCAGGACCAAATGCAAATCTATGATCAGCCAAATATACAGGAGTCCTGTGATTACAGCGAATCCCACTTCCTGCTGGGTTTTTGTTATAACCATCACCAGCACTAAGGCTTTCAAGATCCTATGTCCCCAGTTGGCTGTTCACTTCAACCAGCTCTCAGAAGCTGTGGTGAAAGAACAGTGGTATGTCCTTGGCCAATGTAAACAAAATGCTGGTACTTATTTGAGAAATAAGCCAGAAGTACCCAGAGGATTGTCATCTTTGCTAATGATCAGAGATAGAGACCTTGTTTTCCTGAACAATGTGCCTGTAGTAAAGGACTCTGCAGCAGCAACGAAATCTCGGAATCCTTCTCAACCTATGAAAATGGAGACCTCGGTTATTTCCATTCTCTTTTGAAACGGAGGGTTATTCTGTTTGAGGAATACTGTGGTTCAGATAGATTCAAACAACCAACTAAAAAAAGTGTGACTCCTGAATGCAGAACCTGGAAAAAACAATTTCCTTTTCTTAATAAGGACCTCTGTGTATGTAGTAGATCAAATACTCATTTTCTTCACAGGGTTGTTTGTCTTTATTTTTCCTATGAGCTATTTTCTGCCTGTGGGCCACAGTGCAATGGGAATTCATTCCTTAGATAAAAATTAGGTCAAATGTTATTCTACCAAAAGGATCTAAAGTTTACACTTGAAGTGAAATTAGTATACTTGCATGCTTATTAGAAAAAAATCAACATTCTCGCTGGGCGCAGTGGCTCACGCCTGTAATCCCAGCACTTTGGGAGGCCAAGGCCGGCAGATCACGAGGTCAAGAGATGGAGATCACAAGGTCAAGAGATGGAGACCATCCTGGCCAACATGGCCCCCTCTACTAAAAATACAAAAATTAACTGTGTGTGGTGGTACGTGCCTGTAGTCCCAGCTACTCAGGAGTCTGAAGCAAGACAATTGCTTGAATCCCGGAGGCAGAGGTTGCAATGAGCTGAGATCACACCCCTGCACTACAGCCTAGGGACAGAGTGAGACTCCGTCTCAAAACAAACAAACAAACAAACAAACATTCTCCCAGGCAGAAATAGCAGTCATTGGTGATGAAGACGATCTTGCTGAATGAATCTAACAATATGAATTTGGGTTCTTTTGTTGTTGCTGCTGCCGTTGTTGTTTTCTGTCACCAAAGCCTTGGACTGTACTTTTCAGCACTTCATCGGGATTAGTGTCTCTCAGGATTAGTAATGATTCTTCCACCCTTAGGTAAAGAAATGAGACTCAATTGCCTTGCTTCAACCAAAGTCTACAGAAGCGAAACAAGGGATTTGTAGTCACAAGATCTGAGTTTAAAGTCGGGAATTTACCACTTATTCATAGTCATCTTAGTGAGGTCATTTCAGTCATTCAGCAGACATGTATTGAGTGCTTCATCCATACCATACTGTTCCAGGCATTTGGGAGGTAAAGATGAACAGATACAACCTGTTCTCAATAAGTTTACAGTAGAGCGGAGAAACAGATATGCAATCTCCCTGCCATATGAAAGTTAAAATAATGTAAATTGCAGAAGTTGGAGTGCAAGGCACACAATGAGTTTAGCAGAAGGCTGGGAAGGCCTTTAAAAGGGACCTCACGAGGTGACATTTATATTGACAAAGTTTCCAGCAGTCTGCATCTGACCCTTATTGTTAGAGGCACAGAAATTCTTTCTGGTCAGGGTCCCAGTGCACATCAGGCTTGCGGAGGCTGACGCTTGCTGATTATACTCTCAGAAGGCTGTAATATACAAATCATAAAACCAATTTGTTAATTTAGAGGTAAATATATAACTGTCCAGTGCCCTAATTATTTACAATTCCAGCTTTAAATTCTCATCTGTCAACATAGCAATAATGATAATAATGGCACATTTGCTGTATACTTCATAAGAATGTGGCTAAGTGTGGAGATAAAGTCTATCTATAGGCTGGGGTGCAGAGGCTCACACCTGTAATCCCCGCACTTTGGAAAGCCTAGGTGGAAGGATTGCTTGAGGCCAGGAGTTCAAGACCAGCCTGGGTAACATAGTGAGACCCCCATCTTTACAAAAAAATTAAAACTTGCAGGACATGGTGCTGTGTGCCTATAGTCCCAGCTACTTGGTAGGCTGAGGTGGGAGGATCCTTTTTGCCCAAGAGTTTCAGTATGCAGTGAGTTATGATCATGCCACTGCATTCGACTGCTTTTATTTTTCTTTAAGAAAAGAGCCAGCACATACATACATACATACACACACACATGCACACATACAAAGTGCAGCTATCAAAACATCAACTATTCATTGAGTGTTTCATTTGCATTTTGTCTATTGTTGAGATGTTCAGTGTTCTTCTTCAATGTTAAGATGTAGATATTATAAGGTCAGTTTCATAAGCGAGAAAACTAAAGCTTGAAGAATTTAAATAGCTTAATTAAGACCACACAATTACAATTCACATCTAAGATTTGAACCTGGCTGCCTTTGTGTGCCGTTGGACCCTGAATATACAATTTCTCATGAAATGATAAAAATAAATCTGAAAGAACTTTAGGAGCTGCAAAGACCTTTACAAACATGACTTAATAGGATGTGGCAAGAAACAAGGGCAAGCTAATGAAAATAATGGCTGGTTTTAAACACTACTATCACAAGTTGCTGACCGTTCTTTTTTAATACCCTACACATACTTTTTTGCCTAATGAAATGTACAGCACTTGGGATATAACCATAAAAGAGCTGGGCAACATGATCCACATCAGCAAATGATACTTACAGCTAATGTGTGTATTATAAATATAGTATATGTACACCATGTATATGTAGCAATTTATAGTTTTTACTTCCTATACATATTGGTAGTTTTCACCATGACTTGAATGTTTCAAATGTATTTCATTAACTGAATATTGTACCAGTGATGCTATACTAAGTGATATCTAAATTTGACACTTATGATGGGTTTTATGCAGGTAAGAGTCCAGAGGCAATGAGAAATGATAGCAGTCGAGGATTTGAAGGGTTTTTTAAGTAGCAGCAGCAAACACATCTCAAGAACTATGTGTGCAATGTTGAGTCTTTGAGAGCAGGACTCTGAACTAGGACCACCAAATAGCCTGCCTGTCCCTCAAATGCTCACTGAGCTGTCTTCTTAGTTAGGGATGATACCTCATCTTTGTACCCTTGCCCAAAACCAGTGTGTTCAACGTTATTAACTAACATGGGCTCTAATACATGAGGACAACAGATGTTAATTCCAAATACACAAGAAATTCTCCAAAGAAAACCTGTAAAATATTGCTGATATTCTGCAGAAACTTTTTAGAGCTAGGCAGCACCAATCCCACTAAGGTACCATTGCGCTTCCTGTAAAAATTCTTAACTAATGGCTTAAGAAGGATATATTTTTATTATATTATTATTATTATTAAGTTCTGGGATACATGTGCAGAAAGTACAGGTTTGGTACATAGGTGTACATGTGCCATGGTGGTTTGCCACACTCATCAACCCGTCATCTACATTAGGTATTTCTCCTATTGCTATCCCTCCCCTTACACCCCAACTCCCTGACAGGCCCGAGTGTGTGATGTTCCCCTCTCTGTGCCCATATGTTCCCACTGTTCAACTCCCACTTATGAGTGAGAACATGTGGTGTTTGGTTTTCTGTTCCTATGTTAGTTTCCTGAGAATGATGGTTTCCAGCTTCATCCATGTCCCTGCAAACTCATTCTTGTTTGTGGCTGCATAGGATTCCACAGTGTATGTGCCACATTTTCTTTATCCATTCTATCATTGATGAACATTTGGGTTGGTTACAAGTCTTTGCTGTTGTGAATAGTGCTGCAATAAACATACGTGTGCATGTGTCTTCATAATAGAATGATTTATAATCCTTTGGGTATATACCCAGTAATGGAATTGCTGGGTCAAATGGTATTTCTGGTGCTAGATCCTTGAGGAATTGCCACACTGTCTTCCACAATGGTTGAACTAATTTGCACTCTCACCAACAGTGTAAAAGCATTCCTGTTTCTCCACATCCTTTCCAGGATCTGTTGTTTCCTGACTTTTTAATGATCGCCATTGTAACTGGTGTGAGATGGTATCTCATTATGGTTTTGAT